>NW_027021291.1:1200000-1800000 GCF_036884655.1 Musa acuminata AAA Group | reverse complement strand
CGAGATCATGCAACGACTCCTCGCCGCTTGCTCAGTCCATCGAGCTTCGTGGAGTTGTTGTTTGTTGAGACACTCCTCTTCAACATGTGAGGTCCATCTCCCATGATTCTCCCTCTGCAGAGCCGAGACTTATCCCTCCTGGATAACTGTCCCGTTGGAGCAACATCTCTCTTCGTTTTGGAGACCACCATCCCCTTGGACTACTCCGATCTACTGAACAAAGTGTGCATTGTTCTGCCTCTTGCAAACGTACTTGCTAGATTGCGCCTCCACATCAATACAGCCACCGCTGCACCCCTCAAGGCCTAGCAACATGCTGAACTCGTTGCACACTTCAGCCTCCTACGGACGTATCCTTCGCATGCCGAAGAGAAAGTTTTAATGCTCCATTGGCACCGAGTCTCGGCCGCCTTGGGATGGCCACGAACATTCCATCGTCCGCATACAAGCCCATGCATGAGTACCGAATTCTTCGAGTTGGCAATTCCCCTCACCTCTGTGTGCTTTGCACAACTCTTTAGGTCGCTGAGCAACTCATTCCACTTTGCATGGTCTCGTCCTTTGCCAAGCGCCTCGCTTGCCTTGAGCACCATCAAGTAAAGTTGTCAACGTTGAGCCGTAGCTCAAACTCAGCCATCCCAACCTTTGTGCGCTCCGCATTCTTCCAAGCTTGCCTGTTCTCTTGGTGCCTCTTGCGCGAAGGGTTGGCCATTCCTCTGAATGCCAATGTTAGATGCCCGCTCCTCTGAGCGACTCTTTTCCCTACATCTCCATGCTCATTTTTCCTCAAACGGTCGTGCGTTGCTGACTGCCCTCAACGCAGCCCCGCTAGGTCCCCCACATTTGCATGTCAAGTGTTTCTATGAGTGCTTGTCCCGCTCTGATACCATCTGTCACGGACTTAGCTGGTTTTGCCTAAGTCGTGCGGCACCCTTGCGTGTCCGTCCGCAAATGTCAGCCTCCCCGAAGCCTCCCATGGTCCCTCAAGTCCCACAAAAGAGAGAACAGGACAGAGAAAAGGCCTCACTCGGGATCCACAAGAAAACATCTCCGAAAAATACTTTATAGATAATGCAAATTACAAACAGACTTTACAAGCTCTGAACAGTTGCATAACAAAGGGTAAAATGGTCCATTACAGACCGAAAAGCTCTCGCGCGTGTCCACATGACACATCCTTTATTTACAAGCCTAAAGAGGCCACTAACTTAACTCAAATGGGACTTTGAAGCCTTCGGCCGCCCCTTTACATTCTGTACAAGACATGAACATGCCAAAAGACACGGACACACATAAGCATTACATCCAACATCTTGTTTAGAAGTTTGTCCGTGACAGCACGTCGTGCTACTCGGCCGCATGGCCCTCGCGAACACGCCTGCGCGGCCTGCCCGCCTGCGTCGTGCTCCTCGGCTCTTCGGCTTTACGCCACCCGAGATCACACCTGCGCGGGCCCAGCCCGCCTGCGCCGTGTTCCTTGGCCCCATGTTCCCGAGACAGACCTGCGCGGCCTGCCCACCTACGTCGTGTTCCTTGGCCCCATGTTCCCGAGACACACTGGCACGGTCGGCCCTTCTGCGCCGAACCCCTCGGCCACACTCTCCCGAGCTCCCTTAGAGTGGCCTGCCCCTATGAGCGGTGTCACTCGGCCGCAGCCTGCCTGCGCCGGGCTTCTCGGCCCTTCATCGTCGAGTTCACCTCTGTGCGGCCAACCCGCCTGCGTTGTGCTCCTCGGCTCTCGGCTTTACGCCAACCGAGACCACGCCTGTGCGGCCAGCCCGCCTACGTTGTGTTCCTCGGCTCTTCGGCTTTACGCCACCCGAGACCACACATGCGCGGCCAGCCTGCCTGCGTCGTGCTCCTCGGCTCTTCGGCTTTACGCCACCCAAGACATACTTGGCCGCCCCATGTCTTGGCCGCCCCTCGGCTCTTCGACTTTACGCCCCCCAAGACATACTTGGCCGCTCCTCGGCTCTTCGGCTTTATGCCACCCAAGACATACTTGGCCGCTCCTCGGCTCTGCGCCACCCAGGACACGCCTACGCGGCTAGCCCGCCTGTATCGTGCTCCTCGCCCTCGCGGCTCCGATCTCCCCGAAACTGCGTCCGCACGGCCAGCCTGCCTGGAGACAGAAGCCATGCATCGGACTCCCCCTGCATGACAACCGACGCATAGCTCCTCTCGGGGGGGGGAATAAGATGAGGGAAATAATGGCAACAAGACTGGCTGACGTCACCTGTCCCATCACGCCTCAGCACCTGGTCAAACTGGCCAACACGCTGACCGAGGCGCCATTAATACCAGCCTGCCCCCTGCCAAAAGTCAAGTCTAACACGCTAACCGAGGCACATTAATGCCGACCTGCCCCCTGCAAGTGGGCAGCTTAGGAAGCAGATTGCTTCCCTATAAATACCCTCTCGCTCATTAGAAGAAAAAGGGACGGACAGAGAAACACTCCCTCTTCAACCACCCTCTAGTTCATGGGGGACTCGGAAGACATTTGAGAACACTTCTGCTTCTCTTCCTCCAAAACCCTCTCCACATCATCGCTAACTTGATCGTCGGAGGGGTCGGGCCGAGCCTCCGACCCGACCTGTGTGCAGGAACGAAGGCGAGGTGGCCTCTTCCCGGTGCTGCTGCGGAGTTGTCGACCCGATCTACCGCCCCAAACCACAGTGCTCGGCCGCCAGGAGACCCCGAGGGACGTCTCCCGAGATCCCCGACATCCGGACCCCAGAACCGAGCCGCGTCGGCCTCGAGGCCACGGCTTAAAAAGTTACCTACCGTAATAGGGCCTCACCCCAGTTTCCTTGGAGACCGTTCATGACTGCAGCAGTAGACTCCATTTCCACGCCTAATTTGCTGCTGCATCTCCACATTTCTACCGACCTGAGAGCCCATTAAAGAAAGTAGAAACTGCGAGGAAATGGTCTCTTAAGAGACCCTCTGCTGCCACTTTCATGGCAGTAACGAATGCTTTTTGACTCTAGTTTGATTCACCGCCTTTATATTGTACAAGTTCTTTGACTGGGGAGAACATCTGTCGACCCTCGTCGATTCTTTCACGTAAGAGATGGATAACATGCAGCCGCTGTGCCTCGTCTTCCTCTTCCTCTGCTCCACCCTGTTGCTGCAGTGGTCGCAGGGATGTCACCCCTGATAGGGACAAAAATGGCAGCGTGCCACGTCAGCACGCCAGGTGAACACACTGCCCGAGGAGGCAAGCATTGACGCCGACTCGACGTACGCCGACGTCACCAGCCCTCAGCCAACCACCTCAGCTTTGACTCCGTGCGCTCGACCGAGGCAAAGGAGCACGTTGACCGAGGCTCGCCCATACCCTGCGGCAGCTCGGCCTCCCACGCAGCCCCAGTGGCAATGTCAGACGCCACCAAAGGTGCAGTCCTGCCCTACAGACAGCTACGTCTGGTAACATCAAACCTCCTCTATAAATACCCCTGAGTCATAAGCAAAAGGGGGGATCACACACTCAACACACGGGGGTTTTCTCCTCCTCCTAAACCCCCTCCACATCTTTCTCTAACTTGATCGTCGGAGGGGTCGGGCCGAGCCTCCGACCCGACCTGTGTGCAGGAACGAAGGCGAGGTGGTCTCTTCCCGGTGCTACTGCGGAGCTGCCGACCCGATCTACCGCCCCGAACCACAGCGCTCGACCGCCAGAAGACCCCGAGGGATGTCTCCCGAGATCCTCGACATCCGGACCCAGAACCGAGCCGCGTCGGCCCCGAGGCCACGGCTTAAAAAGTTACTCACCGTAACAGATTGGCGCTAGAAGGAGGGCCCGGAATGACGGTACGTTAGACTTCTCTTGGGTTGCTCCACTGCAGCCGACCTGCACCAGTAGCAGCGACTTCTGGGGCTGGTCTCGGCTCCTCGGCCACGCGCGCGACCACAGCGCGTGCCTCGGCCCCACGCGCCTGGACCCACCGTGCCTGCTTTGGGGAGAGCTTCTTCTGAGTTTGGAAATAGCTCAGGGCGATGTTGTCTGTCCTCAGCACAAATCGCGACCCGAGGAGGTAGTGTCGCCAAACTCGCAGACAGTGGATCACTGCTGTCATCTCCTTCTCATGCACTGGATACCGCCTCTCGGTCTCGTTGAGTTTGCGGCTCTCGTAGGCCACCGGATGACCTTCCTGCATGAGTACTCCCCCAATAGTGAAGTCCGAAGCATCTGTATGGACTTCAAAGGGCTCTCCATAGTTTGGCAATTTGAGCACTGGTTCTTCTAGAACAGCAGCCTTCAGATCTTGGAATGCTCTCTCACATTTGTCAGACCACTTCCAAGGCTGCTCCTTCTTCAGCAACTCCGTCAGTGGGGTTGCCCGCTTCGAATATCCCGCAATGAAGCGTCGATAGTAGTTGACGAAACCAAGGAAGGATCTCAACTCTGGCACCTTCTTTGGAGTTCGCCATTCCGCAACTGCTTGCACCTTCGACTTATCCATCCGAATGGAGCCATCACCGATTCGATGCCCCAAGAATAGGATCTCAGTCTGAGCAAAGTAGCATTTCTCCCTTTTTACGAACAGAGTGTTCTCCCTGAGAACCTTGAAAATCGTCCGAAGGTGCTTGACGTGCTCCTCGAGCGTTTGGCTGTAGACGACGATATCGTCCAAGTAGACGACCACGAACTTATCCAAATACTCCTTGAATAGTTGGTTCATGAGAGTACAGAATGTGGCCGGAGCATTGGTCAAGCCGAAAGGCATCACCAAGAACTCAAACGCTCCATACCTGGTCACACAGGTAGTCTTTGCTTCGTCGCCTTCAGCAATGCGCACCTACCAATACCCCGACCGAAGGTCGAGTTTTGATAAATACTTTGCCTTGCCCAATTGATCGAACAAGTCTGCAATGAGCGGGATGGGATACTTGTTCTTCACTGTTACTTTGTTGAGGGCTCGGTAGTCGACGCATAATCGGAGGCTCCCATCTTGTTTCTTCTGGAAGAGAACTGGAGCTCCGAAAGGTGCTTTAGAGCTGCGGATGAGACCACCGCTTAGCAGTTCACCCAACTGCTTTCTGAGTTCTGCCAACTCTGGTGGAGGCATGCGGTAGGGTGGTCTTGCTGGAGGCTTTACTCCTGGCTCCAGCTCGATACTGTGATCCACGCCTCTGCGTGGTGGAAGAGTCTTCGGCAACTCGGGTGGCATGACGTCTTTGAACTCTTTCAGGACGTTCGCCACCACAGCAGGTTCTTGAATGGCCTCCTCGTTGAGTGGCTCTAGCTTCATAGCAGCCACGAATGTCAACTCGCCTTTTCGCACCCCTTTCTTCAATTGTAACGCCGAAATGTGTTGGAGCTCCTTAGTTCCTCTCCGAGAGACGGGAACCACGCAGGGGTCATCGCCTCCCATCATACATAGGGAGTTCAGGAACGGCATCGGCACCAACTTTGCCGCGTGCATAAACTTCATTCCAAGAATCACTTGGAAGTCGTCCAGTGGCACGGCCATCATGTTGGTGTTCCCGCTCCAAGTCCCGATTTTGATGGGAACTCCCTTCGCCAACCCGGAGATTCGCTTGGCCTCCGAGTTCACTGCTTTCATTCGGCTTGGGCTCTTCTCCAAGATCAACCCAAGTCGCTGTGCTTCACGATCGGCTATGAAGTTGTGGGTAGCGCCCGTATCCACCATTGCACGGGTCGTTTGGCCGTTCAGCTTGATGTCTACATACATCAACTCACTACCCCCTGCTTTCTGTTGCTTTGTCTTGTTGTTCTCCCCCACTTGACCCCGCATAGCATTCAACAAACGCATTGCTCCCATTCGGGGTCCTTGCGACTCCTCATCGTCGCTGCTGGATTCTGAACTGCTCGAACTAAGAGCAACAGTTTTGCCCTTGTCCGATCGGGGAGGGTGGATGGAAGCCGTCAAAGCGTTGAGTGCCTGTTTCTGTGGGCACTCCCTTACCATGTGCGGTCCTCCGCACAAAAAGCATCCTCCAGGTTTTGAGGCCTTGCCTTTCGAGTTCGGCCCTTTTTGGGAGCTCCTCTTCTTCTGTTCGCCCCCGAGCTCCTTCCCTCGAGAATGTTTTTGAGGGCGATTGCTTGAAGATTGTTTCCTTCTCGCTGGGTCTTCAGAGGAAACAAAGTCGGTGAGCCTTTCTGCAGCTGCAATTGCCCCGACCACATCGGTAATATTCCTTCGATTCAGCTCCTGTTGAGCCCATGGTTTCAAACCATCAAGGAAGCTGAACAACTTGTCCTTCTCTGACATGTCCTGTATGTCCAGCATTAGTGCAGAAAACTGCTTCATATAGTCTCGGATGGTGGTACTTTGGCGGAGTTGTCTCAACTTCCTTCTTGCGACGAACTCTGTGTTCTCCGGTAGGAACTGAGTTCTCAACTCCCGCTTCAAGTCCGCCCATGTGTTGACTCGACACCGACCTTGTTGGATCTCCTCCCAACGAGTTCGCCACCAAAGTTTCGCATCTCCGTTCAGATACATTGTTGCTATAGAAACTTTGGTATCTTCAGAATCGGGCCTCGTAGCTCGGAAGTATTGCTCCATGTCGAACAGAAAGTTCTCGAGCTCCTAGGCATCTCTGGCCCCTCCATATCCATGAGGCTCAGGTGCCCTCAAATTTTGTGGCGGTGCCGCGCGGGTGTTGCCTCCTCCTGCATTCAGTGTTCTTGTAAGCATGGCCACCTTTGCAGTGAGTTCCGCCACAACATCTTGTAAGTGTTGCACGGAGTCTTTGGTGTCGTCAGACAGTCGATCGACTAGGGCCTCGACCTTGTCGATCCTAGACTCCGCTTCCTCTTGCGAGCTCTCTACCCCAACAAGTCTTTGTTGGTCATGGTAAAGTTCCTCCAAGCTCGCTTCCAGAACATCCAGGCGGGTCTCCGCCGTCGTGAGTCTCTCCTTATGACTCTTCTTCCCAGTTAGCGCACCAGATTGTGCTTCCTCCGCTCGCGGAGAGTTGCCAACTTCTCGCTCGTCCTGTTCGCTGCCGTGCTCCTCTTGAGCGGCTCCAACAGCATGCGAGCGAGTGTGCACATGCAGCCCACCTGCGGCTGCTTGGGGCAAGGGTCCGGTTTGCCCCGTCTTGCTTGATTCGCCACGATGCTTTGCCATGGCGAAGTTGCGAAGTTCGTTCGCTGTTCGATCGAAGAGCTTGCCCGCTCTGATACCACAATGTCACGACCTTAGCTGGAATTGCCTAAGGCGTGAGGCACCCTTGCGGCCAAAGACGCGAACTTAGCTTTCGTTGCCTAAGTCGCGAGTCACCCTTGTGGCAAAGACGCGAACTTAGCTTGCGTTGCCTAAGTCGCGCTTCGCCCTTTCGATCTTGCTCCGCAAGGATCAGCCACTTTGTAACCTCTCGCAGGTCCCGAAGGACCTGTAAAAGAGAAAGAAAGTTAGATCGAAAGAACGAGCAACGGACAAGTCCCGAAGTCTCGCGAAAAGGGAAGCTTTACAAGCAATTCGTCGAACACCTTGTGTGCACAAGAGAAAGGAGGGGGAAGGAGAAAACAAGGCTTTCAAGGATGAACGAACAGTTGCAAGCCCACAAACAGCCGCTCACCTGGTCCCGGGCGCGAAGACAAGTTCCCGTAGGGGTCACGTGCGAACTTGCGAAAGAGAGTTCAACGCCCGGTATATAACCGAAGCCCCATCCAGCCATGTGCCACCCGGGGGGTTCCTGGGGGCTGAGATGGCTGACGTTTTGGTGAGCGGAGGCAGTTCTCCGCTCACCTCCCGCGGCACGCGAAAACGGGCCGTTTTGGGCTGTTTTGGGGTTGTTTTGCTCGGTTCGGTGAGCGATCGCTTTGCAACACTGCAGCTTGTTCGAACTTACATTTTTACAAGCAAAATGACCCAAAACTAAGACAAAACGTGCTGTCAAGCAGCTGTACATGCAGGGGTGAGCGACGAACGGTTCGTTGAACGGAGTTGTTGCGGTTGCGCGACGACCGTTCGTGACATTCTCCCCCACTTAAACTGTCGACGCCCTCGTCGACGCTTGTTGGTAGTTGTTGATGACTTCCTCTTCATGTCGCAGGGCATCTTCAGGCTCCCAACTGGCTTCAGTTCGGGGTAGCTTTCGCCACTTCACCAAGTACTCTGTTTGCTCCGCTCCGTTGGGTAGCTTCATCTTGCGATCCGCCAAAATGGTTTCCACTCGCTTCTCGTAGGAGGTCGTGATGGGAGGTAGCCGAGTGGGAACACTTCTGGAAGCATCTTGCGGATCCGAGTGGTAGGCTTTTAGGTTGCTGGCGTGAAGAACGTTGTGAATTTTGAACCACGCCGGCAGCTGCAACTTGTAAGACACATTGCCTACCCTGCTGATAATAGGGAAGGGCCCTTCATACTTATGCACCAATCCTTTGTGGACTCTCTTCCTGAAGAATTGGAGTGATGCTGGTTGGAGCTTTACCAACACCAAATCGCCAACTTTGAACTCCTGTGGTCGCCTTCCCAAGTCTGCCCACTTCTTCATCCGTTTTGCCGCCTTCTCCAAGTAAGCCCGCACAATATCTGAATTTCGATGCCACTCCTTTGCGAAATGATAGGCTGATGGACTGCTCCCAGTATACCCAATTGTCATAGAGTGCGGAGTCGACGGTTGTTGTCCTGTGATAATCTCGAAGGGGCTCTTGTTGGATGCAGAGCTCCGCTGCAAGTTGTAGGAGAATTGGGCAATGTCCAACAGCTTCACCGAATCTCGTTGATTGGCACTCACGTAGTGCCGAAGATATTGCTCCAAGAGCGAATTTATTCTTTCAGTCTGGCCATCCGTCTGGGGGTGGAGGCTTGTAGAGAAGTATAACTTTGACCCCAACAATTTGAAGAGCTCGGTCCAGAATCGTCCCAGGAACCAAGCGTCTCGATCACTAATGATATTGTGCGGGACTCCCCAATACTTCACTACATTCTTCATCATCAGTCTGGCCGCCTCTTCTGCTGAACAGTGTAGGGGAGCAGCAATGAAAGTTGCATACTTTGAAAATCGATTGACCACCACGAGTATCGATCCAAGTCCCCCTACAGGTGGCAAACTTGATATAAAGTCCAAGGAAATGCTCTCCCACGGCCTTTCTGGTACGGGCAACGGCTCCAAAAGTCCCACCGGCTTCCGTTGCTCCACCTTGTCTTGTTGGCAAGTAAGGCATGTTCGAACGTATTCCTCCACATCAATCCCCATCTTCGGCCAGTAGAAGGCCCTCTCCACGAGAGCCAACGTTCTGTGAATGCCCGGGTGTCCAGCCCAAAGGGAATCGTGACACTCTTTTAAGAGTTCACGCCTTAAATTGTCCACTCTGGGAACATAGACCCTATTCCCTTTCGTGTAAACAAGTCCCTCCTGGACCCAAAATCGTCGTGCCTTGCCTTCTTTGATGAGCTGCATCAGGATAACTGCCTGGGGATCACTATACAGTCCATTCTTGATCCGGGAGAGGAAGTTGGAGTGCAATTGACTTGCTTGGCCTCTGCCCTCCAGTTGTGCAGCATTCACGCATTCCACCTTCCGACTCAGCGCATCGGCCACGACATTCGCCTTCCCAAGCTTGTACTCCATCGCCATATCAAATTCAGCCAGGAAGTCCTGCCACCGTGCCTGCTTTGGGGAGAGCTTCTTCTGAGTTTGGAAATAGCTCAGGGCGATGTTGTCTGTCTTCAGCACAAATCGCGACCCGAGGAGGTAGTGTCGCCAAACTCGCAGACAGTGGATCACTGCTGTCATCTCCTTCTCATGCACTGGATACCGCCTCTCGGTCTCGTTGAGTTTGCGGCTCTCGTAGGCCACCGGATGACCTTCCTGCATGAGTACTCCCCCAATAGTGAAGTCCGAAGCATCTGTATGGACTTCAAAGGGCTCTCCATAGTTTGGCAATTTGAGCACTGGTTCTTCTAGAACAGCAGCCTTCAGATCTTGGAATGCTCTCTCACATTTGTCAGACCACTTCCAAGGCTGCTCCTTCTTCAGCAACTCCGTCAGTGGGGTTGCCCACTTTGAATATCCCGCAATGAAGCGTCGATAGTAGTTGACGAAACCAAGGAAGGATCTCAACTCTGGCACCTTCTTTGGAGTTCGCCATTCCGCAACTGCTTGCACCTTCGACTTGTCCATCCGAATGGAGCCATCACCGATTCGATGCCCCAAGAATAGGATCTCAGTCTTAGTAAAGTAGCATTTCTTCCTTTTTACGAACAGAGTGTTCTCCCTGAGAACCTTGAAAATCGTCCGAAGGTGCTTGACGTGCTCCTCGAGCGTTTGGCTGTAGACGGCGATATCATCAAAGTAGACGACCACAAACTTATCCAAATACTTCTTGAATAGTTGGTTCATGAGAGTACAGAATGTGGCCGGAGCGTTGGTCAAGCCGAAAGGCATCACCAAAAACTCAAACGCTCCATACCTGGTCACACAGGTAGTCTTTGCTTCGTCGCCTTCTGCAATGCGCACCTGCCAATACCCCGACCGAAGGTCGAGTTTTGAGAAATACTTTGCCTTGCCCAATTGATCGAACAAGTCCGCAATGAGCGGGATGGGATACTTGTTCTTCATTGTTACTTTGTTGAGGGATCGGTAGTCGACGCATAATCGGAGGCTCCCATCTTGTTTCTTCTGGAAGAGAACTGGAGCTCCGAAAGGTGCTTTAGAGCTGCGGATGAGACCACCGCTTAGCAGTTCACCCAACTGCTTTCTGAGTTCTGCCAACTCTGGTGGAGGCATGCGGTAGGGTGGTCTTGCTGGAGGCTTTACTCCTGGCTCCAGCTCGATACTGTGATCCACGCCTCTGCGTGGTGGAAGAGTCTTCGGCAACTCGGGTGGCATGACGTCTTTGAACTCTTTCAGGACGTTCGCCACCACAGCAGGTTCTTGAATGGCCCTCGCGACCACGCCTGCGCGGTCACCCCACCTGCGTCGTGCTCCTTGGCTCCATGTTCCCGAGATAGACCAGTGCCGCCAGTACGCCCGCGTCGTGCCCCTCGGCTCCATAAACCCCGAGACACGTCTGCACGGCCAACCCGTCCGCGCCGGACTCCTCGGCCATGTTCACCGCCGAGTCTGCCTTAGTGTCACGACCTTAGCTGGAATTGCCTAAGGCGTGAGGCACCCTTGCGGCCAAAGACGCGAACTTAGCTTGCGTTGCCTAAGTCGCGAGTCACCCTTGTGGCAAAGACGCGAACTTAGCTTGCGTTGCCTAAGTCGCGCTTCGCCCTTGCGATCTTGCTCCGCAAGGATCAGCCACTTTGTAACCTCTCGCAGGTCCCGAAGGACCTGTAAAAGAGAAAGAAAGTTAGATCGAAAGAACGAGCAACAGACAAGTCCCGAAGGCTCGCGAAAAGGGAAGCTTTACAAGCAATTCGTCGAACACCTTGTGTGCACAAGAGAAAAGAGGGGGAAGGAGAAAACAAGGCTTTCAAGGATGAACGAACATCTGGAAGCCCACAAACAGCCGCTCACCTGGTCCCGGGCGCGAAGACAAGTTCCCGTAGGGGTCACGTGCGAACTTGCGAAAGAGAGTTCAACGCCCGGTATATAACCGAAGCCCCATCCAGCCATGTGCCACCCGGGGAGTTCCTGGGGGCTGAGATGGCTGACCTTTTGGTGAGCGGAGGCAGTTCTCCGCTCACCTCCCGCGGCACGCGAAAACGGGCCGTTTTGAGCTGTTTTGGGGTTGTTTTGCTCGGTTCGGTGAGCGATCGCTTTGCAACACTGCAGCTTGTTCAAACTTACATATTTACAAGCAAAATGACCCAAAACTAAGACAAAACTTGCTGTCAAGCAGCTGTACATGCAGGGGTGAGCGACGAACGGTTCGTTGAACGGAGTTGTTGTGGTTGCGCGACGACCGTTCGTGATATTCTCCCCCACTTAAACTGTCGACGCCCTCGTCGACGCTTGTTGGTAGTTGTTGATGACTTCCTCTTCATGTCGCAGGGCGTCTTCAGGCTCCCAACTGGCTTCAGTTCGGGGTAGCTTTCGCCACTTCACCAAGTACTCTGTTTGCTCCGCTCCGTTGGGTAGCTTCATCTTGCGATCCGCCAAAATGGTTTCCACTCGCTTCTCGTAGGAGGTCGTGATGGGAGGTAGCCGAGTGGGAACACTTCTGGAAGCATCTTGCGGATCCGAGTGGTAGGCTTTTAGGTTGCTGGCGTGAAGAACGTTGTGAATTTTGAACCACGCCGGCAGCTGCAACTTGTAAGACACATTGCCTACCCTACTGATAATAGGGAAGGGCCCTTCATACTTACGCACCAATCCTTTGTGGACTCTCTTCCTGAAGAATTGGAGTAATGCTGGTTGGAGCTTTACCAACACCAAATCGCCAACTTTGAACTCCTGTGGTCGCCTTCCCAAGTCTGCCCACTTCTTCATCCGTTTTGCCGCCTTCTCCAAGTAAGCCCGCGCAATATCTGAATTTCGATGCCACTCCTTTGCGAAATGATTGGCTGATGGACTGCTCCCAGTATACCCAATTGCCATAGAGTGCGGAGTCGACGGTTGTTGTCCTGTGATAATCTCGAAGGGGCTCTTGTTGGATGCAGAGCTCCGCTGCAAGTTGTAGGAGAATTGGGCAATGTCCAACAGCTTCACCCAATCTCGTTGATTGGCACTCACGTAGTGCCGAAGATATTGCTCCAAGAGCGAATTTATTCTTTCAGTCTGGCCATCCGTCTGGGGGTGGAGGCTTGTAGAGAAGTATAACTTTGACCCCAACAATTTGAAGAGCTCGGTCCAGAATCGTCCCAGGAACCGAGCGTCTCGATCACTAATGATATTGTGCGGGACTCCCCAATACTTCACTACATTCTTCATCATCAGTCTGGCCGCCTCTTCTGCTGAACAGTGTAGGGGAGCAGCAATGAAAGTTGCATACTTTGAAAACCGATCGACCACCACGAGTATCGATCCAAGTCCCCCTACAGGTGGCAAGCTTGATATGAAGTCCAAGGAAATGCTCTCCCACGGCCTTTCTGGTACGGGCAACGGCTCCAAAAGTCCCACCGGCTTCCGTTGCTCCACCTTGTCTTGTTGGCAAGTAAGGCATGTTCGAACGTATTCCTCCACATCAATCCCCATCTTCGGCCAGTAGAAGGCCCTCTCCACGAGAGCCAACGTTCTGTGAATGCCCGGGTGTCCAGCCCAAAGGGAATCGTGACACTCTTTTAAGAGTTCACGCCTTAAATTGTCCACTCTGGGAACATAGACCCTATTCCCTTTCGTGTAAACAAGTCCCTCCTGGACCCAAATCGTCGTGCCTTGCCTTCTTTGATGAGCTGCATCAGGATAACTGCCTGGGGATCACTATACAGTCCATTCTTGATCCGGGAGAGGAAGTTGGAGTGCAATTGACTTGCTTGGCCTCTGCCCTCCAGTTGTGCAGCATTCACGCATTCCACCTTCCGACTCAACGCATCGACCACGACATTCACCTTCCCAGGCTTGTACTCCATCGCCATATCAAATTCAGCCAGGAAGTCCTGCCATCGTGCCTGCTTTGGGGAGAGCTTCTTCTGAGTTTGGAAATAGCTCAGGGCGATGTTGTCTGTCCTCAGCACAAATCGCGACCCGAGGAGGTAGTGTCGCCAAACTCGCAGACAATGGATCACTGCTGTCATCTCCTTCTCATGCACTGGATACCGCCTCTCGGTCTCGTTGAGTTTGCGGCTCTCATAGGCCACCGGATGACCTTCCTGCATGAGTACTCCCCCAATAGTGAAGTCCGAAGCATCTGTATGGACTTCAAAGGGCTCTCCATAGTTTGGCAATTTGAGCACTGGTTCTTCTAGAACAGCAGCCTTCAGATCTTGGAATGCTCTCTCACATTTGTCAGACCACTTCCAAGGCTGCTCCTTCTTCAGCAACTCCGTCAGTGGGGTTGCCCGCTTCGAATATCCCGCAATGAAGCGTCGATAGTAGTTGACGAAACCAAGGAAGGATCTCAACTCTGGCACATTCTTTGGAGTTCACCATTCCGCAACTGCTTGCACCTTCGACTTATCCATCCGAATGGAGCCATCACCGATTCGATGCCCCAAGAATAGGATCTCAGTCTGAGCAAAGTAGCATTTCTCCCTTTTTACGAACAGAGTGTTCTCCCTGAGAACCTTGAAAATCGTCCGAAGGTGCTTGACGTGCTCCTCGAGCGTTTGGCTGTAGACGACGATATCGTCCAAGTAGACGACCACGAACTTATCCAAATACTCCTTGAATAGTTGGTTCATGAGAGTACAGAATGTGGCCGGAGCGTTGGTCAAGCCGAAAGGCATCACCAAGAACTCAAACGCTCCATACCTGGTCACACAGGTAGTCTTTGCTTCGTCGCCTTCAGCAATGCGCACCTGCCAATACCCCGACCGAAGGTCGAGTTTTGAGAAATACTTTGCCTTGCCCAATTGATCGAACAAGTCTGCAATGAGCGGGATGGGATACTTGTTCTTCACTGTTACTTTGTTGAGGGCTCGGTAGTCGACGCATAATCGGAGGCTCCCATCTTGTTTCTTCTGGAAGAGAACTGGAGCTCCGAAAGGTGCTTTAGAGCTGCGGATGAGACCACCGCTTAGCAGTTCACCCAACTGCTTTCTGAGTTCTGCCAACTCTGGTGGAGGCATGCGGTAGGGTGGTCTTGCTGGAGGCTTTACTCCTGGCTCCAGCTCGATACTGTGATCCACGCCTCTGCGTGGTGGAAGAGTCTTCGGCAACTCGGGTGGCATGACGTCTTTGAACTCTTTCAGGACGTTCGCCACCACAGCAGGTTCTTGAATGGCCTCCTCGTTGAGTGGCTCTAGCTTCATAGCAGCCACGAATGTCAACTCGCCTTTTCGCACCCCTTTCTTCAATTGTAACGCCGAAATGTGTTGGAGCTCCTTAGTTCCTCTCCGAGAGACGGGAACCACGCAGGGGTCATCGCCTCCCATCATACATAGGGAGTTCAGGAACGACATCGGCACCAACTTTGCCGCGTGCATAAACTCCATTCCAAGAATCACTTGGAAGTCGTCCAGTGGCACGGCCATCATGTTGGTGTTCCCGCTCCAAGTCCCGATTTTGATGGGAACTCCCTTCGCCAACCCGGAGATTCGCTTGGCCTCCGAGTTCACTGCTTTCATTCGGCTTGGGCTCTTCTCCAAGATCAACCCAAGTCGCTGTGCTTCACGATCGGCTATGAAGTTGTGGGTAGCGCCCGTATCCACCATTGCACGGGTCGTTTGGCCGTTCAGCTTGATGTCTACATACATCAACTCACTACCCCCTGCTTTCTATTGCTTTGTCTTGTTGTTCTCCCCCACTTGACCCCGCATAGCATTCAACAAACGCATTGCTCCCATTCGGGGTCCTTGCGACTCCTCATCATCGCTGCTGGATTCTGAACTGCTCGAACTAAGAGCAACAGTTTTGCCCTTGTTCGATCGGGGAGGGTGGATGGAAGCCGTCAAAGCGTTGAGTGCCTGTTTCTGTGGGCACTCCCTTACCATGTGCGGTCCTCCGCACAAAAAGCATCCTCCAGGTTTTGAGGCCTTGCCTTTCGAGTTCGGCCCTTTTTGGGAGCTCCTCTTCTTCTGTTCGCCCCCGAGCTCCTTCCCTCGAGAATGTTTTTGAGGGCGATTGCTTGAAGATTGTTTCCTTCTCGCTGGGTCTTCAGAGGAAACAAAGTCGGTGAGCCTTTCTGCAGCTGCAATTGCCCCGACCACATCGGTAATATTCCTTCGATTCAGCTCCTGTTGAGCCCATAGTTTCAAACCATCAAGGAAGCTGAACAACTTGTCCTTCTCTGACATGTCCTGTATGTCCAGCATTAGTGCAGAAAACTGCTTCATATAGTCTCGGTTGGTGGTACTTTGGCGGAGTTGTCTCAACTTCCTTCTTGCGACGAACTCTGTGTTCTCCGGTAGGAACTGAGTTCTCAACTCCCGCTTCAAGTCCGCCCATGTGTCGACTCGACACCGACCTTGTTGGATCTCCTCCCAACGAGTTCGCCACCAAAGTTTCGCATCTCCGTTCAGATACATTGTTGCTATAGAAACTTTGGTATCTTCAGAATCGGGCCTCGTAGCTCGGAAGTATTGCTCCATGTCGAACAGAAAGTTCTCGAGCTCCTTGGCATCTCTGGCCCCTCCATATCCATGAGGCTCAGGTGCCCTCAAATTTTGTGGCGGTGCCGCGCGGGTGTTGCCTCCTCCTGCATTCAGTGTTCTTGTAAGCATGGCCACCTTTGCAGTGAGTTCCGCCACAACATCTTGTAAGTGTTGCACGGAGTCTTTGGTGTCGTCAGACAGTCGATCGACTAGGGCCTCGACCCTGTCGATCCTAGACTCCGCTTCCTCTTGCGAGCTCTCTACCCCAACAAGTCTTTGTTGGTCATGGTAAAGTTCCTCCAAGCTCGCTTCCAGAACATCCAGGCGGGTCTCCGCCGTCGTGAGTCTCTCCTTATGACTCTTCTTCCCAGTTAGCGCACCAGATTGTGCTACCTCCGCTCGCGGAGAGTTGCCAACTTCTCGCTCGTCCTGTTCGCTGCCGCGCTCCTCTTGAGCGGCTCCAACAGCATGCGAGCGAGTGTGCACATGCAGCCCACCTGCGGCTGCTTGGGGCAAGGGTCCGGTTTGCCCCGTCTTGCTTGATTCGCCACGATGCTTTGCCATGGCGAAGTTGCGAAGTTCGTTCGCTGTTCGATCGAAGAGCTTGCCCGCTCTGATACCACAATGTCACGACCTTAGCTGGAATTGCCTAAGGCGTGAGGCACCCTTGCGGCCAAAGACGCGAACTTAGCTTGCGTTGCCTAAGTCGCGAGTCGCCCTTGTGGCAAAGACGCGAACTTAGCTTGCGTTGCCTAAGTCGCGCTTCGCCCTTGCGATCTTGCTCCGCAAGGATCAGCCACTTTGTAACCTCTCGCAGGTCCCGAAGGACCTGTAAAAGAGAAAGAAAGTTAGATCGAAAGAACGAGCAACGGACAAGTCCCGAAGTCTCGCGAAAGGGGAAGCTTTACAAGCAATTCATCGAACACCTTGTGTGCACAAGAGAAAAGAGGGGGAAGGAGAAAACAAGGCTTTCAAGGATGAACGAACAGCTGCAAGCCCACAAACAGCCGCTCACCTGGTCCCGGGCGCGAAGACAAGTTCCCGTAGGGGTCATGTGCGAACTTGCGAAAGAGAGTTCAACGCCCGGTATATAACCGAAGCCCCATCCAGCCATGTGCCACCCGGGGGGTTCCTGGGGGCTGAGATGGCTAACGTTTTGGTGAGCGGAGGCAGTTCTCCGCTCACCTCCCGCGGCACGCGAAAACGGGCCGTTTTGGGCTGTTTTGGGGTTGTTTTGCTCGGTTCGGTGAGCGATCGCTTTGCAACACTGGAGCTTGTTCGAACTTACATATTTACAAGCAAAATGACCCAAAACTAAGACAAAACATGCTGTCAAGCAGCTGTACATGCAGGGGTGAGCGACGAACGGTTCGTTGAACGGAGTTGTTGCGGTTGCGCGACGACCGTTCGTGACATTAGGGCGGCCCACCCACCTGGGTCTCGCCCCTCGGTCGCTGCCTGCCTGCACCGAGCACCTCTGCCGCTCGTTTCCGAGATCCACCTCGGCGCGGCCCGACCGCCTGTCGTGTTCCTCGGCCGCGTGGTGCCCGAGACCGCGTCCTCGCGTCCTGCCCGCCTGCGTCGTGCTACCCGGTCGCAATCACCCCGCCTGCGCAGCCACCCCGCCTGCGCAGTCACACCTGCGCAGTCACCCCGCCTGCGTTGTGCTCCTCGGCCCTCGGCCTTACGCCTCCCGAGATCACACCTGCGCGGTTCACCCGCCTGCGTTGTGCTCCTCGGCCCTAGGCTTTACGCCTCCCGAGACCACACCTGCACGGTCACCCCGCCTGCGTTGTGCTCCTCGGCCCTCGGCCCTCGGCCTTAGGCCTCCCGAGATCACACCTGCGCGGTCACCCCGCCTGCGTTGTGCTCCTCGGCCTTCGGCCTTACGCCTCCCGATATCACACCTGCGCGGTCACCCCGCCTGCGTCGTGCTCCTCGGCCCCTGCTCCCGAGACACACCTACGCGGTTCACCCGCCTGCGTCGTGCTCCTCGGCCCCCTGGCTCTCGGGACACACCTGCGCGGTTCACCCGCTTGCGTCGAACTCCTCGGCCCCTGCACCCAAGACATACCTGCACGGTTTACCCGCCTGCGTCGCGCTCCTCGGCCCTTCGGCTTTACGCAACCCAAGACATACCTGCGCGGTTTACCCGCTTGCATCGCGCTCCTCGGCTCTTCGGCTTTACGCCCCCCAAGACATACTTGGCCGCTCCTCGGCTCTTCGGCTTTACGCCACCCAAGACATACTTGGTCGCTCCTCGGCTCTTCGGCTCTACGCCACCCAGGACACGCCTGCGCGGCTAGCCCGCCTGCGTCGTGCTCCTCTGCTCTTCGACTCTGCGCCACCCAGGACACGCCTGCGCGGCTAGCCCGCCTGCGTCGTGCTCCTCGCCCTCGCGGCTCCGTTCTCCCCGAAATGCGTCCGAAACCACACATGCTCCGTGCTCCTCGCCCTCGCGGCCCTCGGCTCTACAACTCCCGAAACCACACCTGCGCGGTCACCCCGCCTGCGCTGTGCTCCTCGGCTCCATTGCCCCCGAGTCCAACTCTGCTCGGCTTCCTGACTAAGTTGCGCACCTCGACCTCGTGCTGCTCGAGATGCGTTCGCGCGACCGGCTCGTCTGCGCCATGCCCCTCGGATCCGCATGAACAGCCTACCTGAAGTAAGAAGCCATGCATCGGACTCCCTACATGCAAAAACCGACGCATAGCTCCTTTCGGGGGGGGCATATGATAGGGACAAAAATGGCAGCGTGCCGACCCCTCCGGCCTCCTCCGCTCCTGGGACTCGGCCACGGACTGTTGCTCCGCGTGGGACGGCGTGGCCTGCGACGCTGCCACTGGCCGCGTCGTCAACGTCTCCCGCCCTGGCCTCTCCGCCGGGCCCGACTTCATCTCCGACGCCTCCATTGCCGGGAGGCTCTCGCTTGCCCTCGGCGACCTCTTCTCCCTCCGGTTGCTCGATCTCAGCAACCTCAAGCAGCTCGCCGGCCCCATTCCACCCGCCCTCGGCCGCCTCTCGAACACCTCCTCCTCGACTCCAACCAACTCACCGGTTGCATCCCCTTCGCGTTCGCAAACCTCACCCGACTATGAATGCTCTATTTTACGTCTTATATAAAACATAGTTTAATCGGGTTTCTTTGTGCGAAACTACTTTCAATATTTAACACTTTTTCTTGAAACCACACACCAAGAAGTGTTAAGGTTTCAAAAATCAATCTTTTAATGCACGATTTTGAACTCTTTTGAATGAAACCAAAAGAAACCGTTGTTGACATGTACACCCGTTTTACGTATGTCATCAATGTTTTAAAAACAATTGGTAGAAGTTTTTCGGATTTTGAACTTGTAAACAAGATTTTACATTCTCTTTCTAAAAATTGGAATTCAAAAGTAACTATGATAAAAGAAGCTAAAAATCTAAACAACTTACCACTTAAAGAACTAATTGATTCGTTAATGACATATGAAAATGGTGTACAATACACATGATGAACATGATGAACAAAACAACCTTTCAAAGAACATGAACGATTTGAGACATAGAACACAAGAAAACCACTTGAGCATAAGCTGAAGTGGTGATGAATTTGAACTTGTATAGAAATTTAAAAAGTTAATAAAACAAAAATTAAAGAATAAAAAAAACAGAATTCAACGCCTCACCTGGGCGCCATTCTGTCCGAGGAGGAGGGCAATAATGCTGACTCGACATGCGCTGACGTTATCCGCTCTCAGACAACGACTTCATCGTTGCTTGACCCCACGCGCTTGACCGAGGTAGAGGAGGACGACGACCGACCCTCGCCCATACCCTACGACATTTCGGTTCTCCACGTAACGTCAATAGCAATGTCAGACGCTACCAGCCTGCCCCTTGCAAGCGGGCACATCAGGGAACAGTAAGCTTACCTATAAATACCCTTACCTTCTGAATGGAAAAAGGGGACTGGAACTTCTACTTCTCCACCTAAAACCCTCTCCGCTTCCTTTAACTTGGTCGTCGGAGGGGTCAGGCCGAGCTTCCGACCCGACCTCCATGCAGGTATGAAGACGCCCGACCTCCCGCTGGGCTCCCGGCGTGGAGCCGCCTCCATGAGGACCCGACGACACCAGCACGCGACCACCCAGACGGTTCGTCGAAGCCCACCTAGGAGAGATCCCCTCGTCGACCGAGCCCGAACAAAGCCGCGTCGGCCCCCGAGGCCACGGCTTACAGTTGTTTACCACAACATTTTGGCGCTAGAAGGAGGGCTCGGAATGTCGGGTGATCACCCGAGCCGTGTCCCTCGGACGTAGACAGCTGAGTTCCACCTGCGTGGTTTGCCCGCCTGCGTCATGCTACTCGGTCGCTCGATGCCCAAGACCTCACCAGCGTGGCCTGTCCGCCTACATGGTGCTACTCGGTCGCTCGATGCCCAAGGCCACACCTGCGCACCCTGCCCGCCTGCGTCGTGCTACTCGGTCGCATTATGCCCGAGACCACACCTGCGTGGTTTGCCCGCCCGCGTCGTGCTCCTCGGCCGCGTAATGCCCGAGACCACCAGCGCGGCCAGCCCGCCTGCGTCGTGCTCCTCGGCTTCTTGCTCCTGAGACACACGTGCGCGGCCAGCCCGCCTACGTCGTGCTCCTCGGCTTCCTGCTCCCGAGACACACCTGCGTGGTTTGCCGGCCTGCGTCGTGCTACTCGATCGCTCGATGCCCGAGACCTCACCAGCGTGGCCTATCCGCCTACGTTGTGCTACTCGGTCGCTCGATGCCCAAGGCCACACCTGCGCGGCCTGCTCGCCTGCGTCGTGCTACTCGGTCGCACGATGCCAGAGACCACACCTGCGTGGTTTGCCCGCCTGCGCCGTGCCCCTCGGCCGCGTAATGCTCAAGACCACCAGCGCGGCCAGCCAGCCCGCTTGCGTCGTGCTCCTCGGCCGCGTAATGCCCGAGACCACCAGCGCGGCCAACCAGCCCACCTACGTCGTGCTCCTCGGCTTCCTGCTCCCGAGACACACGTGCGCGGCCAGCCCGACTGCGTCATGATCCTCGGCTTCCTGCTCCCGAGACACACGTGCGTTGCCAGCCCGCCTGCGTCGTGCTCCTCGGCTTCCTGCTCCCGAGACACACCTGCGCGGTTTACCCGCCTGCGTCGTGCTCCTCGAGCCGTATCTTTCGGCTTGAGCCATATTGCTCGGTCGCAGACCGCCGAGTCCTACCTCAGCGCGGCCTTCCCGCTTGAACTGGATCCCACAGCCCGAGCCACATCCTTCGGGTTGAGCCATATCCCTCGATCGTAGACTGCCGAGTTCTATCTCAACGCGGCCTTCCCACCTGAGATGCATCCCTCGGCCTGGGTCATAGCTTCGACACGAGCCGTGTCCCTCGAACGTAGACTGCCGAGTTCCACCTCAGCGCGGCCTGCCCGCCTTCACCATATCCCTTGGCCTTCACCGTGTTACTCGATCGCTCGATGCTCGAGACCTCACCAGCGTGGCCAGCCCGCCTGCGTCGTGCTCCTCGGCTTCCTGCTCCCGAGACACACGTGCGCGTCCAGCCCGCCTGCGTCGTGCTCCTCGGCCTCCGCTAGAAGGAGGGCCCGAATGTCGAGGGATCGGCAGATCGACTTGGACGAAGCCACAACTGAGGGGTCACACCCGATCGGGGCTCCGGGGGAGCGCGCCCCGTAAGGAGAACCTTGAGATGAACACCCCGCCACGACCTCAGAACGCTTTTGGCGGTCATTTAACGACCCGAGCTTGTCGCCACCCGAGGGTCCCCCTACCGACCCATCATCGATGTCGTCCGAGGCCTTACAGGACCTCGCCTATCAAGTCCGGGCTTTGACAGGCATGGTGCAAACCATCATCCCACTAGTCGCTCGTCCGGAGCACCCGCCTGCGATCTAACCAGTGCGACAACAAGCGCTGCCTGTCCAGGCCCACACGCTACCTCCGGAGGTCCCGACTTCGCCTCGGGACCGATCGGCCTTGCTCGGGGATCGAGCGACGACAAACCCGAGAGGTTGCCCGGAACCCGAGGCATTGTCTTCGGATTCAACGGACTCCCTGCGAGCCCAGTTACGCTTCGTTAGTCAGCGACACGACAAAGTGCAGCAGGAGGTTCTTTGGTCAAGGGGGGAGCTCGGTGTGAACGCACAATAGGGGTCTCCGTTCACGCCCGAGATTCAAGGTCAGATAGTCCCCCCGAACTTCCAGCTCCCCTCTCTGGACGCATATGACGGCTCCATCGACCTAGCGGATCACGTGGCCACTTTCCGTGCCTAGACGGTGCTGTATGGGACCTCTGATGCTTTGATGTGCAGAGCGTTCCCCACAACTCTAAGAGGATCAGCTCGCACATGGTACAGCGGCCTGAAGACCTGGACGATCACCTCCTTTGATCAACTCGTCAGTGACTTCGAGTTCAGCTTCCTGGCTTACGCCCACCCGAAGCCGTCCGTTGTGCTGCTCCTCGGACTCAACCAAAGGGAGGGTGAGCCCCTCTCCAATTTTGTGAATCGCTTTACCACATAAATCTGGGGGTTGCCGAAAGCTCATCCCTCCCTGTTAATACAGCCATTTATGATAGCCATGCGACCTTCCAGGTTCTTCTGGTCCCTCCTGGAGCAACCCACCACCGCGGTACCGATGATGCTCCAACGGGCCAACCAATACATCGCGGCGGAAGCCTGGATGGTCGGGAGGCGGGAGAAGCACAAGAGGATCAGGCCAAGCGCCACCCCACCATAAATGAGGCCTCCTCTTGAGCCAAGCTCCTCGGCCACAACCGGCCCGAGGTCACCTCTACGCGGCCTACCCGCCTGAGCTAAGCTCCTCGGCCATAGCCGGTCCGAGGCCTCATCCCGAGTTAAGCTCCTCGACCGCAACCGGTCCGAGGGCGCCTCCCGAGTTAAGCTCCTCGGCCGCATCAAGTCCGAGGCCACCTCTGCGCAGCCTGCCCGTCTGAGTCGCGTTCCTCGGCTGCATCTGCCCGAGACCACTACCTCAGCGTGGATCGCTTGAGTCGTGCTCCTCAGTTGCTTATTGCCCGAGACTGCGACCTTTACGCGGCCTGCCCACTTGAGTCACGCTCCTCGGCTTCATCTGCCCGGGACCACTACCTCAGCGTGGATCGCTTGAGTCGTGCTCCTCAGTTGCTTATTGCCCGAGACTGCGACCTTTACGCGGCCTGCCCACTTGAGTCACGCTCCTCGGCTTCATCTGCCCGGGACCACTACCTCAGCGTGGATCACCTGAGTCGTGCTCCTCGACTGCTTGCTGCCCGAGACCGCGACCTCTGCGCGGCTTGCCCGCCTGAGTCGCGCCCCTCGGCTACTTGTTGCCCGAGACCGCGACCTCTGCGCGGCTTGCCCACCTGAGTCGCGCTCCTCGGCTTCATCTGCCCGAAACCACTACCTCAGCGTGGATCGCTTGAGTCGTGTTCCTCGGCTGCTTGTTGCCCGAGACCGCGACCTCTGCGCGGCCTGCCCGCCTGAGTCGCGCTCCTCGGCTTCATATGCCTGAGACCACTCCCTCAGCGTGGATCGCCTGAGTCGTGCTCCTCGGCTGCTTGTTGCCCGAGACCGCGACCTCTGCGTGGCTTGCCCACCTGAGTCGCGCTCCTCGGCTTCATCTGCCCGAAACCACTACCTCAGCATGGATCGCCTGAGTCGTGCTCCTCGGTTGCTTGTTGCCCGAGAACGCGACCTGCCCGCCTGAGTCACACTCCTCTGCTTCATCTGCCCGAGACCACTACCTCAGTGTGGATCGCCTGAGTCGTGCTCCTCGGCTGCTTGTTGCCCGAGACCGCGACCTCTGCGCGGCCTGCCCGCTTGAGTCGCGCTCCTCGGCTTCATCTGCCCGAGACCACTATCTAAGCGTGGATCGCTTGAGTCGTGCTCCTCGGCTGCTTGCTGCCCGAGACCACGACTTCTGCGTGGCTTGCCCACCTGAGTCGTGCCCCTCGGCTGCTTGTTGCCCGAGACCATGACCTCTGCGCGGCTTGCCCGCCTGAGTCGCGCTCCTCGGCCTCATCTGCCCGAAACCACTACCTCAGCGTGGATTGCCTGAGTTGTGCTCCTCGCCTGCTTGTTGCCCGAGACCGCGACCTCTGCGCGGCCTGCCCGCTTGAGTCGCGCTCCTTGGCTTCATCTGCCTGAGCCCACTACCGCAGCGTGGATCGCCCGAGTCGTGCTCCTCGGCTTCATCTGCCCGAAACCACTACCTCAGCGTGGATCACTTGAGTCGTGCTCCTCGGCTGCTTGTTGCCCGAGACCGCGACCTTTGCGCGGCCTGCCCGCCTGAGTCGGGCTCCTCGGCTTCATCTGCCCGAGACCACTACCTAAGCGTGGATCGCTTGAGTCGTGCTCCTCGGCTCCATGCCGCCCGAGACCACACCTGCGCGGCCAGCCCGCCTGTGTCGTGCTCCTCGACTCCATAACGCCTGAGACCACACCTGCGCGGCCAACTCGCCTGCGTCATGCTCCTCGGCTCCAAGCAGCCCGAGTCCCATCTCTGCGCAGCCTGCTTGCCCGAGCATGTACCTCGACTGCACGTCGCTCGAGACTACCGCGGCACGCCTAGCCCGCCTTACTCTCTAAACTTGGGTCATACCCCAGGTAACGGATCGGCAACCGCACGATAAGAACAAATACAGAAAGCTGAAGCCATGCCTCAGACCCCCGTTATAACAACCAACGCATAGCTTCTTTCGGGGGGGGAATATGATGAGGGTAAAAATGGCGATCAGTCTCAGGACAACGTCAACTGCTCCAAATGACGTCACGCGCCTCGGAACTGATCAGAACGTCGACCGAGGCACATTAACATCCTGCAAAAGCCAAGTCCAACACGCTACGCTACCGCTTCTATCAGACGCTGAGCCAAGCTCCTCGGCCACAACCGGCCCGAGGTCGCCTCTGCGCGGCCTACCCGCCTGAGCTAAGCTCCTTGGCCATAGCCGGTCCGAGGCCTCCTTCCGAGTTAAGCTCCTTGACCGCAACCAGTCCGAGGCCGCCTCCCGAGTTAAGCTCCTCGGCCGCATCAATTCCGAGGCCACCTCTGCGCAGCCTGCCCGTCTGAGTCGCGCTCCTCGGCTGCATCTGCCCGAGACCACTACCTCAGCATGGATCGCTTGAGTCGTGCTCCCCGGTTGCTTGTTGCCCGAGACTGCAACCTTTGCGTGGCCTGCCCACTTGAGTCGCGCTCCTCGACTTCATCTGCCCGGGACCACTACCTCAGCGTGGATCGCCTGAGTCGTGCTCCTCGACTGCTTGCTGCCCGAGACCGCGACCTCTGCGCGGCTTGCCCGCCTGAGTCGCGCCCCTCGACTGCTTGTTGCCCGAGACCGCAACCTCTGCACGACTTGTCCACCTGAGTCGCGCTCCTCGGCTTCATCTGCTCGAAACCCCTACCTCAGCGTGGATCGCTTGAGTCGTGCTCCTCGGCTGCTTGTTGCCCGAGACCGCGACCTCTGCGCGGCCTGCCCGCCTGAGTCGCGCTCCTCGGCTTCATATGCCTGAGACCACTACCTCAGCGTGGATCGCCTGAGTCGTGCTCCTCGACTGCTTGCTGCCCGAGACCGCGACCTCTGCGCGGCTTGCCCGCCTGAGTCGCGCCCCTCGGCTGCTTATTGCCCGAGACCGCGACCTCTGCGTGGCTTGCCCACCTGAGTCGCGCTCCTCGGCTTCATCTGCCCGAAACCACTACCTCAGCGTGGATCGCTTGAGTCATGCTCCTCGGCTGCTTGTTGCCCGAGACCGCGACCTCTGCGAGGCCTGCCCGCCTGAGTCGTGCTCCTCGGCTGCTTGTTGCCCGAGATCGCGACCTCTACGTGGCTTGCCCGCCTGAGTCGCGCTCCTCGGCTTCATCTGCCCGAAACCACTACCTCAGCGTGGATCGCCTGAGTCGTGCTCCTCGGCTGCTTGTTGCCCTAGACCGCGACCTGCCTGCCTGAGTCACGCTCCTCTGCTTCATCTGCCCGAGACCACTACCTCAGTTTGGATCGCCTGAGTCGTGCTCCTCGGTTGCTTGTTGCCTGAGACCGCGACCTCTACGCGGCCTGCCCGCCTGAGTCGCGCTCCTCGGCTTCATCTGCCCGAGACCACTACCTAAGCGTGGATCGCTTGAGTCGTGCTCCTCGGCTGCTTGCTGCCCGAGACCACGACCTCTACGTGGCTTGCCTGCCTGAGTCGCGCCCCTCGGCTGCTTGTTGCCCGAGACCGTGACCTCTGCGCGGCTTGCCCGCCTAAGTCGCGCTCCTCGGCCTCATCTGCCCAAAACCACTACCTCAGCGTGGATCGCCTGAGTCGTGCTCCTCGGCTGCTTGTTGCCCGAGACCGCGACCTCTGCGCAGCCTGCCCGCTTGAGTCGCGCTCCTCGGCTTCATCTGCTCGAGCCCACTACCACAGCGTGGATCGCTTGAGTCGTGCTCCTCGGCTTCATCTGCCCGAGACCACTACCTAAGCGTGGATCGCCTGAGTCGTGCTCCTCGGCTCCATGCCGCCCGAGACCACACCTGCGCGGCCAGCCCGCCTGCGTCGTGCTCCTCGACTCCATGCCGCCCGAGACCACACCTGCGCGGCCAACTCGCCTGCGTCATGCTCCTCGGCTCCAAGCAGCCCGAGTCCCATCTCTGCGCAGCCTGCTTGCGCGAGCATGTACCTCGACTGCACGTCGCTCGAGACTACCGCG
Organism: Musa acuminata AAA Group; assembly: GCF_036884655.1. Classification (NCBI taxonomy): domain Eukaryota; kingdom Viridiplantae; phylum Streptophyta; class Magnoliopsida; order Zingiberales; family Musaceae; genus Musa; species Musa acuminata. Next base: position 1,773,258 of record NW_027021291.1, on the reverse strand, counting down.
GCACGCCTAGCCCGCCTTACTCTCTAAACTTGGGTCATACCCCAGGTAACGGATCGGCAACCGCACGATAAGAACGAATACAGAAAGCTGAAGCCATGCCTCAGACCCCCGTTATAACGACCGACGCATAGCTTCTTTCGGGGGGGGGGGAATATGATGAGGGTAAAAATGGCGATCAGTCTCAGGACAACGTCAACTGCTCCAAATGATGTCACGCGCCTCGGAACTTATCAGAACGTCGATCGAGGCACATTAACATCCTGCAAAAGCCAAGTCCAACACGCTATGCCATCGCTGCTATCAGATGCTACCAGGAGTACGGTCCCGCTCCCGGCGAGCGAGCACATCAAGCAACGGTAACCTTCCTTATAAAATCCTCGCACTAAGCAGAAGGAAATAAGAGGGAGGAAGATGAGACAAACATCCCACTATACCTCGACTAACTTGATCGTCGGAGGGGTCGGGCCGCACTCTCCCGACCCGACATGTGTGCAGGTACGAAGGCGGAGCCCTCCACCAAACGCCCAGGAGCCGAGCCCCCTTCCCGAAGGAAACAGCGACCCGTCGACGCTCGGACCACCCAAGCGCGATCGCCTCGGTAGCCCCCAGGGTCATCCAACGCGACCCACGATCATTCGGACTCGAACCAAACCGCATCGGCCCCGAGGCCACGGCTTAAAATTGTTTACACTAACACTTGGTTAGGTTCAATTTGAACACCTCTACCATTTATGGCTTGCACAATATTTTTCTAATAATATATTTACAAATATGTGTACCAAATCTAAATCTATGTTTATATAAGAGGACCTCGATAAAATGAATATTCTTTATGTTTTTATTTTCATCACAAGTAAATTTGATTAGGTTTTGCACTAATCTCCAATCTCCATCCGATGTTTAAGAGCGGCAGAAGCCGTGAGATTGTTAAGAAGAACCGTTTAATTCAAAATCATATATCATGGTCTACATCGACTCAAAATATTTATCATGGTATTAAGTTTCAATTATATATTGATACGATATTTAAGCTTTTTTTTCACTTAAGTTCAGTTTACGATCATTCAAACAAAAATCCTATTTATCATGTCATATCGTGACAAATCTGAATTTTAATGTCACTCTAGTGTTTAACTGGTTGACAGCGTTGCTTTTGCATTAGAGAAACCGTCGAAGAAAGGCTGCTGCTTTGAACGACATAGAAACAAGAATACCAATGCACAACTTTATGGCATCGTGTTTTGCTGCGTCTAACTGTGCCCTTAATGCAAGGATTTCCTGGAAAATTTACAAAGATACACCAAATATAGACATACTAAACCAAAAACTACGGACAGAATTATCAGTAATTTTTTTTCTCCTTGATCTAGGAAACTTACCCTGTCGAGTTTGGTAATAAGTTCTGTGGTTTCTGCACTTTGTTTCGCTAACTCGTCACGTAACTCGTCACATATGCACCTAAACAATTAGAAAAAAGAAGTTAAAAGTAAAGCTACTACATTCATCCGGTACAGTACATTAAAAATGAAAGCTACTTGCAATAAGCACATACATAATCATTGATCGATGCTACTGATGGTAGTCCTATTTGTTTGTTCCAGGCATAACAAAGGTGATAAAAAATGAACAAACTCAAATGAAACATTGGATCAACATTAGCACAGTGATCTAGCAACACTCAGACCAGAACGTCATGATGATAAATCAGAATTCAAATCAACATGAACTCTGGTTTTTTGTTACCTACAATTTGAACACCTCTACCATTTATGGCTTAAAATTCCATGCTTTGATGACCAAGCTTGTTGAAACTGCTAATTTCAAATATGGCATGATAAAGTTCAACATGTTCACAAGTACTTTAGGGTGTCTTCATCAAAAATTTCTGAAAAGTTCCTTTGGGAAGAATATTCATGGAAATGATTGCAAATGCATGCGATATGTCTAATCATAAAAGGTCTGTTAACTTCAAAGTGATTATCTGATCAAATAAGTGTTTAGTAAAACAACTTCTTAACAAATATCGGTAGCAGCAAAGCTACTGACATTGGTGGAAATGGCAGTGGAAAAAATACACACTAATTGTTCAATTTTTTCAAGCTAGAAAAGTATCAGTTCTGGAAGTCTGCCATAAATTTTTCATGCATTATGCGTCATTTGCAATATTAGCAGTTCTGGAAGTCTGCCATAAACATAGCTAGAAACACTTGTGGGTGCAATATTTGCTATACTAACAAAAAAGATGCTTGTTGATGCTACCACACAGACTTGTGATCAAATCTATCCAAACTAAATCAATAACTTAAACATAGATTGAAGTTTCTAGACTCATTTTAAACTATTCTCACAGTGGATGTACCGAAAACTCATGCCCAGTTTGTCAATTCACAATACAAATAACTAATATATAGTGAGCATTCAATTACTTAAACTGATATGAAAAAGGTCTCCTGTGATATTTCCGGATATATGAGAATTGAAATGTAGCAAAACAAGAAAAAGTGAAGTTATAGGAATCAAATAAAGGGGAAATAGAAAACTGACATGGGCTTCCCCATTACAGACTCATTGTCTTTTCTTTTCTCCGCTCATGTTTCCGGATAGGCCATGGAAACTTGCCAACCGATTAGGAATATCAACTTCTATTCTCTGCTCATGTTGAATTTTTTTGAAGAATTAACCAGATTCAGATATTTAAAAAGTAGTTAAAATTGCCATCTTTTGAAAATGCCTAATGATAATTCTAGTGCTAACCTTAGATTCCTTTATCCCTGTATAATTTTTAGCTAATTAAAAGCTCTCTACAACTACAAGTATGCACATAATCTCTGACACTGACGGAAAAGCATTTTAACAATGACACACTACGGAAAATAAAAATAAAAAAAGTATTTCTGATGAGCCCGCTCATTTTCATCATCTATTACCTTGCTTCCAAGGATTGAAAGCATATAGTGCTATTGCCCTACAGCCCGACGTACTTCTTTGTGATACAATTGAACGGTGTGTCACGGACAAACTTCGAAACAGGATGTTTGATGTAATGCTTACGTATGTCCGTGTCTTTCTATTTGTTTATGCTTTGCACAGCATATAGATGGACAACCAAAGGTTTAATAGTCTCATTTTAGTTGGGTTTGGTGGCCTCTTTAGGCTTGTAAATAAAGGTTGTGTCATGTAGACACGTGTGAGAGATTATTCGATCTGTAATGAACCATTTTACCCTTTTGTTGTGCAACTGTTCTGAGCTTATAAAGTCTATTTGTAATTTGCATTGTATATGAAGTGTTTTTCGGAAATGTTTGCTTGTGGATTCCGAGTGAGGCGTTTACTCTAACCCGTTTTCTCTTTTGTGGGTCCTAATGGATCATGGGAGGTTTCGGGGAGACTGACCTTTGCGGACGGACACGCAAGGGTGCCGCACGACTTAGGCAAAACTAGCTAAGTCTGTGACAGATGGTATCAGACCGGGACAAGCACCCATATAAACACCTGACATACAAATCTGGGGGACCAAGTGGGGTTGCGTTGAGGGCAGTCAGCACACGCGCGACCGTTTGGGAGAAAACGGGCATGGAGATGTAGGAAAAAGGAGTCGCTCGGAGGAGCGAGCATCTGAGACTGGCATTCGGAGGAATGACAAACCCTTCGCGCAAGAGGCACCACGAGGACAAGCAAGCTGGGAAGAATGTGAAGCGCACAAAGGTTCGAATGGCTGAGTTCGAGCTACGGCTCAACGTTGACAACAACACTTGATGGTGCTCAAGGCAAGTGAGGCGCTTGGTAAAGGATGAGACAATGCAAGGTGGAAAGAGTTGCTCAGCGATCGAAAGAGCTGTGCAAAGCTCACAGAGGTGAGAGGAATTGCTAACTCAAAGAATTCGGTGCTCATGTAAGGGCTTGCATGCGGATGATGGAATGTTCGTGGCCATCCCAAGGCGACCGAAACTCGGTGCCAAGGAGCATTGAAACTTTCTCTTCGGTATGTGAAGGATACGTCCGTGGAAGGCTAAAGTGTGCAGCAAGTTCAGCATGTTGCTAGGGCTTGAGTGATGCAGCGGGGGCTGTATTGACGTAGAGTCGCAATCTAGCAAGTGCGTTTGCAGGAGGCGGAACAATGCACAGTTTGTTCAGCAAATCGGAGTAGTCTAAGGGGATGGTGGTCTCCGAAACGAAGAGAGATGTTGCTACAATATGACAATTATTTAGGAGGGATAGATCTCGGTTATCCGGAGGGAGAATCATGTGCAACAGATCGCACATGTTGAGGAGGAGTACCTCAAAAACAACAACTCCACGAAGCTCAATGGATCGAGCGAGCGATGAGGAGTCGTTGAATGATCTCACTTAAGAGAATGCATTGGTGGATGCATTGCGAGATCAAGTGAGAGAGCGATCTAAAGCAACATAAATGAAAGCACACTTGGGAGTAGATATGATGATCAGACTCAAGGAAGGGCTGACCCGAGGAATGGTGGGCGTGAGGGCCACCATCAACTCAATGCAAAACGAGGAGCGGAGCAACTTGGGTGTAACTTGGCGAAGTACCCAAGCCGTATGAAGTGAGCCGGCATAAAAGATGGAACATGGAGCGGAGGCACAAAGCTTTCCTTGGACAGAGGTCAAGGACATGAACTCTTGCAAAGGCAAGAGTAGGATTATGTTGTTCCATAGGTCATTCATTCTGACGGAGCGGACTCATCTTGTATGGTGCCAAAGACGAAAAAAGTTTATGGGCACATGCACCTTATCTCAGAGAAGCATTTGATGGAGGAACTAAGGCAACTCAACTTGCGGAGGCGAAGTTGGGTTCAGAATGCCTTGGCACGGGGCAAGAGGATGCGGAGGCAGGTAGTCTTGAAGAATATGCCACAGTGATGCCATTCAAGTTACTTGAAGGAAGCGATGTGCAGCGGAGATTGTGCTTGTAGGGGCAGAGGCCCAGAATCCAGACAATGGTGCACTAATTATAGCGAAGTTGGTGGACTTCGGGAGCTACTAGGCGATGGATTGTCCTAGAGCGATGCTTCAACTAAGTGTGACCCAAGAGCGGGTGGATGAAGGTCGATTGTCAAAGGAGCGAACAAAAACGAAAGTGGAGACCCTGCGATGTATTGGCAGAGGCTACACATAGAGGGTTCACAATTCAAGTTCATCCCACAATGATCAGAATGCAATGGAGATGTCACCAGGAGGCGACATGGTGCAGCGGATCGTGGTGGAAGCAGTTCGTGGCAATGCGATTCACACGACACAGTCCCGTGAGGGACTTTATCATACGGAGGTATGATCGGGAGCTACTGGGAGCTCCACTTCGGTGAACAACACGACGGTAAGAAGAGCTATGGATACAAGGAGTGAAGGCCATGGTACCGTAGAGGCAGGTCTTCCGTGCGTGCATCGAATTTTGAATCGGATGGTCATCAGCATATGGAGGCTGTGTACCACCGAGGGAAAAGTTCGAATGCAAGTACCAGTGAGTCCCATTGGGGGGACTTGATCATGCAGAGGTATGATCGAAACAACTGGAGAGTTGGACTGCTCCAGAGTCATATTCGCTTAAGGGAGCCCGACAAGCCAAAGGACAAGGTCGAGTAAGCGAACGTTGCTACCAAGGAAGCTAAGGAGAACATAATCGGTGCAAATCCTACAACATGATGGCAGAAGCCATGCATGAGAGTTGCAGTCTGTCTTTTCATCAACCAAAAGGGATCTGCTTGGAGAACACAGAAGTGTTGAAGCAGGGAGTCGAAAGGGGCGAGGAAGCGACGATGAGTCCAGAGGGACTTAGCTACCAAAAATCAAGTATCAATTAGAATGGAGGTGGACTCGGTGAAAAACCACATAAACATATCTACTGATCGTGAAGAAAATGGATGCAGATGCGAGGCGACGGATAGTAGGGCCATGGGCATGGTAGCGCCATGGTATCGCAGAGGCGGGACTTCCGTGAAAGTCATTGATCCCTTGCTCTCATGGAGGGAGAGCGCTTGGCCGTGAAAGGGGCCGAGGAGGTAGAGCATGCAGAGGCAAACTCCAAGTACCGAGATAAGGCTGAAGGGCAGAGGCCAAGGAACTTCGTAAGACCGGTGTCAATGAGCTTCTCATCGAGATAGCCGAAAGTAAAGGACTTCGGGTCATATAAGAGTGCAAGACTAAGGAACGAAGCAGGCAATACGCGGTACTGTACCTTTGCTACTCAGTGGAGTAGGCGGCAGGGTTGATGGAGAAGATGATACAATCCCAGAGGCGACCAAAACTATTAGAGACTTACTCCATGTTGGGGGTGAAAACTTCCTATATTCTAGAAGTTCGATGGTATTGAGAAGGTGAGTCACAGTAGTTAACTCAATGCAAGGAGTGCAAACACTTTGAGTGCTTCAGACGTGTGAGCAAAGAACATGCGAAGGCTAGTAACCAGCTCGATGCATGAAGTACAACAGTTGAGGAAGTGGGCGAAGTCAAGTAACCTTTGCCTTCTCAACTCTTAAGAGAATGGGCGAAACCGAGTACTCCAATTCTCTTATCTATCCAGCAGAGGAGCTCTGCACAGGTTCAAAGACCCTTCGAAGATAACGGAAGACAATAGTTGTCAAATCCTTACCAACGGTGATCAGTACTACTAAGAACAGATTATCCGCTTCATTTCCCAACAGAATGTCATCGAAAGCAGAAGTGATGCGAATATACTTGGAAGTGACAACTAAGTTAATGAAGAGTCAATGGACAAATTTTATGGAGGAAGGGACCCAAAACTTCAGAAAGTTTGGAGGCGATGCTCGTTAAAGCTCCAATAAGCATCCACCCAGTTCAAGCAGCATGAGGCATTTGAGAGACTAGCGCATAGTAAGGATGGTCTTTTCCTTCATCTGAAGGATCCGTAGGAATCAACAAGGATCAACACAACTCAGCCAACCCCACACCAGAGTCAAAGTCATTGGCAAGTTGAAACAGCATATCATATCAAAAGTTCGACTACTCAACAACAACAACGGAGAGCAACTGGGAGCCAAGAGGCGCATTGCAGCTAGAGCGGAAGATTGAAACCTCAACATAGGCGAGGAGTTGTAGTGTCCACAAAGGCTTCGACGAGGACGTCGAAGGGATGAGTGGGGGAGATTGTCACGGACAAACTTCGAAACAGGATGTTTGATATAATGCTTATGTATGTCCGTGTCTTTTTATTTGTTTATGCTTTGCACAGCATATAGAGAGACAACCAAAGGCCTAATAGTCCCATTTTAGTTGGGTTTGGTGGCCTCTTTAGGCTTGTAAATAAAGGTTGTGTCATGTGGACACGTGTGAGAGATTATTCGGTCTGTAATGTACCATTTTATCCCTTTGTTGTGCAACTGTTCTAAGCTTGTAAAGTCTATTTGTAATTTGAATTGTCTATGAAGTGTTTTTCGGAAATGTTTACTTGTGGATACCGAGTGAGGCGTTTACTCTAACCCGTTTTCTCTTTTGTGGGTCCTAACGGATTATGGGAGGCTTCGGGGAGGCTGACTTTTGCGGACGGACACGCAAGGGTGCCGCACGACCAAGGATTGAAAGCATATAGTGCTATTGCCCTACTGCCCGACGTACTTCTTTGTGATACAACTGAATAGTGGGTGAGATGCAATCAAGTGGAGCAAACCTGCGAGCCCTTCATTTCCAACTTGAATTTCCAGATATTAGAATCTTGAATCATCTCACTCTGTGTTAAACATCACACACAACAAAATGTCAGCAAATGTGAACTACAAAGCAACAAAACCTAATAATACTCAAGAAACATAAAAAGAGGTCAAACCCTCTGCATCTCGGGCTTGGACACAAAGGACTGGGCGACACTCTCCAAGCTCTCATTCAAAACCTCCGTGATGGTCGATGTGATGGCCTCTGCTTGCTTCGACGGGACCCCTTCCTTCTCCAACCTCCAGACCTACACAAGCAAAAACACAAATGTCAGCAAATGTGAACTACAAAGCAACAAAACCTAATAATACTCAAGAAACATAAAAAGAGGTCAAACCCTCTGCATCTCGGGCTTGGACACAAAGGACTGGGCGACGCTCTCCAAGCTCTCATTCAAAACCTCCGTGATGGTCGATGTGATGGCCTCTGCTTGCTTCGACGGGACCCCTTCCTTCTCCAACCTCCTGACCTACACAAGCAAAAACACAAATGTCAGCAAATGTGAACTACAAAGCAACAAAACCTAATAATACTCAAGAAACATAAAAAAAGGTCAGACCCTCTGCATCTCGGGCTTGGACACAAAGGACTGGGCGACACTCTCCAAGCTCTCATTCAAAACCTCCGTGATGGTCGATGCGGCCTCCGCTTGCTTCGACGGGGCCCCTTCCTTCTCCAACCTCCTGACCTACACAAGCAAAAACACAAACACCTGTAGCGCAACCGAGACCCCCTCCCATCAATCAAACACCGACAAGGTAGCGCAGTACCAGAGCGAGCGTGTCGATAAGGCAAGCCCTACTCCCGTTGCTCTTGACGAGTTGCGAAGAGAAGCGCTGCAGCAGCGACAAATTGGACCGAGGGCACCCGACTTGCGCCGCCGGCAGCCGCATCAGCGACCAGCAACGAAACCCTAACGCGGCGGCGCCTCTACTGCAGGTGATAGCCGCCGCAGACATCTGGATCGCGAAGTGAGAACTCGTCCGTCCGATTCGAGATCGAGGGGGATGAAAACGAAAAAAGGAATTATATTGTCGCGCCCGCTATCGACAGCCTTTCTTCTTCCTGTTGCTTAGGCCGCGAAGAGAAGGGTTTGATTTGGCTTCGAGGCCCCCTTGGCGCGATTGCTATGATGACGAAGACCGCGGAGCAGAGAGTTGGCAAGGCAAGCATCATAAGTTCATGTTCATAGCATCACACGTCTAATAATATTATTGTCATCCTTTTTTAGCTTATAATAAAAAATAATAATGCTGTCACAGTTGAACAAAGAAACTAATTAAAATAAAACATATTTCTCTATTATAATTAATTGATTGTATAAAATATTATGATCATATCTAATAAACATAATACAATAATTATCAACATGAATTGTAAAAAATGCGGTCATATCTAATAAAATTTTATTTTATTGGATTGTAAAAAATATTACCCTCATCTCTTATAAATATAAACAATAATTATCTACATATGGATCTTAGCAGATTTTAATAATTTTTAATATTAGTAAGATTGATGTAAATACTCTTAACTCGTCACTTAAATCTAACACTTTTTCAACAATTTTCATATAATTCATTTATCTTTCCCATCTTTCCTTTCTTCTTCTCGACTTAATTGAAACATAAATCATGATCAACCAAGTCCTCTTAGGTGTTTACATAAAAATAAGAAATATCTTATGAAAATATCATGGAATAAGGATTGATCATATTCATGGGGATTATGTAAATATCTCATTCAAAGTTCGAAACAATTATGACTTTTTCCGAGATTGGAGACGGTTACTAATTCATGATCTGACATGACATGATCAGAATGAAAACTTCATTCTCGATTCTGCGAGAATTTTTATTAAAGCGTTTCACTAGATGGTTAGGGAACATATGTAAGAGATAATTTTAAAATATTCAAAATTCTTAATGTGAGGTTGTAAGTAACAAAAAAAAAAAAAAGTTACAAATAGTAATCTCCAAAGATAAGAGTATGAGTGGTAATTGAGGGGTTCTATTTAGTAAAATTATATTTTATGTTTTAAAAATAATTATATAAAGTAAGTGATTACCAATAGCAAAAAAAAAAAAAATAGCAATCTCCATCTTTTATTATCATTAAATTTATTTATTTATTTATTATTTTTAATTTAAACTTCTTGAGCAATCCTCTACTTCTCCTCACTATCATCAATTGTCGCCCATACTTATATCATCTTAAATATTTCTAATTTTATCTTTTATTGAATATTGGTGAATAAATCTTTTTTCTCTTTTCTAACTTTCCCAATAATAGGCACCGATTCTCTCCTAATTATTCACACATATTTATATTATCTTAAATATACCTATTTTATCTTTTATTAAATATTGGCAAATGAAAATATTTTTTTCTTTTCTAACTTTTCTAATAAGAGGGCAGCTTCAAAAATATAATAAGATTCTGAGGTGAATCCTGTATACCACTATTAAATCAATATCTTAGATTAAAAAAAACTATTGAATGATATTATTTTATATAAAAATATTTTTAATATAAAAAATTATCATTGATAAGCAGAAATATAACAAGAGTACAAATCTAAATTTACATAATCATAAAGAATTATTTTTGTTGCGACAAACAATTTTATTGTTATTAGTGTTGATAAGAAATTATTTTAGAATATGTCAGAATATATCCCTATGACAAGATCCATAATAATATTTTAACCCTGATAATGTACATAATACATTTATTCTTGTGTCAGACCTAAAATTTCTAAACTTATCACCAATTTATAATGCTCATTAATAAAGTCCATATTATAAAGAAGTTTCAATGGATAAACTTTACATGTTATCACTAGAAAAGTAAAATACATGCAACAGATGACAAAACTTTAAACTCGAGTGCTAAGTGCTCCAGCGCTGCTTACATTGGCCTTGTGGTTACTATCAGCAATGGCCAAACTCATATGCAGCATCTAGGTAGAATTGAGCTTATTAAAGATGGAATAGAAAGAAACAAAGTTCAAACAATCGCACCTGAGTTGTTAGTCAATAGAAGGTTTTACTTGGGTGGCTTGCGAGAAGGATACAAAATATCATCAATGTTTTCCTTTATTTAGTTCCCCACTTTGTTCAGGTTCGTAGCTACACCTGAGGCCACCACCCTAGCATTCTTTCTAAACCTACACATTGACAAAACTTTCAGCATTTCTTTACTCAGAGTTGGACATGGAATATGTATGAATAGAATTAAAACTAAATACTTTCTTGTCGAAGAATTCATCCACTGAATGCTAAGCTGGTTGGTGTGCGTGTGGCTCAGAATGTAGTGTAGTATCTACTTGATATCTTACAAGTGAATCCCTAGAAACGCAGTTCCATGATGACAGGTGTTAAGGGAAAAAATGGCAAACAGTCTCAGCTGCTCCAAATGACATCATGCACCTCGGAATTGATCAAAACGCTGACCGAGGCACACTAATATCCTGCAAAAGCCAGGTCCAACACGCTGACCGAGGTACATCCTGCAAAAGCCAGGCCGAACACGTTGACCGAGGTCCAACACGCTGATCGAGGTACATCCTGCAAAAGGCAGGCCGAACACGCTGACCGAGGTGCATCCTGCAGAATACTCCCCTATAAATACCCTCTCATCCATTAGGAGAGGGGGAGGACACACTCACAAACCACACTTGTATGGAGGCATTTCGTCCTCCAAAACCCCCTCCACATCTTCCTCTAACTTGTTCGTCGGAGGGGTCGGGCCGAGCTTCCGACCCGACCTGTGTGCAGGAACGAAGACGAAGTGACCTCTTCCTGGCGCTGCTGCGGAGCTGCCGACCCGATCTACCGCCCCGAACGACCGATCCCGACCGGGAGACCCCGAGGGAGCTAAGCCCGACCGGGAGACCCCGAGGGAGCTAAGCCCGAGATCCCCGACATTCCGAGCCCCAGAACCGAGCCGCGTCGGCCCCGAGGCCACGGCTTAAAAAGTTACTCACCGTAACATTTTGGCGCTAGAAGGAGGGCCCGGAATGACGGTACGTTAGCTTTCTCTTTGGTTGCTCCGCTGCAACCGACCTGCACCAGAAGCAGCGACTTCTGGGGCTGGTCTCTGCCTGCGCCGAGCTGCCTCGGCCCCACGCGCGCGGCCAGCCCGCCCAAGTCGGCACCCCGCGCGCGAACAGCCCGCCCGCGTCGGCGCCCCGCGCGCGACCAGCCAGCGCAGCTTGCTGCCTCGGCCCCTCGCGCCTGGACCCCTCGGTCCCACGCGCGCGGCCGAACCGCCCGCGTCGGCCCCACGCGCGCGACCAGCCCGCCCGCGTCGACACCCCGCGCGCGAACAACCCGCCCGCGTCGGCGCCCCGCGCGCGACCAGCCAGCGCAGCTTGCTGCCTCGGCCCCTCGCGCCTGGACCCCTCGGTCCCACGCGCGCGGCCGAACCGCCCGCGTCGGCCCCACGCGCGCGACCAGCCCGCCCGCGTCGGCACCCCGCGCGCGAACAGCCCGCCCGCTTCCGCGCCCCGCGCGCGACCAGCCAGCGCAGCTTGCTGCCTCGGCCCCACGCTACCTCGGCCTCTCGGCGCCGCTCGGCCCTTCGGCCCCGTGCGCAGCCAATACGCTGCCTCGGCCCCTCGGCACCGTGCGCGGCAACACGCTGCCTCAGCTCCTCGGCTGACGGCGCAACCTGCTGCCTCGGTCCCATGCGCGGCCAGCCCGCGCTAGCAGCCTGCTGCCTCGGCGCCTCGGCCCCGTGCGCAGCAACACGCTTCCTCGGCCCCTCGGCCCCAAGCGCAGCAAGCAGCCCGCTGCCTTGGCCCCTCGGCCACATGCGCAGCCAACACGCTGCACGCTGCCTCGGCCTTCGGCCCCAAGCACGGTCCGCCCGCCTGCGCCGAGCTTCTCGGCCATACGCTGTCGAGTTCACCTCAGAGCGGCCTGCCACCTCGGTCGCATAATGCCCGAGGCGCACTTGCGCGGTATGCCCGAGAGCTCCTCGGCTGACACACGCGCGGCCATCCCGCCCGGGTCGGCACCCCGCGCGCGAATAGCCCGCCCGGGTCGGCACCCCGCGCGCGAACAGCCCGCCCGCGTCGGCACCCCGCGCGCCTCGGTTCCTCGACCCCTCGGCCCCACGCGCGCGACCAACCCGCCCGCGTCGGCCCCACGCGCGTGACCAACCCGCGCGCCTCGGCTCCTCGGCCCCAGCTTGCCCGCCGGAGTAACCTCTCGGCCCGAGACTTCCTCGGCCACAGCCTGTCCGAGACCTCCTCTACCCGAGCCGACCTCATGCGCTGCCTCGGCTCCTCGGCCTCATGCGCAGCAAGCAGCCCGCTGCCTCGGCCCCTCGGCCCCGTGCGCAGCAACACGCTGCCTCGGCCCCTCGGCACCATGCGCAGCAAACACGCTGCACGCTGCCTCGGCTCCTCGGCCCCTTGCGCAGCTTGCCCGCCTGAGTAACCTCTCGGCCCGAGACTCCCTCGGCCACAGCCTGTCCGAGACCTCCTCTACCCGAGCCGACCTCATGCGCTGCCTCGGCCCCTCGGCCCCTTGCGCAGCTTGCCCGCCTGAGTAACCTCTCGGCCCGAGACTCCCTCGGCCACAGCCTGTCCAAGACCTCCTCTACCCGAGCCGACCTCATGCGCTGCCTCGGCTCCTCGGCCTCATGCGTGGCCAGCCCGCGTCAGCTGCTCGGCTGACGGTGCAGCCCGCTGCCTTGACCCTTGGGCCCCATGCGCGACAGCACGCCTCAGCTGCTCGCCTGACAGCGCAGCTTACTGCCTCTGCCCCATGCGCGGCCAGCCCGCGCCTGCTCCTCGGCTCTTCGGCTTTACGCCACCCGAGACCACACCTGCGCGGCTCCAGCCCGCCTGCGCCGTGTTCCTTGGCCCCATGTTCCCGAGACAGACCTGCGCGGTCTGCCCGCCTGCGTCGTGCTCCCTGGCCCCATGTTCCCGAGACACGCTTGCGCGGTCGACACTCCTGCGCCGAGCCCCTCGGCCATGCACTGTCAAGTCCACCTCAGCACGGCTTGCCCGACTGAGTTGTCGCTCGACCCCAGCCTACCTCCACGGCTTGCGTCATGCTACTCGGCTGCATGGCCCTCGTGACCACGCCTGCGCGATCAGCCCGACGCACGTAGTGCTACTCGGCCGCATGGCCCTCGCGAACACGCCTGCGCGGCCTGCCCGCCTGCGTCGTGCTCCTCGGCTCTTCGGCTTTACGCCACCCGAGACCACACCTGCGCGGCCCTAGCCCGCCTGCGTCGTGTTCCTTGGCCCCATGTTCCCGAGACAGACCTGCGCGGCCTGCCCGCCTGCGTCGTGTTCCTTGGCCCCATGTTCCAGAGACACGCTTGCGCGGTCGGCCCTTCTGCGTCGAACCCCTCGGCCACACTCTCCCGAGCTCCCCTCAGAGCGGCCTGCCCCTCTGAGCGGTGTCACTCGGCTGCAGCCTACCTGCGCCGAGCTTCTCGGCCCTTCGCCGTCGAGTTCACCTCAGTGCGACCTCCCCGCTTAAGTTGTCTCTCGGCCGAGCCTATCACCTCGTCCGGCGTCGTGTCACTCGGCCGCATGGCCCTCGCAACCACGCCTGCGCGGTCTGCCCGCATGCGTCGTGCTCCTCGGCTCTTCGGCTTTACACCTCCCGAGACCACGCCTGCGCGGCCTGCCCACCTGCGTCGTGCTCCTCGGCTTTACGCCACCCGAGACCACGCCTGCGCGGCCTGCCTGCCCGCGTCGTGCTCCTCGGCTCTTCGGCTTTACGCCACCCGAGACCACGCCTGCGCGGCCTGCCTGCCCGCGTCGTGCTCCTCGGCTCTTCGGCTTTACGCCACCCGAGACCACGCCTGCGCGGCCTACCTGCCTGCGTCATGCTCCTCGGCTTTACGCCACCCGAGACTACGCCTGCGCGGCCTGCCCGCCTGCGTCGTGCTCTTCGGCTTTACGCCACCCAAGACATACCTCGCCGCTCCTCGGCCCTTCGGCTTTACGCCACCCAAGACATGCTCGGCCGTTCCTCGGCCCTTCGGCTTTAGGCCACCCAAGACATACCTGGCCGCTCCTCGGCTCTTCGGCTTTACGCCACCCAAGACATGCTCGGCCGCTCTTCGGCTCTTCGGCTTTACGCCACCCAAGACACACCTCGCCACTCCTCGGCTCTTCGGCTTTACGCCACCCAAGACGTGCTCGGCCGTTCCTCGGCCCTTCGGCTTTACGCCACCCAAGACATGCTCGGCCGTTCCTCGGCCCTTCGGCTTTACGCCACCCAAGACACACCTCGCCGCTCCTCGGCTCTTTGGCTTTACGCCACCCAAGACACACCCGGCCGCTCCTCGGCTCGACGGCTTTACGCCACCCAAGACACACCTGCGCGGTTTTCCCGCATGCGTCGTGTTCCTCGACCTCCAGCTCTCAGGACACACCCGCGCGGTTCACCCGCCTGCGTCGTGCTCCTCGACCTCCAGCTCTCAGGACACACCCGCGCGGTTCACCCGCCTGCGTCGTGCTCCTCGACCTCCAGCTCCCCGGGACTGCGCCCACGCGGCCAACCCGCCTAAAGCTGAAGCTATGCCTCGGACTCCCGTTACAACGACCGACGCATAGCTTCTTTCCGGGGGGGAATATGTTAAGGGAAAAAATGGCAAACAGTCTCAGCTGCTCCAAATGACATCGTGCACCTCGGAATTGATCAAAACGCTGACCGAGGCACACTAATATCCTGCAAAAGGCAGGTCCAACACGCTGACCGAGGTACATCCTACAAAAGCCAGGCCGAACACGCTGACCGAGGTCCAACACGCTGATCGAGGTACATCCTGCAAAAGGCAGGCCGAACACGCTGACCGAGGTGCATCCTGCAGAATACTCCCCTATAAATACCCTCTCATCCATTAGGAGAGGGGGAGGACACACTCACAAACCACACTTGTATGGAGGCATTTCGTCCTCCAAAACCCCCTCCACATCTTCCTCTAACTTGTTCGTCGGAGGGGTCGGGCCGAGCTTCCGACCCGACCTGTGTGCAGGAACGAAGACGAAGTGACCTCTTCCTGGCGCTGCTGCGGAGCTGCCGACCCGATCTACCGCCCCGAACGACCGATCCCGACCGGGAGACCCCGAGGGAGCTAAGCCCGAGATCCCCGACATTCCGAGCCCCAGAACCGAGCCGCATCGGCCCCGAGGCCACGGCTTAAAAAGTTACTCACCGTAACAACAGGCATTATAGAACTGGCGCAATCGAGAAATAATAGATCAGTGTTACTGAGATGGCACAGGGAATCTATTCGGTCAAAGAGAGGATCACTGTCAAATGACCAACCATATTTATAGTTCATATCACTCGAATTGAATTGCTTTCGTGCATCTCAAAGCACGCATTACCTTGATTTCTGCATCTAGCCTCTGACCTGTGGGCGCTAGCCGTCTGCCATTCCTCTCCTTTGCCTTGTAACAGAAGAAATCGTTCGCTTCCTAAATGCCTGTGTGCAACGATATCTAATCAGTATCAAAGCCTTGTAGAAACAGCCAGATGATACAATGAGTTGAGGTTCCCCCAACCTGCAGTTTGCTGTGGTGAGTGGTTGACAGCCTCGTGCGCCATCACAAGTACACACCCTGGAAAGGCAGGCGAAGGCAAGTGAAGCCCATCGACTCCGACAGCTCATTAGGTGAGAAGGAAGGAGATATAAAATACTCCATTGGGACAGAGAGACGCCCCTATTCTTTCTTCTCTGGTCCCATTAAAGTCCGCAGCGCCACTTCCATCATGGGGCGTCTGAACCCAGGCAAGCTTCATGGGGCCTCACCCCAGTTTCCTTGGAGACCGTTCATGACTGCAGCAGCAGACTCCATTTCCACGCCTAATTTGCTGCTGCATCTCCACATTTCTGCCGACCTGAGAGCCCATTAAAGAAAGTAGAAACTGCGAGGAAATGGTCTCTTAAGAGACCCTCTGCTGCCACTTTCATGGCAGTAACGAATGCTTTTTTACTCCAGTTTGATTCACCGCCTTTTCATTGCACAAGTTCTTCGACTGGGGAGAACATCTGTCGACCCTCGTCGATTCTTTCACGTAAGAGATGGATAACATGCAGCCGCTGTGCCTCGTCTTCCTCTTCCTCTGCTCCACCCTGTTGCTGCAGTGGTCGCAGGGATGTCACCCCCACGACCGTTCGGCCCTTCTCACCTTCAAGGCCGGCATCACCGCCGACCCCTCCGGCCTCCTCCGCTCCTGGGACTCGGCCACGGACTGTTGCTCCGCGTGGGACGGCGTGGCCTGCGACGCTGCCTGATAAGGGTAAAAAACTGACTTGACATAACCCCCGGATTTGACGTAATACACCCCCCCCACGTCGGACGCCCAGTACGACGCGCTGCCCCAGAAATAGCATTAACGACGACACGACACGCACTCATACCCGCCGTACCCGAACGACCTCCTCGGTTGACCCATCACGGCCGGCCGAGGCAGTCAAAGGCGCCAGCTGACACCCCCCATACCCTACGGCAGCTCGGCTCTCCACGCAACGCCCACGGCGGCGACAGACGCCGTCAGAGGTACGGTCATGCTCTGGCAGGATGGCCCATCAGGTAACATCAACCCCCCTTATAAATACCCCCCCCGGCTCCCAGCACAAGGGGGATCTCGAACCCAATACAATACTCCTTCCCACTAACTTGATCGTCGGAGGGGTCGGGCCGAGATACCGACCTGACCTGTGTGCAGGTACCCGACCACCGTCAACCCGATTCGTCAAGGCGGAGCTCTCAAGCAAGACCCTCTGCATCCGCCATCTCAAGCCCTACAAAGGGAGACACGACCGATCCCAGGCATTTGGGGCCCTGAACCAGCCGCGTCAACCCCAAAGTCGCGGCCAGAACGTTATTTACCGTAACAGATTGGCGCTAGAAGGAGGGCCGGCGTCCAAATGTCAAGCGATCAGCAAATTTACCCCGGCGGATCCTCAAATGCGGAGCTCCCCGCCTTAGGGGAACGGCGTGACGAGACCCACGACGAACGCCCCGCAGCGGTGTCAGAACGCTACTGGCGACTGTTCAACAACCCGGGCTTGTCACCCCCTGGCGGCGCACCCGCCAACTCCTCGCAAGTGTCGCCCGAGGCCTTTCATGACCTCGCCCACCAGGTCCGAACTCTGACAAGCATGGTGCAGACCATTATCTCCCAACGAACCCCTCCGCGTGCGGCGAGGCCCTCGCAGCAACAGGAGACTCTCGCCCGGACCCACGCACCACCCCCAGAACTTCCGGGCTCGCCTCGAAACCCCACAACCCGACCGGGGAGCAGGGAAGCCGAGGACACGGTGAGCCACCCCGAGCCCGAGGCCCCGACTGCTGACTCGACGAACGCCCTACGGGCCCAACTGCGCCTCGTCAGTCAAAGGCTGGACGAGGTACAACAGGAGGTTCGTAAGTCAAAAGGAGAACCCGGGACGGACGGACACCAAGGATCTCCGTTCACCCCCGAGATACAGGATCAGGCGATCCCGCCGCACTTCCGCCTCCCTGCCCTGGACGCGTATGACGGCGCAACCGACCCCGCGGACCATGTGGCCGCTTTTCGGGCCCAGATGGCGCTGTTCGGGACTTCAGACGCCCTGATGTGCCGGGCGTTCCCGACGACCTTGCGAGGACCAGCCCGCGCATGGTACAGCGGCCTGAAGCCAGGGACCATCGCCTCCTTCGACCAGCTCGCCAAGGATTTTGAGCTTAACTTCCTAGCGTACTCCCGACCGAAGCCATCTATGGCGTTGCTCTTGGGGCTCAACCAGAAGGAGGACGAGCCCCTTTCTCACTTTGTGAACCGGTTTACGACGCAAATCCGTGGACTATCGGATGCTCACCCCTCTCTCTTGATGCAGGCCTTCATGACCGGCCTACGACCCTCCAGGTTCTTCTGGTCGCTCGTGGAAAGGCCCCCCGTCGCGGTCCCTGAGATGCTCCAACGGGCCAGCCAGTTCATCGCCGCAGAAACCTGGATGATGGGAAAGCGAGAAGAGCACAGAAAGGTCAAGTCGGAGCCGCCCCGACACCAGCAACCCACCACCTCCCGGCGAAAGTTGGACAGGCCTGACCCAAGGCCTCCTCTTCCCGCCTTGAACTCCTCCCGGACGGAGATATTCCTACACGAAAGGGGGAAGGGGCTGCTCAGGGACCCCCACCCGATGAAGAACCCGCGGGAGCTCGCAGACCGCTCAAAGTACTGCCGATTTCATCGACAGCACGGGCACGACACGGAGCAGTGTTACGAGCTAAAAAGACAAATCGAGGAGCTCATCCTCAGAGGCCATCTCGGCCAGTACCTCCGGTCGAGCAAAGAGCAGTCTCCTCGTCCGGAGGGCCCTGTTGAGCGACACATCGATGTCATAGCCGGGGGCCCCGCATCCGGAGGAAGTTCTATGTCGGGCAGGAAGGCCTATGCCCGGACCGCCCCCGACGAAGCCTCGGGGCGTGAGCCTTGTTGGGAAATTATTGGGGACGACATCACATGCGCAGCAGAAGAACAAGAAAACAAAAATCCCCGATTCCCAAAAAGATGTTCGTCGTCGTGCGAAGATTGGTGCGCAAAAATCCACAAAACACAAAACTGCGTATAGAGATTGTGTTACCTAGGGAGATCGTATATCCCTATTTCCTTGCAGATCCTTAGGAGAGGGTGAAGGAGGTCAAGCGTCCTCCTCTCTAGCGGTGATCCACACAGTAGGGTTGTGACGACCCTCCTCAAAACTCCAGGCCTACTCTGAGGTGGAGAGGGAGAGGAGAATAGGAAGGGCAAGTAAAGACTCTAGCCTATGAGGCTGTGAATCCCTCCTATTTATAGAGATCCCGTGTCAAACCCTAATGGGTCCTTCCCTAGTGGGTATTGGATCTGCATCCAATAAGACAAGGGCTCCATCGGATATCTCATATCCGAACCTCTACTCATCGCAATGCCTACCATATGTGTGTGACCCTCTAGGCCCAATATCGAGCTGGCCGTGAGTCATACCTGTCAGAACTCCTTCTGACTGAGTGAATTATTATCTCTGTAATAATTCACTTGACTCATCGACTACGGACGTACTAGGCCACTACACTGTAGTCCCCAGACGATACAGGGGAATCCAATCCATTGGACCTATCTATCCTTAGTTACCATATACCTATAGTCCCTCATCCATCTAATATCCCAGAGACCGTATATCGAGCATGGTGCTGTCAGACCCATACGGTTTCTACTCGAGTCTCGCTCTAATCGGATTCTCCCGGAGAACTCTTTCTCTCTCAACCCGAATGACCCTGGCCAGGGATTTATCTGAGCAAGAACACATGGGATATTCCTCTCATGATGCCGAGAGTGGATGATCCTCTGTCGACACTCAATAGCCCTCGTAAGGTCGACTACCACTCCTAATGACCAGCTGTACTAGATCTGGGAACAGCCAAACCTATAAGTCTGGTATCAAAGAGTGGAGCACTCATACAGGACATCCTTGGTGTCTCAAGTCTAAGGACCAGATACACCACTAGAACTACGGAATCGCTGTCTGACAATAAGGCATCATCAACCATCCAACATTCCGTAAGCGGATCAATCAGTGAACTCATTCTCCAATGAGCACCTGTACTGTATCCCTAGTGTCCCTATACGAGCAGCTATGAGACTAGCTGCATCCATCATATGGACGGGTATACAGCACACCAGTCTATCCGGTTATCATGATGTCCCTCTCGAGTAACCTATGACCGGGATTATTTAGGATATGTGTTTAAAGGTGAATCGATCTCATTATCGTGATCTCATCACGATCCGATTCCCATTGCACAAATCCAATGATATCACAATATATATGCATTTATGCAATAGTTATAAAGTGATATACGCCAAAATATAATAAGCAAAAAGATTCTGTATCAAGTCACACGTGCCATCACTCACGTGATTGGCTTGCTGGGCACCTATGACTAGCAATCTCCCACTTGACCTAAAGCCAATCACCTATGTGTCTGATCCCCATCAGACCCCTGTGACGCTCAAAGACAATCTGAGACAACGGCTTTGTCAGTGGATCTGCAATGTTATCTTCGGATGGAACTCTTTCCACTGCTACATCTCCTCGGGTTACGATCTCTCTTATAAGCTAGAACCTCCTCAGAACATTTCTGATGAGACCCGGGTTCCCTTATTTGAGTAATCGCCCCATAGTTGTCGCAATATAAGGAAGTCGAGTTCTCGCTATTCGTAACGACTCCCAAATCTGTGATGAACATCTTCACCCAGACTCTCTCTTTTGTTGCATCCGATGCAGCAATGTACTCCGCCTCTATTGTCGAGTCAGCAGTGGTATCTTGCTTGGAACTCTTCCAGCACACTGCTCCTCCATTCAAGGTGTACACATACCCTGAATTCGACTTGCTATCATCGACATCAAACTGAAAACTTGAGTCAGTGAAGCCTTCAACCTTAAGGCTATTACCTCCATATACTAGTAAAAGATCCTTAGTCCTTCTCAAGTACTTAAGGATACACTTTACTGCTTTCCAGTGCTCCAAGCCTGGATCCGCCTGATACCTGCTCGTGACACTCAGAGCATGCGCTATATCAGGCCTAGTACATAGCATGGCATACATGATAGACCCTATTGCTGAGGCAAAAGGTATCATATTCATGTTTGCCCTTTGGAAATTTCCATGCCAAAACTTTTGACAATGGTTTCTATGTACCTGGACTGGGACAAGCCAAGCATCCTCTTGGATCTATCTCTATAGATTCTAATCCCCAAGATATATGATGCTTCCCCTAAGTCCTTCAAGGAGAAGTCTCTAGATAACCAAGCATTTACTATGGATAGCATTCCTATGTCATTCCCAATGATGAGGATGTCATCCACATATAACACCAAAAAAGTGATAGCGCTCCCACTTACCTTTCTGTATACACAAGGCTCATCTTCGTTCTTAACGAAGTCATAAGATCTGATTGCCTCATCAAATCTTATGTTCCAACTTCGGGAAGCTTGCTTTAGTCCATAAATGGATCTAAGCAACCTACACACCTTATCTGGGCAGTTCTTGGACACGTATCCCTCAGGTTGCATCATATACACCTCCTCCTCGAGGTTCCCGTTGAGGAATGCGGTTTTCACATCCATCTGCCAGATCTCATAATCATAGTGTGCTGCAATAGCCAATAGAATTCTGATGGATTTTAGCATTGCTACGGGTGAGAAGGTTTCGTCGTAGTCAACACCTTGCCTTTTGACGATACCCTTTAGCCACTAGCCTTTCTTTATAGGTCTCTACCTTTCCATCTACTCCGATCTTTTTCTTAAAGATCCATTTGCAACCGATGGGTACAATACCTTCGGGCGCATCAACTAGGTTCCAAACCTTATTGGAGTACATAGAATCCATCTCAGAATTCATGGCTTCTTGCCACTTCCCGGAGTCTATACTCATAATAGCCTCCTCATAGGTCTGAGGATCAATATCCTCTACATCCTCTGCTCTAATATGTCCCACATATCTCTCAGGAGGATGGGATACTCTATCAGACCTGCGTAAAGTTGAAACTTGTGTATTAGGTACCTGAACAGACTCGGGCTTTAGAGTGGTGCTTGAGCTTGGTTCTCTAACTTCGCTCAACTCTATCATTCTCCCATTGTCTCCGCCAAGAATGTGTTCCTTCTTAAGGAACACTGCTCTCTTAGCTACAAAGACCTTTTGGTCCTCGAGATGATCGAAGTAATACCCACAAGTTTCCTTGGGGTATCCCACAAATATGCATCGCTCTGTCCTTGATTCTAACTTATCGGGGTTGTGTCTTTTAACGTGGGCAGGGCAGCCCCAAATCTTAACAACCTTAAGATCAGGCTTCTTCCCTTTCCATATCTCATATGGTGTAGACACTACCGACTTAGTTAGAACTCTGTTCAGAAGGTAAGATGCGGTTTCTAGGGCATATCCCCAGAATAAGATGGGTAGGTCAGCGAAACTCATCATGGACCGTACCATATCTAATAGCGTACGATTTTTCCTTTCAGAGACACCATTGAGCTGAGGTGTATAAGGAGGTGTCCATTGGGATAATATCCCATGGTCCTTGAGGAACTGAGTAAACTCTGTACTTAAGTATTCACCTCCTCGATCTGATCGAAGAGTTTTGATATTCTTTCCAGTCTGGTTCTCCACCTCATTCTTATACTCTCTGAATTTCTCAAAAGCCTCGGACTTGTACTTTATTAAGTACACATATCCATACCTTGAGAAATCATCAGTAAATGTAATGAAGTAGGAGTAACCTCCAATGGCATGAGTTGACATGGGTCCACATACATCACTATGTATGAGTTCCAACAACTCATTGGCTCTCTCTCCAGTTCTACTAAATGGAGATTTGGTCAGTTTTCCACGAATGCAAGGCTCACAAGTTGCATAAGACACATAGTCGAATGGATCTAGATATCCATCATTTAGCAACTTTTGAATCATTTTTTCATGGATGTGACCTAGCCTACAATGCCACAGGTATGCACTGTTCAACTCATCTCGTTTCCTTTTGGACACATTTACATTCATGATATGTGGAGTGGTGTCTAACATAAATAAACCATTATGCAATGTTCCTTTCGTGATGATCTTATCATCTAATAATATCGAACAACCATTGTTCTCAAAAACAAATTTATATCCACTAACTGTTAAACATGAAATGGAGATAATGTTTTTGATAATAGAAGGAACAAAATAACATGCATCTAATGCAATAAAAGCTCCACTAGGCAGATGTAGGGCGACCTCGCCAACAGCTAATACAGCAACTTTTGCTCCATTACCCATCTTGAGGTCCATCTCGCCTCTCTCTAGTCTCCTAGGCCTTGCCAGAACCTGCAACGAATTGCATATATGATAAGCACTACCGGTATCCAATACCCATGTGTTATCATAAGAGTCTGACAAATGGAGACTGATCATGAATGTACCTGAAGCTTCATCAAGCTTTTGTTTCGCCCTTTCTGCAAGGTACTCTTTGCAGTTTCTCTTCCAGTGCCCATCTTTACCACAGTAGAATCACTGGCCTTTGTCCTTTGTTGGGTCTTTCTTAGCAACCTTTGCTTTACCTGGTTTGCCCTTGCCCTTTCTCTTCTTAAGGGACCTTTCTGCTTTCCTTTTCTTTTTGGTCTCACCAGTGTAGAGAACTGGCTTCTCTTTCTTAATAGTACTCTCTGCCTCCCTCAACATATTGAGGAGCTCTGGGAGAGTCACCTCAAGCTTGTTCATATTAAAATTCATTATGAACTGTGAAAAGGAATCTGGTAGGGACTGAAGCACAATGTTCACACACAAGTTATCCTCTAGGACCATTCCTAGACCTGTGAGTTTCTCTATCCACTCAATCATCTTTAGGACATGGTTCTGAACCGATGTCCCCTCAGTCATCATAGCGCGGAAGAGGCTCTTGGATATCTCATATCGCTGAGTCCTTCCCTGTTCCTCAAACAATTTGCGGACATGTAGGAGAATGGATCTGGCATCCATCTTTTCATGTTGTCTCTGTAACTCTGGAGTCATAGAGCCCAACATATAGCACTGAGCAAGAGTGGAGTCATCAATGTACTTCACGTAGCGAGCGATCTCATCCTCGCTTGCCCCTTCTTCGGGCGTAGGCATCACTGTATCAAGGACGTACACGATTTTCTCCGCTGTGAGAACAATTCTCAAGTTACGGAGCCAATCCGTATAATTTGGACCAGTGAGGCGGTTGACATCAAGTATGCCACGTAAGGGATTTGAAAGCGACATTTTCTGAAAATAAAGATGTAGCAAAAATGAATAACATGCAGATTTTGCAAGAAATAAACTATCAAGATATGGACTTCTATCTTAATATGCTCCCACTATTTTACTAACGAGTCACGCGACACCCTAAGCACGTGAAACGGAAGTCTCCGGCATACTTCTAATGAGGATCAGGATCCAATCAGCGTCTTAGTGTAACCTCGAGGGACTCGACCAATCACACTAAGCCTAAAAGGTAGGCAACTCTTGCCGATCACAACTCCTTGTGATTCCCGTCCTGTTCGGCCTCCGAATCACCATGGCCTCGAGGGACTCGACCAACCATGATGCTCGGTTAAGTCAACACCTTCGTTACAAGATGAGTCTGATTTGATGATATACCCTCGAGGGACTCGACCAAGCATACCATGCCCTCAGGTCACCGGTGACATCTCTATGTTGTAAGCAAGATAGCGAATCGCGATATAGGTGAGTCTCGAGAGACTCGACCAACTCAACCTACACCGGGAATCGGTTCTGTTACGGTGAGTAACTTTTTAAGCCGTGGCCTCGGGGCCGACGCGGCTCGGTTCTGGGGCTCGGAATGTCGGGGATCTCGGGCTTAGCTCCCTCGGGGTCTCCCGGTCGGGATCGGTCGTTCGGGGCGGTAGATCGGGTCGGCAGCTCCGCAGCAGCGCCAGGAAGAGGTCACTTCGTCTTCGTTCCTGCACACAGGTCGGGTCGGAAGCTCGGCCCGACCCCTCCGACGAACAAGTTAGAGGAAGATGTGGAGGGGGTTTTGGAGGACGAAATGCCTCCATACAAGTGTGGTTTGTGAGTGTGTCCTCCTCCTCTCCTAATGGATGAGAGGGTATTTATAGGGGAGTATTCTGCAGGATGCACCTCGGTCAGCGTGTTCGGCCTGCCTTTTGCAGGATGTACCTCGATCAGCGTGTTGGACCTCGGTCAGCGTGTTCGGCCTGGCTTTTGCAGGATGTACCTCGGTCAGCGTGTTGGACCTGGCTTTTGCAGGATATTAGTGTGCCTCGGTCAGCGTTTTGATCAATTCCGAGGTGCATGATGTCATTTGGAGCAGCTGAGACTGTTTGCCATTTTTTCCCTTAACAGGTTCCTACTCATAACGATGGAAGGCCACGTGGGTCAATCTAATTGCCTCACGTTTACCGACTTAATATTATCGAGCGATGTTTCTATAATTTGGTCTCCTAATATGACATGTCACACATATACATATTTAATATATATCTACATCGCATGCAAATATATATACATATCTAGTATGTGTATAAGCAATCACACCAGATGATCATGGACCACAACCTAATATGATTAGGCCCGAGCCAGTAGGCCTAATCACTCACATCAAGATCTATGTGTGCAACGGTGCATCTCCATGCCCTGTGATCGTCCATCTCGTCCTCGTCGGTTCCGTCGACATCTTGATGCATCTCCATGCATCACGATCGTCCGTCTCGTGGGTCCCGCTATCGCATCCACGCTCCCGCTGCGCCTCCTCATGTGATTACAACTTAATCATAGGCACACAGGCCCGACAATAAACGAGAAATATAATGGAGGTTCGCAGACCTCAATAATAATAATCACAAGTACACACATCATACATCACATGTATAAATAATCATCATCATGTAAGACTACTAGATAATAATAAAAATAATAATCAACTAAACCTTTTAATTAATTAATATTTTTCTGAAATCAGGGACATGTAGGGAATTTCTCAATTCCTAAGGGTATTTTCGTAATTTGGATAAAAGACAGAAACTGGAATTTCTCAAATTCCGAGGGGCAAAACTATCTTTTGCCCAGAAAACCCTAATACCCTTTCCCCCTTTCGCTGCTGCCGCCGCCGCCACCCTGCCGGCGGCAGCCTGTGCGGCGGGGCGAGGGCACTGCCCTCGCCTGCAGGCGGCACGCCCGCTGGCGGCGATGCCGCTGCCTCCGCAGGCGGTGCTGTACCGCCGGGCGGCCGCCCCTGTGGGGGGGTTTCGCCCGCGGGAGCAGCGGCGGCGCCTCTGCCCGTGGGCTGCCAGCCCCGCCAGCAGCAAGCCTGCTGCAAGCAGACCGCCGTTCGGCTGCTGCAGGCACAGCGCTTGCGCATGCGCCGGCGCTGTGCTGCCTGGCTGCGGCTGCGGCTACCGCTGCAGGTGGCTGCAGGCATGCAGATCGAGGGCAGCAACTGTTGCTGCCCTTCCTCGCTTTTGCGTCAACGATTTTGACGTCAATATTCTTCCTAAACACAACACACGCAGTTCAAAACCAATCATTCGCACGAACAACCTGGCTCTGATACCACTGTTGGGAAATTATTGGGGGCGACATCACATGCGCAGCGGAAGAACAAGAAAACAAAAATCCCCGATTCCCAAAAAGATGTTCGTCGTCGTGCGAAGATTGGTGTGCAAAAATCCACAAAACACAAAACTGCGTATAGAGATTGTGTTACCTAGGGAGATCGTATATCCCTGTTTCCTTGAAGATCCTTAGGAGAGGGTGAAGGAGGTCAAGCATTCCTCCTCTCTAGCAACGACCCTCCTCAAAACTCCAGGCCTACTCTGAGGTGGAGAGGGAGAGGAGCGACGACCCTCCTCAAAACTCCAGGCCTATTCTGAGGTGGAGAGGGAGAGGAGAATAGAAAGGGCAAGCAAAGACTCTAGCCTATGAGGCTGTGAATCCCTCCTATTTATAGAGATCCCGTGTCAAACCCTAATGGGTCCTTCCCTAGTGGGTATTGGATCTGCATCCAATAAGACAAGGGCTCCGTCGGATATCTCATATCCGAACCTCATATCCGAACCTCTACTCATCGCAATGCCTACCATATGTGTGTGACCCTCTAGGCCCAATATCGAGCTGGCAGTGAGTCATACCTGTCAGAACTCCTTCTGACTGAGTGAATTATTATCTCTGTAATAATTCACTTGACTCATCGACTACGGACGTACTAGGCCACTACGCCGTAGTCCCCAGACGATACAGGGGAATCCAATCCATTGGACCTGTCTGTCCTCAGTTACCATATACCTATAGTCCCTCATCCATCTAATATCCTAGAGACCGTATATCGAGCATGGTGTTGTCAGACCCATACGGTTTCTACTCGAGTCTCGCTCTAATCGGATTCTCTCGGAGAACTCTTTCTCTCTCAACCCGAATGACCCTGGCCAGGGATTTATCTGAGCATGAACACATGGGATATTCCTCTCATGATGCCGAGAGTGGATGATCCTCTGTCGACACTCAATAGCCCTCGTAAGGTCGACTACCACTCCCAATGACCAGCTGTACTAGATCTGGGAACAACCAAACCTATAAGTCTGGTATCAAAGAGTGGAGCACTCATATAGGACATCCTTGGTGTCTCAAGTCTAAGGACAAGATACACCACTAGGACTACGGAATCGCTGTCTGACAATAAGGCATCATCAACCTTCCAGCATTCCGTAAGCGGATCAATCAGTGAACTCATTCTCCAATGAGCACCTGTACTGTATCCCTAGTGTCCCTACACGAGCAGCTATGAGACCAGCTGCATCCATCATATGGACGGGTATACAGCACACCAGTCTATCCGGTTATCACGATGTCCCTCTCGAGTAACCTATGACCGGGATTATTTAGGATATGTGTTTAAAGGTGAATCGATCTCATTATCGTGATCTCATCACGATCCGATTCCCATTGCACAAATCCAAGGATATCACAATATATATGCATTTATGCAATAGTTATAAAGTGATATACGCCAAAATATAATAAGTAAAAAGATTCTGTATCAAGTCACACGTGTCATCACTCACGTGATTGGCTTGCTGGGCACCTATGACTAGCAAGCTTGAGCCCGAGATCACCTTCCCAGCCGGAGCCACTGAGCGGCCCCACCACGACGACGCCCTGGTGATATCGGCCAGGGTAGCCAACGCGCGAGTGAGAAGAATCATGGTCGACACGGGGAGCTCGGCCGACATACTCTACTTTGGCGCCTTCCAGAAGCTGGGCCTAGCCAGGGAAAATTTAAGCCCGATGTGCTCGGCGCTCACCGGCTTCACGGGAGATTCGATATCACCTCTGGGAGCCATTACCCTACCTCTGACTCTGGGGACCCCGCCGAAATCAAAGACTGCCATGACCACTTTTCTAGTGGTCGACCTTCCCACCGCTTATAACGCCATACTTGGTCGGCCGACCCTCAACAAGGTCAGAGCCGTCGTCTCGACCTACTACCGGACCGTCAAATTCCCGACACGGGAGGGAGTCGGGGAAGTCACCGGAAGCCCCCAAGAGTCCAGGCGCTGCTACCTTACCTCCGTCTCATTGGGCAAAAGGACCAGGGGAGAGGCGCCTCTAGAAGATCCCCGGGAGGCAAAAAAGCCGGCCCCTCACCCAGAGCCGAGGGGGTCCACTGTTGACATCCCCTTACGGGAAGCACGGCCGGATCAGACGGTCAAGGTCGGATCAGAGCTGCCCGAGTGGGAACGGGAACAGCTCGTCGGTCTTCTGCGGGAGAATGCCGACATCTTCGCCTGGTCTCCATCGGACATGAAGGGAGTCGATCCCAAGGTCGCGGAGCATCATCTCAATATCCCACATGACGCCCGTCCGGTAAAGCAAAAGCCCCGGCGCCACGCACCTGACCGGCAACGTGTCATACAAGAAGAGGTGGACCGACTCTTGGCGGCAAGCTTCATAGAAGAGGCCAAGTATCCTCAGTGGTTGTCCAATGTAGTTCTCGTGAAAAAACACAATGGAAGCTGGAGGATATGCGTTGACTACACCAGTCTCAATGATGCGTGTCCTAAAGACTGCTACCCCCTCCCGAAGATCGACCAGCTGGTCGACGCGACAGCAGGGCACGCGCGCCTCTCTTTCATGGACGCCTATTCAGGATACAACCAGATCAGGATGGCACCCGAAGACAGGGAACACACAGCTTTCCTCACCGATCAAGGGATATACTTCTACAAGGTCATGTCGTTCGGGTTGAAAAACGCCGGAGCCACATACCAGAGGACGGTAAACAAAATGTTTGCCCCCCAAATCGGGAGGAACATGGAAGTCTATGTGGACGACATGATTGTGAAAAGCAGAGAAGCCGGAACACACCTTGCCGACCTAGCCGAGACCTTCGCCACGCTACGCAAATTCGGCATGCGGCTCAACCCCACAAAGTGCGCTTTCGGCGTCACCTTCGGGAAGTTCCTAGGGTTCATTGTACACCAGAGAGGAATCGATGCCAACCCAGAGAAAGTACAGGCAATAATCGATATGCAGTCCCCCCGGACAGTTAAAGACCTGCAGCGACTCAACGGTAGACTTGTCGCCCTGTCTCGCTTCCTCGCCCGATCGGGCGATCGTTGCCTCCCTTTCTTCAAGGCGCTCAAAGACCCGAAGAACTTCCAATGGACATCGGAATGCGAGGAGGTTTTCAAACAGATGAAGCGGCACTTGGCCAGCCTCCCTCGACTCGCTTCCGTCATTCCCGGCGAGAAGCTGGGACTCTATCTGGCGGCCTCCCCGCACGCAGTTAGCTCTGTCCTCGTCAAGGAAAGCTCCGGCACACAACTCCCGATCTACTACGTCAGCCACGTCCTGAAAGGACCTGAGGAGCGTTACACGCCGATAGAAAATCTCG
The DNA here is from genome assembly GCF_036884655.1 of Musa acuminata AAA Group. Lineage (NCBI taxonomy): Eukaryota > Viridiplantae > Streptophyta > Magnoliopsida > Zingiberales > Musaceae > Musa > Musa acuminata. The sequence goes on along the minus strand of NW_027021291.1, from coordinate 1,743,142 downwards.
CACTCGCCCTGGTGCTCTCGGCTCGGAAGTTGCGCCCCTACTTCCAGGCGGACTCGGTGGAAGTCGTCACCGACCAGCCTCTTCGGCAGATCTTAACAAAGTTTGATGTTGCAGGTCGGCTCCTCAGATGGGCGGTGGAGCTCGGAGAACATGATATCAGCTACGTGCCCAGAACCGCCATCAAGGCTCAGGCGGTAGCCGACTTCATCGTGGAATTGACTCGGGTGGACAAAGACCTCGAGCGAACTCCTGAGGCTTGGACCCTACACGTGGACGGCTCGGCCAGCTCAAAGGGTGCCGGAGCTGGGCTGGTCCTTCTCGCTCCCGACGGACGCTCATTCGAACGTTCCCTCCGCTTCGGGTTTAAAGCCACCAACAACGAGGCGGAGTACGAAGCGCTCCTAGCCGGATTAAGGCTGGCCCTCGAGATGCAGGTGGCCGCAATACACGTCCTCACTGACTCGCAACTCGTGGCCGAACAACTCAGCGGTGGATACGAAGCTCGTGACGCGACCATGGCCAAATATCTGGCGCGGGTAAGGGATCTAACCACGAAATTCCCTTACTTCACATTATCTAATGTTCCGAGGGAGGAAAACGGACGAGCCGACGCGCTCGCTAAGCTGGCGTCAAGGCGAACCCCCGAAGCATGGCCGGAGATAGAGGAGCTTCCCGCTCGCGCCATTGAGGTAGCAACCACGGCCCCAGGCGGCGCGCCGACCACGTGGGTGCAAGAGCTGCTGAGCTTCAAGCGAGATGGAACCCTCCCTCTCGACGAAGTCGCGGCTCGGCGTCTGCGCCGCACACACGCGTGGTACACCGAGGAAAGTGGCCGGCTTTACAGACGATCCTTCACCTACCCCCTACTGAGGTGTTTGGAGCCTGACGAAGCCCAGACCGTCCTGGCTGAAACTCACGAGGGGATCTGCGGCGAACACATTGGCGGGCGGACCCTGGCGCACAAGATACTACGCCAAGGCTACTACTGGCCAACCATGTGTCGAGACGCAAAAGCTTACGTGCAGCGGTGCAGCTCGTGCCAGCAACACACCCGCGCGCCCCGACAGCCTGCGGTCTCCCTCAGTCCCATCGACTGCGCATGGTCGTTCGCCCAGTGGGGACTGGACCTCCTCGGCCCCTTTCCACCGGCCTCTGGGCAGTGGAAGTATATAATCGTGGGAGTAGACTACTTCACAAAGTGGGTCGAGGCCGAGCCACTGGCCACGACGACGGAACACCAGATGGAGAAATTCGTTTGGAAAAACCTTGTGACCCGGTTCGGGTTGCCCAGAGCCATTGTCACCGACAACGGACCTCAGTTCGCCGGCACGAGGTTCCGGGAATTCTGCGCCGGTCATGGCATTCAACTGAGGTTCAGTTCGGTGGCCCACCCTCAGACGAACGGGTTGGCCGAGGTAACCAACCGATCCATCCTGGATGGCCTCAGAAGAAGAGTGTCCGCGGCCCGATCGACCTGGACGGACGAGCTCCCCAGCGTGCTGTGGTCACTGCGCACCACCCCCAAGGCTGCGACCGGAGAATCCCCCTATAGCCTGACTTTCGGAACCGAGGTCGTCCTACCGCCCGAGATGACTGTCGCTACGCTTCGGACGAGGAGCTATGACCAGGAGGCCTCGAACCAGGGACTTCGCGCCAACCTCGACGTGCTCGAGGAGCGACGCGCCGATGCACACCTGAAGGCCCTCTCTCACCAGAGAGCCGTCGCAAGGGTCTACAACAGAAAGGTGCGACCTAGGCCAATCAGGTTAGGCGATCTGGTCCTACAAAGGGCCGAAGTCAGCGACCCAACCCGAACGAGGGGGAAGCTGGCCCCCAAGTGGGAGGGACCTTACCGGGTTACCAGCGTGGTTCGACCAGGTACTTATCGACTCACAACAATGGACGGTTCCTCCCTGCCGAGGACATGGAACGTCCAGAACCTTAGAAAGTTCTTCGTCTGAGGCCAATGCCCCAGCTCCCAAGATTGAAGTTCTGCAATTTTCGGAGCTTAAAAGACACTGGAAAAAGATTCTTTTATTCATGAAGCATGGGATTACAAGGCCCAACTTTCGAAGCAGAAAGACGTACTAGGAGGAAGTTTTCTTTACAAAGCAAGGGGCTACAACTGCAACCAGACCCGAAGGTCACGAAAATTACAAAATACGGAAGCTGCTCGGCTGAGCTGACCTCCAGACCGCCCTAACCGTCAGATCCTCCCACGCCATCATCAAAGGGAACTTCCTCCGGCATGTCCACATCCAAATCCTCAGGATGCGAGACAAACGGATCCGCCTCCACTTCCAGCCCGGGATGGCTCGTCTGGAACCAGCCAAGGGCGATTCGGTACCCGTACTCGTAGGTAACCTGCCCCGACCGAGCCAGCCCGAGCTGGAAGCCCGGGGACTGTTTATAAGCCTCGATTACCTCCTCTTTCTCCGGCCGCCGCTCCCGCTCGGCCGCCAGGGCTTCTGAAGCCCCCTTCACGTCAGCTAGTGCGCCCTCCAGCCGCTGGGTCAGGACGGCTGCCTCGTCTCGGGCCAGACGAGTCTCTGACTGTGCTCCCTCCAGGAGTCCCCGGAGATTGCCTTTCTCCTCCTCGGCCGCCTTCGCCTCGGACCTTAAGCGAAGGACCTCGGCCTCCAGCGCCAACGCACGCTTGTCGGCCGCCCCTGCCTCAGCTCGGAGATGCATCGCCTCCTCCTCGAGCTCCGAGGAACGCTGCTCGGCCGCCGCAACCACCTCCGGAGCCGCCCCGGCCCGCACCTCCTCGAGCTGTTTGCGCAGCTCGGCGTTGCGGTCGCACAGAATTCCAAGGGCCCGACCCGCGTCGCGAACCCGGTCTGCCAGTGCCATCGCGTAGTGCTGGCCCTGCAAGAAGAAAGTCAGAACGACCCTCGGGAGCACCACAAGCAGGAAGCTGGTAGCGGAACACTTACCCACAACAGCGACTTCACCGACTTCCCGAACAGGACGTCGGACGGCAGAGTGTACATCTCGCGGGCCAGATCAGGGTGCAGCCCCCCTCGGACAAACGCGGCCGCGGTCTCCCCGTCGGCCCAGACCCGGGTCCCGCGGGTCAGCCCCGCCCACCAAGCTACCAACCGGTCAGAAGGTTGGCCCTCAGAAAGTTCGCCCATCAGGCGTGCATGATAGAAGTCGTTCGGCGGGCCCGCCGGAAGACGACACAAGTCCCGGATCGAGGGATCCCGAGGCGCCTTTCCTGCGACCACGTTGCTCGGGCCTGCCTCGCCTCGACCTCGCCCTCCTTGCCTATCGTGCGAGCCCGACTCCGCCGCCTCTGCGCTCTCCTGAGCCCTTGGGGGAGTCGGTTTCTTCGGAGCTATGACCTTTGCCTTCTTTCGAGGACGGGCATCCTCGAGATCCACCGGCGCCTCTCTAGTGTCAGCGCTCGGGCCGACCTGGCGCCGCGGAGATGCGGCCGACGAAATGCGTCCTCCACGCACCACGGCAAGTTTCACCATCCCTGCACAAACACAACGACCTCGGTTAGTATTCCAAAAAAGAAAAGCAAAATTGGAAGGCCCACCGCCACCTTCTCAGGGCATACCTCGAGGTACTGGGCTCAAGCCCGCCTCGACTAGCCACGCCTCGGTCATCTTTCGGATGACTCGAGAAGAAGGGAGGATCTCCTTCAATCTTCGAAGGGCTCGGAGCTCCCCCTCGTCCAAGGCCGGGGCAGTATTATCGACTGCGCGCGCCGCCCACCGGAGCCCGAAGCTCCAACTCCTCGGATGGCAAACGTAGAAGAAGCGCTCCTTCCACCCCTTGTTGCTGGAAGGAGCCCCACTGACACGGAAACCCGGTCGGGCGAACAAATAATAGCCCCCCGACCCTCTGGATAGATGGAAACAGGAGAGGAAAAGGGACCGGCTCGGGGCGATCTGGGCATAATAGCATTCCCCAAGGAACGCCACCAGATAGCGCCAAGAATTCGGCGCCATCTGGGAAGGGGAAATGCGCCACCACGAGACGCAGGCGGTAATGACGGGGTGGAACGGAAGGTGCAGCCCGGCCTCAAAGGCGTCTACTGTTAGGGCAAAGCCCTTGGGTATAGGGTCATACGCTCGCTGCCCCGACTCAGGAGCAATGAGCGTGAACTCCGCCGGGATACCGTAACGGTCCCGGAGGAGGCCGAGCGACGACTCGCTCACGGTGGAGTCGAGGTCGTGCGGCCACATAAGCGATTCGAGGGCTTTGGTGGCCCTTTCCTCGGACGACGAGCGGGAGCTCGCCAACGCCACCCCCTCACCGGCGGCACCGGGAAGAGGAGGCGGAGAAGGAAGGGATGAAGGAGGGGAAGCCATCCTTACCGAGCTTTTGGGAAGGAAGGGCGGCTGAAGAAGTGCCGGACTAGGACACCCAAAGGAGGGATTGAAGCAAAAGCAGGTACCAAGAAGTGAAAGGGACCGACGGAGCGATACTTATAGCCTGTTTCCCGCCGAAACGATGACCTTTCCCCTCCTGAGCCATGCTGCGAAGACGCAAAGGTCGCATCGCCATAACTTCGGCCGGTGCGGCTCTTAAATGCGGTGCGGTATGAAGTACGGAGCCCCTAATCATATCAACCTCGAAAACCGACGACGCCCGAAAGGCACGGCCCTTTGACCTTTCCCAGGCAAAAGGCGACCTGGCCGCCCGTGCCCGCACAACGGTCAAAACGACCTAACGCTAATCGAAAGTCAAGTATCGCTTCGGTCACGTTACGCCCGAACCCACCACCTCGGTCGCGGCCCACCCGCACCGAGCGCCTCGGTCAATCTACCCCGAGTCACACCTGCGCGGTCACCCCGCCTGCGTTGTGCTCCTCGGCTCTCCGGCTCTGCGCCACCCTGAGCCACACCTGCGCGGTCACCCCGCCTGTTGTGCTCCTCGGCTCTCCGGCTCTGCGCCACCCCGAGCCACACCTGCGCGGTCAACCTGCCTGTTGTGCTCCTCGGCTCTCCGGCTCTACGCCACCTCGAGCCACACCTGCGCGGTCACCCCGCCTGTTGTGCTCCTCGGCTCTCCGGCTCTGCGCCACCCCGAGCCACACCTGCGCGGTCACCCCGCCTGTTGTGCTCCTCGGCTCTCCGGCTCTGCGCCACCCCGAGCCACACCTGCGCGGTCACCCCGCCTGTTGTGCTCCTCGGCTCTCCGGCTCTGCGCCACCCCGAGTCACACCTGCGCGGTCACCCCGCCTGTTGTGCTCCTCGGCTCTCTGGCTCTGCGCCACCCCGAGTCACACCTGCGCGGTCACCCCGCCTGCGTTGTGCTCCTCGGCTCTCCGGCTCTGCACCGCCCCGAGTCACACCTGTGCGGTCACCCCGCCTGCGTTGTGTTCCTCGACCCTCAACTTCGCATCTCCCCAGTCATGCCTGCACGATCGCACCACCTGCATAGTGCCTCTCGACCCTCATCGACCCTAATGGCCCCTAGGCCGACCCCGCTCAGCCTCCCGACCAAGTTGCGTATCCCGGCTAAGCTCTGCTCGGGAAGTACTCGCGCGACCGATCCAACTACGGCACGCCTCTCAGACCCACCTGAACAGCACGTTGAAGCAGGGAACCATGCATCGAACTCCTTACGCGTAAAGCCGATGCATAGCTCCTTTCGGGTGGGGCATATGATAAGGGTAAAAAACTGACTTGACATAACTCCCGGATTTGACGTAATACACCCCCCCACGTCGGACGCCCAGTACGACGCGCTGCCCCAGAAATAGCATTAACGACGACACGACACGCACCCATACCCGCCGTACCCGAACGACCTCCTCGGCTGACCCATCACGGTCGGCCGAGGCAGTCAAAGGTGCCAGCTGACACCCCCCATACCCTGCGGCAGCTCGTCTCTCCACGCAACGCCCACGGCGGCGACAGACGCCGTCAGAGGTACGGTCATGCTCTGGCAGGATGGCCCATCAGGTAACATCAACCCCCCTTATAAATACCCCCCCCGGCTCCCAGCACAAGGGGGATCTCGAACCCAATACAATACTCCTTCCCACTAACTTGATCGTCGGAGGGGTCGGGCCGAGATACCGACCCGACCTATGTGCAGGTACCCGACCATCGTCAACCCGGTTCGTCAAGGCGGAGCTCTCAAGCAAGACCCTCTGCATCCGCCATCTCAAGCCCTACAAAGGGAGACACGACCGATCCCAGGCATTTGGGGCCCTGAACCAGCCGCGTCAACCCCAAAGTCGCGGCCAGAACGTTATTTACCGTAACACTGCCACTGGCCGCGTCGTCAACGTCTCCCGCCCTGGCCTCTCCCCCGGGCCCGACTTCATCTCCGACGCCTCCATTGCCGGGAGTCTCTCGCCTGCCCTCGGCGACCTCTTCTCCCTCCGGTTGCTCGATCTCAGCAACCTCAAGCAGCTCGCCGGCCCCGTTCCACCCGCCCTCGGCCGCCTCTCCCGCCTTGAACACCTCCTCCTCGACTCCAACCAACTCACCGGCTGCATCCCCTCCGCCTTCGCAAACCTCACCCGACTCCGGAAGCTCTCCCTCGGCAACAACCGCCTCTCCGGATCGCTTCCCCCTTCCATGTTCACCTCTCCATTTCTTTCCGTGGTCTCTCTTTCCAACAACAGGCTAACCGGCGGCATCCCGGCATCCATCGGGCGGGTACCTGCAATGGAGGCACTAGACCTCCATGGCAACCACCTCACCGGCTCCATCCCCATGGAGATCGGATTGCTGCGAAGGCTCACTGTTCTTGATCTTTCAGAGAACAAGATCTCCGGCGGCATCCCCAGCTCCATAGGCAAGCTCAAAAACCTGGTGGTTCTCTACTTGAACCAGAACCGCATCACGGGAAGCATTCCGCCTTCCATCGCCGGTATGGTCTCGCTGCAGTTCTGTAGGATGTCGGAGAACCAGCTCACCGGGAGCATCCCGGATTCGATCGGCGGCCTACCTAGCATCGAGAGACTGATACTGGAGAACAACAAGCTCACCGGTCAGCTGCCCGCCGCTATAGGACGCCTCGCCACGCTCACGGACATCTTCTTCTCCAACAACCGATTTACCGGCAGGATCCCTTCCAGCTTCGCCAACCTGGCCAATCTGCAGACGTTAGACCTGTCGCGGAACCGCCTCGGTGGTCCAATCCCCGCCGAGCTCTCCCGGCTGCGGAACCTCCAAGAGCTGGATCTCTCCTTCAACTCCCTGATGCACTTGGGCAGGCCGCCGAGCTGGCTCGGCCAGATGAACATATTCAAGCTTGTCCTGGCGGACACAGGGATCTCCGGTCCGCTGTCTGACTGGCTGTCGTCGGCGTCGTCCATCTCGATCCTCGACCTTTCCAGCAACGGACTGGTGGGGGATCTCCCGCCGTGGATCGGCAACATGACCGGGCTCTCGTTGCTCAACCTCTCCAACAACACTCTGCATTCGGGGATCCCGGAGGGGTTCAAGAACCTGACGCTGCTGATGGACCTGGACCTGCACTCCAACGAGCTGTACGGCCGGCTGCGGCCAGTGCTGGCGAAGGGGACGCAGGACCCCTTGGGGCACTACCGGACGCTGGATCTGTCACGCAACCGGTTCACCGGGGGGCTTGACGAGGGCGTGGGGGAGCTGGCCGCGATGGACACAGTAGAGAGGCTAGTGGTGTCGCACAACCCAGAGCTTGGCGGCGGGATACCGGCGTCCATGGCGAGGCTGGCGGCGCTGAAGGAGGTGAGGATGGCGGGGAACGGGCTCTCCGGGATCATACCTGAGGGCGTGCTGGACCTCGCGCGACTGACCGAGTTCGATGTGTCAGATAACAGGCTCAGCGGTCGGATACCGCGCCATCGGGCTCCCTTGACGGCGGAGGGCTTCAGAGGAAACACGGGGCTCTGCAGCGCGCCTCTCCCGCCATGCAAGCTGTGGTAACGAGCCAAAGTACACAGGAAGGAGTCTCAGATTTAATTTCCCGATGTCAAGGTGACGGAGAACAAAACAAAACTTTCTTGTTTGACAATTCATGGAAACGTAAGAACGGCTTGAACTTTTTTCTTTTTCGTTTTTTGGAGTCCAATTGTCTATTAAGGTGAGGAATCTTAATATATCAAACTATATAATATAATATAAGGCTACATACTTACATAATTTATAGAGATTGATGAATATATCTATATACTTGAGCTCCTCCAATCGAACAATATCCATGTGTTGTGTCAGTCGACGTAATAAAATCTGGTTCAAACCGTTTTCAGTTAGATTTGATTAAAATAAGATAGTTTGAATCGTAATCGATTCAAATTTATTTAATCGATTCGATTAATTCGATTCAATTAATCAGTTTATAATTAAAATAATTATATATATATATATAAAATAAATTAGTTTAATTCAATTGATCCGAACTGAAATCTTGGTTAGGTTCAATTTGAACAACCTCTACCATTTATGGCTTGCACAATATTTTTCTAATAATATATTTACAAATATGTGTACCAAATCTAAATCTATGATTATATAAGAGGACCTCGATAAAATGAATATTCTTTATGTTTTTATTTTCATCACAAGTAAATTTGATTAGGTTTAAGAGTGGCAGAAGTCATGAGATTGTTAAGAAGAACCGTTTAATAGTCAAAATCATATATCATGGTCTACATCGACTCAAAATATTTATTGATAGGGGTAAAAAATTGATTTGATATAACACCCCGGATTTGACGTAATGTACCCCCACGTCGGACACCCTGTGCGGCACACTGCCCCAGAACGTGCATTAACAACGACACGACGCGCACCCACACTCGCCATACCCAAACAACCTCCTCGGCTGACCCCTCATGGCCGGCCGAGGCAGGGGAAGGCGCTGACTAACACCCCCCATACCCTGCGGTAGCTCGGCCTTCCACGCAACGACCACGACGACAGACGCCATCAGGGGTACGACCCTGCCCCGACAGGATGGCACATCAGGTAACATCAAACCCACTTATAAATACCCTCTGGCTCCTAGCAGGTAAGGGGGACGATCTCATCCAAAAAACTCCTCTCCACCATCACTGACTTGATCGTCGGAGGGGTCGGGCCGAACCACCAACCCGACCTGTGTGCAGGTACTCGACCGCTGCCGAACCCACTTGACGCCGTGGAACTTTCCAGTCAGATCCCCTACATCAGTCACCACAGCACCCCCGGGGAAGCCGCGTCTGATCCCAGCCATTTGGAGCCCTGAACCAGCCGCGTCGACACAGAGGTCACGGCTAAAAAAGGTTACTTACCGTAACAGATTGGCGCTAGAAGGAGGGGCCGTCCAAATGTCAGGCGATCAGCGAATCCGCCTCGGCGGATCCTCAACTACCGAGCTCCCCGCCTTGGGGGAGCATCCCCCGCATAATGAAATCCACGACGACCGCCCCGCGGTGGTATCGGAGCGCTACTGGCGACTATTCAATGACCCAAGCTTATCACCCCCCGACGGCGCGCCTGCCGGCCCGTCGTCGGTATCACCCGAGGCTTTTCACGACCTCGCCCACCAAGTCCGAACCCTGACAAGCATGGTCCAGACCATCATCCCGATCGTCTCCCAACGGACCCCTCCGCACGCGACCCGGCCCTCGCCACAACGGGAGACCCCTATCCAGACTCACGTACCACTTCCTGAGCTCCCCATCTCACCTCAAAACCCCGCAGCTCGGCCCGGGAGCCGAGAAGCAGAAGACGCGGCAAGCTGACCCGAGCCCGAGGTTCCGACCGCCGACTCGACTAATGCCCTACGGGCTCAGCTACGCCTTGTCAGTCAAAGGCTTAACGAGGTACAACAGGAAGTCCGCAAGTCAAAGGGAGAGCTCGGGGCAGACGGACGCCAAGGATCTCCGTTCACCCCCGAGATACAAAACCAGGCGATCCCGCCGCACTTCCGCCTCCCCTCTCTGGATGCGTATGACGGCGCCACCGACCCGGCAGACCACGTGGCCGCTTTCCGCACCCAGATGGCGCTATTCGGCACTTCCGACGCCCTGATGTGCAGGGCATTCCCAACGACTCTGCGCGGGCCGGCCCGCACGTGGTACGGCGGCCTGACGCCTGGGACCATCGCCTCCTTCGACCAGCTCGCCAAGGATTTCGAGCTTAACTTCCTGGCGTACGCCCGACCTAAACCGTCCATGGCATTACTGTTGGGAAATCATGGGGGGCGACATCATATGCGCAGCGGAAGAACAAGAAAACAAAAATCCCCGATTCCCAAAACGATGTTCGTCGTCGTGCGAAGATTGGTGCGCAAAAATCCGCAAAACACAAAACTGCGTATAGAGATTGTGTTACCTAGGGAGATCGTATATCCCTGTTTCCTTACAGATCCTTAGGAGAGGGTGAAGGAGGTCAAGCGTCCTCCTCTCTAGCGGTGATCCACACAGCAGGGTTACGACGACACTCCTCAAAAACTCCAGGCCTGCTCTGAGGTGGAGAGGGAGAGGAGAATAGGAAGGGCAAGCAAAGACTCTAGCCTATGAGGCTGTGAATCCCTCCTATTTATAGAGATCCCGTGTCAAACCCTAATGGGTCCTTCCTTTGTGGGTATTGGATCTGCATCCAATAAGACAAGGGCTCCGTCGGATATCTCATATCCGAACCTCTACTCATCGCAATGCCTACCATATGTGTGTGACCCTCTAGGCCCAATATCGAGCTGGCCGTGAGTCATACCTGTCAGAACTCCTTCTGACTGAGTGAATTATTATCTTTATAATAATTCACTTGACTCATCGACTACGGACGTACTAGGCCACTACGCCGTAGTCCCCAGACGATACAGGGGAATCCAATCCATTGGACCTGTCTGTCCTCAGTTACCATGTACCTATAGTCCATCATCCATCTAATATCCCAGAGACCGTATATCGAGCATGGTGCTGTCAGACCCATACGGTTTTTACTCGAGTCTCGCTCTAATCGGATTCTCCCGGAGAACTCTTTCTCTCTCAACCCGAATGACCCTGGCCAGGGATTTGTCTGAGCAAGAACACATGGGATATTCCTCTCATGATGCCGAGAGTGGATGATCCTCTGTCGACACTCAATAGCCCTCGTAAGGTCGACTACCACTCCCAATGACCAGCTGTACTAGATCTGGGAACAGCCAAACCTATAAGTCTGGTATCAAAGAGTGGAGCACTCATACAGGACATCCTTGGTGTCTCAAGTCTAAGGACCAGATACACCACTAGGACTACGGAATCATTGTTTGACAATAAGGCATCATCAACCATCCAGCATTCCGTAAGCGGATCAATCAGTGAACTCATTCTCCAATGAGCACCTGTACTGTATCCCTAGTGTCCCTACACGAGCAGCTATGAGACCAGCTGCATCCATCATATGGACGGGTATACAGCACACCAGTCTATCCGGTTATCACGATGTCCCTCTCGAGTAACCTATGACCGGGATTATTTAGGATATGTGTTTAAAGGTGAATCGATCTCATTATCGTGATCTCATCACGATCCGATTCCCATTGCACAAATCCAAGGACATCACAATATATATGCATTTATGCAATAGTTATAAAGTGATATACGCCAAAATATAATAAGCAAAAAGATTATGTATCAAGTCACACGTGCCATCACTCACGTGATTGGCTTGCTGGGCACCTATGACTAGCAATCTCCCACTTGACCTAAAGCCAATCACCTATGTGTCTGATCCCCATCAGACCCCTGTGACGCTCAAAGACAATCTGAGACAACGGCTTTGTCAGTGGATCTGCAATGTTATCTTCGGATGGAACTTTTTCCACTGCTACATCTCCTCGGGTTACGATCTCTCTTATAAGCTGGAACCTCCTCAGAACACTTCTGATGAGACCCGGGTTCCCTTATTTGAGTAATCACCCCATAGTTGTCGCAATATAAGGAGATCGGCTCCTCGCTACCCGGCACGACTCCCAAATCTGTGATGAACTTCTTCAACCAGACTCCCTCCTTTGCTGCATCTGGTGCAGCAATGTACTCCGCCTCTGTGGTCGAGTCAGCAGTGGTATCTTGCTTGGAACTCTTCCAGCACACTGCTCCTCCATTCAAGGTGTACACATACCCTGAATTCGACTTCCTATCATCGACATCAGACTAAAAACTTGAGTCAGTGTAGCCTTCAACCTTAAGGCTATTACCTCCATATACTAGTAAAAGATCCTTAGTCCTTCTCAAGTACTTAAGGATACACTTTACTGCTTTCCAGTGCTCCAAGCCTGGATCCGCCTGATACCTGCTCGTGACACTCAGAGCATGCGCTATATCAGGCCTAGTACATAGCATGGCATACATGATAGACCCTATTGCTGAGGCATAAGGTATCATATCCATGTTCGCCCTTTCTTCTGGAGTCTTTGGGGACATACTCGTAGAAAGCGATATCCCATGTCTCATCGGTATGAGACCTCTCTTGGAATTTTCCATGCCAAACCTTTTGACAATAGTTTCTATGTACCTGGACTGGGACAAGCCAAGCATCCTCTTGGATCTATCTCTATAGATTCTAATCCCCAAGATATAAGATGCTTCTCCTAAGTCCTTCATGGAGAAGTGTCTAGATAACTAAGCCTTTACTGTGGATAGCATTCCTATGTCATTCCCAATGATGAGGATGTCATCCACATATAACACCAAAAAGGTAATAGCGCTCCCACTTACCTTTCTGTATACACAAGGCTCATCTTCGTTCTTAACGAAGTCATAAGATCTGATTGCCTCATCAAATCTTATGTTCCAACTTCGGGAAGCTTGCTTTAGTCCATAAATGGATCTAAGCAACCTACACACCTTATCTGGGCAGTTCTTGGACACGAATCCCTCAGGTTGCATCATATACACCTCCTCCTCGAGGTTCCCGTTGAGGAATGCGGTTTTCACATCCATCTGTCAGATCTCATAATCATAGTGTGCTGCAATAGCCAATAGAATTCTGATGGATTTTAGCATTGCTACGGGTGAGAAAGTTTCGTCGTAGTCAACACCTTGCCTTTGACGATACCCCTTAGCCACTAGCCTTGCTTTATAGGTCTCTACCTTTCCATCTACTCCGATCTTTTTCTTAAAGATCCACTTGCAACCGATGGGTACAATACCTTCGGGTGCATCAACTAGGTTCAAAACCTTATTGGAGTACATAGAATCCATCTCAGAATTCATGGCTTCTTTCCACTTCCCGGAGTCTATACTCATAATAGCCTCCTCGTAGGTCTGAGGATCAATATCCTCTACATCCTCTGCTCTAATATGTCCCACATATCTCTCAGGAGGATGGGATACTCTATCAGACCTGCGTAAAGTTGATACTTGTGTATTAGGTACCTGAACAGACTCGAGCTGTAGAGTGGTGCTTGAGCTTGGTTCTCCAACCTCGCTCAATTCTATCATTCTCCCACTGTCTCCGTCAAGAATGTGTTCCTTCTCAAGGAACACTGCTCTCTTAGCTACAAAGACCTTTTGGTCCTCGAGATGATAGAAGTAATACCCACAAGTTTCCTTGGGGTATCCCACAAATTTACATCGCTCTGTCCTTAATTCTAACTTATCGGGGTTGTGTCTTTTAACATGGGCAGGGCAGCCCCAAATCTTAACAACCTTAAGATCAGACTTCTTCCCTTTCCATATCTCATATGGTGTAGACACTACCGACTTAGTTGGAACTCTGTTCAGAAGGTAAGCTGCGGTTTCTAGGGCATATCCCCAGAATGAGATGGGTAGGTCAGCGAAACTCATCATGGACCGTACCATATCTAATAATGTACGATTTCTCCTTTCAGAGACACCATTGAGCTGAGGTGTATAAGGAGGTGTCCATTGGGATAATATCCCATGGTCCTTGAGGAAGTGAGTAAACTCTGTACTTAAGTACTCACCTCCTCGATCTGATCGAAGAGTTTTGATACTCTTTCTAGTCTGGTTCTCCACCTCATTCTTATACTCTCTGAATTTCTCAAAAGCCTCGGACTTGTACTTCATTAAGTACACATATCCATACCTTGAGAAATCATCAGTAAATGTAATGAAGTAGGAGTAACCTCCAATGGCATGAGTTGACATGGGTCCACATACATCACTATGTATGAGTTCCAACAACTCAGTGGCTCTCTCTCCAGTTCCACTAAATGGAGAGTTGGTCAGTTTTCCACGAATGCAAGGCTCACAAGTTGCATATGACACATAGTCGAATGGATCTAGATATCCATCATTTAGCAACTTTTGAATCCTTCTTTCATGGATGTGACCTAGCCTACAATGCCACAGGTATGCACTGTTCAACTCATCTCGTTTCCTTTTGGACACATTTACATTCATGATATGTGGAGTGGTGTCTAACATAAATAAACCATTATGCAATGTTCCTTTCGTGATGATCTTATCATCTAATAATATCGAACAACCATTGTTCTCAAAAACAAATTTATATCCACTAACTGTTAAACATGAAATGGAAATAATGTTTTTGATAATAGAAGGAACAAAATAACATGCATCTAATGCAATAAAAGCTCCACTAGGCAGATGTAGGGCGACCTCGCCAACAGCTAATACAGCAACTTTTGCTCCATTACCCATCTTGAGGTCCATCTCGCCTCTCTCTAGTCTCCTAGGCCTTGCCAGAACCTGCAATGAATTGCATATATGATAAGCACTACCGGTATCCAATACCCATGTGTTATCATAAGAGTCTGACAAATGGAGACTGATCATGAATGTACCTGAAGCTTCATCAAGCTTTTGTTTCGCCCTTTCTGCAATGTACTCTTTGCAGTTTCTCTTCCAATGCCCATCTTTACCACAGTGGAAGCACTGGCCTTTGTTCTTTGCTGGGTCTTTCTTAGCAACCTTTGCTTTACCTCGTTTGCCCTTGCCCTTTCCCTTCTTAAGGGACCTTTCTGCTTTCCTTTTCTTTCTGGTCTCACTAGTGTAGAGAACTGGCTTCTCTTTCTTAATAGTACTCTCTGCCTCCCTCAACATATTGAGGAGCTCTGGGAGAGTCACCTCAAGCTTGTTCATATTAAAATTCATTATGAACTGTGAAAAGGAATCTGGTAGGGACTGAAGCACAATGTCCACACACAAGTTATCCTCTAGGACCATTCCTAGACCTGTGAGTTTCTCTATCCACTCAATCATCTTTAGGACATGGTTCTGAACCGGTGTCCCCTCAGTCATCCTAGCGCGGAAAAGGCTCTTGGATATCTCATATCGTTGAGTCCTTCCCTGTTCCTCAAACAATTTGCGGACATGTAGGAGAATGGATCTGGCATCCATCTTTTCATGTTGTCTCTGTAACTCTGGAGTCATAGAGCCCAACATATAGCACTGAGCAAGAGTGGAGTCATCAATGTACTTCACGTAGCGAGCGATCTCATCCTCGCTTGCCCCTTCTTCGGGCGTAGGCATCATTGTATCAAGGACGTACACGATTTTCTCCGCTGTGAGAACAATTCTCAAGTTACGGAGCCAATCCGTATAATTTGGACCAGTGAGGCGGTTGACATCAAGTATGCCACGTAAGGGATTTGAAAACGACATTTTCTGAAAATAAAGATGTAGCAAAAATGAATAACATGCAGATTTTGCAAGAAATAAACTATCAAGATATGGACTTCTATCTTAATATGCTCCCACTATTTTACTAACGAGTCACGCGACACCCTCAGCACGTGAAACGGAAGTCTCCGGCAGACTTCTAGTGGGGATCAAGATCCAATTAGCGTCTTAGTGTAACCTCGAGGGACTTGACCAATCACACTAAGCCTAAAAGGTAGGCAACTCTTGCAGATCACAACTCCTTGTGATTCCCGTCCTGTTCGGCCTCCGAATCACCATGGCCTCGAGGGACTCGACCAACCATGATGCTCGGTTAAGTCAACACCTTCGTTACAAGATGAGTCTGATTTGATGATATACCCTCGAGGGACTCGACCAAGCATACCATGCCCTCAGGTCACCGGTGACATCTCTATGTCGTAAGCAAGATAGCGAATCGCGATATAGGTGAGTCTCGAGGGACTCGACCAACTCAACCTACACCGGGAATCGGTTCCTACTCATAACGATGGAAGGCCACGTGAGTCAATCTAATTGCCTCACGTTTACTGACTTAATATTATCGAGAGATGTTTCTATAATTTGGTCTCCTAATATGACATGTCACACATATACATATTTAATATATATCTACATCGCATGCAAATATATATACATATCTAGTATATGTATAAGCAATCACATCAGATGATCATGGACCACAACCTAATATGATTAGGCCCGAGCCAGTAGGCCTAATCACTCACATCAAGATCTATGTGTGCAACGGTGCATCTCCATGCCCTATGATCGTTCATCTCGTCCTCGTCGGTTCCGTCGACATCTTGATGCATCTCCATGCATCACGATCGTCCGTCTCGTGGGTCCCGCTATCGCATCCACGCTCCCGCTGCACCTCCTCATATGATTACAACTCAATCATAGGCACGCAGGCCCGACAATAAACGAGAAATATAATGGAGGTTCGCAGACCTCAATAATAATAATCACAAGTACACACATCACACGGTCCATGATCATCCGTCCACACATCATACATCTCATGTATAAATAATCATCATCATGTAGGACTATTAGATAATAATAAAAATAATAATCAACTAAACCTTTTAATTAATTAATATTTTTCTGAAATAAGGGACATGTAGGGAATTTCTCAATTCCTAAGGGTATTTTCATAATTTGGACAAAAGACAGAAACTGGAATTTCTCAAATTCTGAGGGGCAAAACTGTCTTTTGCCCAGAAAACCCTAATACCCTTTCCCCCTTTCGCTGCTGCCGCCGCCGCCACCCTGCCGGCGGCGGCCTGTGCGGCGGGGCGAGGGCATTGCCCTCGCCTGCAGGCGGCACGCCCGCTGGCGATGATGCCGCTGCGGGTGGGCGCCGCCGCCTCCGCAGGCGGTGCTGTACCGCCGGGCGGCCGCCCCTGTGGGGGGGTTTCGCCCGCGGGAGAAGCGGCGGCAGGCGCCGCTGCCCTGCGGCGCCTCTGCCCGTGGGCTGCCAGCCCCGCCAGCAGCAAGCCTGCTGCAAGCAGACCGCCGGTCGGCTGCTGCAGGCACAGCGCTTGCGCATGCGCCGGCGCTGTGCTGCCTGGGTGCGGCTGTGGCTGCCGCTGCAGGTGGCTGCAGGTATGCAGATCGAGGGCAGCAACTATTGCTGCCCTTCCTCGCATTTACGTCAACGATTTTGACGTCAATATTCTTCCTAAACACAACACACGCAGTTCAAAAATCAATCATTCGCACGAACAACCTGGCTCTGATACCACTGTTGGGAAATAATGGGGTCGACATCATATGCGCAGCGGAAGAACAAGAAAACAAAAATCCCCGATTCTCAAAATGATGTTCGTCGTCGTGCGAAGATTGGTGCGCAAAAATCCGCAAAACACAAAACTGCGTATCGAGATTGTGTTACCAAGGGAGATCGTATATCCCTGTTTCCTTACAGATCCTTAGGAGAGGGTGAAGGAGGTCAAGCGTCCTCCTCTCTAGCGGTGATCCACACAGCAGGGTTGCGACGACGCTCCTCAAAAACTCCAGGCCTGCTCTGAGGTGGATGTTAGGATCGAGAGCACTAAGAGGGGGGGGGTGAATTAGTGCAGCGGAAATCTTACAGCGATTAAAAACCAAAAGCTGCGTTCGTTCAATAAAAACTATTATGATGCAAAAGCTAATTTTCAGTTTGTATCTAAGTGAAGTTTGCGTCTAAGCGCAGATTGCGTCTAAGCGCAGTTTGCGTCTAAACACAGTTTGCGTCTAAGCGCAGTTTGCGTCTAAGCGCAGTTTGCGTCTAAACACAGTTTGCGTCTAAGCGCAGTTTTGCGTCTAAGCGCAGTTTACGTCTAAACTCAGATTTACGTCTAAACGTAATTTTACGTCTAAACGCAGATTTACGTCTAAACGCAGTTTTACGTCTAAACGCAGATTTACGTCTAAACTCAGATTTACGTCTAAACTTTGAAACTCGTTTGTATACTCGCAGAAGACAGTATGCAGTTGAAATCAAGACGTAAACGTGAACTGAGAACTGATGATTGTGAGAGGAAAGCCGATTTACGTCTAAATGCAGTTTTACGTCTGAATGTTGAAACTCGTTCGTAAAATTGTAGAGGACAGTTTGCAGTTATCAATAGGATCAAAATGTAAGTGTAAACTGCAAAGAAACTCTTTCGTAAAAGCACGGAAGACAGTTCTGCAGAATCAAACGTAAACGTAAACTGTAATGTACGAAAATACGAATTTACGTCTGAATGCAGATTCGGAAGAACAGCACTTAGAACTTGTTCGTGAAAGCACAGAGAGCAGTAGTATTGAAGGAGGTTTGCAGTAATGATAAAGTGCTCAAAGATAAATGCAAACCAGAGATTTAGAGTGGTTCGGTCAGCCTTGACCTACTCCACTTTTGGCTTCCTCCACCGACGAGGTTGCCGACGTCAACTAGCTGCCTTCCTTCAATGGGCGAAGGCCAAACTGCCCTTTTACAGTTTCTCTCCATTTGACAGGCTCAGGAGACAACCTTTACAGGCCTTTCTCTCCTCACTTTACAATTGAAAACTTGAAGAACAGAAGGAGGAGACTTAAAGGCTTTACAACACTTTTGAGCTCTTAGAATCACAGAAAAGATCAAGATTTCGGTGTAGGTCTGTATCTTTTCAGTGCTGAATGGGTGGGGTATTTATAGGCCCCAACCCAATTCAAATTTCGAGCTCAAAACGATCAAATCCCGGAATTCTGGGATCAGGCGGTTGCACCTCTTGACTGGAGAGGTGGCACCGCCTGGCAGAGCTCGAAGTCTGAGCTCAGGCGGTTGCACCTCTCGACTGGAGAGGTGGCACCGCTTGGCAGAGCTCGAAGACTGAGCTCGGACGGTTCCACCTTCTCTGTCAGGGGTGGTTGCACCTTCCTGCCAGAGCTCGAAGACCGAGCTCAGGCGGTGCATCTCCTGACCAGAGAAGTTTCTCTTCTCTGCCAGAGGTGATCGCACCTTTCTGCCAGAGGTGGTTGCACCTCTCTGCCAGAGGTGGTAGCACCACTCTGCCAGAGCTCGAAGACCGAGCTTAGGCTGTGCATCTCCTGGCCAGAGAGGTTGCAGCTCTCTGCTAGAGCTCGAAGACCGAGCTCGGTGGTTGCATCGCCTGCCAGAGCTCGGAACTTGAGCTCTAGCGGTGCTACCTCTCGACAGAGGAGGTTGCACCGCCCAGTCTCGCTTGGAGACTTACCCCTGGGCGGTTGCACCTCTTAGCTGGGGCGGTTGCACCGCCCAGTCTCGCTGGGAGACTTAGCCTGGGCGGTGGCACCTCCCTGCCTGGGCGGTTGCACCTCCCACAGCTACTTGGGTTCGAATGGGTTGAACCATTCGACCCACTTTGAGTTCTTCAAGGGCCCAATTGCCCCAGGATTAAGCTAATGGGATCACCTCCCATTTCTAACTTAATCACCGTGCTAACTACGATTAAATCTAAGACAATTTCTGCAGCTTTGCTTCGGTACGTCAATCGCTTCTTCCGGTGAGTTTCCGGCGAACTTCCGTCGATCATCCGATGAACCCTCGGTGATGCTTCTGCGGACTTCCGACAAACTCCTGGACTTTGCGACGATCCACTTGGCGAGTTCCGACGAGCTTCGCTTGGCAAGCTTCTGGACTTCTCGGATCTGTTCTCGCAGAACCTCCGACGACCGTCCGTACTTCCGTCGAACTCTCGAACTCCCAACGTGATCATGAACTTGACTCCGGCGCAACTCCTGCTGCTTGTCTATCTTTCATCGTAGTTAATCCTGCACACTTATCTCAACACATAGATTAGACAACAAATGACAATTGACTTCATCATCAAAATCCGAGATTCAACAATCTCCCCCTTTTTGATGATGACAATCAATTGATAATGGAGTTATCCTTAACTCCCCCTGTCTATATGCCATAGTTGAGATAAGTCAACCTTGAATTCAAGACTTAAGAATTCAAGTGACGTATTGATAAGTTAGATCAGTTAAACTTATCAATACTCCCATCATGATACCTATCATGATGTATCTCTTCAAGGATGATGTCACAGCTTGACATTCATCATCAAGTCTGTATGATAGTGTTTGTGACTATTCATCATGTAATTGAACATTATCATTTAAAGCTCGAAGGACTATTACATGATGCACACATATTATCATTCTAGCAAGTTTGCATTTACTTTACAAGATTGGATATCAACTCAAGACATAATGCAAACTATAGCACATGTTCATCTATCTCTTGGTGATGCAAGGATGGCATTGTGCAAACATTATTTATAGCATCACTTAAGTATCTGCAACATAGACATGATCATGATCATGGCAGTGTTTATCAATTCATCTATTTCTCCCCCTTTGTCATCAACAAAAAGCATTGTGATACAAGGAAAACCAATTTAGACGAAAGCTTATAGAGGGATTTTACATAGATTGCTTTGAAAACTTCTTTCCCTTTGTGTTATAATCCATTGTAAAGATTTTACAGGATGTAATACATACACATGAATCACTTCATCAAATCTATTTCAGAAACTCAATTTTCATGAAGGTGTACAAGAAAATCTGTTTCATAAATAAGATGCATTCGGACAAGATTTTGTTGCAGATTTTCACATATAATCATAGAAAATGGCATTCATGTGATCTGATCATTCAATATAGTCCGAAAAATAATTCTAACAAGTTTATTTATTCGGACACATGAATGCACAAGATTTCAAAACCTTTAGTTTCAGAACACAATATTCTTAGTTCGGACATATCAAAGAAAAAACGATATGATTAAAGTTCGAGATAACCTTTACCACAAGGCACATGTCAAATGTTTACCATAATAGATGTTTACGACCAGCATGTCAGAAGTAACATAAGAAGTTTACAATAACAAGTGTTCATACAAGTTCATTCATGAGGTGGAAAATTAAAGTGCCTAAACAAGGAGTCGAATTGACTATGAATCTGCTGTAGCTCTGATAGAATTTGATCTTGTCGTTGTTCAATCCGTTCTTGTCTCTGTTCGAATCGGTCCATTCGAATCCCAATTTCTTCGACGGATGTATGAGTTTGCTCAACTGGATGTGTTTCCTCAAAGGGACAGATCGGAGGAGATTGGGTACTCCTTAATACTGGTGTTTCTGGTTCTGGTTCAGGTTGAGGAGGATCAGTTCTTCTAGGCATTCTTACCCAGTTACCGTTTCTATAGTGACATCTTAGTCGGTGAAGTAGATTTTTGTTTATTATGCTGTATCGATCTACTTTCATTACTTCTTCTTCCGGTGGAATTTGAATGTCATAAGCTCTCATTATTCTAGTAATTATACCACCATATGGGAGCATCATGTCTTTCTTAGATAATTCTAACATGCTTTGTTGGATAAGATAGCCAAGACAGATGTCATGTCCCTTCATGATTAAGTACATAGTTCCTAATTCTAATTGACTCACTTCATCATGATGGTATTGTTTAGGAAGGATTATACTAGTCATGATATGATGAAGTAATTTAGTGTTCATAGGTAGTAGATGTTCACAACTTTTAGGAACAAATGTTATGTCGGGATTGTCCAAGATTGTTCCTAAGGCTTCAGCATAGGATGTTCCAATAGTTTCATCAACCCATGATCCTCTAAAGTAAAATCCTATGCTTTTCATGGGAATGCCTATCATATCACAAATGAATCTATTAGTGATTGAGATGTGTTGTCCTAAAAGATAGGTGGACATCCTTTCTTCCTCATCTATTTTTATGTTATTGTAAAACAATCGAACTAGTCTAGGATAGATGGGTTCGTTAATCTGCAAGATTGGAAGTAGATCTAGGTTTGCAAACCATTGGATAGTTTCTAAGTTTCTAAGTTCATGTATATCTACGTATTTTCCCTTATGGATGCTTCTAAGTTCGAAAGAGGGAAATTTTTCAGCATGGTTTTTCGAATCAAAGAGGGTGAAATCAAACTCTTCTACTAATCTCCTCTTTCCCTTGTCCCTTGAGGATCTTCTAGATCCCATAACTACAACAGTTTAGAGGGATAAAGATGAGCAAGAGTGAATGGAGAGCAAAACAGAATTTAAGAGGTTCTTAGAGAATACCTTGGTTGATTCTTCAAAAGAGAGAAGGATTCTTGATGTTTTGCTCCGAAATGGGAGGTATTTGGGAAGCTCAACGGGGTGAAGTGGAGATGGAGGAGGTTTGGGGGAGTAGAGAAGGGAAGGGAAGTGAGCTGGGGTCGGTTTCACAGCCGGCCCTAGTGTGGGTTTAAAGGGCAGAGCTGCTGGCGGTTGCACCTCTGGCTGGAGCGGTGCAACCTCTGGCAACCCGTGATAGCTGGAGGTGCCACCGCCAGCTGGAGAGGTGCCACCGCCTGCAGCCGGTGAGCACCTAATGTGATTTGATTAGGGAGCTTTTGTCTTGAGGAGAGTTTCAGAGCAATTAATGTTTGTTACATGAATTCGTATGAGTTTTTATTTAAGGAAGAAGCTCTTGTACGATCAAGATAGATCTTTTAACGTGCATACGTATGTTTGTTTGGTATCCCTTTTAAGATCATGACATATTTAGTTTCTACAAGAATTAATTCGTAGATGAACGGGTTTTGAAGATCAGGAGGGTATGTGAATTTGGATATCATACGTTTCTAACACGGTTGTATCGTATTTGTGATTTCACAACTTCCACTTGTTACTTAAGCGTTGCGAGTTCCTTTTTGATTCTTGGTCATTGAGAGTCAAGGAGCAGAATATTATTTCTTGCTCCGGCCTAGACTTTTAATGTTTTTATAGTAAAGGATGATCTTTAGGAACCCATTTACTTTTGGGTGCCTCATAAATAGATCTACATTTTCTATTATATTGCATAGAGTTTATCATGGTTCCTTTAGGAACCCAAATTAATTTGTTTGGACTTATTTTCTTGAATGGACAATAATGTGTCTTGTGTCCAGATTTGCAACAAAAGTTGCACTTGGTTTGGTGTTGAACATGTAAGATGGAGCCTTTTATGAAGGTGGTTGGATTTTGGTGAAGATTTCTCACAAATCCAATCCCGCTCCTTTTTGGAATGTGACCCTTGTTTGCAAGGATCATGTTTAATGACTTGCTACCAACCTCGAATTTCTTCAAGGTGTCCTTGAGTAGCAGATTTTCTTTTTGCATAGTTTCTAAATCATGACATTTGATACATGAATTTAAACTATCATGATGTTCGACTTTTAACTTATCAAACTCACAAGTGAGACTATCATGCATCTTTTTCAGCAATTTATATTTTCTACTTATACTCTTGCATTCGTCAAATAAGTCATTGAAAGCATTTAATAATTCATCGAAAGATAAATCAGCATCTATTGAATTTG
Source organism: Musa acuminata AAA Group (assembly GCF_036884655.1). Taxonomy (NCBI): domain Eukaryota; kingdom Viridiplantae; phylum Streptophyta; class Magnoliopsida; order Zingiberales; family Musaceae; genus Musa; species Musa acuminata. Next base: position 1,719,742 of record NW_027021291.1, on the reverse strand, counting down.
TTACCTCGTCTTCGATGGCCATTAAGGCGTAATGAGCAACTTGCTCGGTGTTGGACTCCTCTTCTTCAGATGCGCTCGAATCATCCCATGTTGCTTGGAGCGCCTTCTTCTTTGTTGTTCTTTTCTTGACTTGGGGACAATCACTCTTGTAGTGTCCCGGCTTTTTGCATTCATAGCAGATTACTTGGTCCTTTTTGGGTTCAAGTTTATTTTTTGCATCATTCTTAAACTTGTTTCTTTTAAAGAACTTTTTAAACTTTCTTGTTAGAAGTGCCAAGTCATCATCACAGTCCTCATCACTTGAGTTTTCTCTCAAGTGGCATTCTGATGTTTTGAGTGCCATATCCTTCCTGTTCTTTGGAAGGATGTCTTCTTGCTCTTCATGAGCTTTACAAGTCATTTCGTAGGTCATTAGTGACCCGATTAGTTCTTCAAGAGGGAAATTTCGCAGATCTTTTGCCTCTTGAATAGCGGTGACTTTAGGATCCCAACTCTTAGGAAGGGATCTTAGTATCTTATTAACAAGCTCAAAATCCGAAAAGCTCTTTCCGAGTCCTTTTAGACCGTTGACGACATCCGTGAAACGGGTAAGCATATCGCCAATGGTTTCACTCGGTTTCATCCGAAAGAGTTCGAAAGAGTGTAACAGCAAATTGATTTTTGACTCTTTTACTCTACTTGTGCCTTCATGGGTCACTTCGAGTGTGTGCCAAATATCAAATGCAGTTTCACAAGTTGAAACACGGTTAAACTCGTTTTTATCGAGTGCACAAAATAAGGCATTCATAGCCTTTGCATTTAGAGCGAAAGCCTTCTTCTCCAAATCATTCCAATCGATCATTGGAAGAGAAGACTTTGAAAATCCATTCTCGACAAGATTCCATAATTCAAAATCCATAGAAATAAGAAAGATCCTCATTCGGGTCTTCCAGTAGGTGTAGTCCGTCCCATTAAACATGGGTGGACGTGTAATAGAATGGCCCTCTTGGTTTCCGGCGTAAGCCATCTCTCTTGGGTTTTAATCCTTTTGAGAGTTAACCGGGCTCTGATACCAATTGTTAGGATCGAGAGCACTAAGAGGGGGGGGGTGAATTAGTGCAGCGGAAATCTTACAGCGATTAAAAACCAAAAGCTGCGTTCGTTCAATAAAAACTATTATGATGCAAAAGCTAATTTTCAGTTTGTATCTAAGTGAAGTTTGCGTCTAAGCGCAGTTTGCGTCTAAACACAGTTTGCGTCTAAGCGCAGTTTGCGTCTAAACGCAGTTTGCGTCTAAGCGCAGTTTGCGTCTAAACACAGTTTGCGTCTAAGCGCAGTTTTGCGTCTAAGCGCAGTTTACGTCTAAACTCAGATTTACGTCTAAACGCAATTTTACGTCTAAACGCAGATTTACATCTAAACGCAGTTTTACGTCTAAACGCAGATTTACGTCTAAACTCAGATTTACGTCTAAACTTTGAAACTCGTTTGTATACTCGCAGAAGACAGTATGCAGTTGAAATCAAGACGTAAACGTGAACTGAGAACTGATGATTGTGAGAGGAAAGCCGATTTACGTCTAAATGCAGTTTTACGTCTGAATGTTGAAACTCGTTCGTAAAATTGTAGAGGACAGTTTGCAGTTATCAATAGGATCAAAATGTAAGTGTAAACTGCAAAGAAACTCTTTCGTAAAAGCACGGAAGACAGTTCTGCAGAATCAAACGTAAACGTAAACTGTAATGTACGAAAATACGAATTTACGTCTGAATGCAGATTCGGAAGAACAGCACTTAGAACTTGTTCGTGAAAGCGCAGAGAGCAGTAGTATTGAAGGAGGTTTGCAGTAATGATAAAGTGCTCAAAGATAAATGCAAACCAGAGATTTAGAGTGGTTCGGTCAGCCTTGACCTACTCCACTTTTGGCTTCCTCCACCGACGAGGTTGCCGACGTCAACTAGCTGCCTTCCTTCAATGGGCGAAGGCCAAACTGCCCTTTTATAGTTTCTCTCCTTTTGACAGGCTCAGGAGACAACCTTTACAGACCTTTCTCTCCTCACTTTACAACTGAAAACTTGAAGAACAGAAGGAGGAGACTTAAAGGCTTTACAACACTTTTGAGCTCTTAGAATCACAGAAAAGATCAAGATTTCGGTGTAGGTCTGTATCTTTTCAGTGCTGAATGGGTGGGGTATTTATAGGCCCCAACCCAATTCAAATTTCGAGCTCAAAACGATCAAATCCCGGAATTCCGGGATCAGGCGGTTGCACCTCTTGACTGGAGAGGTGGCACCGCCTGGCAGAGCTCGAAGTCTGAGCTCAGGCGGTTGCACCTCTCGACTGGAGAGGTGGCACCGCCTGGCAGAGCTCGAAGACTGAGCTCGGACGGTTCCACCTTCTCTGTCAGGGGTGGTTGCACCTTCCTGCCAGAGCTCGAAGACCGAGCTCAGGCGGTGCATCTCCTGACCAGAGAAGTTTCTCTTCTCTGCCAGAGGTGATCGCACCTTTCTGCCAGAGGTGGTTGCACCTCTCTGCCAGAGGTGGTAGCACCACTCTGCCAGAGCTCGAAGACCGAGCTTAGGCTGTGCATCTCCTGGCCAGAGAGGTTGCAGCTCTCTGCTAGAGCTCGAAGACCGAGCTCGGTGGTTGCATCGCCTGCCAGAGCTCGGAACTTGAGCTCTGGCGGTGCTACCTCTCGACAGAGGAGGTTGCACCACCCAGTCTCGCTTGGAGACTTACCCCTGGGCGGTTGCACCTCTTAGCTGGGGCGGTTGCACCGCCCAGTCTCGCTGGGAGACTTAGCCTGGGCGGTGGCACCTCCCTGCCTGGGCGGTTGCACCTCCCACAGCTACTTGGGTTCGAATGGGTTGAACCATTCGACCCACTTTGAGTTCTTCAGGGGCCCAATTGCCCCAGGATTAAGCTAATGGGATCACCTCCCATTTCTAACTTAATCACCGTGCTAACTACGATTAAATCTAAGACAATTTCTGCAGCTTTGCTTCGGTACGTCAATCGCTTCTTCCGGCGAGTTTCCGGCGAACTTCTGTCGATCATCCGATGAACCCTCGATGATGCTTCTGCGGACTTCCGGCAAACTCCTGGACTTTGCGACGATTCACTTGGCGAGTTCCGACGAGCTTCGCTTGGCAAGCTTCTGGACTTCTCGGATCTGTTCTCGCAGAACCTCCGACGACCGTCCGTACTTCCGTCGAACTCTCGAACTCCCAACGTGATCATGAACTTGACTCCGGCGCAACTCCTGCTGCTTGTCTATCTTTCATCATAGTTAATCCTGCACACTTATCTCAACACATAGATTAGACAACAAATGACAATTGACTTCATCATCAAAATCCGAGATTCAACAGTGGAGAGGGAGAGGAGAATAGGAAGGGCAAGCAAAGACTCTAGCCTATGAGGCTGTGAATCCCTCCTATTTATAGAGATCCCGTGTCAAACCCTAATGGGTCCTTCCCTAGTGGGTATTGGATCTGCATCCAATAAGACAAGGGCTCTATCGGATATCTCATATCCGAACCTCTACTCATCGCAATGCCTACCATATGTGTGTGACCCTCTAGGCCCAATATCGAGCTGGCCGTGAGTCATACCTGTCAGAACTCCTTCTGACTGAGTGAATTATTATCTCTATAATAATTCACTTGACTCATCGACTACGGACGTACTAGGCCACTACGCCGTAGTCCCCAGACGATACAGGGGAATCCAATCCATTGGACCTGTCTGTCCTCAGTTACCATGTACCTATAGTCCCTCATCCATCTAATATCCCAGAGACCGTATATCGAGCATGGTGCTGTCAGACCCATACGGTTTTTACTCGAGTCTCGCTCTAATCGGATTCTCCCGGAGAACTCTTTCTCTCTCAACCCGAATGACCCTGGCCAGGGATTTGTCTGAGCAAGAACACATGAGATATTCCTCTCATGATGCCGAGAGTGGATGATCCTCTGTCGACACTCAATAGCCCTCGTAAGGTCGACTACCACTCCCAATGACCAGCTGTACTAGATCTGGGAACAGCCAAACCTATAAGTCTGGTATCAAAGAGTGGAGCACTCATACAGGACATCCTTGGTGTCTCAAGTCTAAGGACCAGATACACCACTAGGACTACGGAATCATTGTCTAACAATAAGGCATCATCAACCATCCAGCATTCCGTAAGCGGATCAATCAGTGAACTCATTCTCCAATGAGCACCTGTACTGTATCCCTAGTGTCCCTACACGAGCAGCTATGAGACCAGCTGCATCCATCATATGGACGGGTATACAGCACACCAGTCTATCCGGTTATCACGATGTCCCTCTCGAGTAACCTATGACCGGGATTATTTAGGATATGTGTTTAAAGGTGAATCGATCTCATTATCGTGATCTCATCACGATCCGATTCCCATTGCACAAATCCAAGGACATCACAATATATATGCATTTATGCAATAGTTATAAAGTGATATACGCCAAAATATAATAAGCAAAAAGATTATGTATCAAGTCACACGTGCCATCACTCACGTGATTGGCTTGCTGGGCACCTATGACTAGCAATTACTCCTCGGGCTCAACCAGAGAGAGGACGAGCCCCTCTCCCACTTTGTGAACCGATTTACAACCCAAATCCATGGATTGTCGGATGCTCACCCCTCTTTCTTGATGAAGGCGTTCATGACAGGCCTGCGCCCCTCCAAGTTCTTTTGGTCGCTCGTAGAGCGACCCCCTGTCGCGGTCCCCGAGATGCTCCAACGTGCCAGTCAGTTCATCGCCGCGGAGACTTGGATGTCTGGAAGGCGGGAGGAACACAAAAAGGTCAAGACAGAACCGCCCCGACAGCAACAACCCGCCGCCTCCCGGCGAAAGTTGGACAGACCCGACCCGAGGCCTCCTCTTCCCGCCTTGAATTCGTCCCGGACTGAAATATTTCTACACGAAAAGGGGAAGGGACTGCTCAAGGACCCTCGCCCGATGAGGAACCCGCCGGAGCTCGTGGACCGATCAAGATATTGTCGATTTCATCGGCAGCACGGGCACAACACTGAGCAATGCTACGAGCTGAAGAGGCAAATCGAGGAGCTTATCCTCAGAGGTCACCTTGGCCGGTACCTCCGGCCGAACAAAGAGCAGTCGCCTCGCCCAGAAGGTCCCGTCGAGCAGCACATCGATGTGATAGCCGGGGGCCCCGCATCAGGGGGAGGTTCCATGTCGGGCAGGAAGGCGTATGCCCGAGCCGCGCCTGACGAAGCCTCGGGGCACGAGCCGGAGCCCGAGATCACCTTCCCAACCGGAGCTACTGAGCGACCCGACCACGACGACGCTTTGGTAATATCAGCCAGGGTAGCCAACGCACAGATGAGGAGGATCATGGTTGACACGGGGAGCTCGGCCGACGTACTCTACTTCGACGCCTTTCAAAAGCTGGGCTTGGTCAGGGAGAATCTGAGCCCGATGTGCTCGGCGCTCACCGGTTTCACGGGAGATTCAATATCACCCCTGGGGGCCATTACTTTGCCCCTGACTTTGGGGACCCCACCGAAGTCAAAGACTGTGATGGCCACTTTTCTGGTGGTTGACCTTCCTACCGCCTACAATGCCATACTCGGTCGGCCGACCCTCAACAAGGTTAGAGCGGTCGTCTCGACCTACTACCAGACCATTAAATTCCCAACTCACGCTGGAGTCGGGGAAGCTACGGGAAGCCCCCGAGAATCCAGGCGGTGCTACCTTACCGCCGTATCATTGGGCAAGAGAGCCAGGACCAAATCGCCCCTGGAAGATCCGCGGGAAAAGAAGAAATTGACTCCCCATCCCGAGCCGACGGGGTCCACCGTTGACATTCCTTTGCAAGAAGCTCGGTCGGACCAGACCGTGAAGATCGGATCGGAACTACCAGAGCGGGAACGAGAGCAGCTCGTCGGTCTCCTACGGGAAAATGCCGACGTCTTCGCATGGTCCCCATCGGACATGACGGGCGTCGACCCTGAGGTCGCAGAGCACCATCTCAACATCCCACCTGACGCCCGCCCGGTGAAACAAAAGGCCCGGCGCCAGGCCCCTGATCGACAACGTGCGATACAAGAGGAGGTGGACCGGCTCCTGGCCGCGGGCTTCATAGAAGAAGCCAAATATCCTCAGTGGCTGTCCAATGTAGTCCTCATGAAGAAACACAATGGAAGCTGGAGGATGTGTGTTGACTACACCAGTCTCAACGATGCATGCCCTAAAGACTGCTACCCCCTCCCAAAGATCGACCAGCTGGTCGACGCAACAGCCGGTCACGTGCGACTCTCTTTCATGGATGCCTACTCAGGGTATAACCAGATCAGGATGGCACCCGGCGACAGAGAGCACACAGCCTTCCTCACCGATCGAGGCGTGTACTTCTACAAAGTCATGCCGTTCGGGTTAAAAAATGCCGGGGCCACATACCAGAGGACGGTAAACAAGATGTTCGCCCATCAAATCGGAAGGAACATGGAAGTCTACGTGGACGACATGATCGTGAAGAGCCAGGAGGCCGGAGCACACCTCGCCGACCTAGCCGAGGCCTTCTCCACGCTACGCAAGTTCGGCATGCGGCTCAACCCCGCGAAGTGCGCCTTCGGCGTCCCCTCCGGGAAGTTCCTTGGATTCATTGTGCACGAGAGAGGAATCGATGCCAACCCGGAGAAGGTTCAAGCGATAATCAATATGCAGTCTCCCCGGATGGTCAAAGACCTACAGCGACTTAACGGGAGACTTGTCGCCCTGTCTCGCTTCCTCGCCCGATTGGGCGATCGCTGCCTCCCGTTCTTCAAAGCGCTCAAAAGCCCGAAGAACTTCCAGTGGACATCAGAATGCGAGGAGGCTTTCAAACAAATGAAACAGCACTTGGCCAGCCTTCCCCGGCTCGCCTCCGTCTCTCCGGGCGAGAGGCTGGGCCTCTACTTGGCGGCTTCCCAGCATGCGGTCAGCTTTGTCCTGGTCAAGGAAAGCTCCGGCCAACAACTCCCGATCTACTACGTCAGCCACGTCCTGAGTGGACCTGAGGAGCGTTACCCGCCGATAGAGAAGCTCGCGCTCGCCCTAGTGCTCTCAGCTCGGAAGTTGCGCCCCTACTTCCAAGAACACCCGGTGGAGGTCGTCACCGACCAACCCCTTCAACAGGTCTTAACGAAATTTGATGTTGCAGGACGGCTCCTCAAATGGGCGGTGGAGCTCGGCGAACATGACATAAGATCTCAAGCGGGCCCCCGAAGCTTGGACCCTACACGTCGACGGCTCGGCCAACTCAAAGGGCGCAGGCACAGGGCTGGTCCTCCTCGCCCCTGACGGACGCTCGTTCGAGCGATCCCTTCGCTTCGGGTTCAAAGCCACCAACAACGAGGCGGAGTACGAGGCACTCTTAGCGGGACTAAGGCTGGCCCTCGAAATGCAGGTGGCCGTGATACGCGTCCTCATCGACTCACAACTTGTGGCCGAGCAGCTCAATGGCGGATACAGAGCTCGGGACGCGACCATGGCGAAATACCTGGCACGGGTAAGGGACCTGACCCCCAAAGTTTCGCTACTTTACCTTATCCAATGTTCCGAGGAAGAAAAACGAACGAGCCGACGTCCTAGCTAAGCTGGTGTCAAAACCGACCTCCAAGGCACGGCCAGAGGTTGAGGAGCTCCCTGCTCGCGCCATTGAAGTGGCGACTACGGCCTCAGGCAACGCCCCGATCACGTGGGTGCAGGAGCTACTACGCTTCAAGCGGGACGGAACCCTTCCCCTCGATGAAGCCGCGGCTCGGCGCCTGCGTCGCACACACGTATGGTACACCGAGGAGAGCGGCCGACTTTACAAACGGTCCTTCACCTATCCCCTCCTGCGATGCTTGGAGCCTGACGAAGCCCAGGCGGTCCTAGCCGAAACCCACGAAAGGGTTTGCGGCGAGCACATCGGCGGGCGAACCTTGGCGCACAAAATACTTCGCCAAGGCTACTACTAGCCGACCATGTGCCGGGACGCGAAAACTTACGTACAGCGGTGCAGCTCGTGCCAACAGCACGCCCGCACTCCCCGACAACTCGCGGTCCCGCTCAGCCCCATCGACTGCGCATGGCCATTTGCGCAGTGGGGTTTGGACCTCCTCGGACCTTTCCCACCGGCTTTTGGACAGCGGAAGTACATAATTATAGGAGTGGACTACTTCAGAAAGTGGGTTGAGGCCGAGCCGCTGGCGACGATCACGGAACATCAAATGGAGAAGTTCGTGTGGAAGAACCTGGTAACTCGGTTCGGGTTGCCCAAGGCCATTATCACGGACAACGGACCTCAGTTCGCCGGCAGAAGGTTCCAGGAATTCTGCGCCAATCATGGCATTCAACTGAGGTTCAGCTCCGTGGCTCAACCCCAGACGAATGGGCTGGCAGAGGTAACCAACCGATCCATCTTGGACGGACTCAAAAGAAGAGTGTCCGCAGCCCGGTCGGCCTGGATAGACGAGCTCCCCAGCGTACTATGGTCACTGCGCACCACTCCTAAGGCCGCGACCAGAGAATCCCCGTACAGTTTGACGTTCGGGACCGAAGCCGTCTTGCCACCCGAGATGGCTGTCGCCACCCTTCGGACAAAGAGCTATGACGAGGAAGTCTCGAACGAAGGACTTTGTGCCAGCCTCGACGTGCTCGAGGAGCGACGCGCTGACGCGCACCTGAAAGCCCTCTCTTACCAGAGAGCCGTTGCGAGGGTCTACAATAAAAAGGTATGACCCCGACCAATCAAGTTAGGCGATCTAGTCCTACGAAGGGTCGAGGTTAGCGACCCGACCCGAGCAAGGGGAAAGCTGGCCCCCAAGTGGGAGGGACCTTATCGGGTCATCAAGGTAGTCCGACCGGGTGCTTACCACCTCACGTCGATGGACGGTTCTCCTTTGCCGAGAACCTGGAACGTCGGAAACCTTAAGAAGTTTTTCGTCTGAAACGAAGAAACCTTTTCCGTTTAAAGAAGAAGAACTCTCTCCCGAAGGAAGAAGCTTTTGCCTAGGAAACGAAGAAGGGAACAATAAAGCGGATGGAGAAAAGTCTTTCCTTTTATTGAAGACAGCAAACCAAAATACAGGACCTGACTTACAAAACCCGACCAACAAAAACAAATTCAAAAACCCTTTATTTTTGGGGGACCTCTAGGCGATCGTCGAAGGGGACTTCCTCGGGCATATCCTGTTGAATCTCGAATTTTGATGATGAAGTCAATTGTCATTTGTTGTTTAATCTGTGTGTTGAGATAAGTGTGCAGGATTAACTACGATGAAAGATAGACAAGCAGCAGGAGTTGCTCCAGAGTCAAGATCATGTTCACGTTGGGAGTTCGAGAGTTCGACGGAAGTTCGGACGGTCGTCGGAGGTTCTGCGAGAACAGATCCGAGAAGTCCGGAAGCTTGCCAAGCGAAGCTCGTTGGAACTTGCCAAGTGGATCGTCGCAAAGTCCAGGAGTTTGCCGGAAGTCCGCAGAAGCATCACCGAGGGTTCATCGGATGATCGACGGAAGTTCGCCGGAAACTCGCCGGAAGAAGCGATTGACGTACCAAAGCAAAGCTGCAGAAATTGTCTTAAATTTAATCGTAGTTAGCACGGTGATTAAGTTAGAAATGGGAGGTGATCCCATTAGCTTAATCCTGGGGCAATTGGGCCCCTGAAGAACTCATGTTGGGTCGAATGGTTCAACCCATTCGGACCCAAGAAGCTGTGGGAGGTGCAACCGCCCAGGCAGGGAGGTAGCACCGCCCAGGCTAAGTCTCCCAGCGAGACTGGGCGGTGCAACCGCTCCAGCCAAGAGGTGCAACCGCCCAGGGCTTAGTCTCCAAACGAGACTGGGCGGTGCAACCGCTCCAGCCAAGAGGTGCAACCGCCCAGGACTTAGTCTCCAAACGAGACTGGGCGGTGCAACCTCCTCTGTCAAGAGGTAGCACCGCCAGAGCTCAAGTTTCGAGCTCTGCCAGGTGATGCAATCACCGAGCTCGGTCTTCGAGCTCTGGAAGAGAGGTGCAACCTCTCTGGCCAGGAGATGCACCGCCTGAGCTCGGTCTTCGAGCTCTGGCAGAGAGGTGCAACCACCTATGGCAGAGAGGTGCAACCACCTCTGGCAGAGAGGTGAAACCTCTCTGATCAGGAGATGCACCGCCTGAGCTCGGTCTTCGAGCTCTAGCAGAGAGGTGCAACCACCCCTGACAGAGAAGGTGCATCCGCCTGGGCTCAGTCTTCGAGCTCTGCCAGGCGGTGCAACCTCTCCAGTCAAGAGGTGCAACCGCTTGAGCTCAGACTTCGAGCTCTGCCAGGCGGTGCAACCTCTCCAGTCAAGAGGTGCAACCGCCTGATCCCGGAATTCCGGGATTTGATCGGTTTGAGCTCGAAGTTTGAACTGGGTTGGGGCCTATAAATACCCCACCCATTCAGCACAGAAAGCATACAGATCCACTACGAATTCTTGATCTTTTCTGTGATTCTAAGAGCTCAAACTTGTGTAAAGTCCAAAAGTTCTCCTCTTTCTGTTCTTCAAGTCTTGAGTTGTAAAGAGAGGAGAGAAAGGATCTGTAAGGGTTGTCTCCTGAGCCCGTCAAAAGGAGTGAAACTGTAAAAGGGCAGTTGGCCTTCGCCCATTGAAGGAAGGCAGCTAGTTGACGTCGGTGACCTCGTCGGTAGAGGAAGCCAAAAGTGGAGTAGGTCAAGACTGACCGAACCACTCTAAATCTCTGGTTTGCGTTTATTTTTGAGTTCCTTATCATTGCTGCAAACCTCCTACATAACTACTGCTCTCTGCGCCTTTACGAACAAGTTCTAAGTGCTGATCTTTTCGAATCTGCATTCAGACGTAAATCTCTGTTTTTCGTACGATCAATTTACATTTACGTTTTGATTCTGCAAAACTGTCTTCTGCGCTTTTACGAACGAGTTTCTAAAATCAGATCTCTTTGAAACTGTGTTTAAACGTAAAACTGTGTTTTAGACGTAAAACTACTTTTAGACGCAAACTGCGTTAAACGTAAAACTGCGTTTAGACGCAAACTGCGTTTAGACGTAAAACTGCGTTTAGACGTAAAACTGCGTTTAGACGTAAACTGTGTAAAACTGTGTTTTAGATGTAAAACTACTTTTAAACGCAAACTGCGTTTAGACGTAAAACTGCGTTTAGACGTAAACTGAGTTTAGACGCAAAACTGCGTTTAGACGTAAAACTACGTTTAGACACAAAACTGCGTTTATACGCAAACTGTATTTAGACGCAAACTGAGTTTAAACGTAAACTGTGTTTAGACGTAAACTGCGCTTGATCTTAAGTAATCTTAGAATCAGCTTTTACATCGAAATCGTTTTTATCGAACAAATGCAGCTTTCGTTTTTAATCACAGAAAGATATCCGCTGCACTAATTCACCCCCCCCCCCCTCTTAGTGCTCTCGATCCTAACATATCCACCCCCCGGTCCTCGGGGTGAGGGGTAAAAGGGTCCTCCTCCACCTCGAGACCCGGGTGACGAGCACAGAAACGGGACGTAGCGATACGGTATCCATATTCAAAGGATACCCGCCTCGTCCGCGTCAGCCCGAGCTCGAACCCCTCCGACCTCTTGTAGGCCTCGAGGAGCTCCTTGTCCCTCGCGGGTCGGAGACGGGCCTCCTCCGCCAGCGCCTCCGAGGCCGTCTTCGCCTCAACCTTCGCTTCCTCCAGCTTTTTGCTGAGGGCGCTTGCCTCCGTCTTCACCAGGCGGAGCTCAGTCCGCTCCACCCTTATTGTCTTCTGGAGTCCCTCATTCGCCTTCTTAGAGGCCTCGAGCCCCGACCGGAGGCACGCCGCCTCCGCCTCCAGGTCCAACGCACGCTGCTCGGCAGCCACCACGGCCTCCGGACCAGCTCCGGCTCGAACCTCTTCAACCTGGCAGGACGAGTTCAGCGTTGCGGCTGGCCAGGCCCCCGATGACCCGGCCGGCGTCGCGCACCCTGTCCATCAGGGCCACCGCGTAGTGGAGACCCTGCATAGAAGGAAACAGGTCAAGGAGGCCGGCATCGGACAAATGAACCGGCAAAGCAGGAGCACGCTTACCCAGGTCAGTGACTGGGCCGACTTGTTGAGCAACGCCTCCAAGGGCAGGACATACAAGTCCCGAGCCATATCGGGATGGAGCGCGCCTCGGAGGAACGTCGCGGAGGGATCCCCTCCGGCCCACACCTTAGACCCCCGGGACAAACCCTCCCAGCGGGGAACCAGAGGGTCGCTGAGCTCACCGGGTAGGATCTCGCTCGCTAGCCGCGTCAGGTACGGCTCCCCGTCTCTGGCAGGAAGCCGGCAGAGGTCGCGCACGGAGACAGAGCGAAGACCCTTCCCGGCCATCCGACGACTGGGGACTGCCCCTCCACGATGAGAGCTCGCCTCGGGCCCCTTCGACGGGGTTGTCTTCGCCTTCTTCGAAGGGCGCCCAGCCTCGACCTCCAGCGGGGCGCCCGCCGAGCCGGGTAGCGGGTCGGTCAATGGAGCGGGAGTAGGAGGTTGCGGATCGGTTGGCGAAGCTGGAAGGGGGGGCTCCGAACCCTGACCCCCCAGGAGCGAGCGCAGGTTCACCATATCTACGAAAAACAAAAGAAGTTAGTACCCGGAGCCAACCACGCAAAACGCCCGGACAAAACGTAACCAAACATACCCATAGGCGTCGGGCTGAGGCCCGCCTCGACCAGCCATTGCTCGGTCATGGTACGGATGGCCTGCGACCTAGGGAGAATCTCCTTGAGCCTCACCAGAGCTTGGCGCTCTGCCTCGCCCAAACATGGGGTGGTGTTATCGATCGCCCTCGCGGACCACCGAACCTCGAAACCCCAGTCCTGCGCACGGCTGACATAAAAAAACCTCCCATTCCATCCCTTGTTACTGGAAGGGGCACCACCGACTCGAAAACCCGTCCGGGCTGACAAAAAATAGCTCCACGAACCCCTGCAGAGGCGGTAGCAGGAAAGAAAGAGGTTAAGAGTGGGGGTGATGTTGGCATAATGGCATTCCCCCAGGAATACCACCAGGTAACGCCAAGAGTTTGGCGCCACCTGAGATGGCGAAATCCGCCAGAGAGACAGGCAGGATGCTATGAGGGGGTGAAGAGGAAAACGCAAGCCCGCCTCCAGGGCGTCGAGGGTCAAGGCGAAGCCCTTCTGGACTGGGTCATACGCCCGTTGGCCCGGTTCGGGAGCACTGAGGATATGGTCCTCCGAGATGCTATAGCGCGCCCGGAGTTCCTCCAGCAAGGCCCCGCTCATGGAGTGTGACTAAATGCAGTGTGAGCTGCAATCCATATCAATCAAATTAATACCAATACAAATCAATATCAATATATCAATATGTAGTAATATAAAAGTATGAAGTAGTACCAATATCAATATATAGTAATAATTAATACTAATAATTATCGATAATATAATTATAAATGATTATATTAACTAATACTTAATTGATACTTAGATATTTTACATATGAATATTAATACTTATATTAATATTAACTATTAAACTAATTATTAATGTTAACTAATACTTATTTTATTACTTATATTTATTTACTTATATTTATTATATTATTATTATATTATTATTATTTATTATATTATTATTATATTAATATTATTATTATATTATATTATCATTATAGGATTATATTATGTATAGGATTATATTTTATATTATGTATAGGATTATATTATGATTACAGAGTAGAAGTTATGATTATAAAAAATAGTAATAGTATGTAATTAAGTAATAGCATGTAATTATGTAATATAGTGATGTTATATAGGATGATAGGGATAGCCTTATATAACTAATGAATATCTAATGTCATTCTAATATAACATATATATTTGTTTCTTCCATAACGTAAATCACCCGTATTTTTTTTAGATTAAATCGGATTCTAGAATCATTCCTAGAAACATAGACGGGTCTGAGCTTATAGACATTACATACATCTAGTATAACCTCCCCAACCCTTCTTTTTTTTTTTACAATTCTGTAATACCGTCCATCTTTTCTCCTAAAACTCTAAGTCATATAGTAATACGTTATTATGTTCCCCAACCAATTGGATTATCTTGAACCACGCATGAATTGGGATAAACTTACTTAATAATAATAATAATAAGACTATTTTGTAATAATAAAAAGACTATTTTGAAAGCTAGTCAATGATGACCCTCCATGGATTCACCTATATAAGCCGCAGCTAACGTTGCAAAAATAAGAGCTTGAATACCACTTGTAAATAATCCAAGAAACATGACAGGTATAGGAACTACTGAAGGGACTAAAGAAACAAGAACGACAACTACTAAGGTAGCGCACCGATAAGGTAGGAACTCGCTCTTCTTACCGTCGTGTTGTTCACCGAAGTGGAGCTCCCAGTAGCTCCCGATCATACCTCCGTATGATAAAGTCCCTCACGGGACTGTGTCGTGTGAATCGCATTGCCACGAACTGCTTCCACCACGATCCGCTGCACCATGTCGCCTCCTGGTGACATCTCCAATGCATTCTGATCATTGTGGGATGAACTTGAATTGTGAACCCTCTATGTGTAGCCTCTGCCAATACATCGCAGGGTCTCCACTTTCGTTTTGTTCGCTCTTTTGACAATCGACCTTCATCCACCCGCTCTTAGGTCACACTTAGTTGAAGCATCGCTCTAGGACAATCCATCGCCTAGTAGCTCCCAAAGTCCACCAACTTCGCTATAATTAGTGCACCATTGTCTGGATCCTGGGCCTCTGCCCCTACAAGCACAATCTCCACTGCGTATCGCTTCCTTCAAGTAACTTGAATGGCATCACTATGGCATATTCTTCAAGAATACCTGCCTCCGCATCCTCTTGCCCCATGCCAAGGCATTCTGAACCCAACTTCGCCTCCGCAAGTTGAGTTGCCTTAGTTCCTCCATCAAATGCTTCTCTGAGATAAGGTGCATGTGCCCATAAACTTCTTTCGTCTTTAGCACCATACAAGATGAGTCCGCTCCGTCAGAATGAATGACCCATGGAACAATATGATCCTACTCTTGCCTTTGCAAGAGTTCATATCCTTGACCTCTGTCCAAGGAAAGCTTTGTGCCTCCGCTCCATGTTCCATCTTTTATGCCAGCTCACTTCATACGGCTTAGGTACTTCGCCAAGTTACACCCAAGTTGCTCCGCTCCTCGTTTTGCATTGAGTTGATGGTGGCCCTCACGCCCACCATTCCTCGGGTCAGCCCTTCCTTGAGTCTGATCATCATATCTACTCCCAAGTGTGCTTTCATTTATGTTGCTTTAGATCGCTCTCTCACTTGATCTTGCAATGCATCCACCAATGCATTCTCTTAAGTGAGATCATTCAACGACTCCTCATCGCTCGCTCGGTCCATTGAGCTTCGTGGAGTTGTTGTTTTTGAGGTACTCCTCCTCAACATGTGCGATCTGTTGCACATGATTCTCCCTCTGGATAACCGAGATCTATCCCTCCTAAATAACTGTCATATTGTAGCAACATCTCTCTTCGTTTCGGAGACCACCATCCCCTTAGACTACTCCGATTTGCTGAACAAACTGTGCATTGTTCCGCCTCCTGCAAACGCACTTGCTAGATTGCGACTCTACGTCAATACAGCCCCCGCTGCATCACTCAAGCCCTAGCAACATGCTGAACTTGCTGCATACTTTAGCCTTCCACGGACGTATCTTTCACATGCCGAAGAGAAAGTTTCAATGCTCCTTGGCACCGAGTTTCGGTCGCCTTGGGATGGCCACGAACATTCCATCATCCGCATGCAAGCCCTTACATGAGCACCGAATTCTTTGAGTTAGCAATTCCTCTCACCTCTGTGAGCTTTGCACAGCTCTTTCGATCCCTGAGCAACTCTTTCCACCTTGCATTGTCTCATCATTTACCAAGCGCCTCACTTGCCTTGAGCACCATCAAGTGTTGTTGTCAACGTTGAGCCGTAGCTCGAACTCAGCCATCCGAACCTTTGTGCGCTTCACATTCTTCCCAGCTTGCTTGTCCTCGTGGTGCCTCTTGCGCGAAGGGTTTGCCATTCCTCCGAATGCCAGTCTCAGATGCTCGCTCCTCCGAGCGACTCCTTTTTCCTACATCTTCATGCCCGTTTTCTCCCAAACGGTCGCGCGTGTGCTGACTGCCCTCAACGCAACCCCACTAGGTCCCTCAGATTTGTATGCCAGGTGTTTATATGGGTGCTTGTCCCAGTCTGATACCATCTGTCACAGACTTAGCTAGTTTTGCCTAAGTCATGCGGCACCCTTGCGTGTTCGTCCGCAAAGGTCAGTTTCCCCGAAACCTCCTGTTAAGGGAAAAAATGGCAAACAGTCTCAGCTGCTCCAAATGACATCATGCACCTCGGAATTGATCAAAACGCTGACCGAGGCACACTAATATCCTGCAAAAGCCAGGTCCAACACGCTGACCGAGGTACATCCTGCAAAAGCCAGGCCGAACACGCTGACCGAGGTCCAACACGCTGATCGAGGTACATCCTGCAAAAGGCAGGCCGAACACGCTGACCGAGGTGCATCCTGCAGAATACTCCCCTATAAATACCCTCTCATCCATTAGGAGAGGAGGAGGACACACTCACAAACCACCCTTGTATGGAGGCATTTCGTCCTCCAAAACCCCCTCCACATCTTCCTCTAACTTGTTCGTCGGAGGGGTCGGGCCGAGCTTCCGACCCGACCTGTGTGCAGGAACGAAGACGAAGTGGCCTCTTCCTGGCGCTGCTGCGGAGCTGCCGACCCGATCTACCGCCCCGAACGACCGATCCCGACCGGGAGACCCCGAGGGAGCTAAGCCCGAGATCCCCGACATTCCGAGCCCCAGAACTGAGCCGCGTCGGCTCCGAGGCCACGGCTTAAAAAGTTACTCACCGTAACATTTTGGCGCTAGAAGGAGGGCCCGGAATGACGGTACATTAGCTTTCTCTTTGGTTGCTTCGCTGCAACCGACCTGCACCAGAAGCAGCGACTTCTGGGGCTGGTCTCTGCCTGCGCCGAGCTGCCTCGGCCCCACGCGCGCGGCCAGCCCGCCCAAGTCGGCACCCCGCGCGCGAACAGCCCGCCCGCGTCGGCGCCCCACGCGCGACCAGCCAGCGCAGCTTGCTGCCTCGGCCCCTCGCGCCTGGACCCCTCGGTCCCACGCGCGCGGCCGAACCGCCCGCGTCGGCCCCACGCGCGCGACCAGCCCGCCCGCGTCGGCACCCCGCGCGCGAACAGCCCGCCCGCGTCGGTGCCCCGCGCGCGACCAGCCAGCGCAGCTTGCTGCCTCGGCCCCTCGCGCCTGGACCCCTCGGTCCCACGCGCGCGACCAGCCAGCGCAGCTTGCTGCCTCGGCCCCACGCTACCTCGGCCTCTCGGCGCCGCTCGGCCCTTCGGCCCCGTGCGCAGCCAATACGCTGCCTCGGCCCCTCGGCACCGTGCGCGGCAACACGCTGCCTCAGCTCCTCGGCTGACGGCGCAACCTGCTGCCTCGGTCCCATGCGCGGCCAGCCCGCGCTAGCAGCCTGCTGCCTCGGCGCCTCGGCCCCGTGCGCAGCAACACGCTTCCTCGGCCCCAAGCGTAGCAAGCAGCCCGCTGCCTTGGCCCCTCGGCCACATGCGCAGCCAACACGCTGCACGCTGCCTCGGCCTTCGGCCCCATGCACGGTCCGCCCGCCTGCGCCGAGCTTCTCGGCCATACGCTGTCGAGTTCACCTCAGCCGGGCAAGCCCGGCTGAGTTGTCGCTCGGCCCGAGCCTACCACCTCGGTCGCATAATGCCCGAGGCGCACTTGCGCGGTATGCCCGAGAGCTCCTCGGCTGACACACGCGCGGCCAGCCCGCCCGGGTCGGCACCCCGCGCGCGAATAGCCCGCCCGGGTCGGCACCCCGCGCGCGAACAGCCCGCCCGCGTCGGCACCCCGCGCGCCTCCGGAGGTAGCGTGTGGGCCTGGACAGGCAGCGCTTGTTGCCGCACTGGTTAGATCTCAGGCGGGTGCTCCGGACGAGGGACTAGTGGGATGATGGTTTGCACCATGCCCGTCAAAGCCCGGACTTGATAGGAGAGGTCCTGTAAGGCCTCGGACGACACCGATGATGGGTCGGTAGGGGGACCCTCGGGTGGCGACAAACTCGGGTCGTTAAATGACCGCCAAAAGCATTCCGAGGTCATGGCGGGGTGTTCATCTCGAGGTTCTCCTTACGTGGCGCGCTCCCCCGGAACCCCGATCGGGTGTGACCCCTCAGTTGTGGCTTAGTCCAAGTCGATTTGCCGATCCCTCGACATTCGGGCCCTCCTTCTAGCGGAGGCCGAGGAGCACGACGCAGGCGGGCTGGCCGCATGCGTGTGTCTTGGGAGCAGGAAGCCGAGGAGCACGACGCAGGCGGGCTGGCCATGCTGGTGAGGTCTCGGGCATCGAGCAATTGAGTAACACGGTGAAGGCCAAGGGATATGGTGAAGGCGGGCAGGCTGCGCTAAGGTGGAACTCGACAGTCTACGTCCGAGGGACACGGCTCGGGTCGAAGCTATTACCCGGGCCGAGGGATGCATCTCAGGCGGGAAGGCCGCGTTGAGATAGGACTCATCTGTCTACGGCCGAGGGATATGGCTCAACCCGAAGGATGTGGCTCAGGCTGTGGGATCCAGTTCAGGCGGGAAGGCCGCGCTGAGGTAGGACTCGGCGGTCTGCGGTCGAGGAATATGGCTCAAGCCGAAGGATACGGCTCGAGGAGCACGACGTAGGCGGGTAAACCACGCAGGTATGTCTCGGGAGCAGGAAGTCGAGGAGCACGACGCAGGCGGGCTGGCCACGCACGTGTGTCTCGGGAGCAGGAAGCCGAGGAGCACGACGCAGTCGGGCTGGCCGCGCACGTGTCTCGGGAGTAGGAAGCCGAGGAGCATGACAAAGGCGGGCTGGCTAGCCGTGCTGGTGGTCTCGGGCAATACGCGACCGAGGAGCACGACGCAAGCGGGCTGGCTTGCCGCGCTGGTGGTCTCGGGCATTACGCGGCCGAGGGGCATGGCGCAGGCGGGCAAACCGCGCAGGTGTGGTCTCGGGCATCGTGCGATCGAGTAGCACGACGCAGGCGAGCAGGCCACGCAGGTGTGGCCTTGGGCATCGAGCGACCGAGTAGCACCACGCAAGCGGGCTGGCCGCGCAGGTGTGTCTCGGGAGCAGGAAGCCGAGGAGCACGACGCAGGCGGGCTGGCCGCGCTAGTGGTCTCGGGCATTACGCGGCCGAGGAGCACGACGTAGGCGGGCAAACCGCGCAGGTGTGGTCTCGGGCATCATGCGACCGAGTAGCACGACACAAGCGGGCAGGGCGCGCAGGTGTGGCCTTGGGCATCGAGCGACCGAGTAGCACCATGCAGGCGGACAGGCCACGCTGGTGAGGTCTCGGGCATCGAGCGACCGAGTAGCATGACGCAGGCGGGCAAATTGCGCAGGTGGAACTCAGCAGTCTACGTCCGAGGGACACGGCTCGGGTCAATGGTATGACTCCGGAGGTAGCGTGTGGGCCTGGACAGGCAGCGCTTGTTGCCGCACTGGTTAGATCTCAGGCGGGTGCTCCGGACGAGGGACTAGTGGGATGATGGTTTGCACCATGCCCGTCAAAGCCCGGACTTGATAGGAGAGGTCCTGTAAGGCCTCGGATGACACCGATGATGGGTCGGTAGGGGGACCCTCGGGTGGCGACAAACTCGGGTCGTTAAATGACCGCCAAAAGCATTCCGAGGTCATGGCGGGGTGTTCATCTCGAGGTTCTCCTTACGTGGCGCGCTCCCCCGGAACCCCGATCGGGTGTGACCCCTCAGTTGTGGCTTAGTCCAAGTCGATTTGCCGATCCCTCGACATTCGGGCCCTCCTTCTAGCGGAGGCCGAGGAGCACGACGCAGGCGGGCTGGCCGCATGCGTGTGTCTTGGGAGCAGGAAGCCGAGGAGCACGACGCAGGCGGGCTGGCCACGCTGGTGAGGTCTCGGGCATCGAGCAATTGAGTAACACGGTGAAGGCCAAGGGATATGGTGAAGGCGGGCAGGCTGCGCTGAGGTGGAACTCGGCAGTCTACGTCCGAGGGACACGGCTCGGGTCGAAGCTATTACCCGGGCCGAGGGATGCATCTCAGGCGGGAAGGCCGCGTTGAGATAGGACTCAGCAGTCTACGGCCGAGGGATATGGCTCAACCCGAAGGATGTGGCTCAGGCTGTGGGATCCAGTTCAGGCGGGAAGGCCGCGCTGAGGTAGGACTCGGCAGTCTGCGGTCGAGGAATATGGCTCAAGCCGAAGGATACGGCTCGAGGAGCACGACGCAGGCGGGTAAACCACGCAGGTATGTCTCGGGAGCAGGAAGTCGAGGAGCACGACGCAGGCGGGCTGGCCACGCACGTGTGTCTCGGGAGCAGGAAGCCGAGGAGCACGACGCAGTCGGGCTGGCCGCGCACGTGTCTCGGGAGTAGGAAGCCGAGGAGCATGACAAAGGCGGGCTGGCTAGCCGTGCTGGTGGTCTCGGGCAATACGCGACCGAGGAGCACGACGCAAGCGGGCTGGCTTGCCGCGCTGGTGGTCTCGGGCATTACGCGGCCGAGGGGCATGGCGCAGGCGGGCAAACCGCGTAGGTGTGGTCTCGGGCATCGTGCGATCGAGTAGCACGACGCAGGCGAGCAGGCCGCGCAGGTGTGGCCTTGGGCATCGAGCGACCGAGTAGCACCACGCAAGCGGGCTGGCCGCGCAGGTGTGTCTCGGGAGCAGGAAGCCGAGGAGCACGACGCAGGCGGGCTGGCCGCGCTAGTGGTCTCGGGCATTACGCGGCCGAGGAGCACGACGTAGGCGGGCAAACCGCGCAGGTGTGGTCTCGGGCATCATGCGACCGAGTAGCACGACACAAGCGGGCAGGGCGCGCAGGTGTGGCCTTGGGCATCGAGCGACCGAGTAGCACCATGCAGGCGGACAGGCCACGCTGGTGAGGTCTCGGGCATCGAGCGACCGAGTAGCATGACGCAGGCGGGCAAATTGCGCAGGTGGAACTCAGCAGTCTACGTCCGAGGGACACGGCTCGGGTCAAAGGTATGACTCGGGCCGAGGGATGCATCTCAGACGGGAAGGCCGCGCTGAGATAGGACTCGGCAGTTTGCTGCCGAGGGACGCAGCGAAGGCCGAGGTTGTCTCCGGCCGAGCCGTGTAGGCTCGGAGGAGTTTAGGCCGGGGCTAACAGCGAAGCGAGTCGAGTGGAGGTAAGGCAGATACTGAACCTTCGCTCGGAAAAGACCGAGGCAGGGCTTTGATTTCTTTCACGAGGACTACATCGAGTAGCCACTGTGTGCGCTTGGCCTCTCTCGTAGAGCCCGCGATCGGGAGTCGTCCCTTCTCCTCCCGGCCGCCCAGGTCTCCGCTGCGATGTACCGGTTAGCCCGCTGGAGCATTTCTAGCACCGTGGTGGGAGGTCGCTCTACGAGGGACCAGAGAAATCCGGAAGGTCGCATGCCTATCACGTACGCCTGCACTAACAGAGAGGGGTGAGAGTCCGACAAACCCCGGATTTGCGTGACAAAGCGATCCACGAAATGTAAGAGGGGCTTGTCCTCCCTTTGTCTGAGTCCAAGGAGCAGTGCCGCGGAAGGCTTCGGCCGTGCATATGCCATGAAGTGGAGCTCGAAGTCATTGACGAGCTGGTCGAAAGACGCGATCGTTCCAGTCTTCAAGCCGCCGTACCACGCGTGGGCCGGCCCTCTCAGAGTTGTGGGAAACACTCTACACATCAGAGCATCAGATGTCCCGTATAGCGCCATCTGGGCGCGAAAACTAGCTACATGGTCCGCCGGGTCGGCGGAGCCATCGTAAGCATCTAGAGAGGGGAGCTGGAAGTCCGAGGGGACTGTCAAATCCCGTATCTCGGGCGTGAATGGAGACCCTTGGTGTACGTCCTCCCTTACCTCTCCCCTGGACCTATGGACCTCTTTCTGCAGCTCGTCGAGTCGCTGGCTGACGAGCCGCAACTGGGCCCATAGAGATTCCGAAGAGAGTGCCTCGGGTTCCGTGCAGTCGCTCGGGTTTGCCATCACTCGATCCTCGAGTGGTAATGACGGGATCCGAGGCGAGCCGGGAGACTCCAAGGGCGGCGTGTGAGCCTGAACGGGTGGCTCTTCTTGCCACAGCGGTTTAGCAATGTACGGGATGATGGATTGCACCATGTCCGTTAGAGCTTGGACCTGATGAACAAGGGCTTGAAAGGCTTCGGGCGACACGGGCGTCGAGTCGGCTGGGGCGCCGCCGTGTGGCGACAAGCCCGGGTCGTTGATTATTTGACAATATCGTCCTAAGATCATGGCGAGGTGTTCGTCACGATGGTCTCCGTGCGAGGGCCGTTCCCGCGAGGCTTCGGTCGGGCGCGACCTCTCAGCCGTAAGCTCGTCTGAGCCGCTCGAGTGATCACCCGACATTCCGAGCCCTCCTTCTAGCGCCAAAATGTTGTGGTAAACAACTGTAAGCCGTGGCCTTGGGGGCCGACGCGGCTTGGTTCGGGCTCGGTCGACGAGGGGATCTCTCCGAGGTGGGCTTCGACGAACCGTCTGGGTGGTCGCGTGCTGGTGTCGTCGGGTCCTCATGGAGGCGGCTCCACGTCGGGAGCCCAGCGGGAGGTCGGGCGTCTTCATACCTGCACGGAGGTCGGGTCGGAAGCTCGGCCCGACCCCTCCGACGACTAAGTTAGAGGAAGCGAAGAGGGTTTTAGGTGGAGAAGTAGAAGTTCCAGTCCCCCTTTTCCATTCAGAAGGTAAGGGTATTTATAGGGAAGCTTACTGTTCCCTGATGTGCCCGCTTGCAAGGGGCAGGCTGGTAGCGTCTGACATTGCTATTGACGTTGCGTGGAGAACCGAAATGTCGAAGGGTATGGGCGAGGGTCGGTTGTTGTCCTCCTCTACCTCGGTCAAGCGCACGAGGTCAAGCAACGATGAAGTCGTTGTCTAAGAGCGGATGACGTCAGCGCATGTCGAGTTAGCATTATTGCCCTCCTCCTCGGATAGAGTGGCACCCAGGTGAGGCCGACGTCGTGACGCGTCATGTCGCCATTATTACCCCTATCAAGAACTATCAAGGTTTCGAGTTTGCCTATGGACCTGGGGATGCCGCCGGAGATCTTGTTCTCTGAAAGATCAAGAATAGTGAGCCTTCGCAGCAATCCGATCTCCATGGGGATGGAGCCGGTGAGGTGGTTGCCATGGAGGTCTAATGCCTCCGTTGCATGTACCCAACCGATGAATTCCGTTTTTTTTATTCTTTAATTTTTGTTTTATTAACTTTTTAAATTTCTATACAAGTTCAAATTCATCACCACTTCAGCTTATGCTCAAGTGGTTTTCTTGTGTTCTATATCTCAAATCGTTCATGTTCTTTGAAAGGTTATTTTGTTCATCATGTTCATCATGTGTATTGTACACCATTTTCATATGTCATTAACGAATCAATTAGTTCTTCAAGTGGTAAGTTGTTTAGATTTTTAGCTTCTTTTATCACAGTTACTTTTGAATTCTAATTTTTAGAAAGAGAATGTAAAATCTTGTTTACAAGTTCAAAATCCGAAAAACTTCTACCAATTGTTTTTAAACCATTGACGACATCCGTAAAACGGATGTATATGTCAACAACGGTTTCTTTTGGTTTCATTTAAAAGAGTTCAAAATCGTACATTAAAAGATTGATTTTTGAAACCTTAACACTTATTCGTGTGTGGTTTCAAGAAAAAATGTCAAATATCGAAAGTCATTTCGTACAAAGAAATCCGATTAAACTATGTTTTATATAAGACGTAAAATAGAGCATTAATAGTCGGGTGAGGTTTGCGAACGCGGAGGGGATGCAACCGGTGAGTTGGTTGGAGTCGAGGAGGTGTTCGAGAGGCGGCCGAGGGCGGGTGGAATGGGGCCGGCGAGCTGCTTGAGGTTGCTGAGATCGAGCAACCGGAGGGAGAAGAGGTCGCCGAGGGCAGGCGAGAGCCTCCCGGCAATGGAGGCGTCGGAGATGAAGTCGGGCCCCGAGGAGAGGCCAGGGCGGGAGACGTTGACGACGCGGCGAGTGGCAGCGTCGCAGGCCACGCCGTCCCACGCGGAGCAACAGTCCGTGGCCGAGTCCCAGGAGCGGAGGAGGCCGGAGGGGTCGGCGGTGATGCCGGCCTTGAAGGCGAGAAGGGCCGAACGGTCGTGGGGGTGACATCCCTGCGACCACTGCAGCAACAGGGTGGAGCAGAGGAAGAGGAAGACGAGGCACAGCGGCTGCATGCTATCCATCTCTTACGTGAAAGAATCGACGAGGGTCGACAGATGTTCTCCCCAGTCGAAGAACTTGTGCAATGAAAAGGCGGTGAATCAAACTGGAGTAAAAAAGCATTCGTTACTGCCATGAAAGTGGCAGCAGAGGGTCTCTTAAGAGACCATTTCCTCGCAGTTTCTACTTTCTTTAATGGGCTCTCAGGTCGGCAGAAATGTGGAGATGCAGCAGCAAATTAGGCGTGGAAATGGAGTCTGCTGCTGCAGTCATGAACGGTCTCCAAGGAAACTGGGGTGAGGCCCCATGAAGCTTGCCTGGGTTCAGACGCCCCATGATGGAAGTGGCGCTGCTGACTTTAATGGGACCAGAGAAGAAAGAATAGGGGCGTCTCTCTGTCCCAATGGAGTATTTGATATCTCCTTCCTTCTCACCTAATGAGCTGTCGGAGTCGATGGGCTTCACTTGCCTTCGCCTGCCTTTCCAGGGTGTGTACTTGTGATGGCGCACGAGGCTGTCAACCACTCACCACAGCAAACTGCAGGTTGGGGGAACCTCAACTCATTGTATCATCTGGCTGTTTCTACAAGGCTTTGATACTGATTAGATATCGTTGCACACAGGCATTTAGGAAGTGATGAGGGCAATAATGACGACATGATGTGAATGACGCCAGCCACCCTGTACCAAGGCCTCACTCCCCGGTCAACGAAACCCTGGGACGCCGACCCAGGCGCATTAACGCCCGGACTGGACCCCGTCCGTCACAACAACGCCACCACCCCTCGGCCAACGAGCCCAGCTCTGCGCCTTCTGGGCTCGGTCAAGGGTAAGGAACACGCCAACCGAGACGCGCCATACCCTGCAGCAGCCCGGCCTCCCACACAGCCCCAATGGGCGTGTCAGACGCAACGTGAGGTATTTACCCAGGCCCATCTATAAATACTAGGGAGTTCCAGACAAGCGGAGGAGGACACACTCACACACCACACTTGTATGGAGGCATTTCGTCCTCCAAAACCCCCTCCACATCTCCCTCTAACTTGATCGTCGGAGGGGTCGGGCCGAGCTTCCGACCCGACCTGTGTGCAGGAACGAAGACGAGGTGGCCTCTTCCTGGCGCTGCTGCGGAGCTGCCGACCCGATCTACCGCCCCGAACGACCAATCCCGACCGGGAGACCCCGAGGGAGCTGCGCCCGAGATCCCCGACATTCCGAGCCCTAGAACCGAGCCGCGTCGGCCCCGAGGCCACGGCTTAAAAAGTTACTTACCGTAACATTTTGGCGCTAGAAGGAGGGCCCAGCATGTCGAGCGATCATCAGGACGATCGTGCCAGACTCGCGATCGGGGGACCATTCCCGACCGAGGCTACGGGGGAACCCCCCCTTCTCCAAGGACCTCGGGAAGAGCATCCCGCTACGGCTTCGGAGCGCTATTGGCGGATCTTCAACGATCCGGGCCTATTGCCCCCCGACGGAACCACCGGCGATCCGCCGCCCGTATCGGCCGAAGCCTTCCACGGCCTCACTCACCAGGTCCAGCTACTCACCGACATGGTACAAACCATTGTCCCCCTTGTCTCCCGTCCATCTCGGCCCCCGGGACCCCAACTGTTGTATCAACAGGGGGTCCCTAGTCAAGCTCCCACCCAGCCTCGAGAGCTCCCCACTTCACCTCGAGTGCCGCTATCTCAACCCCGTGAGCAGGCGGCGATCTGCCCGGAAGGCCATTCGGAACCAGAGGCACTATCCTCGAACTCTGCAGTTTCCCTCCGCGCTCAGTTGCGTCTCGTCAACCAACGGCTTGACAATGTGCAAAGGGAAATCCGTGCCGGGCCACCAGGAGAGCCCACGGAAGGCCCGCATCAGGGGTCGCCGTTCGTGCCGAAGATACTGGAGCACGCCATTCCCCCAGGCTTCCGACTCCCCCCCCTGGACACTTATGATGGCTCTGCCAACCCGGCCGACCACACGGCGGCCTTCCGCGCACAGATGTCATTGTACGGGACCTCTGACGCCTTGATGAGCAGGGCATTCCCCACCACGTTGAGAGGGCCGGCCCTCGCGTGGTACGGAGGCTTGAAGACTGCGACGATCGCCTCATTCGACCAGCTCGCCAAGGACTTCGAGCTCCACTTCATAGCTTGCGCTCGCCCGAAGCCTTCCATGGCGTTCCTCCTCGGGCTTAGCCAGAAGGAGGATGAGCCCCTCTCCCTTTACGTAAATTGCTTTGCTACAAGGATCCGGGAACTCCCGGACGCTCACCCTTCACTGTCAATGCAGGCGTTCGTAACAGGTCTGCGTCCCTCCCGACTCTTCTGGTCTCTCGTGGAGCGACCTCCTACCTCGGTCCCCGAGATGCTCCAGCGCGCGAACCAGTTCGTGGAAGTCGAAGCCTGGACGGGGGGGAAACGGCAGGAACACAAGAGGGAAAGACCAGAGCCGGCTCAGGGACCGCTCCCTCCCAGACGCAAGCTCCACCAACCCGATCCTCCCCTGCTAAGACCCCTCCCGCTCCCAACGGGTACATCCCGGACAGAAATCTTTCTCCAGACCAGGGAAAGGGGACTGCTCAAAACCCCTTACCCGATGAACAACCCGCGAGAGCTGGCCGACCGGTCCAAGTACTGCCGCTTCCACCGCCAAAACGGACATGACACTGAGGAATGCCGCGAGCTCTCGCGGCAAATCTACGAACTCCGCCGGGAGGGGTGCCTCGACCCCCACGTTCAGACAGGCAACATCCCCCCGCCCTGCCCAGACGGTCCGGCCGAGCGCCTAATCAGTGTCATCACTGGCGGCCCAGCGTCCGGAGGGGATAGCATGTCTGGAAGGAAGGCCTACGCCCGCTCGGCTAGGGACAAGGGTCCCCATGGAACCCCTGACCCCCAGGTCGCATTTCCCCCCGAAGACGCCGAACGACTGGAGCACGACGACGCGCTGGTAATAACCGCCAGAATCGCCAATGCCCAGGTAAGAAGGATTATGATTGACACAGGAAGCTCGGCGGATATACTATTCCACGACGCCTTCCAGAAGTTGGGACTTACGAAGCAAGCCCTGAAACCCGTCCACTCGGACCTCACCGGGTTCACCGGCAACTCGGTTTCGCCTTTGGGATCTGTCACACTACCTCTGACGCTGGGGACACCGCCCAAGACTAAAACGGTGATGTCGACCTTTCTGATAGTAGATCTTCCTACAGCGTACAATGCCATCCTCGGCTGACCTTCCCTCAACAAAAGCAGGGCCCTGGTTTCCACTTACCATCAGACAGTGAAATTCCCGACTCACGCGGGAACTGGAGAGGTTTGGGGAAGCCCTCGGGAATCCAGGCGATGCTACCTGACGGCGGTCTCCCTACACAACAGGGCAAAAACCGAAGCACCCCTGGACGATCCCAGAGAAATGAAATGGCCAAATCCACATCCCGAGTCGTCGGCCCCAACCTACGACGTGTCACTGAAAAAGGGACGCCCGGACCGAACCATTAAGGTCGGGACTGACCTACCCCAAGACGAGCGGGAACAACTCGTCGGCCTCTTGCAAGAGAACGCCGACGTCTTCGCTTGGTCGCCATCCGACGCAGCAGGCATGGACCCAAAGGTAGCCCAACATCACCTCAACATATCGCCTGATGCCCGCCCGGTGAAACAAAAGCCGCGACCCCAGGCCCCGGACAGGCAACAAGCTGTCCGCCAAGAGGTAGAACGGCTCTTAGCGGCCGGCTTTATAGAAGAGGTCAAGTACCCACAGTGGCTATCCAATGTAGTTCTGGTAAAAAAGCATAATGGGAGCTGGCGAATGTGTGTTGACTACACCAGTCTTAATCAGGCGTGCCCAAAACACTGCTACCCCCTTCCGAGAATTGATCAGCTCGTGGATGCAACCGCAGGGCACGCCCGACTCTCATTCATGGACGCCTTCTCCGGATATAATCAGATCCGAATGGCGCCTGAGGATCAGAGACACATAGCCTTCATCACCAACCTCGGGGCATACTTTTACAAAGTAATGCCGTTCGGACTAAAGAACGCAGGCGCAACTTATCAGAGGACCATCAACAAGATATTCGCCCAGCAGATAGGGCGAAACTTGGAGGTCTATGTGGATGACATGATTGTAAAAAGCCGGGTCTCGGGAGATCACCTAACGGACCTATCAGAAACATTCGCCACACTCCGAAACTGCGGCCTTCGGCTCAACCCCGCAAAGTGTGCCTTCGGCGTCAGTACAGGAAAGTTCCTCGGATTCATTATACACGAAAGAGGGATCGACGTCAACCCGGAAAAGGTCCAGGCGATCCTCGACATGTAGGCCCCTCGGACGGTCAAAGACCTACAGCGACTGAACGGACGGCTGGCCGCCCTATCCCGATTCCTGTCCCGGTCGGGCGATCGCTGCCTCGCCTTCTTCCGTGCAATAAGAGACCCGAAGAATTTCCAATGGACGCCCCAGTGTGAGGAAGCTTTCCGACAGGTCCAGCAGCATTTAGCCAACCTTCCCCGCCTCGCTTCAGTCACTGCTGGAGAGGAGCTCTGCGTTTACCTGGCTGCCTCACAGCACGCAGTCAGCTCGGTCCTCGTCAAGGAAGCCGGCCAACAGCTCCCCGTCTACTACACCAGTCATGTCCTGAGCGGGCCCGAGGAGCGATATCCTCCAATCGAGAAGCTCGCCCTCGCGCTCGTGCTGGTAGCCCGAAAGTTACGCCCCTACTTCCAAGCTCATCCGATCAAGGTAATCACCGACCAACCTCTCAGTCAAGTACTGTCAAAATTCGATGTCGCAGGGCGACTCCTCAAGTGGTCGGTCGAGCTCGGAGAGTTCGACATCCACTACACGCCCAGGACCGCCATCAAAGCACAAGCACTGGCCGACTTCATCTCTGAGCTCGCCCATCCCGAAGGGCGGCCCCCCAGTGAACTAGGCGGAACATGGGTCCTACAGGTGGACGGCTTGTCCGCTTCAACCGGCGCAGGCGCAGGACTAGTGCTGTCGGCCCCCGATGGGCAGACGTTCGAGCGTTCCCTCCGCTTCGGGTTCCATGCCACCAACAATGAAGCCGAGTACGAGGCACTCCTGGCGGGGCTCAGACTATCCCGCGAGATGCAGGTTGACGCCATCAAAGTCCTCACCGATTCGCAGCTGGTGACCGAGCAACTTAACGGCGGATACGTGGCCAGAGAACCCACCATGGCAAAGTACGTAGCGGAGGTAAAAAACTTAGCCTCATGTTTCGCACACTTCACGATATCCAGGGTGCCAAGACTTCAGAACGACCGTGCCGATGAGCTGGCCAAGCTAGCCTCGAAGCGACCCCCGGGCACCACCCACGGGATCGAGGAGCTCCCCTCCCCCTCTATCCCGGTCGCGTGTGTTTCGGCGGCCGACTCCCGAGCCACCTGGGTAGGGGACATGCTGCGCTACAAACGCGACGGGACCCTCCCCACCGACGAAGCCGCAGCCCGACATATTCGCCGAAAACATGCATGGTACTCCGAAGCGAACTTTCTCCCACCCTCTTCTACGGTGCCTCGAGCCAGAGGAGGCGACGACTGTCTTGGCCGAGGTCCATGAAGGGATTTGTGGAGAGCACATCGCCGGCCGAACCCTGGCCTGCAAAATTCTCCGCCAAGGCTATTACTGGCCCACCATGGTCCAGGACGCGAAGGCCTACGTACGGAAGTGCGGCCCGTGCCAAAGGCACGCCCGGACCCCCCAACTGCCGGCGGTGCCGCTCTCCCCCATCACCTGCGCGTGGCCGTTCGCGCAATGGGGGCTGGATCTCCTCGGCCCCTTCCCCCCAGCCTCAGGGCAGAGAAGATACATTGTGGTCGCAATAGACTACTTCACCCGATGGCCGGAAGCTGAACCGCTGGCGGCGATCACCGAGCAGCAGATCAAGAAGTTCATATGGAAAAACATCGTGACCCGGTTCGGCCTCCCCAGGACCATCGTCACGGACAACGGGACCCAATTCGCCGGCAAAAGGATTCAAGAATTCTGCGCTAGCTATGGAATCCGGTTAAAACACAACTCGGTAGCCTACCCCCAGACGAATGGACTGGCCGAGGTAACAAACCGATCTATCCTGGACGGGCTCAAAAGAAGGGTATCAGCTTCCCGAACGGCCTGGGTCGAGGAGTTACCCAGCATCTTGTGGTCCTTGCGGACCACCCCCAAAACAGCCACCGGGGAATCACCCTACAACCTCTCGTATGGGACCGAGGCCGTCCTACCCCCCGAGGTAGTATTCCTTACCCCTCGAGTAGAAGAGTACCACGAGACCACATCGGACCAGGGGCTGCACGCCGGCTTGGACCTGATCGAAGAGCGGCGCACCGGCGCACACCTGAGGGATCTTTCTTACAAAAGAGCAGTTGCCCGGGTGTACAACCGCAGGGTACGACCTCGGCCTATTAAAATGAACGACTTAGTCCTGCGAAGGGCCAAAGTCAGCAACCCGACCAGGGCCGGGGGGAAGCTGGCCCCCAACTGGGAAGGACCTTATCGGATCATCGAGGTAGTCCGACCAGGCACATACAGGCTCGCGACAATGGACGGGTCCCGCTTGCCAAGAACATGGAACGTCCGGAACCTTAGGAGATTTTTTGTTTAGAACAAGGGAAGATCGCGCCGCCAAGCGAAAGGCCTCTCTGGCCGGACAGTACACAAATGGTAGAAAGCTTCCTTTATTTAAAAAATGGAGAAATACAAGACTCGGCACCCAGAGGAAGCACAAAGGCTCGGCGCACATAAGCCCGCAGGGCTGAAGCCCGTCCTCACTGCCGGGGGACCTCCAAACGGTCGTCGAAGGGAACCTCCTCGGGCATGTCCACACCTCGGTCTTCGGGGTGAGAGTTGAAGGGGTCCTCGTCCACCTCGAGACCAGGATGGTGAGCACGGAAGCGCGACGTAGCGATTCGATACCCGTATTCGAAGGATACCCGCCCCGTCCGCGTCAGCCCGAGTTCGAACCCTTCCGACTTCTTGTACGCCTCGATGAGTGCCTTGTCCTTCAGGGGTCGAAGCAGGGTCTCCTCCGCCAACGCCTCCGAGGCCTTTTTCACCTCGGCATTTGCGCCCTCCAGCTTCTTGCTAAGGGCACTCGCCTCGGCCTTCACCAGACGGAGCTCGGTCCGTTCTATCCGCATCAGTTTTTGGAGCTCCCCGTTGGCCTCCTTCATGGCGTCGTTGGCCTCTTTGGAGGCCTCAAGCTCCAACCGGAGACGGACGACTTCCGCCTCAAAGCCCGAGGCACGCTCCTCAGCAGCCGCCACAACCTCCGGCCCGCTTTTGGCCTGAATCTCCGCCATCTTGTCACGGACAAACTTCTAAACAAGATGTTGGATGTAATGCTTATGTGTGTCCGTGTCTTTTGGCTTGTTCATGCCTTGTACAGAATGTAAAGGGGCGGCCGAAGGCTTCAAAGTCCCATTTGAGTTAAGTTTGTGGCCTCTTTAGGCTTGTAAATAAAGGTTGTGTCATGTGGACACGCGCGAGAGCTTTTCGGTCTGTAATGGACCATTTTACCCTTTGTTGTGCAACTGTTCAGAGCTTGTAAAGTCTGTTTGCTATTTGCATTGTCTATAAAGTGTTTTTCGGAGATGTTTGCTTGTAGATCCCGAGCGAGGCCTTTTCTCTATCCTGTTCTCTCTTTTGTGGGACCTATGGGACCATGGGAGGCTTCGGG
This sequence comes from Musa acuminata AAA Group, assembly GCF_036884655.1. Lineage (NCBI taxonomy): Eukaryota > Viridiplantae > Streptophyta > Magnoliopsida > Zingiberales > Musaceae > Musa > Musa acuminata. The sequence continues at coordinate 1,687,779 of NW_027021291.1, read as the reverse complement.
GAGGCTGACCTTTGCGGACGGACGCGCAAGGGTGCCGCACGACTTAGGCAAAACCAGCTAAGTCCGTGACAGATGGTATCAGAGCGGGACAAGCACTCATAGAAACACTTAGCATGCAAACGTGGGGGACCTAGCGGGACTGCGTTGAGGGCAGTCAGCACACGCGCGACCGTTTGGGGGAAAACGGGCATGGAGATGTAGGGAAAAGGAGTCGCTCAGAGGAGCGGGCATCTAAGATTTGCATTCAGAGGAATGGCCAACCCTTCGCGCAAGAGGCACCACGAGAACAGACAAGCTTGGAAGAATGTGAAGCGCACAAAAGTTGGGATGGCTGAGTTTGAGCTATGGCTCAACGTTGACAACTATACTTGATGGTGCTCAAGGCAAGCGAGGCGCTTGGTAAAGGATGAGACCATGCAAAGTGGAATGAGTTGCTCAACGACCAAAAGAGTTGTGCAAAGCTCACAGAGGTGAGGGGAATTGCTAGCTCGAAGAATTTGGTACTCATACATGGGCTTGTAGGCGAACGATGGAATGTTCGTGGCCATCCCAAGGCGACCGAAACTTGGCGCCATTGGAGCATTGAAACTTTCTCTTCGGCATGTGAAGGATACGTCCGGTGGAGGCTGAAGGGTGCAACTAGTTCAGCATGTTGCTAGACCTTGAGGGGTGCAGTTAGGGCTGTATTGACGTGGAGTCGCAATCTAGCAAGTGCGTTTGCAGGAGGCAGAACAAGGCACAGTTTGTTCAGCAGATCGGAGTAGTCCAAGGGGATGGTGGTCTCCGAAACGAAGAGAGATGTTGCTCCAATGGGACAGTTATCCAGGAGGGATAAGTCCCGGCTCTCCAGAGGGAGAATCATGTGGGGGCGGACCTCACCAGTTGAGGAGGAGTACCTCAACAAACAATAACTCCACGAAACTCAATGGACTGAGCAAGCGGCGAGGAGTCGTCGCATGATCTCGCTTGAGAGAATGCATTGGTGGATGCATTGCGAGATCAAGTGGGGGAGCGACCCAAAGCAACACAAATGATGGCACACTTGGAGTCGATATGGAGATCGGACTCAAGGGAGGGCTGACCCGTGGAATGGTGGGCGCGAGGGCCACCATCAACTCAATGCAAAAACGAGGAGCGGAGCAACTTGGGTGTAACTTGGTGAAGTACCCAAGCCGCATGAAGGGAGCCAGCATAGAAGATGGAACATGGAGCAGAGGCATTGTGCTTTCCTTGGACAGAGGTCAAGGACATGAACTCTTGCAGAGGCAAGAGCAGGATCATGTTGTTCCATGGGTCATTCATTTTGACGGAGCGGACTCATCTTGCATGGTGCCAAAGACGAAGGGAGCTTCTGGGCACATGCACTTTCTCTCGGAGGAGCATTTGATGGAGGAACTAAGGCGACTCAATTTGCGGAGGCGAAGTTGGGTTCAGAAGGTCTTAGCACGGGGCAAGAGGACGCAGAGGCGGATACTCTTGAAGAATATGCCACAGTGTTGTCATTCAAGTTGCTATAAAGGGGGCGGTGCGCAGCGAAGATTGTGCTGGTAGGGGTAGAGGCCCAGGATCCAGACAATGGTGCACTAATTGCAGCGAAGTCGGGGGACTTCGGGAGCTACTAGGCGACAGACTGTCCTAGAGCGGTGCTTCATCTTGGTGTGACCCAAGAGTGGGTGGATGAAGGTCGATTGCCAAAGGAGCGAACAAAATCGAAGGTGGAAGAGATCCTGCGATGTATTGGCATAGGCCACACATGGAGGGACCACAATTTGAGTTCATCCCACAAGGATCAGAATGCAATGGAGATGTCACCAGGAGGCGACATGGTGCAGCGGATCGTGTGGTGGAACAGTTCGTGGCAATGCGATACACACAATGGGCCCCGTGAGGGACTAGATCATACGGAGGTATGATTGGGAGCTACTGGAAGCTCCACTTCGGTGAACAACACGACGGCAAGAAGGGCTATGGATTCAAGGAGTGAAGGCCATGGTACCGCAGAGGCGGGTCTTCCGTGCGTGCATCGAATTTTGCATCGGATGAAAGCCTTGGTCATCAGCATATGGGGGCTGTGTTCCACCAAGGGAAAAGTTCGAATGCAAGTACCAGTGAGTTCCATGGGAGGGACTTGATCATACAGCGGTATGATCAAAGCAGCTGGAGAGTTGGACTGCTCCAGAGCTCATATTCGCTTACGGGAGCCCGACAAGTCAGAGGACAAGGTCGAGTAAGCGAACGTTGCTACCAAGGAAGCTAAGGAGAACAAAATCGGTGCAAACTCTACAACGTGATGGCAGAGGCCATGCATGGGAGTTGCAGTCTGTCTCTCCATCGACCAGACGGACTGCTTGGAGAACACAGAGGTGTTGAAGCAGGGGGTCGAAAGGGGCGAGGAAGCGACGACGAGTCCAGAGGGACTTAGCTACCCAAAATCAAGCAGCAGGTAGAATGGAGGTGGACTCGGAGGAGTACCACAGAGGCATATCTACTGATTGTGAAGAAAAGGGATGCAGATGCGAGGCGACGGATAGTAGTGCCATGGGCATGGCAGCGCCATGGTACCGCAGAGGCGGGACTTCCATGCAAGTCATTAATCCCTTGCTCTTACGGAGGGAGAGCGCTTGGTCGTGAAAGGGGCCGAGGAGGTGGAGCATGCAGTGGCAATCTCCAAGTATCGAGACAAGGCTGAAGGGCAGAGGCTAAGAAACTTCGTAAGACCGGTGTCAACAAGTTTCTCATCAAGATTGCCGTAAGTGAAGGACTTCGGGTCATGCAAGAGTGCACGACCAAGGAACGAAGCAGGCAGTACGCGGTGCTGTACCTTTGCTACTCAGCGGAGTAGGCGGCAGGGTTGATGGAGAAGACGGTACAATCCCAGAGGCGACCTCATCTATCAGAAAATTACTCCAAGTTGGGGCGAAAACTTCCTGCATTCCAGAAGTTCAATGGCATTGAGAAAGTGAATCACAGTAGCTAACTCAACGCAAGGAGTGCAAACACTTCAAGTGCTTCAGAAGTGTGAGCAAAGAGCAGGCGAAGGCCAGTAACCAGCTCGATGCATGAAGTACAACCTCGAGGAGGCGGGCGAAGTCAAGTAACCTTTGCCTTCTCTACTCTTCAGAGAATGGGCGAAATCGAGTACCCCAGTTCTCTTATCTATCCAGCAGAGGAGCTCTGCACAAGTTCAAAGACCCTTCGAAGGTAACGGAAGATAATAGTTGTCAAATCCTCACCAGCGGTGATCAGTGCTACTGAGAGTATATTGTCCGCTTCATTTCCCAATGAAATGCCAATCGAAAGCGGAAGTGATGCGAACCTACTTGGATGTGACAACTAACTGAAAGAAGAGTCAATGAGCAGATTTTGTGGAGGAAGGACCCAAAACTTCAGAAGTTTGCGAGGCGATGCTCGTTAAAGCTCCAACAAGCATCCATCCAGTTCAAGCAGCATGTGGAATTTTTGAGAAACTGGCGCAGTAAAGATGGTCTTTTCCTTCATCTGGCGGATCCGCATAAATCAACAAGGATTAACACAACTCAGCCAACCCCCCAACAGAGTCATAGTCATTGGTGAGTTGTAGCAGCATGGCGGATTAAAGGGTCGACTACTCAAAAACAGCAGCGGAGAGCAGTTGGGAGCCAGGAGGCGCATTGCAGCTAGAGCGGAAGATTGAAGACTCAGCAAAGGCGAAGAGTTGCAGTGTTCACAAAGGCTTCGACGAGGACGTCGAAGGGATAAGTGGGGGAGAATGTCACGGACAAACTTCTAAACAAGATGTTGGATGTAATGCTTATGTGTGTCCGTGTCTTTTGGCATGTTCATGCCTTGTACAGAATGTAAAGGGGCGGCCGAAGGCTTCAAAGTCCCATTTGAGTTAAGTTTGTGGCCTCTTTAGGCTTGTAAATAAAGGTTGTGTCATGTGGACACGCGCGAGAGCTTTTCGGTCTGTAATGGACCATTTTACCCTTTATTGTGCAACTGTTCAGAGCTTGTAAAGTCTGTTTGCTATTTGCATTGTCTATAAAGTGTTTTTCGGAGATGTTTGCTTGTGGATCCCGAGCGAGGCCTTTTCTCTATCCTGTTCTCTCTTTTGTGGGACCTATGGGACCATGGGAGGCTTCGGGGAGGCTGACCTTTGCGGACGGACGCGCAAGGGTGCCGCACGACTTAGGCAAAACCAGCTAAGTCCGTGACAATCTGGTGGCTGAGCTCAGCGTTACGACAAACGAGGCCCCCGACGGTTCGGCCGGCATCCCGCACCCTGTCCATCAGGGCAGTCGCATAATGAAGACCCTGCAGAAGGAGAAAAGTGTCAAGGAAGTCGGCACCAAGCAGCCAAACCCCAAGAGAAAGATATACTTACCCAGACCAGCGATTGAGCAGACTTGTTAAGGAGCGTTTCCGAGGGCAGGGTGTACAAATCCCGAGCCAGGTCGGGATGGAGCGCCCCTCGGAGGAACGCCGCAGAGGGATCCCCTCCGGCCCACACCCTATCCCCCCGGAAAAGACCCTCCCAGCGGGCGACCAGGGGCTCGCGGGGCTCGCCACGCGGGATCTCGCCGACCAGCCGTGCCAGGAACGGCTCCCCATCCCCAGCCGGGAGCCGGCACAAGCCATGCACGGAGACGGGGTGGGGCCCCTTCCCCGCCACGCGCCGATCAGGCCCCACCCCGCCCTGACGGGAGCTCGTTCCCGGCCCTTTCGACGCGCATACCTTCGCCTTCTTTGAAGGGCGCCCGTCCCCGACCTCCAAGGGGGCACCCTCCGTACCGGGTTGCGGTTCGGTCACCAGCGCCGAGGGAGGGGGCGACGATTCGGCTGCCAAAGCCGGCTGTGGAGGTTGTGATTCGGTCGCCGGAGCGGGGGGAGGAGGCCGCAAGGCGGTATCTGGAGTCGGGGAAGGAGGCTGCGACGCCGGATTCTCCAGGAGCGACCAAAGGTTCACCATCTCTACAGGAAATGAATAACATTAGTGTCCGAAACCAGCCACACGAAGACCCGACACAACTGTCACTCACATACCCTAAGGCACCGGGCTAAGGCCCGCCGCGACCAACCACTGCTCGGTCATGGTCCGGATGGCCTGCGACTTAGGGAGAATCTCTCTGAGCCTCTCCCGAGCTTGGCGATCCACTTCGCCCAAACAAGGGGGGGTGTTGTCAATCACCCTCGCAGACCACCGAACCCCGAAGCCCCAGTCCTGTGTACGGCTGACATAAAAAAACCTCCCCTTCCATCCCTTGTTATTGGAAGGGGCACCCCCAACGCGAAATCCAGTCCGAGGCGTTAAGAAGTAACCCCCCGAGCCTTTGCAAAAGCGATAACAGGAAAGAAAGAGGCTGAGGGTGGGGGTGATATGGGCATAATGGCACTCCCCCAGGAATACCACTAGGTAACGCCAGGAGTTCGGCGTTACCTGAGACGGAGAAACCCGCCAGAAGGACAAACAAGATACAATGAAGGGATGAAGGGGGAAACGCAAACCCGCCTCCAGAGCATCAAGGGACAAAGCGAAACCCTTCGGGATCGGGTCATACGCCCGCTGCCCTGGCTCAGGTACACCGAGGGCGTGATCTCCCGGGATGCAATAGCATTCGCGGAGTCCCTCCAGCAAGGGTCCACTCACAGTTGAGTCAATATCGTGCGGCCACATCAAAGCCTCAAGAGACCGCGCCACCTCCTCGTCAGGGGACTCGTCGAGGGTCGAAGGAGGACCGCCCCTTCCAGCCCCAAGCACGGGAGAAGAAGAGGGAGAGGAAGATGGGGAGGAAAGCGAAGAAGGAGAGGACGACATCTCGACTGACCTCGAGAAGAAGACAAAAACCGGGAAGAAGCCGGGGAGAAGCTCGGGGACACGATGGCGGGGCTCGAAGGAGGAAGCACGGCAGCAAGGGGGTGGAGGAAAGGACAGGCGCCCAAACAATTAAAGGAGACACCCCCCCAGAGTCAATGCCTCATCGCTTCCCGTGAATGGGCGGCAGCGCACTCGCGCAAAGGCGCGGCCGTTACGTCACATCGAAGAGCGCCCAAAGGCACCCCGAATTAAAGGAATGGCCTGACGTGGCGAACCCGGAGGACGCGGTGCCGCCCAAGGACCTCCTCGACCTCAACGCCCGAAAACGTGCAAAGAAAGTAACCCCCGTCCACGAGGCAACAATCAACACGGCAGCTTTTAAGAGCCGCCACGGCCGCACCTCGGCCCTTCGGCTTTACGCCACCCAAGACATGCTCGGCCGCTCATCGGCCCTTCGGCTTTACGCCACCCAAGACATGCTCGGCCGCTCCTCGGCACTTCGGCTTTACGCCACCCAAGACATGCTTGGCCGCCCATCGGCCCTTCGGCTTTACGCCACCCAAGACATGCTCGGCCGCTCATCGGCCCTTCGGCTTTACGCCACCCAAGACATGCTCCGCCGCTCATCGGCCCTTCGGCTTTACGCCACCCAAGACATGCTCGGCCGCTCATCGGCCCTTCGGCTTTACGCCACCCAAGACATGCTCGGCCGCTCATCGGCCCTTCGGCTTTACGCCACCCAAGACATGCTCCGCCGCTCATCGGCCCTTCGGCTTTATGCCACCCAAGACATGCTCGGCCGCTCATCGGCCCTTCGGCTTTACGCCACCCAAGACATGCTCGGCCGCTCCTCGGCACTTCGGCTTTACGCCACCCAAGACATACTCGGCCGCTCCTCGGCCCTTTGGCTTTACGCCACCCAAGACATGCTTGGCCGCTCCTCGGCCCTTCGGCTTTACGCCACCCAAGACATGCTCGGCCGCTCCTCGGCACTTCGGCTTTACGCCACCCAAGACATACTCGGCCGCTCCTTGGCCCTTCGGCTTTACGCCACCCAAGACATGCTCGGCCGCTCCTCGGCCCTTCGGCTTTATGCCACCCAAGACATGCTCGACTGCTCATCGGCCCTTCGGCTTTACGCCACCCAAGACATGCTCGGCCGCTCCTCGGCCCTTCGGCTTTACGCCACCCAAGACATGCTCGGCCGCTCCTCGGCCCTTCGGCTTTACGCCACCCAAGACATGCTCGGCCGCTCCTCGACCCTTCGGCTTTCCACCTCCCGACACATACTTGGCCCCTTCCCGGTCCCTTGGCCTTGCACCGCACGGGAGGCCATTCCCCTTCCGCACCCCCAGGGTCTGTGACTCCGCACCCGACCATCTCTAAAAACGAAAGCCATGCCTCGGACTCTCGCTACGACTGCCGACGCATAGCTTCTTTCCGGGGGGGAATATGATGAGGGCAATAATGGCGACATGATGTGAATGACGCCAGCCACCCTGTACCAAGGCCTCACTCCCCGGTCAACGAAACCCTGGGACACCGACCCAGGCGCATTAACGCCCGGACTGGACCCCGTCCGTCACAACAACGCCACCACCCCTCGGCCAACGAGCCCGGCTCTGTGCCTTCTGGGCTCGGTCAAGGGTAAGGAACACGCCAACCGAGACGCGCCATACCCTGCAGCAACCCGGCCTCCCACACAGCCCCAATGGGCGTGTCAGACGCAACGTGAGGTATTTACCCAGGCCCATCTATAAATACTAGGGAGTTCCAGACAAGCGGAGGAGGACACACTCACACACCATACTTGTATGGAGGCATTTCGTCCTCCAAAACCCCCTCCACATCTCCCTCTAACTTGATCGTCGGAGGGGTCGGGCCGAGCTTCCGACCCGACCTGTGTGCAGGAACGAAGACGAGGTGGCCTCTTCCTGGCGCTGCTGCGGAGCTGCCGACCCGATCTACCGCCCCGAACGACCGATCCCGACCGAGAGACCCCGAGGGAGCTGCGCCCGAGATCTCCGACATTCCGAGCCCTAGAACCGAGCCGCGTCGGCCCCGAGGTCACGGCTTAAAAAGTTACTCACCGTAACAGGAAGCGAACGATTTCTTCTGTTACAAGGCAAAGGAGAGGAATGGCAGACGGCTAGCGCCCACAGGTCAGAGGCTAGATGCAGAAATCAAGGTAATGCGTGCTTTGAGATGCACGAAAGCAATTCAATTCGAGTGATATGAACTATAAATATGGTTGGTCATTTGACAGTGATCCTCTCTTTGACCGAATAGATTCCCTGTGCCATCTCAGTAACACTGATCTATTATTTCTCGATTGCGCCAGTTCTATAATGCCTGTCATCATGGAACTGCGTTTCTAGGGATTCACTTGTAAGATATCAAGTAAGATTTAGGTTATTAGCATCCTCCAATTAAGGAACCCATATCCCCGTTGGCCCGACCTCCACTTACACATACAAAACAAGTTAAGGAAATTTGTGGTTTCTGAGTGGATAAGACCAACGCAATGCACTAAAGTGCTCCGGCTGGTGCTATGACAGTAGAAAGCAAGTCTTTGCACGATTTGTTTGGAGAAAAACAAGACAAACGTGACCAGGAAGTATCAGATGATAAGGATCACCAGCTAAAATGTACTTGGCTCACATACATAACCTTCACAAATCTGGATAATATAATGCGCAAGTAAAAGAGCCAGCTGTAGAAGATGCAATTGCCCTAAGCAAAACAAATATCACTGATAACCAATATAAGCAAAAGTGCTCAAACCATCTTTGACTATTAAGGACTGAAAATTAATTCCATGTGTTTGAGTTGAAACATCTGTTATTGTGCTAATAAACATAATATGCTTTGTTCTTTTGTTTCATCACGTATGGAAGCTTCTGATTTCTCTCATCCTATGTGAGCTTGCTTTCCTATTTACATGTTTATTCTCTTTTATGCATACTCCTCAAATAATGACATTTACAATAAAATCAAAACACACTCAATTGCATAGAATCTCCAAACGTGATTCCAGAGAAGGCACTAGGTTTACTGGACACCAGATTCCTTAGGAATGATGAGGATTAAATAATCTGATTCAAATAGGTCCAATTCTAACCCTAAATACTATGATTTCCATGTACCTGACAAAATGAAAGCAAATGAGAAACTTAAAAGGCTTCAGAGAAGAAAAGAAAATTGATTACTTTGGTAAATCAATAAAAATCTGCTGCGGGAACGGGTGGAGAAAGTTCGTTAGCATCCATGTGAAATTTATTGCAGATATTGGCGGACAGAAGAACTTCAACTGCTGGTCATATTCCTGCAAATGTTAACAAGGAAGGTGATGGACCATAAATGATCTTTTGGAAGTTCTATTTTATTTAAAACAAGGATGGATGTTGTTAGGGTAAGTAACTTTTTAGCCGTGACTTCGGGGTCGACGCGGCTGGTTCAGGGCTCCAAATGACTCGGATCAGACGTGACTCCCTTTGAAGTCCCGGGGCGGCGGATGCGGGGGATCTCGCTGGGAAACTCCGCCTTGTCGAGCAGGCTTAACAGCGATCGAGTGCCTGCACACAGGTCGGGTCAGTAGCTCGGCCCGACCCCTCCGACGATCAAGTCAGTGGGGAGAAGTATAGTATTGAGAGATCGATCCCCCCCCTTTCGGTTGGGAGTCGGGGGGGGGTATTTATACAGGGGGTTTGATGTTACCTGATGGGCCATCCTGCAGGAGGAGGGTCGTACCTCTGATGGCGTCTGTCGTCGTCGCGGGCGTTGCGTGGAGAGCCGAGCTTCGGCAGGGTGAGGGGAGCGTCGGTCAGCCGAGGGGGTCTGGGTACGGTGGGTGTGGGCGCATGTCGTGTCGTCATTAACGTTCGTTCTGGGGTAGTGTGCCGCACAGGGTGTTCGACGTGGGGGGTGTATTACGTCAAATCCGGGGTGCTATGTCAGGTCAGTTTTTTACCCCTATCATATGCCCCATCCGAAAGGAGCTATGCGTCGGTTTTGCATGTGGGGAGTCCGATGCATGGCTTCCTGCTTCAGGCGTGCTATTCGTGTGGGTCTGAGAGGCGCGCCGTAGACGGATCGGTCGCGTTAACGCTTCTTGAGCAGCGCTAGGCCGAGACACGCAACTCTATCGGGAGGCCGAGCAGGGTTGGACTCGGGGCCAATAGAGCCGATGAGGATCGAGAGCCGAGGGTCGAGGAGCACAACGCAGGTGGGGTGACCGCGCAGGTGTGACTCGGGATGTCGTAAAGCCGAGGGCCGAGGAGCACAACGCAGGCGGGGTGACCGCGCAGGTGTGACTCGGGATGGCGTAAAGCCGAGGGCCGAGGGGCCGAGTAACACGACCAAGTGGGCAGGACGCGAGGACGCAGCCTCGGGCACCACACAGCTGAGGAACACGGCAGGCGTTTGGGGCCGCGCCGCGGTGAGTCTCGGCAGAGATTTGGCCGAGGCGCTTGGTGCAGGTAGGCTGTAACCGAGGTGATGGCCCCGGGCGTAACATGACCGAGGCGATACTTGGATTTTGATCAGTGTTTGGTCGTTTTGACCGTTGTGCGGGCGCGGGCAGCCGGGTTGCCTTTTGCCTGGGGAAGATCAAAGGGCCACGCCTTTTGGGCGTCGTCGGTTTTCGAGGTTGATATGATTAGGGGCTCCGTACTTCGCACCGCGCTGTGATTAAGAGCCGTGCCAGCCGAAGTTATGGCGATGCAGCTTTTGCGTCTTCGCAGCACATCTCAGGAGGGGAAGGGTCGCCGCTTCGGCGGGAAACATGCTATAAATAGCGCTCCGTCGGTCTCTTTCACTTCTTGGTACCTGCATTCGCTTCAACCCCCTCTTTGGGTGACTCAGCCTAGCACTCTTCAGCCGCCCTGCCTTCCCAAAAGCTCGGTAAGGATGGCTTCCCCTCTGTCGTTGTCTCCTTCTTCGCCTCCTCTTTCCGGTGCCGCCGGTGAGGAGGTGGCGTTGGCGAGCCCCCGCTCGTCGTCCGAGGAACGGGCTACCAAAGCCCTTGAATCGCTGATGTGGCCGCACGACCTCGACTCCACCGTGAGCGAGTAGTCGCTGGGCCTCCTTCGGGACCGTTATGGTATCCCGACGGAGTTCACGCTCCTTGCCCCTGAGCCGGGGCAGCGGGCATATGATCCCATTCCTAGGGGCTTTGCCCTAACCGTAGATGCCTTCGAAGCCGGACTACGCCTACCGTTCCACCCGGTCATAACCTCCTGTGTCGCGTGGTGGCGCATTTCCCCTTCTCAAATGGCGCCGAATTCTTGGCGCTACCTGGTGGCGTTCCTCGGGGAATGCTACTACGCCCGAATCACCCCGAGCCGGTCTCTTTTCCTTTCCTGTTTTCGCCTGTCCAGGGGGTCGGGGGGCTATTACCTGTCCGCCCGACCTGGTTTCCGGGTCAGCGGGGCTCCTTCCAGCAACAAGGGGTGGAAGGAGCGCTTCTTCTACGTCTGCCATCCGAAGAGTTGGAGCTTCGGGCTCCGGTGGGCGGCGCGCGCAGTTGATAACACTGCCCCAACCTTGGATGAGTGGGGGCTCCGAGCCCTTCAAAGATTGAAGGAGATCCTCCCATCTTCCAGAGTCATTCGAAAGATGACCGAGGCGTGGTTGGTCGAGGCGGGCTTGAGCCCGGTACCTCGAGGTATGCCTTGAGAAGGTGGCGGTAGGCCCTCATGTTTTATTTTCCTCTTTCGGGGTGCTCACCGAGGCCGATGTGTTTTCGCAGAGATGGTGAACCTTACTGCAGTGCGCGGAGGACGCGCCCCGTCCGCAGCATCTCCACGGCGTCATGTCGGCCTAGGCGTCGGCACAAGAGAGGCGCCAGTGGAGCTCGAGGATGCCCACCCTCGGAAGAAGGCCAAGGTCGGTGCTTCAAAGAAACCGACTCCCCCGCGGGCTCAGGAGAGCGTGGGGGCGGCGGAGTCAGGCTCGCACGACAGGCGAGGGCGAGGTCGGGGCAAGGCAGGCCCGAGCAACGAGGCGGGGAAGGCGCCGCGGGAGCCCTCGATCCGGGACTTGTGCCGTCTGCCCGCGGGGCCGCCGGACGACTTCTACCAAGCACGCCTGATGGGCGAGCTTTCCGAAGGCCAACCCTTTGAGGCGGTCGCGGTAGCCGAGCAGCGCTCCTCGGAGCTTGAAGCGGAGGTGACGTGTCTCCGGGCTGAGGCAGGGGCGACCGAGGCTGAGGTCCTTCGCCTAAGGTCCAAGGCGAAGGCGGCTGAGGAGGAGAAAGACAACCTCCGAAGGCTCCTGGAGGGGGCGCAGTCCGAGGCTTGCCTGGCCCGAGGCGAGGCGGCCGCCCTTACCCAGCGGCTGGAGGGGGCTTTGGCCGACGCGAAGGGGGCCTCGGAAGCCTTGGCGGCCGAGCGGGAGCGGCAGTTGGAGAAGGAGAGTGAAATAATCGAAGCCTACAAGAAATCCCCCGGCTTCCAACTCGGGCTGGTTCGGTCAGGGCAGGTTACCTACGAGTACGGGTACCGGATAGCCCTGGGCCGATTCCGGACGTGCCATCCCAGGTTGGGGGTCGAGGCGGATCCTTTTACCTCGCACCCCGAGGACTTGGACGTAGACATGCCGGAGGAGGTTCCTTTCGACGATAGCATCGGGGGCCCCGATGGCTTAGGGCAGTCTTGAAGTCGGCTCAGCCGAGCCGTTTTAGCTTCTTGTAACTTTTGTAGTCTTCGGGTCAGGTCGCAGTTGTAATCCCGTGCTTCGTAAAATCTTCTCCCAGTGTGCCTTTTCGCTTCGAGAGTTGTCTTGTATTCTCATGCTTCAGAAATAAAGGTCCTTTCCCCGTATGTTTTTGAGCTTCAGAAATTGCACAGCTTCGACTTGGGAGATGTTAACACGGGTATTGACCTCAGACAAAGAACTTTTTAAGGTTCTGGATGTTCCACGTTCTCGGCAAGGAGGAACCGTCCATCGCTGTGAGCCGATACGTACCCGGTTGGACCACGCCGGCGACCCGATATGGTCCCTCCCACTTGGGGGCCAGCTTCCCCCTCGTTCGGGTCGGGTCGCTGACCTCGGCCCTTCGTAGGACTAGATCGCCTAACTTGATCGGTCGGGGTTGTACCTTTCTGTTGTAGACCCTGGCGACGGCTCTCTGGTGAGAGAGGGCCTTCAGGTGCGCGTCGGTGCGTCGCTCCTCGAGCATGTCGAGGCTGGCGCGAAGTCCCTGGTTCGAGGCTTCCTCGTCGTAGCTCCTCGTTCGAAGCGTGGCGATAGCCATCTCGGGTGGTAGGATGGCCTCGGTTCCGAACGTCAAGCTGTACGGGGATTCTCCGGTCGTAGTCTTGGGAGTGGTGCGCAGCGACCATAACACACTGGGGAGCTCGTCCGTCCAGGTCGATCGGGCCGCAGACACTCTTCTTTTGAGGCCATCTAAGATGGACTTGTTGGTTACCTCGGCCAACCCGTTCATCTGAGGGTGGGCCACCGAGCTGAACCTTAGTTGAATGCCATGACCGGCGCAGAATTCCCGGAACCATGTGCCTACGAACTGAGGTCCGTTGTCGGTGATAATGGCCCTGGGCAACCCGAACCGAGTTACCAGGTTCTTCCACACGAATTTCTCCATCTGATGTTCCGTGATCGTCGCCAGTGGCTCGGCCTCGACCCACTTTGTGAAGTAGTCTACTCCTACAATTATGTACTTCCGCTGTCCAGAAGCCGGTGGGAAGGGACCGAGGAGGTCCAGCCCCCACTGGGCAAACGACCATGCGCAGTCGATGGGGCAGAGCGGGACCGAGGGTTGTCGGGGTGCGCGGGCGTGTTGCTAGCACGAACCGCACCGCTGAACGTAGGCTTTCGCATCTCGGCACATGGTTGGCCAGTAGTAGCCTTGGCGGAGTATCTTGTGCGCCAAGGTTCGTCCGCCGATGTGTTCGCCGCAGACCCCCTCGTGAGTTTCGGCCAGGACTGTCCGTGCTTCGTCAGGCTCCGAGCATCGCAGGAGGGGATGGGTGAAGGACCGTTTGTAAAGGCGACCACTCTCCTCGGCGTACCACGCGTGTGTGCGGCGCAGACGCCGAGCTGCGACTTCGTCGAGGGGGAGAGTTCCATCCCGCTTGAAGCGCAGCAACTCTTGCACCCACGTGGTCGGCGCACCGCCTGGGGCCATAGTCGCTACTTCGATGGCACGAGCGGGGAGCTCCTCAATCTCTGGCCACGCTTCGGGGGTTTGTCTTGACGCCAGCTTAGCGAGCGCATCGGCTCGCTCGTTTTCCTCCCTCGGAACATTAGATAATGTAAAGTAAGGGAATCTCGCGGTTAGGTCTCTTACCCGTGCCAGGTATTTGGCCATGGTTGCGTCCCGAGCTTCATATCCACCGCTGAGCTGTTTGGCCACAAGTTGCGAGTCGGTGAGGACATGTATTGCGTCCACCTGCATCTCAAGGGCCAGCCTCAATCCCGCTAGGAGTGCCTCGTATTCCGCCTCGTTATTAGTGGCTTTAAACCTGAAGCGGAGGGAACGCTCGAACGAGCGTCCGTCAGGGGCGAGGAGGACCAGCCCCGCTCCGGCACCACTCGAGTTGAACGAGCCGTCCACGTGTAGGATCCAAGCCTCGGGGGTTTGCTCGGGATCTCTGTCCATCGGAGCTAACTCCGCGACGAAGTCGGCTACCGCCTGGGCCTTCATGGCGGTCCTGGGTACGTAACTGATATCATGTTCACCGAGCTCCACCGCCCATCGGAGGAGCCGACCTGCAACATCGAATTTTGTTAAGACCTGCCGGAGAGGCTGGTCGGTGATGACTTCCACCGGGTGCGCCTGGAAGTAAGGGCGCAACTTCCGAGCCGAGAGCATCAGGGCGAGTGCGAGTTTTTCTATCGGCGGGTAGCGCTCTTCAGGTCCACTCAGGACGTGGCTGACGTAGTAGATCGGGAGTTGCGGGCCGGAGCTTTCCTTGACAAGGACGGAGCTGACCGCATGCGGGGAGGCTGCTAGGTAGAGTCCCAGCTTCTCGCCGGGGGAGACAGAGGCGAGCCGAGGGAGGCTGGCCAGGTGCTGCTTTATCTGCTTTAAAGCCTCCTCGCATTCCAATGTCCATTGGAAATTCTTCGGGTTTTTGAGCGCCTTGAAGAACGGGAGGCAGCGATCGCCCGATCGGGCGAGGAAGCGGGACAGGGCGACAAGTCTTCCGTTGAATCGCTGCAGGTCCTTAACTGTCCGGGGGGACTACATATCGATTATTGCCTGTACCTTCTCCGGGTCGGCGTCGATTCCTCTCTAGTGTACAATGAATCCTAGGAACTTCCCGGAGGTGACGCCGAAAGCGCACTTTGTGGGGTTGAGCCGCATGCCGAACTTGCGCAGCGTGGCGAAGGCCTCGGCCAGGTCGGCAAGGTGCGTTCCGGCCTCTCGGCTTTTCACAATCATGTCGTCCACGTAGACTTCCATGTTTCTGCCGATTTGATGGGCAAACATCTTGTTTACCGTCCTCTGGTATGTGGCCCCGGCATTTTTTAACCCGAACGGCATGACCTTGTAGAAGTATATCCCTTGATCGGTGAGGAAAGCCGTATGTTCTCTATCTTCGAGCGCCATCTTGATCTGGTTGTACCCTGAATAGGCGTCCATGAAAGAGAGGCGTGCATGCCCCGCCGTCGCGTCGACTAGCTGGTCGATCTTCGGGAGGGGATAGCAGTCTTTAGGACACGCACTGTTGAGACTGGTGTAGTCAATGCACATCCTCCAGCTTCCATTGTGTTTTTTCACGAGAACTACATTGGACAACCACTGAGGATACTTGGCTTCTTCTATGAAGCCTACCGCTAAGAGTCGGTCCACCTCCTCTTGTATGCCGCGTTGTTGGTCAGGGGCGTGGCGCCGGGGCTTTTGCTTCACTGGGCGAGCGTCAGGTGGGATATTGAGATGATGCTCCGCGACCTCTGGGTCGACCCCCCCCATGTCCGATGGGGACCAGGCGAAGATGTCGACATTTTCCCGCAGAAGACCGACGAGCTGTTCCCGTTCCCGTTCGGGTAGTTCCGATCCGACCCTAACCGTTTGGTTCGGCCGCGCTTCCTGCAAAGGAACGTCAACAGTGGATCCCCTCGGCTCGGGATGAGGAGCCAGTTTCTTCGCTTCCTGTGGATCTTCCAAGGGCGCCTCGGCCCTGGTTCTCTTGCCTAATGAGACGGAGGTAAGGTAGCAGCGCCTGGACTCTCGGGGGCTTCCGGTGACTTCCCCGACCCCCTCGCGAGTCAGGAATTTGACGGTCTGGTAGTAGGTTGAGACGACGGCTCTGACCTTGTTGAGGGTCGGTCGACCTAGTATGGCATTGTAAGCGGTGGGATGGTCGACCACCAGGAAAGTGGTCATTATGGTCTTCGATCTCGGCGGGGTCCCCACAGTCAGAGGCAAGGTAATGGCTCCCAGGGGCGATATTGAATCTCCCATGAACGCAGAGGCAAGGTAAACTGTGTTTTAGAGGTAATGGCTCTTAGTTTACGTCTAAACGCAGTTTTACGTCTAAACGTAGTTTGCGTCTAAACGCAGTTTTATGTCTAAACATAGTTTTGCGTTCAAAAGTAGTTTACGTCTAAAACACAATTTTATGTCTAAACACAGTTTGCGCAGTTTACGTCTAAACACAGTTTTGCGTCTAAACTCAGTTTACGTCTAAACGCAATTTTACGTCTAAACGCAGTTTGCGTCTAAACACAGTTTTACGTCTAAACATAGTTTTATGTTTAAAAGTAGTTTACGTCTAAAACACAGTTTTATGTTTAAACACAGTTTGCGCAGTTTACGTTTAAACGCAGTTTTACGTCTAAACGCAGTTTGCGTCTAAACGCAGTTTTACGTTTGAACGCAGTTTTACGTCTAAACGTAGTTTGCGTCTAAAACAGTTTCAAACGGATCTGAACTTAGAAACTAGTTCGTAAAAGCGCAGAAGACAGTTTTGCAGAATCAAAACGCAAACGTAAGCTGCAATGTAAAGATCGTACGAAAAACACCGATTTACGTCTGAATGCAGATTTGGAAAGATCAGCACTTAGAAACTTGTTCGTAAAGGCGCAGAGAGCAGTAGCTATGTAGGAGGTTTGCAGTAATGATAAGGTACTCGAAATAAAAGCAAACCAGAGATTTAGAGTGGTTCGGTCAGTCTTGACCTACTCCACTTTTGGCTTCCTCCTCCGACGAGGTCACCGACGTCAACTAGAGGCCTTTCTTCAATAGGCGAAGGCCAACTGCCCTTTTACAGTTTCACTCCTTTTGATGGGCTCAGGAGACAACCCTTACAGAACCTTTCTCTCCTCACTTTACAACTCAAAAGCTTGAAGAACAGAAGGATGAGACTTAAAGGCTTTACAACAATTTTGAGCTCTTAGAATCACAGAAAGGATCAAGATTTCGGTGTAGGTCTGTGTGCTTTCTGTGCTGAATGGGTGGGGTATTTATAGGCCCCAACCCAGTTCAAATTTGGAGCTCAAAACGATCAAATCCTGGAATTCCGGGATCAGGCGGTTGCACCTCCTGACTGGAGCGGTTGCACCGCCTGGCAGAGCTCGAAGACTGAGCTCAAGCGGTTGCACCTCTCTGTCAGGGGCGGTTGCACCGCCTGATTCTGGCTCGGAGACTGAGCCCCAGGCGGTGCCACCTCTTGACTGAGGCGGTTGCACCTCTCTGCCAGAGCTCGAAGACCGAGCTCAGGCGGTGCCACCTCTCTGTCAGGGAGGTTGCACCGCCCAGTCTAGCTCGAAGACTGAGCTCAGGCGGTGCCACCTCCTGGCTGGGGCGGTTGCACCGCCCAGTCTCACTGGGAGACTTAGCCCAGGCGGTTGCACCTCCTGCCTGGGGCGGTTTTACCTCCTTCACTATTTCAGCTCACTTGGTTTGGCTCCAAACTTGGCCCAAACCAGTCCGAACTCGAGCCTAATTGGCCCCTACTTGGGTTATAGGATTAACACCTAATCCTAACCCTAATTAACGTGCTAACTATGATTTTAAAGACATTTTCTAAGCTATTACAAAGTCCGCAAGTCAAGACTTCTTCTGGCGAGCTTCCGGCAAACTTCCGGCGGTCTTCCGATGAACTCTCGGAAACCATTCTGCGGACTCCCGGCAAGCTTCTAGACTTCACGATTTGATCTTAGCGAGTTCCAACGAGCTTCTTCGGCAAGCTCCGATCTTTCTCGGCGAGCTCCGCGAACTTCCAACGAACCTTCCGGCGAGCTTCCGAAAAACCCTTCGGCAAGCTCCCAACTCATTCTCGGCTAGTTCCGGTAGCATTCCCGACGAACCTTCGGACTTCCGTCGAACTCTCGAACTCGCAACAAATCCTTCGCGCTTGACTCCGACACTTTGTTTCGCTTTATGTCTTCATCGTTATCATAGTTAATCCTGCACAATAAAACAAAACTTCGATCGAGACAATTAATCCTAAGCAATTAACCAAGTTGTCCGACATGTCATTGGTCACTCGACGCTTCGTCCGATTCTTCGGCGCATCGTCCTCTCCTGCAGCCTATTGCCCAATCAGCCAGTTGACTCCGCAACTCCGATATCCTTGGCACAATACCCGCTCTTCTTGGCCTGATGCCCGATTCCACGGCCCGAAGCCTTCTGTCGATACGTCGACCGATCCACCGACCCGACGTCCAATCTTCTGACATGTTCCTTCGGCACAACATGATTTTCCTGCTTTAATTGTCTCATCCTGATCGAAGCATCCTGCGTTACTCAAACCGTAGATTAAATCATAAACATATATCAAGTAGTTTCATTATCAAAATACGAGATTCAACAAAGAAATCGATCAAAAAAAGGCGAGTGAAGTGATACAAAAAGAACTCTGTTCTTTGTTAGTCCTATCCATAAGAGAGGGGAGCATATGAAAAATGTAATCGATTCTTTCGTTTCCTTGGGTCACTGGCCATCTGCCGGGAGTTTCGGGTTTAATACCGATATTTTAGCAACAAATCCAATAAATCTAAGTGTAGTGCTTGGTGTATTGATTTATTTTGGAAAGGGAGTGTGTGCGAGTTGTGTATTTCAAGAATAGGTTGGATCCATCCGGCTGCACTTTATTTATGGTATTTATAGGAGAAATAGGAAAAAGGTGCACGATCTCGATGAATTACTTCTGAATAAATTAAGAAATCATATGTAAGAACCATAGCATTTCGTGACTTATTGGTAAATCCACTTTGATTCTCTATCAACCAATAATGTGAGACCATTAACATGGTTAAAGCTAAATTGTTTAAAGTCTAGGTAAAACATGGTACTCTTTCTACCACTTCTACCACTACGTTAGTAACGAAATGGTTAAAAAAAAATAGTTGGTAATTTATTTGATTTGATATAGAACACTCGTATCGATAAAAGAATTTGAACCATTTACTAGAAAAATGAGCACTTTGCTTTTTTTATCTAATGCCAAAATGACGACCTATGTATAAAAAAAAGGAATTTTTGGACTTGAAGAAACAAATAAAAAAATATAATAATTATTATTTTCATTTTTAAAAAATGAAAAATGAAATAGAATTCTAAAATTGAAAATGATAAATAAAATACAAAACAAATATAAATAAAATACAAATAAAGAAACAACTTTGTTGACAATTCTAGATTTTTGTCTGGTCTAGTCGGAAGAGTCCTCCTGATATTCTGGTCTTGTATCAGTTTTGACATCTTTGAATACAAACAGAAAAGAGAGGGTAGGCTCATTACATTAAAAAAGATATGGGAATACCCACACCATAAATAAAACATTAAAAAAGATATGGGAATACCCACACCATAAATAAAATAAATAATTGAGCGTGAGAGCCAAATGAATCGAAAGATTCATGTTTGGTTTGGGAAGAGATCATGGAAGTTTTGAAATTAATGATAAGATAATCTACTTTCATTAAATGATTTATTAGATAATCGAAAACAGAGGATTTTGAATACTATTCGAAATTCGGAAGAATTACGTAAAGGGGCCATTGAGCAGCTCGAAAGAGCCCGGGCTCGCTTATGTAAAGTGGAAATGGAAGCATATGAGTATCGAATGAATGGATACTCTGAAATAGAATGAGAAAAACAAAATTTGATTAATGCCACTAGTAATAGTTTGGAACAATTAGAAAATTACAAAAATGAAACCCTTCAGTTTGAACAACAAAGAGCGATTAATCAGGTCCGACAACGAGTTTTCCAACAAGCCTTACAAGGAGCTCTGAATAGTTGCTTGAATAGCGAGTTACATTTCCGTACGATCCGTGCTAATATTGGCATTCTCAGGGCCATGCAAGAAATAACTGATTAGCCCTTCTTTTTTTAGTTATAGTTTAGGCATTATTTTTTTCTTTTCCTTCCTAAAAAGAATAAAGAAACACTAATGGTAACCCTTCGAGCCGACGAAATTAGTAATATTAATCGTGAGCGTATTGAACAATATAGTAGAGAAATAAAGATTGTGAATACCGGTACCGTACTTCAAGTAGGCGACGGAATTGCTCGTGTTCATGGTCTTGATGAAGTAATGGCAGGTGAATTAGTAGAGTTTCAAGAGGGTACAATAGGCATTGCTCTGAATTTGGAATCAAATAATGTTGGCGTTGTATTAATGGGTGATGGTTTGATGATACAAGAGGGAAGTTCCGTAAAAGCAACAGGACGAATTGCTCAGATACCTGTGAGTGAGGGTTATTTGGGTCGTGTTATAAATGCTCTGGCTAAACCTATTGATGGGAGAGGTGAAATTTCAGCTTCTGAATCTCGGTTAATTGAATCTCCTGCCCCATGTATTATTTCTAGACGTTCTGTATATGAGCCTCTTCAAACGGGGCTTATTGCCATTGATTTGATGATCCCTAGGACGCGGTCAACAAGAATTAATTATTGGAGACAGACAGACCGGCAAAACAGCCGTAGCCACAGATACGATTCTCAATCAAAAAGGTCAAAATGTAATGTGTGTTTATGTAGCTATTGGTCAAAAAGCATCTTCTGTGGCTCAGGTAGGAAAGATGGAATATACTATTGTGGTAGTCGAAACGGCGGATTCACCTGCTACATTACAATACCTCGCTCCTTATACGGGAGCGGCTCTGGCTGAGTTTTTTATGTATCGTGGACAACATACTTTAATAATTTATGATGATCTCTCCAAACAGGCACAAGCTTATCGCCAAATGTCTCTTCTATTAAGAAGACCTCCCGGTCGTGAAGCTTATCCAGGAGATGTTTTTTATTTGCATTCACGACTTTTGGAAAGAGCCGCTAAATCAAATTCTAGTTTAGGTGAAGGAAGTATGACCGCTTTACCGATAGTTGAGACTCAATCCGGAGACGTTTCAGCTTATATTCCTACTAATGTAATTTCCATTACAGATGGACAAATATTCTTATCTGCCGATCTATTCAATGCTGGAATCCGACCTGCTATTAATGTGGGTATTTCCGTTTCCAAAGTAGGATCCGTAGCTCAAATTAAAGCCATGAAACAAGTAGCCGGCAAATCAAAATTGAAACTAGCGCAATTCACAGAGTTAGAAGCCTTTGCACAATTCGCTTCTGATCTCGATAAAGCTACTCAGAATCAATTGGCAAGAGGTCAACGATTACGCGAGTTGCTTAAACAATCCCAATCAGACCCTCTCGCAGTGGAAGAACAGATAGCTACTATTTATACCGGAGCGAATGGATATCTTGATCCGCTAGAAATTGGACAGGTAAAGAAATTTATCAATCAGTTACGTAACTACTTAAAAAACAATAAACCTAAATTTCAAGAAATTATATCTTCTACCAAGTCATTCACCGAGGAAGTAGAATTTCTTTTGAACGTTCATCGGCTTCTTAGGTAAATCCGATCTCTCAACGGTTTCTTGAATTGGCTTCCTTCCTTGGTTCTTGATCTTGGAATGGGGTTTGTCTGTGATTAGGGTGGGATCACCTTCAGCTGCGTTTCTTTGGAGTGGCACTTGGGACATGGATTTCACTTCATTTACGAAGAAGCTAATCCTTTACTTTGCCTGATTAGTTCCCATGGAGGGTTGGATCGAACTGTTTGTTTTCTTGATGTGAAGCTTCTGGTTGATCGGCTTTCTTCCACTATTTGCTTTCCGTTCGAGATCATGCTCGTTGCAAGTGTCGTTGAAAGTAGCAGCCTTTCTTTGACGGTTTCTCTAATGCAAAAACAACGTTGTCAACCGGTTAAACATTGGAGTGACATTAAAACTAAGATTTGTCACGATATGACATGATAAATAGGATTTTTGTTCGAATGATCGTAAACTGAACTTAAGTGAAAAAAAAACTTAAATATCAGATCAATATATAATTGAAACTTAATACCATGATAAATATTTTGAGTCGATGTAGACCATGATATATGATTTTGACTATTAAACGGTTCTTCTTAACAATCTCATGACTTCTGCCACTCTTAAACATCGGTTGGAGATTGGAGATTAGTGTAAAACCTAATCAAATTTACTTGTGATGAAAATAAAAACATAAAGAATATTCATTTTATCGAGGTCCTCTTATATAATCATAGATTTAGATTTGGTACACATATTTGTAAATATATTATTAGAAAAATATTGTGCAAGCCATAAATGGTAGAGGTGTTCAAATTGAACCTAACCAAGATTTCAGTTCGGATCAATTGAATTGAACTAATTTATTATATATATATATATATAATTATTTTAATTATAAACTGATTAATTGAATCGAATTAATCGAATCGATTAAATAAATTTGAATCGATTACGATTCAAACTATCTTATTTTAATCAAATCTAACTGAAAACGGTTTGAACCAGATTTTATTACGTCGACTGACACAACACATGGATATTGTTCGATTGGAGGAGCTCAAGTATATAGATATATTCATCAATCTCTATAAATTATGTAAGTATGTAGCCTTATATTATATTATATAGTTTGATATATTAAGATTCCTCACCTTAATAGACAATTGGACTCCAAAAAACGAAAAAGAAAAAAGTGCAAGCCGTTCTTACGTTTCCATGAATTGTCAAACAAGAAAGTTTTGTTTTGTTCTCCGTCACCTTGACATCGGGAAATTAAATCTGAGACTCCTTCCTGTGTACTTTGGCTCGTTACCACAGCTTGCATGGCGGGAGAGGCGCGCTGCAGAGCCCCGTGTTTCCTCTGAAGCCCTCCGCCGTCAAGGGAGCCCGATGGCGCGGTATCCGACCGCTGAGCCTGTTATCTGACACATCGAACTCGGTCAGTCGCGCGAGGTCCAGCACGCCCTCAGGTATGCTCCCGGAGAGCCCGTTCCCCGCCATCCCCACCTCCTTCAGCGCCGCCAGCCTCGCCATGGACGCCGGTATCCCGCCGCCAAGCTCTGGGTTGTGCGACACCACTAGCCTCTCTACTGTGTCCATCGCGGCCAGCTCCCCCACGCCCTCGTCAAGCCCCCCGGTGAACCGGTTGCGTGACAGATCCAGCGTCCGGTAGTGCCCCAAGGGGTCCTGCGTCCCCTTCGCCAGCACTGGCCGCAGCCGGCCGTACAGCTCGTTGGAGTGCAGGTCCAGGTCCATCAGCAGCGTCAGGTTCTTGAACCCCTCCGGGATCCCCGAATGCAGAGTGTTGTTGGAGAGGTTGAGCAACGAGAGCCCGGTCATGTTGCCGATCCACGGCGGGAGATCCCCCACCAGTCCGTTGCTGGAAAGGTCGAGGATCGAGATGGACGACGCCGACGACAGCCAGTCAGACAGCGGACCGGAGATCCCTGTGTCCGCCAGGACAAGCTTGAATATGTTCATCTGGCCGAGCCAGCTCGGCGGCCTGCCCAAGTGCATCAGGGAGTTGAAGGAGAGATCCAGCTCTTGGAGGTTCCGCAGCCGGGAGAGCTCGGCGGGGATTGGACCACCGAGGCGGTTCCGCGACAGGTCTAACGTCTGCAGATTGGCCAGGTTGGCGAAGCTGGAAGGGATCCTGCCGGTAAATCGGTTGTTGGAGAAGAAGATGTCCGTGAGCGTGGCGAGGCGTCCTATAGCGGCGGGCAGCTGACCGGTGAGCTTGTTGTTCTCCAGTATCAGTCTCTCGATGCTAGGTAGGCCGCCGATCGAATCCGGGATGCTCCCGGTGAGCTGGTTCTCCGACATCCTACAGAACTGCAGCGAGACCATACCGGCGATGGAAGGCGGAATGCTTCCCGTGATGCAGTTCTGGTTCAAGTAGAGAACCACCAGGTTTTTGAGCTTGCCTATGGAGCTGGGGATGCCGCCGGAGATCTTGTTCTCTGAAAGATCAAGAACAGTGAGCCTTCGCAGCAATCCGATCTCCATGGGGATGGAGCCGGTGAGGTGGTTGCCATGGAGGTCTAGTGCCTCCATTGCAGGTACCCGCCCGATGGATGCCGGGATGCCGCCGGTTAGCCTGTTGTTGGAAAGAGAGACCACGGAAAGAAATGGAGAGGTGAACATGGAAGGGGGAAGCGATCCGGAGAGGCGGTTGTTGCCGAGGGAGAGCTTCCGGAGTCGGGTGAGGTTTGCGAAGGCGGAGGGGATGCAGCCGGTGAGTTGGTTGGAGTCGAGGAGGAGGTGTTCAAGGCGGGAGAGGCGGCCGAGGGCGGGTGGAACGGGGCCGGCGAGCTGCTTGAGGTTGCTGAGATCGAGCAACCGGAGGGAGAAGAGGTCGCCGAGGGCAGGCGAGAGACTCCCGGCAATGGAGGCGTCGGAGATGAAGTCGGGCCCGGAGGAGAGGCCAGGGCGGCAGACGTTGACGACGCGGCCAGTGGCAGCGTCGCAGGCCACGCCGTCCCACGCGGAGCAACAGTCCGTGGCCGAGTCCCAGGAGCGGAGGAGGCCGGAGGGGTCGGCGGTGATGCCGGCCTTGAAGGTGAGAAGGGCCGAACGGTCGTGGGGGTGACATCCCTGCGACCACTGCAGCAACAGGGTGGAGCAGAGGAAGAGGAAGACGAGGCACAGCGGCTGCATGTTATCCATCTCTTACGTGAAAGAATCGACGAGGGTCGACCGATGTTCTCCCCAGTCGAAGAACTTGCAATGAAAAGGCGGTGGATCAAACTGGAGTCGAAAAGCATTCGTTACTGCCATGAAAGTGGCAGCAGAGGGTCTCTTAAGAGACCATTTCCTCGCAGTTTCTACTTCTTTAATGGGCTCTCAGGTCGGCAGAAATGTGGAGATGCAGCAGCAAATTAGGCGTGGAAACGGAGTCTGCTGCTGCAGTCATGAACGGTCTCCAAGGAAACTGGGGTGAGGCCCCATGAAGCTTGCCTGGGTTCAGACGCCCCATGGTGGAAGTGGCGCTGCTGACTTTAATGGGACCAGAGAAGAAAGAATAGGGGCGTCTCTCTGTCCCAATGGAGTATTATATCTCCTTCCTTCTCACTTAATGAGCTGTCGGAGTCGATGGGCTTCACTTGCCTTCGCCTGCCTTTCCAGGGTGTGTACTTGTGATGGCGCACGAGGCTGTCAACCACTCACCACAGCAAACTGCAGGTTGGGGGAACCTCAACTCATTGGATCATCTGGCTGTTTCTACAAGGCTTTGATACTGATTAGATATCGTTGCACACAGGCATTTAGGAAGCGAACGATTTCTTCTGTTAGAAGGCAAAGGAGAGGAATGGCAGACGGCTAGCGCCCACAGGTCAGAGGCTAGATGCAGAAATCAAGGTAATGCGTGCTTTGAGATGCATGAAAGCAATTCAATTCGAGTGATATGAACTATAAATATGGTTGGTCATTTGACAGTGATCCTCTCTTTGACCGAATAGATTCTCTGTGCCATCTCACTAACACTGATCTATTATTTCTTGATTGCCCCAGTTCTATAATGCCTGTTGATAGGGGTAAAAAATTGGCCTGACGTAACACCCCGGATTTGACGTAATACACCCCCCACGTCGAACGCCCTGTGCGGCACACTGCCCCAAAACGAACGTTAATAACGACGCGACATGAGCCCACACCCACCGTACCCAGACCCCCTCGGCTGATCGACGCTCCCCTCACCCTGCCGAAGCTTGGCTCTCCACGCAACGTCCACGACGACAGACGCCATCAGAGGTACGGCCCCCCTCCTACAGGATGGACCATCAGGTAACATCAAAACCCTTGTATAAATACCCATCGGACATGGGGGAAAGGGGGAGGCCAAAAAACACGATACTTCCCCGCACTGACTTGATCGTCGGAGGGGTCAGGCCGAGCTACCGACCCGACCTGTGTGCAGGTACCCGACCGCTGTTAAGCCTGCTCGACAAGACGGAGTTCCCCGGCAAGATCCCCCGCATCCGCCGCCCCGGGACTTCAAAGGGAGTCACGTCTGATCCGAGTCATTTGGAGCCCTGAATCAGCCGCGTCAACCCCGAAGTCGCGGTTAAAAGGTTACTTACCGTAACAGATTGGTGCTAGAAGGAGGGCCGCATCCAAATGTCAGGCGACCAGCGAATCCACCTCGGCGGATCCTCAAATACGGAGCTCCCCGCCTTCGGTATCAGAACGCCTCGCAGCGGTATCAGAACGCTACTGGCGACTGTTCAATGACCCGGGCTTGGCGCCCCCCGGCGGTGCACCCGCCGACCCGTCGCAAGTGCCACCTGAGGCCTTTCATGACCTCGCCCACCAGGTCCAAACTTTGACAAGCATAGTGCAGACCATCGTCTCCCAGCGAACGTCTTCGCAGGCAGCGCCGCCTTCGCGGCAACAGGAGCCCCCCGCCCGGACCCACGTGCCACTCACAGAACTTCCTGGCTCGCCTCGAAACCCCACAACTCATCCCGGGAGTCGGGAAGCAGAGGACACGGTGAGCCATCCCGAACCTGAGGCTCCGATTGTCGATTCGACGAACGCTCTACGAGCTCAGCTGCGCCTCGTCAGTCAAAGGCTTGACGAGGTACAATAGGAAGTTCGTAAGTCAAAGGGAGAGCTCGGGGCGGACGGACATCGAGGATCTCCGTTCATCCCCGAGATACAGGACCAGGCGATCCCGCCGCACTTCCACCTCCCCTCACTGGATGCGTACGACGACGCAGCCGACCCGGCGGACCACGTGGCTGCTTTCCGGGCCCAGATGGCGCTATTCGGGACTTCAGACGCCCTGATGTGCAGGGCGTTCCCGACGACTCTGCGGGGACCAGCCCGCGCGTGGTACAGCGGCCTGAAGCCAGGGACCATCGCCTCCTTCGACCAGCTCGCCAAGGATTTCGAGCTTAACTTCCTGACGTACGCCCGGCCAAAGCCGTCCATGGCGTTGCTCTTGGGGCTCAACCAGAAGGAGGACGAGCCCCTCTCCCACTTTGTGAACCGATTTACAACACAAATCCGGGGACTAGCGGATGCTCACCCCTCTCTCTTGATGCAGGCCTTCATGGTTGGCCTGCGGCCCTCCAGGTTCTTCTGGTCACTCGTGGAGCGGCCCCCCGTCGCGGTCCCCGAAATGCTCCAACGTGCCAGTCAGTTTATCGCCGCGGAAACCTGGATGGCTGGAAAGCGGGAGGAGCACAAAAAGGTCAAGTCAGAATCGCCCCGACAGCAACAACCTACCGCCTCCCGGCGAAAGTTGGACAGGCCCGACCCCAGGCCTCCTCTTCCCGCCTTGAATTCTTCCCGGACTGAAATATTCTTACACGAGAGAGGGAAGGGGATGCTCAGGGACCCTCACCCGATGAAGAACCCGCGAGAGCTCGCAGACCGTTCAAAGTATTGCCGATTCCATCGACAACACGGGCACGACACTGAGCAGTGCTACGAGTTGAAGAGACAAATCGAGGAGCTCATCCTCAGAGGTCATCTCGGCCAATACCTCCGGCCGAACAAGGAGCAGTCACCTCGCCCAGAAGGCCCTGTCGAGCGACACATCGATGTCATAGCCGGAGGCCCCGCATCCGAGGAAATTCCATGTCGGGCAGAAAGGCGTACGCCTGGTCCGCTCCCGACGAAGCCTCGGGACACGAGCCCGAGCCCGAGATCACCTTCCCAACCGGAGCTGCTGAGCGACCCGACCACGACGATGCCTTGGTGATATCGGCAAGGGTAGCCAATGCGCAAATGAGGAGAATCATGGTCGACACGGGAAGCTCGGCCGACATACTCTACTTCAGTGCCTTTCAAAAGCTGGGCCTGGCCAGGGAAAATTTAAGCCCGATCTGCTCAGCGCTCACCGGCTTCACGGGAGATTCAATATCGCCCCTGGGAGCCATTACCTTGCCTCTGACCGTGGGGACCCCGCCAAGATCGAAGACCGTAATGACTACGTTCTTGGTGGTCGACCTTCCCACCGCTTACAATGCCATACTAGGTCGACCGACCCTCTGCTAGTCATAGGTGCCCAGCAAGCCAATCACGTGAGTGATGGCACGTGTGACTTGATACAGAATCTTTTTGCTTATTATATTTTGGCGTATATCACTTTATAACTATTGCATAAATGCATATATATTGTGATGTCCTTGGATTTGTGCAATGGGAATCGGATCGTGATGAGATCACGATAATGAGATCGATTCACCTTTAAACACATATCCTAAATAATCCCGGTCATAGGTTACTCGAGAGGGACATCGTGATAACCGGATAGACTGGTGTGCTGTATACCCGTCCATATGATGGATGCAGCTGGTCTCATAGCTGCTCGTGTAGGGACACTAGGGATACAGTACAGGTGCTCATTGGAGAATGAGTTCACTGATTGATCCGCTTACGGAATGCTGGATGGTTGATGATGCCTTATTGTCATACAGCGATTCCGTAGTCCTAGTGGTGTATCTGGTCCTTAGACTTGAGACACCAAGGATGTCCTGTATGAGTGCTCCACTCTTTGATACCAGACTTATAGGTTTGACTGTTCCCAGATCTAGTACAGCTGGTCATTGGGAGTGGTAGTCGACCTTACGAGGGCTATTGAGTGTCGACAGAGGATCATCCACTCTCGGCATAATGAGAGGAATATCCCATGTGTTCTTGCTCAGACAAATCCCTGGCCAGGGTCATTCGGGTTGAGAGAGAAAGAGTTCTCCGGGAGAATCCGATTAGAGCGAGACTCGAGTAGAAACCGTATGGGTCTGACAGCACCATGCTCGATATACGGTCTCTGGGATATTAGATGGATGAGGGACTATAGGTACATGGTAACTGAGGACAGACAGGTCCAATGGATTGGATTCCCCTGTATCGTCTGGGGACTACGGCGTAGTGGCCTAGTACTTCCGTAGTCGATGAGTCGAGTGAATTATTACAGAGATAATAATTCACTCAGTCAGAAGGAGTTCTGACAGGTATGACTCACGGCCAGCTCGATATTGGGCCTAGAGGGTCACACACATATGGTAGGCATTGCGATGAGTAGAGGTTCGGATATGAGATATCCGACGGAGCCCTTGTCTTATTGGATGCAGATCCAATACCCACTAGGGAAGGACCCATTAGGGTTTTGACACGGGATCTCTATAAATAGGAGGGATTCACAGCCTCATAGGCTAGAGTCTTTGCTTGCCCTTCCTATTCTCCTCTCCCTCTCCACCTCAGAGTAGGCCTGGAGTTTTGAGGAGCGTCGTCGCAACCCTGCTGTGTGGATCACCGCTAGAGAGGAGGACGCTTGACCTCCTTCACCCTCTCCTAAGGATCTGCAAGGAAACAGGGATATACGATCTCCCTAGGTAACACAATCTCTATACGCAGTTTTGTGTTTTTGCGGATTTTGCGCACCAATCTTCGCACGACGATGAACATCCTTTTGGGAATCGGGGATTTTTTGTTTTCTTGTTCTTCCGCTGCGCATATGATGTCGCCCCCCCTATGATTTCCCAACACCCTCAACAAGGTCAGAGCCGTTGTCTCGACCTACTATAGGACCGTCAAATTCTCGACTCGCGAGGGGGTCGGGGAGGCCACCGGAAGCCCCCGAGAGTCCAGGCGCTGCTACCTTACCTCCGTCTCATTGGGCAAGAGAACTAGGGCCGGGGCGCCCTTGGAAGATCCGCGGGAAGCGAAGAAACTGGCTCCTCATCCCGAGCCGAGGGGATCCACTGTTGACGTTCCTTTGCAGGAAGCGCGGCCAAGCCAAACGGTAAGGGTCGGATCGGAACTGCCCGAACGGGAACGGGAACAGCTCGTCGGTCTTCTGCGGAAAAATGCCGACATCTTTGCCTGGTCCCCATCGGACATGGAGGGGGTCGACCCAGAGGTCGCAGAGCATCATCTCAATATCCCACCTGACGCTCGCCCAGTGAAACAGAAACCCCGGCGCCACGCCCCTGACCGACAATGCGTCATACGAGAGGAGGTGGGCCGACTCTTAGCGGCAGGCTTCATAGAAGAAGCCAAGTATCCCCAGTGGTTATCCAATGTAGTTCTCGTGAAGAAACACAATGGAAGCTGGAGGATGTGCGTTGACTACACCAGTCTCAATAGTGCGTGCCCTAAAGACTGCTATCCCCTCCCGAAGATCGACCAGCTGGTCAACGCGATGGCGGGACACGCACGCCTCTCTTTCATGGACGCCTATTCAGGGTATAACCAGATCAGGATGGCGCCCGAAGACAGAGAACGTACGGCTTTCCTCACCGATCAAGGGATATACTTCTACAAGGTCATGCCGTTCGGGTTAAAAAATGCCGGGGCCACATACCAGAGGACGGTAAACAAAATGTTTGCCCATCAAATCGGCAGAAACATGGAAGTCTACGTAGACGACATGATCGTAAAAAGCCGAGAGGCCAGAACGCACCTTGCCGACCTGGCCGAGGCCTTCGCCACGCTACGCAAGTTCCGCATGCGGCTCAACCCCACAAAGTGCACTTTCGGCGTCACCTTCGGGAAGTTCCTAGGATTCATTGTACACCAGAGAGGAATCGACGCCGACCCAGAGAAGGTACAGGCAATAATCGATATGCAGACCCCCCAGACGGTTAAGGACCTACAGCGATTCAACGAAAGACTTGTCGCCCTGTCCCGCTTCCTCGCCCGAGCGGGCGATCGCTGCCTCCCGCTCTTCAAGGCGCTCAAAAACCCGAAGGATTTCCAATGGACATCGGAATGCGAGGAGGCCTTAAAGCAGATAAAGCAGCACCTGGCCAGCCTCCCTCGGCTCACCTCTGTCTCCCCCGGCGAGGAGCTGGGACTCTACCTAGCGGCCTCCCCGCATGCGGTCAGCTCCGTCCTTGTCAAGGAAAGCTCCGGCCCGCAACTACCGATCTACTACGTCAGCCACGTCCTTAGTGGACCTGAAGAGCGCTACCCGCCGATAGAAAAACTCACACTCGCCCTAGTGCTCTCGGCTCGGAAGTTGCGCCCTTACTTCCAGGCGCACCCGGTGAAAGTCATCACCGACCAGCCTCTCCGGCAGGTCTTAACAAAATTC
The DNA here is from genome assembly GCF_036884655.1 of Musa acuminata AAA Group. NCBI lineage: Eukaryota > Viridiplantae > Streptophyta > Magnoliopsida > Zingiberales > Musaceae > Musa > Musa acuminata. Next base: position 1,656,643 of record NW_027021291.1, on the reverse strand, counting down.
GATGTTGCAGGTCGACTCCTCCGATGGGCCGTGGAGCTCGGTGAACATGATATCAGTTACGCACCCAGGACCGCCATGAAGGCCCAGGCGGTGGCCGACTTCATCGCGGAGCTGGCTCCCATGGACGGAGATCCCAAGCAAACCCCCGAGGCTTGGATCCTACACGTGGACGGCTCAGCTAACTCAAGTGGTGCCGGAGCGGGGCTGGTCCTCCTCGCCCCTGACGGACGCTCGTTCGAGCGTTCCCTCTGCTTCGGGTTTAAAGCCACTAATAACGAGGCGGAATACGAGGCACTCCTAGCGGGATTAAGGCTGGCCCTCGAGATGCAGGTAAACGCAATACACGTCCTCACCGACTCGCAACTTGTGGCCAAACAGCTCAACGGTGGATATGAAGCTCGGGACGCAACCATGGCCAAGTACCTGGCACGGGTAAGAGACCTAACCGCGAGGTTCCCTTACTTTACATTATCTAATGTCCCGAGGGAGGAAAACGAGCGAGCCGATGCGCTCGCTAAGCTGGCGTCAAGACAAACCCCCGAGGCGTGGCCAGAGATTGAGGAGCTCCCCGCCCGCGCCATCGAAGTAGCGACTATGGCCCCAGGCGGTGCGCCGACTACTTGGGTGCAAGAGTTGCTGCGCTTCAAACGGGATGGAACTCTCCCTCTCGACGAAGTCGCCGCTCGACGTCTACGCCGCACACACGCGTGGTACGCCGAGGAGGGTGGTCGGCTTTACAAACGGTCCTTCACCCACCCCCTCCTGCGATGCTTCAAACCTGACGAAGCATAGACAGTCTTGGCCGAAACTCACGAGGGGGTCTGCGGCGAACACATCGGCGGACGAACCTTGGCGCACAAGATACTCCACCAAGGCTACTACTGGCCAACCATGTGCCGAGATGCGAAAGCCTACGTGCAGTGGTGCGGATCGTGTCAGCAACACGCCCGCGCACCCCGACAACCCTCGGTCCCGCTCTCCCCCATCGACTGCGCATGGCCTTTTGCCCAGTGGGGGCTGGACCTCCTCGGTCCCTTCCCACCGGCTTCTGGACAGCGGAAGTACATAATTGTAGGAGTAGACTACTTCACAAAGTGGGTCGAGGCCGAGCCACTGGCGACGATCACGGAACATCAGATGGAGAAATTCGTGTGGAAGAACCTTGTAACTCGGTTTGGGTTGCCCAGGGCCATTATCACCGACAACGGACCTCAGTTCGCAGGCACAAGGTTTCGGGAATTCTGCACCGGTCACGGCATTCAACTAAGGTTCAGCTCGGTGGCCCACCCTCAGACGAACGGGTTGGCCGAGGTAACCAACCGGTCCATCTTGGATGGCCTCAAAAGAAGAGTGTCAGCGGCCCGATCGATCTGGACGGACGAGCTCCCTAGTGTGTTATGGTCGCTGCGAACCACTCCCAAGACTGCGACCGGAGAATCCCCGTACAGTTTGACGTTCGGAACCGAGGCCATCCTACCACCCGAGATGTCTATCGCCACGCGTCGGACAAGGAGCTACGACGAGGAAACCTCGAACCAGGGACTTCGCGCCAGCCTCGACGTGCTCGAGGAGCGACGCGCCGACGCGCACCTGAAGGCCCTCTCTCACCAGAGAGCCGTCGCCAGGGCCTATAACAAAAAGGTGCGACCCCGACCGATCATGTTAGGCGATCTAGTCCTACGAAGGGCCGAGGTCAGCGACCCGACCCGAACGAGGGGGAAGCTGGCCCCCAAGTGGGAGGGACCATATCGAGTTGCCGCCGTGGTCCGACCGGGTACGTATCGACTCACAGCAATGGACGGTTCCTCCTTGCCGAGAACGTGGAACATCCAGAACCTCAAAAAGTTCTTTGTCTGAGGTCAACATCCGTGTTAAGCATCTCCCAAGTCTCCCAAGTCGAAGCTATGCAATTTCTGAAGCTCAAAAACATACGAGGAAAGGACCTTTATTTCTGGAGCATGAGAATACAAGAAGACTCTCGAAGCAAAAAGGCACACTGGGAAGATTTTACGAAGCACAGGATTACAACTACGACCTGACCCGAAGACCACAAAAGTTACAAGCAAAAACGGCTCGGCTGAGCCGACTTCAAGACTGCCCTAAGCCGTCGGGGCCCCCGACGCTATCGTCGAAAGGAACTTCCTTCGGCATGTCTACGTCCAAGTCCTCGGGGTGCGAGGTGAAAGGATCCGCCTCGACCCCCAACCCGGGATGGCACGTCCGGAATCGGCCCAGGGCTATCCGGTACCCGTACTCATAGGTAACCTGCCCTGACCGAACCAGCCCGAGTTGGAAGCCGGGGGATTGCTTGTAGGCTTCGATTATTTCCCTCTCCTTCTCCGGCCGCCGCTCCCGCTCGGCCGCCAGGGCTTCCGAGGCCCCCTTCGCGTCGGCCAAAGCCCCCTCCAGCCGCTGGGTAAGAGCGGCCGCCTCGCCTCGGGCCAGGCAAGCCTCGGACTGTGCCCCCTCCAGGAGCCTTCGGAGGTTGTCTTTCTCCTCCTCAGCCGCCTTCGCCTCGGACCTTAGGCGAAGGACCTCGGCCTCGGTCTCCCCAGCCTCAACCCGGAGACGCGTCACCTCCGCTTCAAGCTCTAAGGAACGCTGCTCGGCTGCCGCGACCGCCTCAGGAGCTGCCCCCGCACGAACCTCCTCAAGCTGCCTGCGCAGCTCGGCGTTGCGATCGCACAAAATACCTAAGGCCCGGCCCGAGTCGCGAACACGATCTGCCAACGCCATAGCGTAGTGCTGACCCTGCGGGAGGAAAGTCAGAACCCTCGGTTGCGTCATAGATCGAAAGCCAACAGCAGAGCACTTACCCACAACAGCGACTTCACGGATTTACCGAGCAGGACATCCGACGGCAGAATATACATTTCGCGAGCCAGGTCGGGATGCAGCCCCCCTCGGATGAATGCAGCTGCGGTCTCCGCATCGGCCCACACCCGGGTCCCGCGGGTCAGCCCCCCCCAGCGGGCTACCAACCGGTCAGAGGGTTGGCCTTCGGAAAGCTCGCCCATCAAGCGCGCTTGGTAGGAGTCGTTTGGCGGCCCCGAGGGCAGACGGCACAAGTCCCGGATCGAGGGTTCCCGCGGCGCCTTCCCCGCCTCGTTGCTCGGGCCTGCCTCGCCCTCGCCTGTCGTGTGAGCCCGACTCCGCCGCCCCCACGCTCTCCTGAGCCCGCGGGGGAGTCGGTTTCTTTGAAGCTCCGACCTTGGCCTTCTTCCGAGGGCGGGCATCCTCGAGCTCCACTGGCGCCTCTCTTGTACCAGCGCCTAGGCCGACCTGACGCCGCGGAGATGCTGCGGACGGGACGCGTCCTCCGCGCACTACAGCAAGTTTCACCATCACTGCAAAAACACATCGGCCTCGGTGAGCACCCCGAAAGAAGAAAATAAAACATGAGGGCCTACCGCCACCTTCTCAAGGCATACCTCGAGGTACCGGGCTCAAGCCCGCCTCGACCAACCACGCCTCGGTCATCTTTCGGATGACTCTGGAAGATGGGAGGATCTCCTTCAATCTTCGAAGGGCTTGGAGCTCCCCCTCATCCAAGGCCGGGACAGTGTTATCGACTGCGCGCGCGGCCCACCGGAGCCCGAAGCTCCAACTCTCCGGATGGCAGACATAGAAGAAGCGCTCCTTCCACCCCTTGTTGCTGCAGGGAGCCCCGCCGACCCGGAAACCAGGTCGGGCGGACAAGTAATAGCCCCCCGACCCCCTGGACAGGCGAAAACAGGAAAGGAAAAGAGACCGGCTCGGGGTGATTCGGGCGAAGTAGCATTCCCCGAGGAACGCCACCAGGTAGCGCCAAGAATTCGGCGCCATCTGAGAAGGGGAAATGCGCCACCACGCGACACAGGAGGTTATGACCGGGTGGAACGGTAGGCGTAGTCCGGCTTCGAAGGCATCTATGGTTAGGGCAAAGCCCCTAGGAATGGGATCATACGCCCGCTGCCCCGGCTCAAGGGCAAGGAGCGAGAACTCCGGCGGGATACCATAGCGGTCCCGAAGGAGCCCCAGCGACGACTCGCTCACAGTGGAGTCGAGGTCGTGCGGCCACATCAGCGATTCAAGGGCTTTGGTGGCCCGTTCCTCGGACGACGAGCGGGGGCTCGCCAACGCCACCTCACCAGCAGCACCAGAAAAAGGAGGCAAAGAAGGAGACAACGACGGAGGGGAAGCCATCCTTACCGAGCTTTTGGGAAGGCAGGGCGACTGAAGAGTGCTAGGTCGAGTCACCCAGAGAAGGGGTTGAAGCAAATGCAGGTACCAAGAAGTGAAAGAGACCGATGGAGCGCTATTTATAGCCTGCTTCCCGCCGAAGCGGCGACCCTTCCCCTCCTGAGATATGCTACGAAGACGCAAAGGCTGTATCGCCATAACTTCGGCTGGTACGGCTCTTAATCACAGTGCGATGCGAAGTACGGAGCCCCTAATCATGTCAACCTCGAAAACCGACGACGCCCGAAAGGCGTGGCCCTTTGATCTTCCCCAGGCAAAAGGCAACCCGGTTGACTGCGCCCGCACAATGGTCAAAAACGACCAAAACACCGATCGAAAGCCAAGTATCGCCTCGTCCGTGTTACAACCGGGGCCATCGCCTCGGTTACAGCCTGCCCGAACCGAGCGCCTCGGCTTTACGCCATCCCGAGACACACCTGAGCGGTCACCCCGCCCACGTTGTGCTCCTCGGCCCTCAGCTTTACGTATCCCGAGACACACCTGAGCGGTCACCCCGCCCACGTTGTGCTCCTCGGCCCTCAGCTTTACGCCATCCGGAGACACACCCGAGCGGTCACCCCGCCCACGTTGTGCTCCTCGGCCCTCAGCTTTACGCATCCCGAGACACACCTGAGCGGTCACCCCGCCCACGTTGATCGAGGCAGGGGTGACCAGGAAGTATCAGATGATAAGGATCACTAGCTAAAATGTACTTTGGCTCACATACATTACCTTCACAAATCTGGATAATATAATGCGCAAGTAAAAAAGCCAGCTGTAGAAGAAGCAATTGCCCAAAGCAAAACAAATATCACTGGTAACCAATATAAGCATAAGTGCTCAAACCATCTTTGACTATTAAGGACTGAAAATTAATTCCATGTGTTTGAGTTGAAACATCTGTTATTGTGCTAATAAACATAATATGCTTTGTTCTTTTGTTTCATCACGTATGGAAGCTTCTGATTTCTCTCATCCTATTTGAGCTTGCTTTCCTATTTACATGTTTATTCTCTTTTATGCATACTCCTCAAATAATGACATTTACAATATAATCAAAACACACTCAATTGCATAGAATCTCCAAACTTGATTCCAGAGAAGACACTAGGTTTAGTGGACACCAAACTCCTTAGGAATGATGAGGATTAAATAATCTGATTCAAATAGGTCCAATTCTAACCCTACATACTATGATCTACATGTACCTGACAAAATGAAAGCAAATGAGAAACTTAAAAGGCTTCAGCGAAGAAAAGAAAATTGATTACTTTGGTAAATCAAGAAGTTCGTTAGCATCCATGGGAACGGTCTTCGTCATCATAGCAACCGCCCAATCGCCCAAGGGGGCCAAGAAGCCAAATAAAACCCTTCTCTTCGCGGCCTAAGCAACAGGAAGAAGAAAGGTTGTCGATAGCGAACGCGACAATATATTTCCTTTTTTCGTTTTCATCCCCCTCGATCTCGAATCGGACGGACGAGTTCTCACTTCGCGATCCAGATGTCTGCGGCGGCTATCGCCTGCAGTAGAGGCGCCGCCACGTTCGGGTTTCGTTGCTGGTCGCTGATGCGGCTGCCGGCGGCGCAAGTCGGGTACCCTCGGTCCAATTTATCGCTGCTGCAGCGCTTCACTTCGGACGAGAGCAACGGGAGTAGGGCTTGCCTTATCGACACGCTCGCTCTGGTACTGCGCTACCTTATCGGTGTTCGACTGATGGGAGGGGGTCTTGGTTGCGCTACAGGTGTTTGTGTTTTTGCTTGTGTAGGTCAAGAAGTTGGAGAAGGAAGGGGTCCCGTCGAAGCAAGCGGAGGCCATAACGAAGGTTTTGAACGAGATCGCCCGCTCCCTTGGGTCCAAGCCCGAGATACAGAGGGTTTGATCTCTTTTTATGTTTCTTGAGACCTTTTTCATATCAGTTTAAGTAATTGAATGCTCACTATATATTAGTTATTTCTATTGTGAATTGACAAACTGAGCATGAGTTTTCGGTACATCCACTGTGAGAATAGTTTAAAATGAGTCTAGAAACTTCAATCTATGTTTAAGTTATTGATTTAGTTTGGATAGATTTGATCACAAGTCTGTGTGGTAGCATCAACAAGCATCTTTTTTGTTAGTATAGCTAATATTGCATGCACAAGTGTTTCTAGCTATGTTTTTGTTATGCTGCAATTTTATGAAGTGACGCATAATGCATGAAAATTTATGGCAGACTTCCAGAACTGATACTTTTCTAGCTTGAAAAAATTGAACAATTAGTGTGTATTTTTTCCACTGCCATTTCCACCAATGTCAGTAGCTTTGCTACTACCGATATTTGTTAAGAAGTTGTTTTACTAAACACTTATTTGATCAGATAATCACTTCGAAGTTAACAGACCTTTTATGATTAGACATATCGCAAGCATTTGCAATCATTTCCATAAATATTCTTCCCAAAGGAACGTTTCAGAAATTTTTGATGAAGACACCCTAAAGTACTTGTGAACATGTTGAACTTTATCATGCCATATTTGAAATTAGCAGTTTCAACAAGCTTGGACATCAAAGCATGGAATTAATATCATTCAGTAAAGGTACATCTCAATTGGATTGTGAACATGTTAGTCAGTCTTGTGATGTATCAACTGATAGCTGATTTATCTATTATAATACTACATGAGGGTAACAAGTTTGTCGATTTACAGTTCATTAGGCACTCTGTTCAGATTCTACTCTATATACTCTTTTTTTTTTAAACTTATGTCATATGATTGCAGGATCAACACTATCCAATGCTGCAACGAGAGACTGAAGAAAATCTTCGAGTTGATATCGAGAAAATGCGTAGTGAACTTAGGTCTGGTTTGCATTGAAGTATATAACAGATTAGTAAGCCAATTATATCCAGATTAATACTTCTTTCTTTAATTTAAACTCACTGTCTTAAACAGATATGAAATCGACAAGGTAATTGCTGGGCAGCGCTTGGATCTAATCCTCGAGAGACGGTAAGGGATGTTAATGTCTATTTGATAATGGAATATGTGGTGATACCTCAGGCTGAATTATTGTCCATATTTGTTACAGAAAATACACTTTTTTAATTTAACAACTAGGTTAACCATGCTAGTTCAGATGAAGAGTTCATGTTGTAGGTAACAAAAAACAAGAGTTCATATTGATTTGAATTCTGATTTATCATCAAGACGTTCTGGTCTGAGTGTTGCTAGATCACTGTGCTAATGTTGATCCAATGTTTCATTTGACTTTGTTCATTTTTTATCACCTTTGTTATGCCTGGAGCAAACAAATAGGACTACCATCAGTAGCATCGATCAATGATTATGTATGTGCTTATTGCAAGTAGCTTTTCATTTTTAATGTGCTGTACCGGATGAATGTAGTAGCTTTAATTTTAACTTCTTTTTTCTAATTGTTTAGGCGCATACGTCACAAGTTACGTGACAAGTTAGCCAAACAAAATGCAGAAACCACAAAACTTATTACCAAAATCGAGAAGGTAAGTTTCCTAGATTAAGGAGAAAAAAAATTACTGATAATTCTGTCCGTAGTTTTTGGTTTAGTATGTCTAAATTTGGTTTATCTTTGTAAATTTTCCAGGAAATCCTTGCATTAAGGGCACAGCTAGACGCAGCAAAATATGATGCCACAAAGTTCTGCATCGTTACTGTTGTTTCTATATGTGCTGTTGCTTGTCAGATTGCGGCTCTCACGTTCAGTTCCTCGCGTGTAGAAGCGGCTGAGGAGATCCCCAAGGACAAATGATTGATTTACCAATTCTAACCCTACATACTATGATCTACATGTACCTGACAAAATGAAAGCAAATGAGAAACTTAAAAGGCTTCAGCGAAGAAAAGAAAATTGATTACTTTGGTAAATCAATAAAAATCTGCTACGGGAACGGGTGGAGAAAGTTCGTTAGCATCCATGGGAACGGTCTTCGTCATCATAGCAACCGCCCAACCGCCCAAGGGGGCCAAGAAGCCAAATAAAACCCTTCTCTTCGCGGCCTAAGCAACAGGAAGAAGAAAGGTTGTCGATAGCGAACGCGACAATATATTTCCTTTTTTCGTTTTCATCCCCCTCGATCTCGAATCGGACGGACGAGTTCTCACTTCGCGATCCAGATGTCTGCGGCGGCTATCGCCTGCAGTAGAGGCGCCGCCGCGTTCGGGTTTCGTTGCTGGTCGCTGATGCGGCTGCTGGCGGCGCAAGTCGGGTGCCCTCGGTCCAATTTATCGCTGCTGCAGCGCTTCACTTCGGACGAGAGCAACGGGAGTAGGGCTTGCCTTATCGACACGCTCGCTCTGGTACTGCGCTACCTTATCAGTGTTCGATTGATGGGACAACTACCTTAGGGCTTCCCCCAACCTGCAGTTTGCTGTGGTGAGTGGTTGACAGCCTCGTGCGCCATCATAAGTACACACCCTGGAAAGGCAGGCGAAGGCAAGTGAAGCCCATCGACTCCGACAGCTCATTAGGTGAGAAGGAAGGAGATATAATACTCCATTGGGACAGAGAGACGCCCCTATTCTTTCTTCTATGGTCCCATTAAAGTCAGCAGCGCCACTTCCATCATGGGGCGTCTGAACCCAGGCAAGCTTCATGGGGCCTGATGAGGGAAATAATGGCAACAAGACTGGCTGACGTCACTTGTCCCATCACGCCTCAGCACCGGGTCAAACTGGCCAACACGTTGATCGAGGCATCATTAATACCAGTCTGTTTCCTTGCCAAAAGTCAAGTCTAACACGCTGACCAAGGCATATTAATGTCGACCTGCCCCCTGCAAGTGGGCAGCTTAGGAAGCAGATTGCTTCCCTATAAATACCCTCTCGCTCATTAGAAGAAAAAGGGACGGACAGAGAAACACTCCCTCTTCAACCACCCTCTAGTTCATGGGGGACTCGGAAGACATTTGAGAACACTTCTGCTTCTCTTCCTCCAAAACCCTCTCCACATCATCGCTAACTTGATCGTCGGAGGGGTCGGGCCGAGCCTCCGACCCGACCTGTGTGCAGGAACGAAGGCGAGGTGGCCTCTTCTCGGTGCTGCTGCGGAGTTGCCGACCCGATCTACCGCCCCGAACCACAGTGCTCGGCCGCCAGGAAACCCCGAGGGACGTCTCCCGAGATCCCCGACATCTGGACCCTAGAACCGAGCCGCGTCGGCCCTGAGGCCACGGCTTAAAAAGTTACCTACCGTAACATTTTGGCGCTAGAAGGAGGGCCCGGAATGACAGTACGTTAGCCTTCTCTTGGGTTGCTCCACTACAGCCGACCTGCACCAGCAGCAGCGACTTCTGGGGCTCCACGCGCGACCAGCCCGCGTGCCTCGGCTTCTCGGCCCCACGCGCGCGGCCAGACCGCGCGCCTCGGCCCCTCGGCCCCACCCGCTTGGACCCCTCGGTCCCACGCGCACGGTTGAACCGCCCGCGTCGGCCCCACGCACGCGAACAGCCCGCCCGCGTCGGCAATCCGCACGCGAACAGCCCGCCCGCGTCGGCACCACGCGCGCGAACAGCCCACCCACGTCGGCACCCCACGCGCGAACAGCCCGCCCGCGTCGGCGCCCCGCGCACGAACAGCCAGCGCAGCTTGCTGCCTCGGCCCCTCAGCACCGTGCGCAGCCAACGCTGCCTCGACCCCTCGGTCGCACGCGCGCGGCGAGCCCGACCGCGTCTGTCACGCCCCTCCAAAATATCGACAATATTTAAAATTTTCATCACAACAAACCCAGGATCCAAACACACATTTGAGGTCACTAAGAAAACATTCAGATCAAAATTTCACCTCTATAGTCTACAAATTCATAACCCTGTGCAATTCATAAACATACCACACATCACTTGATAATTCATACAATCTGAACTCGACTCATCAAAATAATAACCACAACATAAATTCACAAGTGGGGAAGTCTATGCAGTCACCAAACCAACGATTACCATAAGATCATATCATTACATGAATTTAACTTAACATTCCAAAATCCTATACATGAGGGATCCTTTATCTTACACAAAATCCACAGGTTTAGATTCATCGTCACATTTCATAAGATGCAGAGTATCTTATACAACAAATACACATATGCTAACAAAGATCTGCCCAAAATCTTCTAAACTTTCCACCGCCTCAGCCCAATCTTAACATTTAAGCAAGCAATACGCTATCCTGAAAAATTTATCAACAAACGGGGTGAGCATAAAGAGCTCAGCAAGTGACTAACATATCCATATCAAAATAGTACAATTTCCAAAGAGATACAGTTTCAAAATACAAGGCAGAATATACGATTTCGTAGACATAATATCATTAAGAGCAGAAACACAATGGTCCTTTCAATCTTACATATTTGGTTCCTGACAGATGGGGCATAGAGTAATTGGAGCATATCAGTAACAAAGGAAACATATCGGAGCTTATCAATGGCATATAAAATGTTCCGAAGCATATCAACGGCATGTGGAACATTTCGAAGCAAAATCATCAGTGAATGAAGCATTTCAGAGCATATCCAAAAACAAATATCGTACAGAAGCTCAAATGTCGTCCTTGACGTTGCAATCATATCATTCTTATCCAGAGCATGAACAGAAACAACTCACCAAAACTCTGGATGTCATATCAAACATATAGAAGGTGTAGTGGGATCTCAGTCAGAATGTGATTCATCCATTTCTGAATGACCACCTGACAAAAGTCTCCCACGTCTGGGAGCTCCATCCACCCACGTCTAGGTGAAGTCAGAGGGGGCCGGCAGAGCATCGCAGGCTCTAAGCACATACCCTTTACCATTTCTGGCAAAGGTCCAGAATATCCCACAGAGCGGGACCCCACATAGCAGGTAATAAGCGCATACCCTTTACCATTTCTTGCAAAGGTCCAGACAATCCCACACACCAGAGTATAAGAGGGCAGTTTTAACAATAAGTAGTGTTAATGTAAACACCTTTTTCTTAGCCGTGACCCGGGGGGGGCGTCTCGGCTCGTTCGGGGGTCCGAATGGCGGGAATCTCCCTGGGGCGTTGCTCGGCTCCACTAAGGAGGTCGGGTGCGGCCTCGGACTCGGGGCGTCGCTGCGACTCCTCCCGGGCGGGGACTTCTCGCCTGCACGTCCGGACGGGGGGCCCGGGCTTTGTACCTACACAAAGGTCGGGTCGGGGTGCTCGACCCGACCCCTCCGACGATCACTGTTAGAGAATGATGTGGGGGCCTTTTTTGGTGTAGGGAGAGTTTCTCTTTTCTTTCTCCCCCCTTCCCCTTTCGCTCGGGGACGTTTATAGGGGGGGCTCGGCCTTACCGGGCGTGCCATCGCGTCGGTCGGGGCCGTACCTCTGATGGCGTCCGACATCGCCGAGGATGTTGCGTGGGGGAGCGGGGATCGCAGGGTATGGGCGAGCTTCAACCGTTACCTGCTTCTGTCCCGTCCGACTGTGCTGGGTCAACCGAGGGGCTGTGGGCTCAGTGAGGCTGACGTCCGGACGTGGGTCGTCACCCTCGTTGCTTCCCCTTGGGCGCCGCGCCTGTCCACGTGCGGGGGATGTTGCCGGGAGTGGGGTCTGCCATTTTTTGTCATATCATATTCCCCCCCCAAAGGAAGCCATGGCTCGGCATCGGATGGAGGGGATTCGAGGCGTGGCTTTGATCGGTAGGCGGTGGTTCTCTTCGCGGTTCATGATTGAGACATATGTCCGGGGCGGAAAAGCCGCGTTGCGGAGGCGCTTTGGGTGACGTGCGGCCGAGGAGCACGTCTCGGGCGGGCTGGCCGCGCCGAGGAGGTGGTCTCGGGGACATGCGGCCGAGGAGCACGTCTCGGGCGGGCTGGCCACGCCGAGGAGGTGGTCTCGGGGTCATGCGGCCGAGGAGCACGTCTCGGGCGGGCTGGCCACGCCGAGGAGGTGGTCTCGGGATCATGCGGCCGAGGAACACGTCTCAGGCGGGCTGGCCGCGCCGAGGAGGTGGTCTCGGGGTCATGCGGCCGAGGAGCACGTCTCGGGTGGGCTGGCCGCGCCGAGGAGGTGGTCTCGGGGACATGCGGCCGAGGAGCACGTCTCGGGCGGGCTGGCCGCGCCGAGGAGGTGGTCTCGGGGTCATGCGGCCGAGGAGCACGCCTCGGGCGGGCTGGCCGCGGCCGAGGAGGTGGTCTCGGGGACATGCGGCCGAGGAGCACATCTCGGGCGGGCTGGCCGCGCCGAGGAGGTGGTCTCGGGGTCATGCGACCGAGGAACACGTCTCGGGCGGGCTGGCCGCGCCGAGGAGGTGGTCTCGGGGTCATGCGGCCGAGGAGCACGTCTCGGGCGGGCTGGCCGCGCCGAGGAGGTGGTCTCGGGGTCATGCGGCCGAGGAACACGTCTCGGGCGGGCTGGCCGCGCCGAGGAGGTGGTCTCGGGGTCATGCGGCCGAGGAGCACGTCTCGGGCGGGCTGGCCGCGCCGAGGAGGTGGTCTCGGGGTCATGCGGCCGAGGAACACGTCTCGGGCGGGCTGGCCGCGCCGAGGAGGTGGTCTCGGGGTCATGCGGCCGAGGAGCACGTCTCGGGCAGGTTGGCCGCGCCGAGGAGGTGGTCTCGGGGTCATGCGGCCGAGGAACACGTCTCGGGCGGGTTGGCCGCGCCGAGGAGGTGGTCTCGGGGTCATGCGGCCGAGGAGCACGTCTCGGGCGGGCTGGCCGCGCCGAGGACGTGGTCTCGGGGACATGCGGCCGAGGGGCCCGTTGGCCCTCCCCTGCAGTAACCTTGGGTCCGCATTTATGATAGGATGTTCGTTGGACTTCCCTGACGCGATGAGTGAGGGTGCGGATGAGCTGTCGGCCGCTATGGGGAGACGAAGGGACGTCTCTCTTGGCAGGATTTTTCTTATATAAATGGCGCATTCGGCCCGTCTCATGAGTTTTGCTGCTGAGCCTCGGCCCTCGTCGTCCTTTCTGTCATCGCACCTTCTCCTCTCCTGTGCCGTCATTCCCCAGTCGCTCCCTCGTCGTCCCTCTTGTTCGTTTCAAAGCCGGTAAGGATGCCCCTCTCGCCCGTCTCTTCACCTTTGTTCCCCGACAGAGCCCGGGAGAGCACGCCTCCGCCCTCCCCAGACGAGGAGGCGGTGCGAGCCCTTGAGGCTCTAATGTGGCCGCACGACCTTGACTCGGTGGTGAGTGGGTCGTCGCTGGAGAAGCTCCGGGATCGTTATCACATCCCGGAGGAGTTTGTCCTAGTTGCGCCTGATCCGGGGCAGCGGTCATACGACCCGATCCCCCGAGGTTTCGTGCTGACTCAAGATGCCCTAGAGGCTGGGTTGCACCTCCCCCTTCACCCTATCATTGTCTCCTGTCTTTCTTTGTGGCGGGTTTCACCTTCCCAGGTGGCGCCTAACTCATGGCGTTACCTAGTAGCGTTCTTAGGGGAATGTCATTATGCTAACATCACCCCTACCCGAAACCTCTTTCTCTCCTGTTTCCGCCTTCTCAAGGGGCCGGGGGGCTATTTCGTGTCAGCCCGGGCTGGCTTTCGTGTCGGGGGAGCCCCTTCGAACAACAAAGGGTGGAAGGGGCGGTTTTTCTATGTTAGCTGGTCGAAGGATTGGGGCTTCGGAGTTCGGTGGGCAGTGAGGGTGATAGATAACACAGTCCCGGATTTGAACGACGAGGAGCGTCGGGACCTGAAGAGGCTTCGGGCAATCCTTCCCGGTTCTCAGGCCATCCGAGCTATGACCGAGGAGTGGCTGGCCGAGGCGGGTCTTAGCCCGGCTTTCGGGGGTATGTTTATAGCGGGTGTTCCCCGTGTTTTGTTTGTTTCCGTAGTTTATGATGGTTTGCTTGTTTCCTTTGTAGGAATGAAGCTTCTGTCACTCCGCAGTGGTCGGTCATCGTCGGCTCCTTCCCCACGCCCGTCCGCTGCTTCCTCTCCGCACTCCTCAAGCGACCCGTTACCCGGCTCGGCGGGTGCTCCATTAGAGATTCCGGAGGGGCGCCCGTCAAAGAAGGCGAAGACGGCTGGTCCCGGGAAAGTCAAGGCGGGGGCCACCTCTTCGACAACCGTGGGCGCAAAGGGGACCGCTCGGGACGAAGGGCCCTCCCGAGTTGATGGGCCTAGCCAAGGGGCGGCCGGGAAGAGGTCGAGCCTGCCTACGGTGGATGACCTGTGCGGGCTACTTCCGGGGGCCGACGAGCCCCTGTGGTCGTTGGTGATGGGCGAGCTTCCACCGGGGGAGGCTTCCGACCCGCTAGTCGCCCGCTGGAAGGGGCTGTCCCGAGGGGAGAAGGTGTGGGCCGGGGGAGATCCCTCGGCTGCTTTTCTTCGGGGCGTGCTCCACCCCGATCTGGCTCGGGACCTATATACCCTGCCCTCGGAGGCCTTGCTCAACAAGGCGGGGAGGTTTCTGACACTGGTGAGGGTTTTGCTAACTTCGGGCATCCCTGTAACTGCGCGCTGACCCTCCTTTTTCTGTGGCAGGGCCTCCACTACTCGACGGCGCTGATGGACCGAGTGCGTAACGCTGGCCAGGTAATCTGGACCCTCAGCGAGCAAAACTTCGAGTTGTGCCGCCAGCTAGAGGAAGTTCGGGCCGGTTCGGGCCCAGAGGCGGTAGCGGCCGCGGAAAAGCGCGCGACTGAATCCGAGGAGGAGGTGGCGCGTCTGGAGGCAGAGCTCGAGCAGTCGGGCAACTTAGTCAAGGAACTCCAAGAGTTTCTTCGTTTGGATCGGGCCGAGCTTCGCCTACTGAAGTCGGAGGCACTTGGCCTCACCAAGAGGGCGGAGAAGGCCGAAGCTGAGGCCCGCGCTTCTTCCGATGCGCTAGCCGAGGAGGTTCGCCTTCGCCCGTCAAAAGATAAAGAGGCGGTCGAAGCTTATAAGAAGTCCGAGAACTTTGAGCTCGGACTGACCCGAATGGGGCGAGTATCTTACGAGTATGGATATAGAATCACCCTAGGTCGCTTTGGCTCATGCCCTTCTGGCTCTGAGGTGGAAAGGGACCCGTTTGCCTCTCATCCCGTGGACCTGGAGGTGGACATGCCGGAGGACGTGCCTTTCGACGATCGCCCAGAGACTCCAGGAGAGTGATGAGTTTGGTTTTTGTATGTCGGAGTCGGGGTCGAGGGTGTGAGGGGTCTGTCTGTTCCTTACCGTTACGCTTCTGTACCCCCTTTTAAAATAAAATGCTCTTTTCTTCCGGTTTCTGTGTTTGCGTAGTGTCTGCATTCTTCAGATGAAGTATTTCCTAAGGTTCTGTATGTTCCAAGTCCTGGGTATGGGGTCGCCATCCATTGTTGCGAGTCGAAACGTCCCTGGTCGGGACACTCCGATGACTCGATAGGGTCCTTCCCACTTCGGGGCCAGTTTCCCCCTTACTCGGGTCGGGTGGCTGACCTCGATTTTGCGCAGGACCAGGTCTTCTAGCTTTATCGATCGGGGTCGTACCCTCCGGTTGTAGACCCTTGCTACGGCTCTTTTGTAAGAAAGGGTTTTCCGGTGCGCGTCGGCCCGTCTTTCTTCGAGCAAATCCAGGTTGGATCGGAGCCCTTCGCCCGAGGCCTCTTCACCGTAGCCTGCTGCCCGCGGAGTCGGGACAGCCACTTCGGATGGTAATACGGCCTCGGTCCCGAACGTGAGGCTGTAGGGAGACTCCCCCGTTGGGGTCTTAGGGGTAGTGCGCAGCGCCCATAGGACGCTCGGGAGCTCGTCGATCCAGGCCGATCGGGCAGCGGACACTCTTCTCTTGAGACCGTCGATGATGGACCGGTTGGTTACTTCAGCTAATCCGTTCACCTGGGGGTAAGCCACCGAGCTGAACCTCAGCTGAATCTTGTGCTTGGCGCAAAACTCTTGGAACCTCCTGCCGGCGAACTGAGGTCCATTGTCGGTGACGATGGACCGGGGCAGACCAAACCGAGTTACGAGGTTTCTCCACACGAACATTTTCACTTGTGACTCCGTGATGGTTGCTAGGGGCTCGGCTTCGACCCACCTGGTAAAGTAGTCCACTCCTACGATGATGTATTTCCGCTGCCCGGAAGCGGGTGGGAGAGGTCCGAGTATGTCCAGTCCCCACTGCGCGAATGGCCAAGCACAGTCGACGGGGGTGAACAAGACCGCCGGCCGTCGGGCGGTGCGGGCGTGCTCCTGGCATGAGTTGCATCGCCGCACGAAAGCTTTCACGTCCTGGCGCATGGTCGGCCAGTAGTATCCCTGTCGGAGTATCTTGTGCGCCAGGGCTCGTTCGCCTATGTGTTCCCCGCAGGCCCCTTCATGCATGTCGGACAGAACTGTCCGGGCTTCGTTCGGCTCTAGGCAGCGTAACAAGGGGCGCGAGAAAGACTGCTTGTACAGCCGCCCTCCTTCTTCAGAGTACCACGCCTGCGTCCGACGCAAGCGTCGAGCCGTAGTTTCATTGTCGGGTAGGGTTCCGTCCCGCTTGAAGCGTAGCATCTCCTGTACCCAAGTGGCCGGCGCGCCGCCCGTGACTGTGGCGACGATCTCTATGGCTCGGTGAGGGAGCTCTTCGGTCTCGGGTCGAGCCCAGGGTGCCGAGCCGGACGCCAGTCTTGCCAGAGTGTCGGCTCGCTGGTTCTCGCTCCTGGGAACATTCGATAATTCAAACTGGGCGAACTTGGTGGCAAGGCTTTTTACCTGTGCCAGATATTTCGCCATGGTCTGGTCCCGGGCTTCGTATTCGCCGTCGAGCTGCCTAGCCACCAGCTATGAGTCGGTGATGACGCGTATGTCGGTCACCCGCATTTCCAGTGCCAATTGGAGCCCTGCTAGGAGAGCTTCGTATTCTGCTTCATTGTTGGTGGCCCTGAACCCGAAGCGGAAGGAGCGCTCAATCGAGCGGCCGTCAGGTGTCACCAGCACCAGCCCTGCTCCGGCGCCCTTTGCGTTGGACGACCCATCTACGTGGAGAGTCCACGTGTCACGTGGTGGCTCGAGTTCTCTGCCTGTGCTCGGGGTCAGCTCCGCGATAAAGTCTGCCACGGACTGGGCTTTAATGGCGGCCCGAGGTATGTACTGTATGTCGTGCTCGCCAAGCTCTACTGCCCATTTGAGGAGACGCCCTGCAACGTCGAATTTAGACAAAACAAGCCGCAGCGGCCGGTCAGTTATTACCTCTATCGGGTGGGCCTGGAAATAAGGGCGGAGCTTTCGTGCTGACAGGACGAGCGCCAGCGCCAGCTTTTCAATTGGCGGGTAGCATCTCTCTGGCCCGCTCAGCATGTGGCTGACATAGTAGACCGACAGTTGGTCGCCGGAGTTTTCCTTGACCAGAACCGAACTGACCGCATGCTGGGAGGCGGCGAGGTAGAGACTCAATTTCTCCCCCGAGGAAACTGAAGCGAGTCGGGGGAGGTTGGCCAGGTGTTGCTTCATCTGCTCGAAGGCCCTCTCACATTCTGTCGTCCATCGGAAGTTCTTCGGATCCTTCAAGGCCTTGAAGAAGGGGAGGCCTTGATCTCCCGATCGGGAAAGGAATCGTGATAGGGAGACTAGCCTCCCGTTAAGGTGCTGTAGGTCTCTGATCGTCCGAGGGGGCTGCATGTCAATGATAGCCTGGACCTTTTCCGGGTTGGCGTCGATCCCCCTCTCGTGTATGATGAATCCGAGGAATTTTCCCGAGGTTACGCCAAAGGCGCACTTGGCGGGGTTGAGGCGCAGGCTGAACCTCCGCAGGGTGTCGAATGTTTCAGCCAGGTCGGAAGAATGAGCTTCCGCTGTTCGGCTCTTCACGATCATGTCGTCGACATATATCTCCATGTTTCGTCCAATTTGGCGGGCGAACATCCTGTTCACCGTCCTCTGGTAGGTGGCCCCGGCATTTTTCAACCCGAACGGCATGACTTTGTAAAAATATACCCCTTGTTCGGTGAGGAAGGCTGTGTGTTCTTGGTCTTCGGGTGCCATCCTGATTTGGTTGTACCCGGAGAAAGCATCCATAAACGAGAGACGGGCGTGGCCGGCCGTGGCGTCGACTAGCTGGTCGATCTTCGGCAGGGGGTAGCAATCTTTTGGGCAAGCATTGTTGAGACTAGTATAGTCAATGCACATCCGACAGCTTCCATTAGGCTTTTTGACAAGGACTACATTGGAGAGCCATTGTGGGTACCTGGCCTCTTCTATGAAACCGGCCGCCAGAAGTCGGTTTACCTCTTCTCGGATGGCCAGCTGCCGATCTGGGGCCTGCCGCCTGGGCCTTTGTTTCACCGGACGAGCGTCGGACGAGATGTTTAGGTGGTGCAGCGCAACTTCCGGGTGGACTCCTACTAGGTCAGATGGCGTCCAAGCGAAGATGTCGGCGTTGGCTTGCAGAAGGTCGACGAGCTGCCGTTGCTCCTGTTCGGGCAGTCCCGACCCGATTTTGACTGTTTGGTCGGGGCTGCCTTTGATCAGCGGCACGTCGATGGTGAATTCCTTCGGCTCGGGGTGGGGAGTCAGCTTTTTTTCCCTCCCGGGGGTCTTCTAGCGGGGATTGGACCCTCGCTCTCTTGTTTAGCGACCCGGCAGTCAAGTAGCAGCGCCCGGATTCCCAGGAGTTCCCTGCTACCTCCCCGACCCCATCGTGGGTCGGGAATTTGATGGTTCGGTAGTAAGTTGAGATGACGGCTCGGATCTTGTTGAGGGTTGGCCGTCCGAGGATGGCGTTGTATGCCGTGGGGAGGTCGACCACCAGAAAGGAGGTCATCACTGTTTTTGTCTTCGGGAAAACTCCCAAAGTTAGGGGCAGGGTGATAACCCCAAGTGACGAGATTGAGGCGCCGGTGAACCCCGTGAGCGTCGAGCATACCGGCTTCATGTTCTCCTTGACCAGGCCGAGCTTTTGGAAGGCGTCCCAATAAAGTATATTGGCCGAGCTTCCGATGTCGACCATGATCCTTCTCACTTGCGCGTTGGCGATCCTGGCTGATATCACCAACGCGTCATCATGTTCGGCTAGCCCAGGTTCCCCGGTCGGGAAGGTGACTTCGGGTCCTTTTGCATGTTGGAAGCTTCAGCTCGGGAGGCCCTGGCGCGTGCCTTTCCGCCCGCCATAGAGTTTCCTCCGGACGCAGGCCCGCCGGTTATGACATCTATGTGCCGCTCGATGGGACCCTCCGGGCGTGGTGAAAGCTCCTTAACTGGCCGGAGGTAGGGGCCGAGGTGCCCTCAGCGGATGAGCTCCTCGATTTGCCTTTTTAATTCTCGACATTCCTCGGTGTCGTGACCGGGCTGTCGGTGGAAACGGCAGTATTTAGAGCGGTCCGCGAGCTCGCGCGGGCTCCTCATCGGGTGGGGGTCTTTGAGAAGGCCTTTCTCCTTAATGTGGAGAAATATTTCGGTCCGAGAGGAGTTCAGGCCCGGGGGGGGGGGACCTAGGTACCGCATCGTTGGGGCCGCTGGCCCTACGCCGGGAGGTAGCGGGCTGTTGTTGCCGGGACTGCTCCGGCTTGAGCCTCTTGCGCTCGTCGCGCTTGCCGACCATCCATGCTTCAGCCGCGATGAACTGGTTCGCACGCTGGAGCATTTCAGGTACCGAAGTGGGGGGTCGCTCTACCAGAGACCAAAAGAATCGGGTAGGCTGCAGGCCCATCATGAATGCCTGCATCATCAAAGAAGGGTGAGCATCAGACAGCCCGCGAATTTGTGTGGTGAAGCGGTTCACAAAGTGAGAAAGGGGCTCGTCTTCCCTCTGGTTGAGCCCGAGAAGCATTGCCACCGACGGCTTCGGCCGGGCGTGAGCCAGGAAGTTAAGCTCGAAGTCTTTGGCCAACTGGTCGAAAGAGGCGATGGTCGCGGTCTTGAGATTGCTGTACCACGCTCGGGCTGGGCCTCGCAGGGTTGTCGGGAATGCCCTGCACATCAGGGCGTTGGACGTCCCATATAGCGCCATCTGGGCGCGGAAAGCAGCTACGTGGTCCGCCGGGTCGGTGGCTCCGTCGTAGGCATCCAATGAAGGGAGCCGAAAATGCGGCGGGATCGCTTGCTCTTGAATCTCGGGGGTGAAAGGGGACCCCTGGCGTTGCTCGGCCCCCGTGTCTCCCCTGGCCTGGCGAACCTCACGCTGCACCTCGTCCAGTCGGTGGCCTACGAGGCGCAGCTGGGCCCATAGGCCCTCCGCCGAGTCTGAAATTGGGGCCACGGGCGTCGGGCGCGCCGTTGGATCCTCCGCTCCTCGACTCCCGGGTCGGGTCGATTGTCCCGGAGGTGAGGCGGGAGACTTGGGAAGCGGTGCGGGGGTCTGAGCGGTGGGCCGTTGCCGTGGTGGAGGTAGGGTTGAGTGCGAAGACGTCGGATGAGAGACCAGTGGGACGATGGTTTGCATCACCCCCATAAGAGCCCGGACCTGGTGAGTGAGGTCGTAGAAGGCTTCGGGTGGCACGGGTGACGGGCCGCCGGGATTGGCGATGGGTGGCGATAGACCCAGGTCGTTGAACAATCGCCAATAGCGCTCCGAGATCGCAGCGGGGCGCTCGTCCCGAACTCCCTCCTGTCGGGGATGTTCTTCCGTTGCGTCGGCCGTGTGCGACCTGACGGCTGGGGGTTCGTCGGAGTGAGCCTGTTGATCGCCTGACATTCGGAGGTTCATGTTAGGATCGAGAGCACTAAGAGGGGGGGGGTGAATTAGTGCAGCGGAAATCTTTCTGCGATTAAAAACGAAAGCTGCATTTGTCTGATAAAAACGATTTCGATGTAAAAGCTGATTCTAAGATTACTTAAGATTTAGCGCAGTTTACGTCTAAACACAGTTTACATTTAAACTCAGTTTGCATCTAAATACAGTTTGCGTCTAAACGCAGTTTTGCGTCTAAACACAGTTTTACGTCTAAACGCAGTTTTGCGTCTAAACTCAGTTTACGTCTAAACGCAGTTTTACGTCTAAATGCAGTTTGCGTCTAAAAGTAGTTTTACGTCTAAAACACAGTTTTACGTTTAAACAAAGTTTACACAGTTTACGTCTAAACGCAGTTTTACGTCTAAACGCAGTTTGCGTCTAAACGCAGTTTTACGTCTAAACGCAGTTTGCGTCTAAAAGTAGTTTTACGTCTAAAACACAGTTTTATGTTTAAACACAGTTTACACAGTTTACGTCTAAACGCAGTTTTACGTCTAAACGCAGTTTTACGTGTAAATGCAGTTTGCGTCTAAACGCAGTTTTACGTCTAAACGCAGTTTGCGTCTAAAAGTAGTTTTACGTCTAAAACACAGTTTAAAAGGGATCTGATTTTAGAAACTCATTCGTAAAAGCGCAGAAGACAGTTTTGCAGAATCAAAACGTAAATGTAAACTGATCGTACGAAAAACAGAGATTTACGTCTGAATGCAGATTCGAAAAGATCAGCACTTAGAACTTGTTCGTAAAGGCGCAGAGAGCAATAGTTATGTAGGAGGTTTGCAGCAATGATAAGGAACTCAAAAATAAACGCAAACCAGAGATTTAGAGTGGTTCGGTCAGTCTTGACCTACTCCACTTTTGGCTTCCTCTACCGACGAGGTCACCGACGTCAACTAGCTGCCTTCCTTCAATGGGCGAAGGCCAACTGCCCTTTTACAGTTTCACTCCTTTTGACGGGCTCAGGAGACAACCCTTACAGATCCTTTCTCTCCTCTCTTTACAACTCAAGACTTGAAGAACAGAAAGAGGAGAACTTTTGGACTTTTCACAAGTTTGAGCTCTTAGAATCACAGAAAAGATCAAGAATTCATAGTGGATCTGTATCCTTTCTGTGCTGAATGGGTGGGGTATTTATAGGCCCCAACCCAGTTCAAACTTCGAGCTCAAAACGATCAAATCCCGGATTTCCGGGATCAGGCGGTTGCACCTCTTGATTGGAGAGGTTGCACCGCCTGGCAGAGCTCGAAGTCTGAGCTCAGGCGGTTGCACCTCTTGACTGGAGAGGTTGCACCGCCTGGCAGAGCTCGAAGACTGAGCCCAGGCGGATGCACCTTCTCTGTCAGGGGTGGTTGCACCTCTCTGCCAGAGCTCGAAGACCGAGCTCAGGCGGTGCATCCCCTGATCAGAGAGGTTTCACCTCTCTGCCAGAGGTGGTTGCACCTCTCTGCCAGAGCTCGAAGACCGAGCTCAGGCGGTGCATCTCCTGGCCAGAGAGGTTGCACCTCTCTTCCAGAGCTCGAAGACCGAGCTCGGTGATTGCATCGCCTGGCAGAGCTCGAAACTTGAGCTCTAGCGATGCTACCTCTTAACAGAGGAGGTTGCACCGCCCAGTCTCGCTTGGAGACTGAGCCCTGGGCGGTTGCACCGCTTGGCTGGAGCGGTTGCACCGCCCAGTCTCGTTGGGTGACTTAGCCTGGGCGGTGCTACCTCCCTGCCTAGGCGGTTGCACCTCCCACAGCTACTTGGGTCCAAATGGGTTGAACCATTCGACCCAACTTGAGTTCTTCAGGGGCCCAATTGCCCCAGGATTAAGCTAATGGGATCACCTCCCATTTCTAACTTAATCACCGTGCTAACTACGATTAAATCTAAGACAATTTCTGCAGCTTTGCTTCGGTACGTCAATCGCTTCTTCCGGCGAGTTTCCGGTGAACTTCCGTCGATCATCCGATGAACCCTCGGTGATGCTTCTGCGGACTTCCGGCAAACTCCTGGACTTTGCGACGATCCACTTGGTGAGTTCCGACAAGCTTCGCTTGGCAAGCTTCTGGACTTCTCGGATCTGTTCTCGCAGAACCTCCGACGACCGTCCGAACTTCCGTCGAACTCTCGAACTCCCAACGTGATCATGATCTTGACTCCGGAGCAACTCCTGCTGCTTGTCTATCTTTCATCGTAGTTAATCCTGCACACTTATCTCAACACATAGATTAGACAACAAATGACAATTGACTTCATCATCAAAATCCGAGATTCAACAATCTCCCCCTTTTTTATGATGACAATCAATTGATAATGGAGTTATCCTTAACTCCCCCTGTCTACATGCCATAGTTGAGATAAGTCAACCTTGAATTCAAGACCAAGAATTCAAGGGACGTATTGATAAGTTAGATCAGTTAAACTTATCAATACTCCCATCATGATACCCATCATGATGTATCTCTCCAAGAATGATGTCAAAACTTGACATGCCATAGTTTGAACATTTTCGCATAAAGCTGTGAAGCACTATTACATGATGCATACATTTGAAATATTCTAGCAAGTTTTGCATTTTCTTCACATGATAAGATATCAACTCAGGGCATAATGCAAACTTTAGCACATGTTCATATATCCCTAGGTGATGCAAGGATGGCATAATCATAGCAGTGTTTATAGCATCACTTATAGACAAAGTATGACACAGACATAATAATCATGACATTGTTTATCAATTCATATATTTCTCCCCCTTTGTCATCAACAAAAAGCATAGTAATAATGATACCAGGAGAATAATAGCAAGCTTATAGAGGAATTTTACATAGATTGCTTTGAATACTTCTTCCCCTTTTTGTTATAATCCATTGTATACGTAAAGATTTTGTATAGTAATGATGATACCAAATGCATACACATGAATCACTTCGTCAAATTTATTCATGAAAGTGTACAAAAGAAATCTGTTTTATAGCAATCGAACAAGATTTTGTTGCAGATAGAAACATGGCAATCAAGTGATTTGATCATTCAACATAGTCCGAAAAAAAAATAATTTTAACAAGTCTATTTATTCGGACACATTAACATTGTTAATTCTTTTGTTGTGAAATCAAGGCACAAGGTTTTCAAAACTTTTAGTTTCAAAGCACAATATTCTTAATTCAGACATATACCGAAAAAGAAATGATACGATTAAAGTCCGAGATAACCTTTACCACAAGGCACGAGACAAATGTTTACCAGGATAGATGTTTACAACCAGCACATCAGAAGTGAGTAACATAAGAAGTTTACAACAACAAATGTTCATACAAGTTCATTCATGAGGTGGAAAATTAAAGTGCCTAAACAAGGAGTCAAATTGACTATGAATCTGTTGTAGCTCTGATAGAATTTGATCTTGTCGTTGTTCAATCCGTTCCTGTCTTTGTTCGAATCGGTCCATTCAAATCCCAATTTCTTCGACGGATGTATGAGTTTGTTCATCTGGATGTGTTTCCTCAAAGGGACAGATCGGAGGAGATTGGGTACTTCTTAATACTGGTGTTTCCGGTTCTGGTTCTGGTTGAGGAGGATCAGTTCTTCTAGGCATTCTAACCCAGTTACCGTTTCTATAGTGACATCTCAGTCGGTGAAGTAGATTTTTGTTTATTATGCTGAATCTATCTACTTTCATTACTTCTTCTTCTGGTGGTATTTATATGTTGTAAGCTCTCATAATTCTAGTAATTATTCCACCATATGGGAGCATCATATCTTTCTTAGATAATTCTAATATGCTTTGTTGGATAAGATAGCCAAGACAGATGTCATGTCCCTTCATGATTAAGTACATAGTTCCTAATTCTAATTGACTCACTTCATCGTGATGGTATTGTTTAGGAACAATTATACTAGTGATGATGTGATGAAGTAATTTAGTGTTCATAGGCAGTAGATGTTCACAACTTTTAGGAACAAATGTTATGTCGGGATTGGCAAAGATTGTTCCTAAGGCTTCAACATAGGATGTTCCGATAGTTTCATCAACCCATGATCCTCTAAAGTAAAGTCCTATGCTTTTCATGGGAATGCCTATCATATCACAAATGAATTTATCAGTGATTGAGATGTGTTGTCCTAAAAGATAGGTGGACATCCTTTCTTCCTCATCTATTTGAATGTTATTGTAAAACAATCTAACTAGCCTAGGATAGATGGGTTCGTTAATCTGCAAGATTGGAAGTAGATCTAGGTTTGCAAACCATTGGATAGTTTCTAAGTCTCTAAGTTCATGTATATCTACGTATTTTCCCTTATGGATGCTTCTAAATTCGAAAGAGGAAAATTTTTCAGCATGGTTTTTTGAATCAAAGAGGGTGAAATCAAACTCTTCTACTAATC
Organism: Musa acuminata AAA Group; assembly: GCF_036884655.1. Lineage (NCBI taxonomy): Eukaryota > Viridiplantae > Streptophyta > Magnoliopsida > Zingiberales > Musaceae > Musa > Musa acuminata. Next base: position 1,631,469 of record NW_027021291.1, on the reverse strand, counting down.
TCCTCTTTCCCTTGTCCCTTGAGGATCTTCTAGATCCCATAACTACAGCAGTTTAGAGGGATAAAGATGAGCAAGAGTAAATGAAGAACAAACCAGAATCAAAGAGGTTCTTGGAGAATACCTTGGTGGAATCTTCAAAAGAGGGAAGGATTCTTGATGTTTTGCTCCGAAATGGAAGGTATTTGGGAAGCTAAAAGGGGTGAAGTGGGGATGGAGGAGGCTTGGAGGAGTAGAGAAGGGAAGGGAGGAGAGTTGGGGTCGGTTTCACAGCCGGCCCTAGCGTGGGTTAAAAAGGCAGAGTTGCGGGCGGTTGCACCTCTGGCTGGAGAGGTGCCACCGCTGGCAACCCGTGATGGCTGGAGGTGCCACCGCCAGCTGGAGAGGTGCCACCGCCTGGCAACCCGTGATGGCTGGAGGTGCCACCGCCAGCTGGAGAGGTGCCACCGCCTGCTGGCAGCTAGCACTTTGTTGTGATTTGATCAGGGATGTTCTGTCTTGAGGAGAGTTTTCATTCAGAGCAATTAACCTTTCTTACGTGATTACGTATGAGTTTTTATTTTAAGAAGAAAACACTTGTACGATCAAGATAGATCTTACAACGTGCATACTCCTAATGTCGTACATATGTTTGTGTACGTTCGTTCAAGTTGGTAATCCTTTCAATTTTATGACATACTCAGTTTCTTCATGATACGAGGTTTGATTTGAAGATGATGAATGGATAATATTGACAGATTCGATGATCAAGGGGATATGTGAATCTTATGTTTCTAAAAAGTCACATTAGGTTGCATTCAAATCGCATTTGTGATTTCATAATTTCCACTCGTTATTTAAGCGTTGCCAGTTCCTTTTGACTTTTGGGTTATGACTGTCGAGAATCAAGGAGTAGAATATTAATTCTTGCTCCAGCCTAAAATTTTAATGTTTTTATAGGAAGGGATGATTTTTAGGTACCCATTTGCTTTTGGGTGCCTCACAAATAGATCTATATTTTCTATCATGTTGCATAGAATTTGTCATGGTTCCTTTAGGAACCCAAATTAATTTGTTTGGACTAATTTTCCTAAATGGACAATAATGCGTCCTGTGTCCAAACTTGCAACAAAAGTTGCATTTGCTTTGATGTTTAACATGTAAGATGGGGCCTTTTATGAAGGTGATTGGATTTTGGTGAGGACTTCTCACGAATCCAATTCCACTTCTTTTGGGAACGTGACCCTTGTTTGTAAGGATCATGTTCAATGACTTGCTACCAACCTCGAATTTCTTCAAGGTATCCTTAAGCAGCAAGTTTTCTTTTTGGAGAGTTTCTAGATCATGGCATTTTATGCATGAGCTTAAACTATCATGATGTTCAGCATTTAACTTATCGAAATTACAAATAAGACTATCATGCTGTTTTTTTAGTAATTTGTATTTACTGCTAATAGTCTTACACTCATCAAACAATTCATGGAAAGCATTTAATAATTCATCGAATGATAAATCTGCATCTATTGAATTTGTTACCTCGTCTTCGATGGCCATTAAGGCGTAATGAGCAACTTGCTCGGTGTTGGACTCCTCTTCTTCGGATGCGCTCGAGTCATCCCATGTTACTTGAAGAGCCTTCTTCTTTGATGTTCTCCTTTTGACTTGGGGACAATCACTCTTGTAGTGTCCCGGCTTTTTGCATTCATAGCAGATCACTTGGTCCTTCTTGGGTTCAAGTTTATTTTTTGCATCATTCTTAAACTTGTTTCTTTTAAAGAACTTTTTAAACTTTCTTGTTAGAAGTGCCAAATCATCATCACAGTCCTCATCACTTGAGTTTTCTCTCAAGTGGCATTCAGAAGTTTTAAGTGCCATATCCTTCCTGTTCTTTGGAAGGATGTCTTCTTGCTCTTCATGAGCTTTACAAGTCATTTCGTAGGTCATTAATGACCCGATTAGTTCTTTAAGAGAGAAGTTGCGTAGATCTTTTGCCTCTTGAATAGCAGTGACTTTAGGATCCCAACTCTTAGGAAGGGATCTTAGTATCTTATTTACGAGTTCAAAATCCGAAAAACTTTTTCCAAGTCCTTTTAGACCGTTGACGACATCCGTGAAACGGGTAAACATGTCGCCAATGGTTTCACTTGGTTTCATTCGAAAAAGTTCAAAAGAATGTAACAACAGATTGATTTTTGACTCTTTCACTCTACTTGTGCCCTCGTGGGTCACTTCGAGTGTGTGCCAAATATCAAATGCAGTTTCGCAAGTTGAAACACGATTAAACTCGTTTTTATCAAGTGCGCAAAATAAGGCATTCATAGCCTTTGCATTAAGGGCGAAAGCCTTCTTCTCCAAATCATTCCAATCCATCATTGGAAGAGAAGACTTTGAAAATCCGTTTTCGACAAGGTTTCACAGTTCAAAATCCATAGAAATAAGAAAGATCCTCATTCGGGTCTTCCAGTATGTGTAGTCCGTCCCACTGAACATGGGTGGACGTGTTATAGAATGTCCCTCTTGGTTTCCGGCGTATGCCATCTCTCTTGGGTTTTAATCCTTTAGAGAGTTAACCTTGCTCTGATACCAATTGTTAGGATCGAGAGCACTAAGAGAGGGGGGGTGAATTAGTGCAGCGGAAATCTTTCTGCGATTAAAAACGAAAGCTGCGTTTGTCTGATAAAAACGATTTCGATGTAAAAGCTGATTCTAAGATTACTTAAGATTAAGCGCAGTTTACGTCTAAACACAGTTTACGTTTAAACTCAGTTTGCGTCTAAATACAGTTTGCGTCTAAACGCAGTTTTGCGTCTAAACACAGTTTTACGTCTAAACGCAGTTTTGCGTCTAAACTCAGTTTACGTCTAAACGCAGTTTTACGTCTAAATGCAGTTTGCGTCTAAAAGTAGTTTTACGTCTAAAACACAGTTTTACGTTTAAACAAAGTTTACACAGTTTACGTCTAAACGCAGTTTTACGTCTAAACGCAGTTTTACGTCTAAACGCAGTTTGCGTCTAAACGCAGTTTTACGTCTAAACGCAGTTTGCGTCTAAAAGTAGTTTTACGTCTAAAACACAGTTTTACGTTTAAACACAGTTTACACAGTTTACGTCTAAACGCAGTTTTACGTCTAAACGTAGTTTTACGTGTAAACGCAGTTTGCGTCTAAACGCAGTTTTACGTCTAAACGCAGTTTGCGTCTAAAAGTAGTTTTACGTCTAAAACACAGTTTCAAAGGGATCTGATTTTAGAAACTCGTTCGTAAAAGCGCAGAAGACAGTTTTGCAGAATCAAAACGTAAATGTAAACCGATCGTACGAAAAACAGAGATTTACGTCTGAATGCAGATTCGAAAAGATCAGCACTTAGAACTTGTTCGTAAAGGCGCAGAGAGCAATAGTTATGTAGGAGGTTTGCAGCAATGATAAGGAACTCAAAAATAAACGCAAACCAGAGATTTAGAGTGGTTCGGTCAGTCTTGACCTACTCCACTTTTGGCTTCCTCTACCGACGAGGTCACCGACGTCAACTAGCTGCCTTCCTTCAATGGGCGAAGGCCAACTGCCCTTTTACAGTTTCACTCCTTTTGACGGGCTCAGGAGACAACCCTTACAGATCCTTTCTCTCCTCTCTTTACAACTCAAGACTTGAAGAACAGAAAGAGGAGAACTTTTGGACTTTTCACAAGTTTGAGCTCTTAGAATCACAGAAAAGATCAAGAATTCGTAGTGGATCTATATCCTTTCTGTGCTGAATGGGTGGGGTATTTATAGGCCCCAACCCAGTTCAAACTTCGAGCTCAAAACGATCAAATCCCGGATTTCCGGGATCAGGCGGTTGCACCTCTTGACTGGAGAGGTTGCACTGCCTGGCAGAGCTCGAAGTCTGAGCTCAGGCGGTTGCACCTCTTGACTGGAGAGGTTGCACCGCTTGGCAGAGCTCGAAGACTGAGCCCAGGCGGATGCACCTTCTCTGTCAGGGGTGGTTGCACCTCTCTGCCAGAGCTCGAAGACCGAGCTCAAGCGGTGCATCCCCTGATCAGAGAGGTTTCACCTCTCTGCCAGAGGTGGTTGCACCTCTCTGCCAGAGCTCGAAGACCGAGCTCAGGCGGTGCATCTCCTGGCCAGAGAGGTTGCACCTCTCTTCCAGAGCTCGAAGACCGAGCTCGGTGATTGCATCGCATGGCAGAGCTCGAAACTTGAGCTCTGGCGGTGCTACCTCTTGACAGAGGAGGTTGCACCGCCCAGTCTCGCTTGGAGACTGAGCCCTGGGCAGTTGCACCGCTTGGCTAGAGCGGTTGCACCGCCCAGTCTCGTTGGGTGACTTAGCCTGGTCGGTTGCACCTCCCACAGCTACTTAGGTCCGAATGGGTTGAACCATTCGACCCAACTTGAGTTCTTCAGGGGCCCAATTGCCCCAGGATTAAGCTAATGGGATCACCTCCCATTTCTAACTTAATCACCGTGCTAACTACGATTAAATCTAAGACAATTTCTGCAGCTTTGCTTCGGTACGTCAATCGCTTCTTCCGGCGAGTTTCCGGTGAACTTCCATCGATCATCCGATGAACCCTCGGTGATGCTTCTGCGGACTTCCGGCAAACTCCTGGACTTTACGACGATCCACTTGGCGAGTTCCGACGAGCTTCGCTTGGCAAGCTTCTGGACTTCTCGGATCTGTTCTCGCAGAACCTCCGACGACCGTCCGAACTTCCGTCGAACTCTCGAACTCCCAACGTGATCATGATCTTGACTCCGGAGCAACTCCTGCTGCTTGTCTATCTTTCATCGTAGTTAATCCTGCACACTTATCTCAACACACAGATTAGACAACAAATGACAATTGACTTCATCATCAAAATCTGAGATTCAACAGTTCATGCCCTCCTTCTAGCGCTAATATGTTAATGTAAACACCTTTTTCTTAGCCGTGACCCGGGGGGGCGTCTCGGCTCGTTCGGGGGTCCGAATGGCGGGAATCTCCCTGGGGCGTTGCTCGGCTCCACTAAGGAGGTCGGGTGCGGCCTCGAACTCGGGGCGTCGCTGCGACTCCTCCCGGGCGAGGACTTCTCGCCTGCACGTCCGGACGGGGGGCCCGGGCTTTGTACCTGCACAAAGGTCGGGTCGGGGTGCTCGACCCGACCCCTCCGACGATCACTGTTAGAGAATGATGTGGGGGCCGTTTTTGGTGCAGGGAGAGTTTCTCTTTTCTTTCTCCCCCCTTCCCCTTTCGCTCGGGGACGTTTATAGGGGGGGCTCGGCCTTACCGGGCGTGCCATCGCTTCGGTCGGGGCCGTACCTCTGATGGCATCCGACATCACCGAGGATGTTGCGTGGGGGAGCGGGGATCGCAGGGTATGGGCGAGCTTCAACCGTTACCTGCTTCTGTCCCGTCCGACTGTGCTGGGTCAACCGAGGGGCTGAGGGCTCAGTGAGGCTGACGTCCGGACGCGGGTCGTCACCCTCGTTGCTTCCCCTTGGGTGCCGTGCCTGTCCACGTGCGGGGGATGTTGCCGGGAGTGGGGTCTGCCATTTTTTGTCATATCAAGTAGCATATATCAGAAGCACACGCGGAGCAACAAAACGTGCATGTGCCTTTTCGAGACAATACGAAACAAAGAACAAATCTCTCACAAATGTATTCAGATTTGGAATGAAATGAAAACAAGAGTGTACATGGATTCCAAGCAATCATATTTAGCTCAATTCCAATAAGAAGGTTAGACGAATTCAAATATCCAAAGGAACGGAACAGAATACGCGAAATCGACCAAAGCTCGATTTCGGACAGAATTCCAGTGGCACATCAAACAAATACTTCAGAATATCAATTATGCTCCAATACCCATAAAAAGTCTATGGTCGAACCATATATCAATCTATATTCTAATGGAATAAATTTCATATGAAACAGGGTTCCCAACACGGAGTTACCTTTGATTTGGTAACACAAGGTCATAAACACAATCACTGTTTTGCAGAATTTATAGGGTCGGATTCAACAGATAATAGGGTAGGAAATTGAATTCCAAAATTTTCAAACTATATGTCAAAAGAAATATTTACAAGTCTAGTTTCAAATAAAATCAGTTTGGTATAAATCAGAATTTTCAACAGGGAGTTATAGGCATTTTAGTATCGACAGGTCAGAAATCTTGAACCCTGTTTTACAGCGTCTATAGGCTCATTTGAAACAGATGTTTGGGTAAGTATTCGGTGTCCAAAATCTACAAAATTAGTGTCAAAAGGAAGATATAAGAGTCTAATTTCAAAAAAAATAGTTCCTGCCCGAATTCACATTTTGTACTAAAACTTATAGCTGAAACAGTGTATAGGGGTCAGTTTACCGAAAAAACTTCAGAATCCATGGTTCTATGTCCAAAGAGAGACATATCAGTTTCTAAATAGAAATCCTTCAATTTATTTTGAATCAACATAAAAACAGAGACTAAAAATTCTGTAGGATGGGGTTAGAACACTTGCCTTTGGGAATTTTGACCCTAAGTGAAAGGATTTGGGCAAGAACCCTTAAAGCCCCAAATTCTTCTTCTTCTTTCTTTCTTTCTTTCTTTCCCTGATCACCCACGAGCTGCCTTCTCTGCTTCCTTAAGAACGAAGGCAGAGAGGCGAATTTGTCATTTTGTGCGTTTTGCAGTTTAATTCTTGTTTTTATCATATTCACGATTAGGTCCTTAGGATTTACATATAGGTCCTCAGATTCTTTCTTTTTTTTTTTTTTTTTTTGAACAGATCTCCCAAATCTTACAAATAAGTTACCTCTGATTCATACTCTATTTATTTTGTAAATTTATACGAAAATTCGGAAATGAGGGGTGTTACAACGTCGGCACCCCACGCGTGACCAGCCAGCGCAGCTTCCTGCCTCGGCCCCATGCGCGGCCGACCGGCCAGCGCCGGTCCCACGCGCACGATCCCTCGGTCGCATGCGCGCGGTCAGCCCGACCACGTCGGCACCCCGCGCGCGACCAGCCAGCGCAGCTTGCTGCCTCGGCCCCGTGCGCAGCCAACACGCTGCCTCGGCCCCATGCTGGCCGCCTGCCTCAGTTGCTCGGCCGACAGCACAGTATGCTGCCTCGGCCCCATGCGCGGCTAGCCCGCGTCAGCTCCTCGGCTGACGGCGCAGCCTGCTGCCTCAGCCCCATGTTCCCGAGACACACCGGCCCGATCGGCCCTTCTGCGCCGAACCCCTCGGCCACACTCTCCCGAGCTCCCTCAGAGCGGCCTGCCCCTCTGAGCGGTGTCACTCGGCCGCAACCTGCCTGCGCCGGGCTTCTCGGCCCTTTATCGTCGAGTTCACCTCCGCGCGGCCTGCCCGTCTGAGTTGTTTCTCGGCCCGAGCCTACCTCCTCGGCCTGCGTCGTGCTACTCGGCCGCATGGCCCTCGTGACCACGCCTGCGCGATCAACCCAACGCATTGTCACGGACTTAGCTGGTTTTGCCTAAGTCGTGCGGCACCCTTGCGTGTCCGTCCGCAAAGGTCAGCCTCCCCGAAGCCTCCCATGGTCCCTTAGGTCCCACAAAAGAGAGAACAGGACAGAGAAAAGGCCTCACTCAGGATCCACAAGCAAACATCTCCGAAAAATACTTTATAGACAATGCAAATTACAAACAGACTTTACAAGCTCTGAACAGTTGCACAACAAAGGGTAAAATGGTCCATTACAGACCGAAAAGCTCTCGCGCGTGTCCACATGACACATCCTTTATTTACAAGCCTAAAGAGGCCACTAACTTAACTCAAATGGGACTTTGAAGCCTTCGGCCGCCCCTTTACATTCTGTACAAGGCATGAACATGCCAAAAGACACGGACACACATAAGCATTACATCCAACATCTTGTTTAGAAGTTTGTCCGTGACATTCTCCCCCACTTATCCCTTCGACGTCCTCGTCGAAGCCTTTGTGAACACTGCAACTCTTCGCCTTTGCTGAGTCTTCAATCTTCCGCTCCAGCTGCAATGCGCCTCTTGACTCCCAACTGCTCTCCGCTGCTGTATTTGAGTAGTCGACCCTTTAATCCGCCATGCTGCTACAACTCACCAATGACTCTTACTCTGTTGGGGGGGTTGGCTGAGTTGTGTTGATCCTTGTTGATTCCTGCGGATCCGCCAGATGAAGGAAAAGACCATCTTTACTGCGCCAGTTTCTCAAAAATTCCACATGCTGCTTGAACTGGATGGATGCTTGTTGGAGCTTTAACGAGCATCGCCTCGCAAACTTCTGAAGTTTTGGGTCCTTCCTCCACAAAATCTGCTCATTGACTCTTCTTTCGGTTAGTTGTCACATCCAAGTAGGTTCGCATCACTTCCGCTTTCGATTGGCATTTCATTGGGAAATGAAGCGGACAATCTACTCTCAGTAGCACTGATCACCGCTGGTGAGGATTTGACAACTATTGTCTTCCATTATCTTCGAAGGGTCTTTGAACTTGTGCAGAGCTCCTCTGCTGGATAGATAAGAGAACTGGGGTACTCGGTTTCGCCCATTCTCTTAAGAGTTGAGAAGGCAAAGGTTACTTGACTTCGCCCGCCTCCTCGAGGTTGTACTTCATGCATCGAGCTGGTTACTGACCTTCGCCTGCTCTTTGCTCACACTTCTGAAGCACTTGAAGTATTTGCACTCCTTGCGTTGAGTTAGCTACTGTGATTCACTTTCTCAATGCCATTGAACTTCTGGAATGCAGGAAGTTTTCACCCCAACTTGGAGTAATTCTATGATAGATGAGGTCGCCTCTGGGATTGTACTGTCTTCTCCATCAACCCTGCCGCCTACTCCGCTGAGTAGCAAAGGTACAGCACCGTGTACTGCCTGCTTCGTTCCTTGGTCATGCACTCTTGCATGACCCAAAGTCCTTCACTTACGGCAATCTTGATGAGAAACTTGTTGACACCGGTCTTACGAAGTTTCTTGGCCTCTGCCCTTCAGCCTTGTCTCGGTACTTGGAGATTGCCACTGCATGCTCCACCTCCTCGGCCCCTTTCACGACTAAGCGCTCTCCCTCCGTGAGAGCAAGGGATCAATGACTTGCACGGAAGTCCCGCCTCTGCGGTACCATGGCGCTGCCATGCCCATGGCCCTACTATCCGTCGCCTCGCATCTGCATCCATTTTCTTCACAATCAGTAGAGATGTCTCCGTGGCACTCCTCTGAGTCCACCTCCATTCTAACTGATGCTTGATTTTGGGTAGCTAAGTCCCTCTGGACTCGTCGTCGCTTCCTCGCCCCTTTCGACCCCCTGCTTCAACACCTCTGTGTTTTCCAAGCAGTCCGTTTTGTCGATGGAAAGACACACTGCAACTCCCATGCATGGCCTCTGCCATCACGTTGTAGAGTTTGCACCGATTCTGTTCTCCTTAGTTTCCTTGGTAGCAACGTTCGCTTACTCGACCTTGTCCTCTGACTTGTCAGGCTCCCTTAAGCGAATATGAGCTCTGGAGCAGTCCAACTCTCCAGTTGCTTCGATCATACCTCTGCATGATCAAGTCCCTCCTGTGGGACTCACTGGTACTTGCATTCGAACTTTTCCCTTGGTGGAACACAGCCCCCATATGCTGATGACCAAGACTTTCATCCGATGCAAAATTCGATGCACGCCCGGAAGACCCGCCTCTGCGGTACCATGGCCTTCACTCCTTGAATCCATAGCCCTTCTTGCCGTCATGTTGTTCACCGAAGTGGAGCTCCCAGTAGCTCCCGATCATACCTCCATATGATCTCATCCCTCACGGGACAAGGTTGTGTGTATCGCATTGCCACGAACTGTTCCACCACGATCCGCTGCACCATGTCGCCTCCTAGTGACATCTCCATTGCATTCTGATCCTTATGGAATAAACTCGAATTGTGAACCCTCCATGTGTGGCCTCTGCCAATACATCGCAGGGTCTCTTCCACCTTCGATTTTGTTCGCTCCTTTGGCAATCGACCTTCATCCACCCACTCCTGGGTCACACCTAGATGAAGCACTACTCTAGGACAGTCCGTCGCCTAGTAGCTCCCGAAGTCCTCCGACTTCACTATAATTTGTGCACCATTGTTTGGATCCTGGGCCTCTGCCCCTACCAGCACAATCTCCGCTGCGCACTGCTTCCTTCATGGCAACTTGAATGGCAACACTGTGGCATATTCTTTAAGAGTACCCGCCTCTGCGTCCTCTTGCCCCGTGCTAAGGCCTTCTGAACCCAATTTCGCCTCCGCAAATTGAGTCGCCTTAGATCCTCCATCAAATGCTTCTCCGAGATAAGGTGCATGTGCCCAGAAGCTCCCTTCGTCTTTGGCACCATGCAAGATGAGTCCGCTCCGTCAGAATGAAGGACCCATGGAACAACATGATCCTACTCTTGCCTCTGCAAGAGTTCATGTCCTTGACCTCTGTCTAGGGAAAGCACTGTGCCTCTGCTCCATGTTCCAACTTCTCTGCTGGCTCCCTTCATGCGGCTTGGGTACTTCACCAAGTTACACCCAAGTTGCTCCGCTCCTCGTTTTTGCATTGAGTCGATGGTGGCCCACGCGCCCACCATTCCACGGGTCAGCCCTCCCTTGAGTCCGATCTCCATATCGACTCTAATTGTGACTTCATTTAAGTTGCTTCAGGTCGCTCCCCCACTTGATCTCGCAATGCATCCACCAATGCATTCTCTCGAGCGAGATCATGCAACGACTCCTCGCCGCTTGCTCAGTCCATCGAGCTTCGTGGAGTTGTTGTTTGTTGAGACACTCCTCTTCAACATGTGAGGTCCATCTCCCATGATTCTCCCTCTGGAGAGCCGAGACTTATCCCTCCTGGATAACTGTCCCGTTGGAGCAACATCTCTCTTCGTTTTGGAGACCACCATCCCCTTGGACTACTCCGATCTACTGAACAAAGTGTGCATTGTTCTGCCTCTTGCAAACGTACTTGCTAGATTGCGCCTCCACATCAATACAGCCACCGCTGCACCCCTCAAGGCCTAGCAACATGCTGAACTCGTTGCACACTTCAGCCTCCTACGGACGTATCCTTCGCATGCCGAAGAGAAAGTTTTAATGCTCCATTGGCGCCGAGTCTCGGCCGCCTTGGGATGGCCACGAACATTCCATCGTCTGCATACAAGCCCATGCATGAGTACCGAATTCTTCGAGTTGGCAATTCCCCTCACCTCTGTGAGCTTTGCACAACTCTTTAGGTCGCTGAGCAACTCATTCCACTTTGCATGGTCTCGTCCTTTGCCAAGCGCCTCGCTTGCCTTGAGCACCATCAAGTATGGTTGTCAACGTTGAGCCGTAGCTCAAACTCAGCCATCCCAACCTTTGTGCGCTCCGCATTCTTCCAAGCTTGCCTGTTCTCTTGGTGCCTCTTGCGCGAAGGGTTGGCCATTCCTCTGAATGCCAATGTTAGATGCCCGCTCCTCTGAGCGACTCTTTTCCCTACATCTCCATGCTCATTTTTCCTCAAACGGTCGTGCGTTGCTGACTGCCCTCAACGCAGCCCCGCTAGGTCCCCCACGTTTGCATGTCAAGTGTTTCTATGAGTGCTTGTCCCGCTCTGATACCATCTGTCACGGACTTAGCTGGTTTTGCCTAAGTCGTGCGGCACCCTTGCGTGTCCGTCCGCAAATGTCAGCCTCCCCGAAGCCTCCCATAGTCCCTCAAGTCCCACAAAAGAGAGAACAGGACAGAGAAAAGGCCTCACTCGGGATCCACAAGAAAACATCTCCGAAAAATACTTTATAGACAATGCAAATTACAAACATACTTTACAAGCTCTGAACAGTTGCACAACAAAAGGTAAAATGGTCCATTACAGACCGAAAAGCTCTCGCGCGTGTCCACATGACACATCCTTTATTTACAAGCCTAAAGAGGCCACTAACTTAACTCAAATGGGACTTTGAAGCCTTCGGCCGCCCCTTTACACTCTGTACAAGGCATGAACATGCCAAAAGACACGGACACACATAAGCATTACATCCAACATCTTGTTTAGAAGTTTGTCCGTGACAGCACGTCGTGCTACTCGGCCGCATGGCCCTCGCGAACACGCCTGCGTGGCCTGCCCGCCTGCGTCGTGCTCCTCGGCTCTTCGGCTTTACGCCACCCGAGATCACACCTGCGCGGGCCCAGCCCGCCTACGCCGTGTTCCTTGGCCCCATGTTCCCGAGACAGACCTGCGCGGCCTGCCCACCTACGTCGTGTTCCTTGGCCCCATGTTCCCGAGACACACTGGCACGGTCGGCCCTTCTGCGCCGAACCCCTCGGCCACACTCTCCCTGTTAGGATCGAGAGCACTAAGAGGGGGGGGGGGTGAATTAGTGCAGCGGAAATCTTACAGCGATTAAAAACCAAAAGCTGCGTTCGTTCAATAAAAACTATTATGATGCAAAAGCTAATTCTCAGTTTGTATCTAAGTGTAGTTTGCGTCTAAGCGCAGATTGCGTCTAAGCGTAGTTTGCGTCTAAGCGCAGTTTGCGTCTAAGCGCAGTTTGCGTCTAAACACAGTTTGCGTCTAAGCGCAGTTTTGCGTCTAAGCGCAGTTTACGTCTAAACTCAGATTTACGTCTAAACGCAGTTTTACGTCTAAACGCAGATTTACGTCTAAACGCAGTTTTACGTCTAAACGCAGATTTACGTCTAAACTCAGATTTACGTCTAAACGCTGTTTTACGTCTAGACGCAGATTTACGTCTAAACTTTGAAACTTGTTTGTATACTCGTAGAAGGCAGTATGCAGTTGAAATCAAGACGTAAACGTGAACTGAGAACTGATGATTGTGAGAGGAAAGTCGATTTACGTCTAAATGCAGTTTTACGTCTAAATGTTGAAACTCGTTCGTAAAATTGTAGAGGACAGTTTGCAGTTATCAATAGGATCAAAATGTAAGTGTAAACTGCAAAGAAACTCTTTCGTAAAAGCACGGAAGACAGTTCTGCAGAATCAAACATAAACGTAAACTGTAATGTACGAAAATACGAATTTACGTCTGAATGCAGATTCGGAAGAACAGCACTTAGAACTTGTTCGTGAAAGCGCAGAGAGCAGTAGTAATGAAGGAGGTTTGCAGTAATGATAAAGTGCTAAAAAATAAACGCAAACCAGAGATTTAGAGTGGTTCGGTCAGCCTTGACCTACTCCACTTTTGGCTTCCTCCACCGACGAGGTTGCCGACGTCAACTAGGGGCCTTCCTTCAATAGGCGAAGGCCAACTACCCTCTTACAGATTCACTCCTTTTGACGGGCTTAGGAGACAACCCTTTCAGATGTTTTCTCTCCTCTCTTTACAACTCAAACTTGAAGAACAGAAGGAGGAGGAAAACTAGCAGTTTTGAGCTCTAAGAACCACTGAAAAGATCAAGATTTCGGGTAAGTTCTTACTCCTTTCAGTGTTGAATGGGTGGGGTATTTATAGGCCCCAACCCCATTCAAATTTGGAGCTCAAAACGATCAAATCCCGGAATTCCGGGATCAGGCGGTTGCACCTCTTGACTGGAGAGGTAGCACCGCCTGGCAGAGCTCGAAGTCTGAGCTCAGGCGGTTGCACCTCCTGACTGGAGAGGTTGCACCGCCTGGCAGAGCTCGAAGACTGAGCTCAGGCGAATGCACCTTCTCTGTCAGAGGTGGTTGCGCCTCTCTGCCAGAGCTCGAAGACCGAGCTCAGGCGGTGCATCTCCTGATCAGAGAGGTTTCACCTCTCTGCCAGAGGTGGTTGCACCTCTCTGCCAGAGCTCGAGGACCGAGCTTAGGCGGTGCATCTCCTGGCCAGAGAGGTCGTACTTCTCTTCCAGAGCTCGAAGACTGAGCTCGGTGATTGCATCACCAGGCAGAGCTTGAAACTTGAGCTCAGGCGGTGCTACCGCTTGACAGAGGAGGTTGCACCGCCCAGTCTCGCTTGGAGACTGAGCCCTGGGCGGTTGCACCTCTTGGCTGGGGCGGTTGCACCGCCCAGTCTCGCTGGGAGACTTAGCCTGGGCGGTGGCACCTCCCTGCCTGGGCGGTTGCACCTCCCACAGCTACTTGGGTTCGAATGGGTTGAACCATTCGACCCAACTTGAGTTCTTCAGGGGCCCAATTGCCCCAGGATTAAGCTAATGGGATCACCTCCCATTTCTAACTTAATCACCGTGCTAACTACGATTAAATCTAAGACAATTTCTGCAGCTTTGCTTCGGTACGTCAATCGCTTCTTCCGGCGAGTTTCCGGCGAACTTCCGTCGATCATCCGATGAACCCTCGGTGATGCTTCTGCGGACTTCCGGCAAACTCCTGGACTTTGCGACGATCCACTTGGCGAGTTCCGACGAGCTTCGCTTGGCAAGCTTCTGGACTTCTCGGATCTATTCTCGCAGAACCTCCGACGACCGTCCGTACTTCCGTCGAACTCTCGAACTCCCAACGTGATCATGAACTTGACTCCGGCGCAACTCCTGCTGCTTGTCTATCTTTCATCGTAGTTAATCCTGCACACTTAAAACAAAACTTCGATCGAGACAATTAATCCTAAGCAATTAACCAAGTTGTCCGGCATGTCATTGGTCCCTCGACGCTTCGTCTGATTCTTCGGCGCATCGTCCTCTCCTGCGGCCTATTGCCCAATCGGCCAGTTGACTCCGCAACTCCGATATCCTTGGCACAATACCCGCTCTTCTTGGCCCGATGCCCGAGTCCACGGCCCGAAGCCTTCTGTCGATACGTCGACCGATCCACCGGCCCGACGTCCAATCTTCTGACATGTTCCTCCGGCACAACATGATTTTCCTGCTTTAATTGTCTCATCCTGATCAAAGCATCCTGCGTCACTCAAAACGCAGATTAAATCATAAACATATATCAAGTAGTTTCATCATCAAAATACAAGATTCAACACTCCCGAGCTCCCTTAGAGTGGCCTGCCCCTATGAGCGGTGTCACTCGGCCGCAGCCTGCCTGCGCCGGGCTTCTCGGCCCTTCATCGTCGAATTCACCTCTGTGCGGCCAACCCGCCTGCGTTGTGCTCCTCGGCTCTCGGCTTTACGCCAACCGAGACCACGCCTGTGCGGCCAACCCGCCTACGTTGTGTTCCTCGGCTCTTCGGCTTTACGCCACCCGAGACCACACATGCGCGGCCAGCCCGCCTGCGTCGTGCTCCTCGGCTCTTCGGCTTTACGCCACCCAAGACATACTTGGCCGCTCCTCGGCTCTGCGCCACCCAGGACACGCCTACGCGGCTAGCCCGCCTGTATCATGCTCCTCGCCCTCGCGGCTCCGATCTCCCCGAAACTGCGTCCGCACGGCCAGCCTGCCTGGAGACAGAAGCCATGCATCGGACTCCCCCTGCATGACAACCGACGCATAGCTCCTCTCGGGGGGGGGGGGGGGAATATGATGAGGGAAATAATGGCAACAAGACTGGCTGATGTCACCTGTCCCATCACGCCTCAGCACCTGGTCAAACTGGCCAACACGCTGACCGAGGCGCCATTAATACCAGCCTGCCCCCTGCCAAAAGTCAAGTCTAACACGCTGACCGAGGCACATTAATGCCGACCTGCCCCCTGCAAGTGGGCAGCTTAGGAAGCAGATTGCTTCCCTATAAATACCCTCTCGCTCATTAGAAGAAAAAGGGACGAACAGAGAAACACTCCCTCTTCAACCACCCTCTAGTTCATGGGGGACTCGGAAGACATTTGAGAACACTTATGCTTCTCTTCCTCCAAAACCCTCTCCACATCATCGCTAACTTGATCATCGGAGGGGTCGGGCCGAGCCTCCAACCCGACCTGTGTGCAGGAATGAAGGCGAGGTGGCCTCTTCCCGGTGCTGCTGCGGAGTTGCCGACCCGATCTACCGCCCCAAACCATAGTGCTCGGCCGCCAGGAGACCCCGAGGGACGTCTCCCGAGATCCCCGACATCCGGACCCCAGAACCGAGCCGCGTCGGCCCCGAGGCCACGGCTTAAAAAGTTACCTACCGTAATAGGGCCTCACCCCAGTTTCCTTGGAGACCGTTCATGACTGCAGCAGTAGACTCCATTTCCACGCCTAATTTGCTGCTGCATCTCCACATTTCTACCGACCTGAGAGCCCATTAAAGAAAGTAGAAACTGCGAGGAAATGGTCTCTTAAGAGACCCTCTGCTGCCACTTTCATGGCAGTAACGAATGCTTTTTGACTCTAGTTTGATTCACCGCCTTTATATTGCACAAGTTCTTTGACTGGGGAGAACATCTGTCGACCCTCGTCGATTCTTTCACGTAAGAGATGGATAACATGCAGCCGCTGTGCCTCGTCTTCCTCTTCCTCTGCTCCACCCTATTGCTGCAGTGGTCGCAGGGATGTCACCCCTGATAGGGACAAAAATGGCAGCGTGCCACGTCAGCACGCCAGGTGAACACACTGCCCGAGGAGGCAAGCATTGACGCCGACTCGACGTACGCCGACGTCACCAGCCCTCAGCCAACCACCTCAGCTTTGACTCCATGCGCTCGACCGAGGCAAAGGAGCACGTTGACCGAGGCTCGCCCATACCCTGCGGCAGCTCGGCCTCCCACGCAGCCCCAGTGGCAATGTCAGACGCCACCAAAGGTGCAGTCCTGCCCTACAGACAGCTACGTCTGGTAACATCAAACCTCCTCTATAAATACCCCTGAGTCATAAGCAAAAGGGGGGATCACACACTCAACACACGGGGGTTTTCTCCTCCTCCTAAACCCCCTCCACATCTTTCTCTAACTTGATCGTCGGAGGGGTCGGGCCGAGCCTCCGACCCGACCTGTGTGCAGGAACGAAGGCGAGGTGGTCTCTTCCCGGCGCTACTGCGGAGCTGCCGACCCGATCTACCGCCCCGAACCACAGCGCTCGACCGCCAGAAGACCCCGAGGGATGTCTCCCGAGATCCTCGACATCCGGACCCAGAACCGAGCCGCGTCGGCCCCGAGGCCACGGCTTAAAAAGTTACTCACCGTAACAGATTGGCGCTAGAAGGAGGGCCCGGAATGACGGTACGTTAGACTTCTCTTGGGTTGCTCCACTGCAGCCGACCTGCACCAGTAGCAGCGACTTCTGGGGCTGGTCTCGGCTCCTCGGCCATGCGCGCGACCACAGCGCGCGCCTCGGCCCCACGCGCCTGGACCCCTCGGTCCCACGCGCGCGGCCAGCCCGCCCGCGTCGGCACGCCGCGCGCGAACAGCCCGCCCGCGTCGGCACCCCGCGCGTGAACAGCCAGCGCAGCTTGCTGCCTCGGCCCCATGCGCGGCCAGCCCGCGTCAGCTCCTCGGCCGAAGGCGCAACCTGCTGCCTCGGTCCCAGCGCGCGGCCGACCCGCCAGCGCGGGCCCCACGCGCGCGACCAGCCCGCGCGTCTCGGCCCCTCGGCCGCACGCACGCGGCCAGCCCGACCGCGTCGGCGCCCCGCGCGCGACCAGCCAGCGCAGCTTGCTGCCTCGGCCCCGTGCGCAGCCAACGCGCTGCCTCGACCCCTCGGGCCCATGCTCAGCTCCTCGGCTGATGGCGCAACTTGCTGCCTCGGCCCCATGCGCGGCCGTCCGCCGCAGCTGCTCGGCCGAAGGTGCAACCTGCTGCCTCGGTCCCAAGCGCGCGGCCGACCCGCCAGCGCGGGCCCCACGCGCGCTACCAGCCCGCGCGTCTCGGCCCCTCGGCCGCACGCACGCGGCCAGCCCGACCGCGTCGGCACCCCGCCCGCGACCAGCCAGCGCAGCTTGCTGCCTCGGCCCCGTGCGCAGCCAACGCGCTGCCTCGACCCCTCGGGCCCATGCTCAGCTCCTCGGCTGACGGCGCAACTTGCTGCCTCGGCCCCATGCGCGGCCGTCCGCCTCAGCTGCTCGGCTGACGGTGCAGCCCGCTGCCTCGACCCCTCGGGCCCATGCTCAGCTCCTCGGCTGACGGTGCAACTTGCTGCCTCGGCCCCATGCGCGGCCGTCCGCCTCAGCTGCTCGGCTGACGGTGCAGCCCGCTGCCTCGACTCCTCGGCCCCGTGCGCAGCCAACACGCTGCCTCGACCCCTCGGGCCCATGTTCAGCTCCTCGGCTGGCGGCGCAAACCTGCTGCCTCGGCCCCATGCTGGCCGCCCACCTCAGTTGCTCGGCCGACAGCACAGTTTGCTGCCTCGGCCCCATGCGCGGCCAGCCCGCATCAGCTCCTCGGCTGACGGCGCAACTTGCTGCCTCGGCCTCATGCGTAGCCACACGCTGCCTCGGCCCCTCGGCCCCGTGCGCAGTAACACGCTGCAGCCAACACGCTGCCTCGACCCCTTGGGCCCATGTTCGGCTCCTCGGCTGGCGGCGCAAACCTGCTGCCTCGGCCCCATGCTGGCCGCCCGCCTCAGTTGCTCGGCCGATAGCACAGTTTGCTGCCTCGGCCCCATGCGCGGCCAGCCCGCATCAGCTCCTCGGCTGACGGCGCAACTTGCTGCCTCGGCCTCATGCGTAGCCACACGCTGCCTCGGCCCCGTGCGCAGTAACACGCTGCAGCCAAACACGCTGCCTCGGCTCCTCGGCCTCATGCACAGCCAACACGCTGCGTCGGCCCCTCGACCCCATGCGCAGCCAGCACGCTGCCTCGACCTCGCGGCCGAAACACCCGCGTCGGCCGCACGCGCGCGACCAGCCCGCGCGTCTCGGCTCCTCTGCCATGCGCGTGGCCAGCCAGTGCGTCTCGGCCACTCGGCCCCACGCGCGCGGCCAACCTGCGCACCTCGGCCCCACGACCCCACACGCACGACCAACCCGCGCGCCTCGGCCCCTCGACACCATGCGCAGTTTGCTGCCTCGGCCCCGTGCGCGGCCAGCCCGCGTCAGCTGCTCGGCTGACGGTGTAACCCGCTGCCTTGACCCTTCGGCCCCATGCGCGGCAGCCCGCCTCAGCTGCTCGGCTGACGGCGCTGCCTGCTGCCTCGGCCCCATGCGTGGCCAGCCCGCCTCAGTTGCTCGGCTGACAGCGCAGCTTGCTGCCTCAGCCCCATGCGCGGTCTATCCGCCTACACCGAGCACCTCAGCCAATCACTGCCGAGATCTACCTCGGCGAGGCCTGTCAGCCTCTATCGTGTACCTCGGCCGCATGGTGCCCAAGTCCACGTCCTCGCATCCTGCCCGCCTGCGTCGTGCTACTTGGTCGCATGGCCCTCGCGACCACGCCTGCGCGGTCACCACGCCTGCGTCGTGCTCCTTGGCTCCATGTTCCCGAGATAGACCAGTGCCGCCAGTACGCCCGCGTCGTGCCCCTCGGCTCCATAAACCCCGAGACACGTCTGCACGGCCAACCCGTCCGCGCCGGACTCCTCGGCCATGTTCACCGCTGAGTCTGCCTTAGTGTCACAACCTTAGCTGGAATTGCCTAAGGCGTGAGGCACCCTTGCGGCCAAAGACGCGAACTTAGCTTGCGTTGCCTAAGTCGCGAGTCACCGTTGTGGCAAAGACGCGAACTTAGCTTGCGTTGCCTAAGTCGCGCTTCGCCCTTGCGATCTTGCTCTGCAAGGATCAGCCACTTTGTAACCTCTCGCAGGTCCCGAAGGACCTGTAAAAGAGAAAGAAAGTTAGATCGAAAGAACGAGCAACGGACAAGTCCCGAAGTCTCGCGAAAAGGGAAGCTTTACAAGCAATTCGTCGAACACCTTGTGTGCACAAGAGAAAAGAGGGGGAAGGAGAAAACAAGGCTTTCAAGGATGAACGAACAGCTGCAAGCCCACAAACAGCCGCTCACCTGGTCCTGGGCGCGAAGACAAGTTCCCATAGGGGTCACGTGCGAACTTGCGAAAGAGAGTTCAACGCCCGGTATATAACCGAAGCCCCATCCAGCCATGTGCCACCCGGGGGGTTCCTGGGGGCTGAGATGGCTGACGTTTTGGTGAGCGGAGGCAGTTCTCCGCTCACCTCCCGCGGCACGCGAAAACGGGCCGTTTTGGGCTGTTTTGGGGTTGTTTTGCTCGGTTCGGTGAGCGATCGCTTTGCAACACTGCAGCTTGTTCGAACTTACATATTTACAAGCAAAATGACCCAAAACTAAGACAAAACGTGCTGTCAAGCAGCTGTACATGCAGGGGTGAGCGACGAACGGTTCGTTGAACAGAGTTGTTGCTGTTGCGCGATGACCGTTCGTGACATTCTCCCCCACTTAAACTGTCGACGCCCTCGTCGACGCTTGTTTGTAGTTGTTGATGACTTCCTCTTCATGTCGCAGGGTGTCTTCAGGCTCCCAACTGGCTTCAGTTCGGGGAAGCTTTCGCCACTTCACAAAGTACTCTGTTTGCTCCGCTCCGTTGGGTAGCTTCATCTTGCGATCCGCCAAAATGGTTTCCACTCGCTTCTCATAGGAGGTCGTGATGGGAGGTAGCCGAGTGGGAACACTTCAGGAAGCATCTTGCGGATCCGAGTGGTAGGCTTTTAGGTTGCTGGCGTGAAGAACGTTGTGAATTTTGAACCACGCCGGCAGCTGCAACTTGTAAGACACATTGCCTACCCTGCTGATAATAGGGAAGGGCCCTTCATACTTACGCACCAATCCTTTGTGGACTCTCTTCCTGAAGAATTGGAGTGATGCTGGTTGGAGCTTTACCAACACCAAATCGCCAACTTTGAACTCCTGTGGTCGCCTTCCCAAGTCTGCCCACTTCTTCATCCGTTTTGCCACCTTCTCCAAGTAAGCCCGCGCAATATCTGAATTTCGATGCCACTCCTTTGCGAAATGATAGGCTGATGGACTGCTCCCAGTATACCCAATTGCCATAGAGTGCGGAGTCGACGGTTGTTGTCCTGTGATAATCTCGAAGGGGCTCTTGTTGGATGCAGAGCTCCGCTGCAAGTTGTAGGAGAATTGGGCAATGTCCAACAGCTTCACCCAATCTCGTTGATTGGCACTCACGTAGTGCCGAAGATATTGCTCCAAGAGAAAATTTATTCTTTCAGTCTGGCCATCCGTCTGGGGGTGGAGGCTTGTAGAGAAGTATAACTTTGACCCCAACAATTTGAAGAGCTCGGTCCAGAATCGTCCCAGGAACCGAGCGTCTCGATCACTAATGATATTGTGCGGGACTCCCCAATACTTCACTACATTCTTCATCATCAGTCTGGCCGCCTCTTCTGCTGAACAGTGTAGGGGAGCAGCAATGAAAGTTGCATACTTTGAAAACCGATCGACCACCATGAGTATCGATCCAAGTCCCCCTACAGGTGGCAAGCTTGATATGAAGTCCAAGGAAATGCTCTCCCACGGCCTTTCTGGTATGGGCAACGGCTCCAAAAGTCCCACCGGCTTCCGTTGCTCCACCTTGTCTTGTTGGCAAGTAAGGCATGTTCGAACGTTTTCCTCCACATCAATCCCCATCTTCGGCCAGTAGAAGGCCCTCTCCACGAGAGCCAACGTTCTGTGAATGCCCGGGTGTCCAGCCCAAAGGGAATCGTGACACTCTTTTAAGAGTTCACGCCTTAAATTGTCCACTCTGGGAACATAGACCCTATTCCCTTTCGTGTAAACAAGTCCCTCCTGGACCCAAAATCGTCGTGCCTTGCCTTCTTTGATGAGCTGCATCAGGATAACTGCTTGGGGATCACTATACAGTCCATTCTTGATCCGGGAGAGGAAGTTGGAGTGCAATTGACTTGCTTGGCCTCTGCCCTCCAGTTGTGCAGCATTCACGCATTCCACCTTCCGACTCAACGCATCGACCACGACATTCGCCTTCCCAGGCTTGTACTCCATCGCCATATCAAATTCAGCCAGGAAGTCCTGCCACCGTGCCTGCTTTGGGGAGAGCTTCTTCTGAGTTTGGAAATAGCTCAGGGCGATGTTGTCTGTCCTCAGCACAAATCGCGACCCGAGGAGGTAGTGTTGCCAAACTCGCAGACAGTGGATCACTGCTGTCATCTCCTTCTCATGCACTGGATACCGCCTCTCGGTCTCGTTGAGTTTGCGGCTCTCGTAGGCCACCGGATGACCTTCCTGCATGAGTACTCCCCCAATAGTGAAGTCCGAAGCATCTGTATGGACTTCAAAGGGCTCTCCATAGTTTGGCAATTTGAGCACTGGTTCTTCTAGAACAGCAGCCTTCAGATCTTGGAATGCTCTCTCACATTTGTCAGACCACTTCCAAGGCTGCTCCTTCTTCAGCAACTCCGTCAGTGGGGTTGCCCGCTTCGAATATCCCGCAATGAAGCGTCGATAGTAGTTGACGAAACCAAGGAAGGATCTCAACTCTGGCACCTTCTTTGGAGTTCGCCATTCCGCAACTGCTTGCACCTTCGACTTGTCCATCCGAATGGAGCCATCACCGATTCGATGCCCCAAGAATAGGATCTCAGTCTGAGCAAAGTAGCATTTCTCCCTTTTTACGAATAGAGTGTTCTCCCTGAGAACCTTGAAAATCATCCGAAGGTGCTTGACGTGCTCCTCGAGCGTTTGGCTGTAGACGACGATATCGTCCAAGTAGACGACCACGAACTTATCCAAATACTCCTTGAATAGTTGGTTCATGAGAGTACAGAATGTGGCCGGAGCGTTGGTCAAGCCGAAAGGCATCACCAAGAACTCAAACGCTCCATACCTGGTCACACAGGTAGTCTTTGCTTCGTCGCCTTCAGCAATGCGCACCTGCCAATACCCCGACCGAAGGTCGAGTTTTGAGAAATACTTTGCCTTGCCCAATTGATCGAACAAGTCCGCAATGAGCGGGATGGGATACTTGTTCTTCACTGTTACTTTGTTGAGGGATCGGTAGTCAACGCATAATCGGAGGCTCCCATCTTGTTTCTTCTGGAAGAGAACTGGAGCTCCGAAAGGTGCTTTAGAGCTGCGGATGAGACCACCGCTTAGCAGTTCACCCAACTGCTTTCTGAGTTCTGCCAACTCTGGTGGAGGCATGCGGTAGGGTGGTCTTGCTGGAGGCTTTACTCCTGGCTCCAGCTCGATACTGTGATCCACGCCTCTGCGTGGTGGAAGAGTCTTCGGCAACTCGGGTGGCATGACGTCTTTGAACTCTTTCAGGACGTTCGCCACCACAGCTAGTTCTTGAATGGACCTCGCGACCACGCCTGCGCGGTCACCCCGCCTGCGTCGTGCTCCTTGGCTCCATGTTCCCGAGATAGACCAGTGCCGCCAGTACGCCCGCGTCGTGCCCCTCGGCTCCGTAAACCCCGAGACACGTTTGCACGGCCAACCCGTCCGCGCCGGACTCCTCGGCCATGTTCACCGCCGAGTCTGCCTTAGTGTCATGACCTTAGCTGGAATTGCCTAAGGCGTGAGGCACCCTTGCGGCCAAAGACGCGAACTTAGCTTGCGTTGCCTAAGTCGCGAGTCACCGTTGTGGCAAAGACGCGAACTTAGCTTGCGTTGCCTAAGTCGCGCTTCGCCCTTGCGATCTTGCTCCGCAAGGATCAGCCACTTTGTAACCTCTCGCAGGTCCCGAAGGACCTGTAAAAGAGAAACAAAGTTAGATCGAAAGAACGAGCAACGGACAAGTCCCGAAGTCTCGCGAAAAGGGAAGCTTTACAAGAAATTCGTCGAACACCTTGTGTGCACAAGAGAAAAGAGGGGGAAGGAGAAAACAAGGCTTTCAAGGATGAATGAACAGCTGCAAGCCCACAAACAGCCGCTCACCTGGTCCCGGGCGCGAAGACAAGTTCCCGTAGGGGTCACGTGCGAACTTGCGAAAGAGAGTTCAACGCCCGGTATATAACCGAAGCCCCATCCAGCCATGTGCCACCCGGGGAGTTCCTGGGGGCTGAGATGGCTAACGTTTTGGTGAGTGGAGGCAGTTCTACGCTCACCTCCCGCGGCACGCGAAAACGGGCCGTTTTGGGCTGTTTTGGGGTTGTTTTGCTCGGTTCGGTGAGCGATCGCTTTGCAACACTGCAGCTTGTTCGAACTTACATATTTACAAGCAAAATGACCCAAAACTAAGACAAAACGTGCTGTCAAGCAGTTGTACATGCAGGGGTGAGCGACGAACGGTTCGTTGAACGGAGTTGTTGTGGTTGCGCGACGACCGTTCGTGACATTCTCCCCCACTTAAACTGTCGACGCCCTCGTCGACGCTTGTTGGTAGTTGTTGATGACTTCCTCTTCATGTCGCAGGGCATCTTTAGGCTCCCAACTGGCTTCAGTTCGGGGAAGCTTTCGCCACTTCACCAAGTACTCTGTTTGCTCCGCTCCGTTGGGTAGCTTCATCTTGCGATCCGCCAAAATGGTTTCCACTCGCTTCTCATAGGAGGTCGTGATGGGAGGTAGCCGAGTGGGAATACTTCTGGAAGCATCTTGCGGATCCGAGTGGTAGGCTTTTAGGTTGCTGGCGTGAAGAACGTTGTTAATTTTGAACCATGCCGGCAGCTGCAACTTGTAAGACACATTGCCTACCCTGCTGATAATAGGGAAGGGCCCTTCATACTTACGCACCAATCCTTTGTGGACTCTCTTCCTGAAGAATTGGAGTGATGCTGGTTGGAGCTTTACCAACACCAAATCGCCAACTTTGAACTCCTGTGGTCGCCTTCCCAAGTCTGCCCACTTCTTCATCCGTTTTGCCGCCTTCTCCAAGTAAGCCCGCGCAATATCTGAATTTCGATGCCACTCCTTTGTGAAATGATAGGCTGATGGACTGCTCCCAGTATACCCAATTGCCATAGAGTGCGGAGTCGACGGTTGTTGTCCTGTGATAATCTCGAAGGGGCTCTTGTTGGATGCAGAGCTCCGCTGCAAGTTGTAGGAGAATTGGGCAATGTCCAACAGCTTCACCCAATCTCGTTGATTGGCACTCACGTAGTGCCGAAGATATTGCTCCAAGAGTGAATTTATTCTTTCAGTCTGGCCATCCGTCTGGGGGTGGAGGCTTGTAGAGAAGTATAACTTTGACCCCAACAATTTGAAGAGCTCGGTCTAGAATCGTCCCAGGAACCGAGCGTCTCGATCACTAATGATATTGTGCGGGACTCCCCAATACTTCACTACATTCTTCATCATCAGTCTGGCCGCCTCTTCTGCTGAACAGTGTAGGGGAGCAGCAATGAAAGTTGCATACTTTGAAAACCGATCGACCACCACGAGTATCGATCCAAGTCCCCCTACAGGTGGCAAGCTTGATATGAAGTCCAAGGAAATGCTCTCCCACGGCCTTCCTGGTATGGGCAACGGCTCCAAAAGTTCCACCGGCTTCCGTTGCTCCACCTTGTCTTGTTGGCAAGTAAGGCATGTTCGAACGTATTCCTCCACATCAATCCCCATCTTCGGCCAGTAGAAGGCCCTCTCCACGAGAGCCAACGTTCTGTGAATGCCTGGGTGTCCAGCCCAAAGGGAATCGTGACACTCTTTTAAGAGTTCACGCCTTAAATTGTCCACTCTGGGAACATAGACCCTATTCCCTTTCGTGTAAACAAGTCCCTCCTGGACCCAAAATCGTCGTGCCTTGCCTTCTTTGATGAGCTGCATCAGGATAACTGCTTGGGGATCACTATACAGTCCATTCTTGATCCGGGAGAGGAAGTTGGAGTGCAATTGACTTGCTTGGCCTCTGCCCTCCAGTTGTGCAGCATTCACGCATTCCACCTTCCGACTCAATGCATCGACCACGACATTCGCCTTCCCAGGCTTGTACTCCATCGCCATATCAAATTCAGCCAGGAAGTCCTGCCACCGTGCCTGCTTTGGGGAGAGCTTCTTCTGAGTTTGGAAATAGCTCAGGGCGATGTTGTCTGTCCTCAGCACAAATCGCGACCCGAGGAGGTAGTGTCGCCAAACTCGCAGACAGTGGATCACTGCTGTCATCTCCTTCTCATGCACTGGATACCGCCTCTCGGTCTCGTTGAGTTTGCGGCTCTCGTAGGCCACCGGATGACCTTCCTGCATGAGTACTCCCCCAATAGTGAAGTCCGAAGCATCTGTATGGACTTCAAAGGGCTCTCCATAGTTTGGCAATTTGAGCACTGGTTCTTCTAGAACAGCAGCCTTCAGATCTTGGAATGCTCTCTCACATTTGTCAGACCACTTCCAAGGCTGCTCCTTCTTCAGCAACTCTGTCAGTGGGGTTGCCCGCTTCGAATATCCCGCAATGAAGCATCGATAGTAGTTGACGAAACCAAGGAAGGATCTCAACTCTGGCACCTTCTTTGGAGTTCGCCATTCCGCAACTGCTTGCACCTTCGACTTGTCCATCCGAATGGAGCCATCACCGATTCGATGCCCCAAGAATAGGATCTCAGTCTGAGCAAAGTAGCATTTCTCCCTTTTTACGAACAGAGTGTTCTCCCTGAGAACCTTGAAAATCGTCCGAAGGTGCTTGACGTGCTCCTCGAGCGTTTGGCTGTAGACGACGATATCGTCCAAGTAGACGACCACGAACTTATCCAAATACTCCTTGAATAGTTGGTTCATGAGAGTACAGAATGTGGCCGGAGCGTTGGTCAAGCCGAAAGGCATCACCAAGAACTCAAACGCTCCATACCTGGTCACACAGGTAGTCTTTGCTTCGTCGCCTTCAGCAATGCGCACCTACCAATACCCCGACCGAAGGTCGAGTTTTGAGAAATACTTTGCCTTGCCCAATTGATCGAACAAGTCCGCAATGAGCGGGATGGGATACTTGTTCTTCACTGTTACTTTGTTGAGGGCTCGGTAGTCGACGCATAATCGGAGGCTCCCATCTTGTTTCTTCTGGAAGAGAACTGGAGCTCCGAAAGGTGCTTTAGAGCTGCGGATGAGACCACCGCTTAGCAGTTCACCCAACTGCTTTCTGAGTTCTGCCAACTCTGGTGGAGGCATGCGGTAGGGTGGTCTTGCTGGAGGCTTTACTCCTGGCTCCAGCTCGATACTGTGATCCACGCCTCTGCGTGGTGGAAGAGTCTTCGGCAACTCGGGTGGCATGACGTCTTTGAACTCTTTCAGGACGTTCGCCACCATAGCAGGTTCTTGAATGGCCTCCTCGTTGAGTGGCTCTAGCTTCATAGCAGCCACGAATGTCAACTCGCCTTTTCGCACCCCTTTCTTCAATTGTAACGCCGAAATGTGTTGGAGCTCCTTAGTTCCTCTCCGAGAGACGGGAACCACGCAGGGGTCATCGCTTCCCATCATACATAGGGAGTTCAAGAACGGCATCGGCACCAACTTTGCCGCGTGCATAAACTCCATTCCAAGAATCACTTGGAAGTCGTCCAGTGGCACGGCCATCATGTTGGTGTTCCCGCTCCAAGTCCCGATTTTGATGGGAACTCCCTTCGCCAACCCGGAGATTCGCTTGGCCTTCGAGTTCACTGCTTTCATTCGGCTTGGGCTCTTCTCCAAGATCAACCCAAGTCACTGTGCTTCACGATCGGCTATGAAGTTGTGGGTAGCGCCCGTATCCACCATTGCACGGGTCGTTTGGCCGTTCAGCTTGATGTCTACATACATCAACTCACTACCCCCTGCTTTCTGTTGCTTTGTCTTGTTGTTCTCCCCCACTTGACCCCGCATAGCGTTCAACAAACGCATTGCTCCCATTCGGGGTCCTTGCGACTCCTCATCGTCGCTGCTGGATTCTGAACTGCTCGAACTAAGAGCAACAGTTTTGCCCTTGTCCGATCGAGGAGGGTGGATGGAAGCCGTCAAAGCGTTGAGTGCCTGTTTCTGTGGGCACTCCCTTACCATGTGCGGTCCTCCGCACAAAAAGCATCCTCCAGGTTTTGAGGCCTTGCCTTTCGAGTTCGGCCCTTTTTGGGAGCTCCTCTTCTTCTGTTCGCCCCCGAGCTCCTTCCCTCGAGAATGTTTTTGAGGGCGATTGCTTGAAGATTGTTTCCTTCTCGCTGGGTCTTCAGAGGAAACAAAGTCAGTGAGCCTTTCTGCAGCTGTAATTGCCCCGACCACATCGGTAACATTCCTTCGATTCAGCTCCTGTTGAGCCCATGGTTTCAAACCATCAAGGAAGCTGAACAACTTGTCCTTCTCTGACATGTCCTGTATGTCCAGCATTAGTGCAGAAAACTGCTTCATATAGTCTCGGATGGTGGTACTTTGGCGGAGTTGTCTCAACTTCCTTCTTGCGACGAACTCTGTGTTCTCCGGTAGGAACTGAGTTCTCAACTCCCGCTTCAAGTCCGCCCATGTGTCGACTCGACACCGACCTTGTTGGATCTCCTCCCAACGAGTTCGCCACCAAAGTTTCGCATCTCCGTTCAGATACATTGTTGCTATAGAAACTTTGGTATCTTCAGAATCGGGCCTCGTAGCTCGGAAGTATTGCTCCATGTCGAACAGAAAGTTCTCGAGCTCCTTGGCATCTCTGGCCCCTCCATATCCATGAGGCTCAGGTGCCCTCAAATTTTGTGGCGGTGCCACGCGGGTGTTGCCTCCTCCTGCATTCAGTGTTCTTGTAAGCATGGCCACCTTTGCAGTGAGTTCCGCCACAACATCTTGTAAGTGTTGCACGGAGTCTTTGGTGTCGTCAGACAGTCGATCGACTAGGGCCTCGACCTTGTCGATCCTAGACTCCGCTTCCTCTTGCGAGCTCTCTACCCCAACAAGTCTTTGTTGGTCATGGTAAAGTTCCTCCAAGCTCGCTTCCAGAACATCCAGGCGGGTCTCCGCCGTCGTGAGTCTCTCCTTATGACTCTTCTTCCCAGTTAGCGCACCAGATTGTGCTTCCTCCGCTCGCGGAGAGTTGCCAACTTCTCGCTCGTCCTGTTTGCTGCCGCGCTCCTCTTGAGCGGCTCCAACAGCATGCGAGCGAGTGTGCACATGCAGCCCACCTGCGGCTGCTTGGGGCAAGGGTCCGGTTTGCCCCGTCTTGCTTGATTCGCCACGATGCTTTGCCATGGCGAAGTTGCGAAGTTCGTTCGCTGTTCGATCGAAGAGCTTGCCCGCTCTGATACCACAATGTCACGACCTTAGCTGGAATTGCCTAAGGCGTGAGGCACCCTTGCGGCCAAAGACGCGAACTTAGCTTGCGTTGCCTAAGTCGCGAGTCACCCTTGTGGCAAAGACGCGAACTTAGCTTGCGTTGCCTAAGTCGCGCTTCGCCCTTGCGATCTTGCTCCGCAAGGATCAGCCACTTTGTAACCTCTCGCAGGTCCCGAAGGACCTGTAAAAGAGAAAGAAAGTTAGATCGAAAGAACGAGCAACGGACAAGTCCCGAAGTCTCGCGAAAGGGGAAGCTTTACAAGCAATTCGTCGAACACCTTGTGTGCACAAGAGAAAAGAGGGGGAAGGAGAAAACAAGGCTTTCAAGGATGAACGAACAGCTGCAAGCCCACAAACAGCCGCTCACCTGGTCCCGGGCGCGAAGACAAGTTCCCGTAGGGGTCACGTGCGAACTTGCGAAAGAGAGTTCAACGCCCGGTATATAACCGAAGCCCCATCCAGCCATGTGCCACCCGGGGGGTTCCTGGGGGCTGAGATGGCTGACATTTTGGTGAGCGGAGGCAGTTCTCCGCTCACCTCCTGCGGCACGCGAAAACGGGCCGTTTTGGGCTGTTTTGGGGTTGTTTTGCTCGGTTCGGTGAGTGATCGCTTTGCAACACTGCAGCTTGTTCGAACTTACATATTTACAAGAAAAATGACCCAAAACTAAGACAAAATGTGCTGTCAAGCAGCTGTACATGCAGGGGTGAGCGACGAACGGTTCGTTGAACGGAGTTGTTGCGGTTGCGCGATGACCGTTCGTGACATTAGGGCGGCCCACCCACCTGGGTCTCGCCCCTCGGTCGCAGCCTGCCTGCACCGAGCACCTCAGCCGCTCGTTGCCGAGATCCACCTCGGCGCGGCCCGACCGCCTGTCGTGTTCCTCGGCCGCGTGGTGCCCGAGACCGCGTCCTCGCGTCCTGCCCGCCTGCGTCGTGCTACCAGGTCGCAATCACCCCGCCTGCGCAGTCACACCTGCGCAGTCACCTCACCTGCGTTGTGCTCCTCGGCCCTCGGCCCTCGGCCTTACGCCTCCCGAGATCACACCTGCGCGGTTCACCCGCCTGCGTTGTGCTCCTCGGCCCTCGGCCCTAGGCTTTACGCCTCCCGAGACCACACCTGCACGGTCACCCCGCCTGCGTTGTGCTCCTCGGCCCTCGGCCCTCGGCCTTAGGCCTCCCGAGATCACACCTGCGTGGTCACCCCGCCTGCGTTGTGCTCCTCGGCCCTCGGCCTTACGCCTCCCGAGATCACACCTGCGCGGTCACCCCGCCTGCGTCGTGCTCCTCGGCCCCTACTCCCGAGACACACCTACGTGGTTCACCCGCCTGCGTCGTGCTCCTCGGCCCCCCGGCTCTCGGGACACACCTGCGCGGTTCACCCGCTTGCGTCGAACTCCTCGGCCCCTGCACCCAAGACATACCTGCACGGTTTACCCGCCTGCGTCGCGCTCCTCGGCCCTTCGGCTTTACGCAACCCAAGACATACCTGCGCGGTTTACCCGCCTGCATCGCGCTCCTCGGCTCTTCGGCTTTACGCCCCCCAAGACATACTTGGCCGCTCCTCGGCTCTTCGGCTTTACGCCACCCAAGACATACTTGGTCGCTCCTCGGCTCTTCGGCTCTACGCCACCCAGGACACGCCTGCGCGGCTAGCCCGCCTGCGTCGTGCTCCTCTGCTCTTCGACTCTGCGCCACCCAGGACACGCCTGCGCGGCTAGCCCGCCTGCGTCGTGCTCCTCGCCCTCGCGGCTCCGTTCTCCCCGAAATGCGTCCGAAACCACACATGCTCCGTGCTCCTCGCCCTCGCGGCCCTTGGCTCTACGACTCCCGAAACCACACCTGCGCGCTCACCCCGCCTGCGCTGTGCTCCTCGGCTCCATTGCCCCCGAGTCCAACTCTGCTCGGCTTCCTGACTAAGTTGCGCACCTCGACCTCGTGCTGCTCGAGATGCGTTCGCGCGACCGGCTCGTCTGCGCCATGCCCCTCGGATCCGCATGAACAGCCTACCTGAAGTAAGAAGCCATGCATCGGACTCCCTGCATGCAAAAACTGACGCATAGCTCCTTTCGGGGGGGGCATATGATAGGGACAAAAATGGCAGCGTGCCGACCCCTCCGGCCTCCTCCGCTCCTGGGACTCGGCCATGGACTGTTGCTCCGCGTGGGACGGCGTGGCCTGCGACGCTGCCACTGGTCGCGTCGTCAATGTCTCCCGCCCTGGCCTCTCCTCCGGGCCCGACTTCATCTCCGACGCCTCCATTGCCGGGAGGCTCTCGCTTGCCCTCGGCGACCTCTTCTCCCTTCGGTTGCTCGATCTCAGCAACCTCAAGCAGCTCACCGGCCCCATTCCACCCGCCCTCGGCCGCCTCTCGAACACCTCCTCCTCGACTCCAACCAACTCACCGGTTGCATCCCCTCCGCGTTCGCAAACCTCACCCGACTATGAATGCTCTATTTTACGTCTTATATAAAACATAGTTTAATCGGGTTTCTTTGTGCGAAACTACTTTCGATATTTAACACTTTTTCTTGAAACCACACACCAAGAAGTGTTAAGGTTTCAAAAATCAATCTTTTAATGCACGATTTTGAACTCTTTTGAATGAAACCAAAAGAAACCGTTGTTGACATGTACACCTGTTTTACGTATGTCATCAATGTTTTAAAAACAATTGGTAGAAGTTTTTCGGATTTTGAACTTGTAAACAAGATTTTACATTCTCTTTCTAAAAATTGGAATTCAAAAGTAACTGTGATAAAAGAAGCTAAAAATCTAAACAACTTACCACTTAAAGAACTAATTGATTCGTTAATGACATATGAAAATGGTGTACAATACACATGATGAACATGATGAACAAAACAACCTTTCAAAGAACATGAACGATTTGAGACATAGAACACAAGAAAACCACTTGAGCATAAGCTGAAGTGGTGATGAATTTGAACTTGTATAGAAATTTAAAAAGTTAATAAAACAAAAATTAAAGAATAAAAAAAACAGAATTCATCGCCTCACCTGGGCGCCATTCTGTCCGAGGAGGAAGGCAATAATGCTGACTCGACATGCGCTGACGTTATCCGCTCTCAGACAACGACTTCATCGTTGCTTGACCCCACGCGCTTGACCGAGGTAGAGGAGGACGACGACCGACCCTCGCCCATACCCTACGACATTTCGGTTCTCCACGTAACATCAATAGCAATGTCAGACGCTACCAGCCTGCCCCTTGCAAGCGGGCACATCAGGGAACAGTAAGCTTCCCTATAAATACCCTTACCTTCTGAATGGAAAAAGGGGACTGGAACTTCTACTTCTCCACCTAAAACCCTCTCCGCTTCCTTTAACTTGGTCGTCGGAGGGGTTAGGCCGAGCTTCCGACCCGACCTCCGTGCAGGTATGAAGACGCCCGACCTCCCGCTGGGCTCCCGGCGTGGAGCCGCCTCCATGAGGACCCAACGACACCAGCACGCGACCACCCAGACGGTTCGTCGAAGCCCACCTAGGAGAGATCCCCTCGTCGACCGAGCCCGAACAAAGCCGCGTCGGCCCCCGAGGCCACGGCTTACAGTTGTTTACCACAACATTTTGGCGCTAGAAGGAGGGCTCGGAATGTCGGGTGATCACCCGAGCCGTGTCCCTCGGACGTAGACAGCTGAGTTCCACCTGCGTGGTTTGCCCGCCTGCGTCATGCTACTCGGTCGCTCGATGCCCAAGACCTCACCAGCGTGGCCTGTCCGCCTACATGGTGCTACTCGGTCGCTCGATGCCCAAGGCCACACCTGCGCGCCCTGCCCGCCTGCGTCGTGCTACTCGGTCGCATTATGCCCGAGACCACACCTGCGTGGTTTGCCCGCCCGCGTCGTGCTCCTCGGCCGCGTAATGCCCGAGACCACCAGCGCGGCCAGCCCGCCTGCGTCGAGCTCCTCGGCTTCCTGCTCCTGAGACACACGTGCGCGGCCAGCCCGCCTACGTCGTGCTCCTCGGCTTCCTGCTCCCGAGACACACCTGCGTGGTTTGCCTGCCTGCGTCGTGCTACTCGATCGCTCGATGCCCGAGACCTCACCAGCGTGGCCTGTCCGCCTACGTTGTGCTACTCGGTCGCTCGATGCCCAAGGCCACACCTGCGCGGCCTGCTCGCCTGCGTCGTGCTACTCGGTCACACGATGCCCGAGACCACACCTGCGTGGTTTGCCCGCCTGCGCCGTGCCCCTCGGCCGCGTAATGCTCAAGACCACCAGCGCGGCCAGCCAGCCCGCTTGCGTCGTGCTCCTCGGCCGCGTAATGCCCGAGACCACCAGCGCGGCCAGCCAGCCCGCCTGCGTCGTGCTCCTCGGCTTCCTGCTCCCGAGACACACGTGTGCGGCCAGCCCGACTGCGTCGTGATCCTCGGCTTCCTGCTCCCGAGACACACGTGCGTTGCCAGCCCGCCTGCGTCGTGCTCCTCGGCTTCCTGCTCCCGAGACACACCTGCGCGGTTTACCCGCCTGCGTCGTGCTCCTCGAGCCGTATCTTTCGGCTTGAGCCATATTGCTCGGTCGCAGACCGCCGAGTCCTACCTCAGCGTGGCCTTCCCGCCTGAACTAGATCCCACAGCCCGAGCCACATCCTTCGGGTTGAGCCATATCCCTCGATCGTAGACTGCCGAGTTCTATCTCAACGCGGCCTTCCCACCTGAGATGCATCCCTCGGCCCGGGTCATAGCTTCGACACGAGCCGTGTCCCTCGGACGTAGACTGCCGAGTTCCACCTCAGCGCGGCCTGCCCGCCTTCACCATATCCCTTGGCCTTCACCGTGTTACTCGATCGCTCGATGCTCGAGACCTCACCAGCGTGGCCAGCCCGCCTGCGTCGTGCTCCTCGGCTTCCTGCTCCCGAGACACACGTGCGCGTCCAGCCCGCCTGCGTCGTGCTCCTCGGCCTCCGCTAGAAGGAGGGCCCGAATGTCGAGGGATCGGCAGATCGACTTGGACGAAGCCACAACTGAGGGGTCACACCCGATCGGGGCTCCGAGGGAGCGCGCCCCGTAAGGAGAACCTTGAGATGAACACCCCGCCACGACCTCGGAATGCTTTTGGCGGTCATTTAACGACCCGAGCTTGTCGCCACCCGAGGGTCCCCCTACCGACCCATCATCGATGTCGTCTGAGGCCTTACAGGACCTCGCCTATCAAGTCCGGGCTTTGACAGGCATGGTGCAAACCATCATCCCACTAGTCCCTCGTCCGGAGCACCCGCTTGCGATCTAACCAGTGCGGCAACAAGCGCTGCCTGTCCAGGCCCACACGCTACCTCCGGAGGTCCCGACTTCGCCTCGGGACCGATTGGCCTTGCTCGGGGATCGAGCGACGACAAACCCGAGAGGTTGCCCGGAACCCGAGGCATTGTCTTCGGATTCAACGGACTCCCTGCGAGCCCAGTTACGCTTCGTTAGTCAGCGGCACGACAAAGTGCAGCAGGAGGTTCGCTGGTCAAGGGGGGAGCTCGGTGTGAACGCACAACAGGGGTCTCCGTTCACGCCCGAGATTCAAGGTCAGATAGTCCCCCCGAACTTCCAGCTCCCCTCTCTGGACGCATATGACGGCTCCACCGACCTAGCGGATCACGTGGCCACTTTCCGTGCCTAGACGGTGCTGTATGGGACCTCTGATGCTTTGATGTGCAGAGCGTTCCCCACAACTCTAAGAGGATCAGCTCGCACATGGTACAGCGGCCTGAAGACCTAGACGATCACCTCCTTTGATCAACTCGTCAGTGACTTCGAGTTCAGCTTCCTGGCTTACGCCCACCCGAAGCCGTCCGTTGTGCTGCTCCTCGGACTCAACCAAAGGGAGGGTGAGCCCCTCTCCAATTTTGTGAATCGCTTTACCACATAAATCTGGGGGTTGCCGGAAGCTCATCCCTCCCTGTTAATACAGGCATTTATGATAGCCCTGCGACCTTCCAGGTTCTTCTGGTCCCTCCTGGAGCAACCCACCACCGCGGTACCGATGATGCTCCAACGGGCCAACCACTACATCGCGGCGAAAGCCTGGATGGTCGGGAGGCGGGACAAGCACAAGAGGATCAGGCCAAGCGCCACCCCACCATAAATGAGGCCTCCTCTTGAGCCAAGCTCCTCGGCCACAACCGGCCCGAGGTCACCTCTACGCGGCCTACCCGCCTGAGCTAAGCTCCTCGGCCATAGCCGGTCCGAGGCCTCATCCCGAGTTAAGCTCCTCGACCGCAACCGGTCCGAGGCCGCCTCCCGAGTTAAGCTCCTCGGCCGCATCAAGTCTGAGGCCACCTCTGCGTAGCCTGCCCGTCTGAGTCGCGTTCCTCGGCTGCATCTGCCCGAGACCACTACCTCAACGTGGATCGCTTGAGTCATGCTCCTCAGTTGCTTATTGCCCGAGACTGCGACCTTTACGCGGCCTGCCCACTTGAGTCACGCTCCTCGGCTTCATCTGCCCGGGACCACTACCTCAGCGTGGATCACCTGAGTCGTGCTCCTCGACTGCTTGCTGCCCGAGACCGCGACCTCTGCGCGGCTTGCCCGCCTGAGTCGCGCCCCTCGGCTACTTGTTGCCCAAGACCGCGACCTCTGCGCGGCTTGCCCACCTGAGTCGCGCTCCTCGGCTTCATCTGCCCGAAACCACTACCTCAGCGTGGATCGCTTGAGTCGTGTTCCTCGGCTGCTTGTTGCCCGAGACCGCGACCTCTGCGCGGCCTGCCCGCCTGAGTCGCGCTCCTCGGCTTCATATGCCTGAGACCACTCCCTCAGCGTGGATCGCCTGAGTCGTGCTCCTCGGCTGCTTGTTGCCCGAGACCGCGACCTCTGCGTGGCTTGCCCACCTGAGTCGCGCTCCTCGGCTTCATCTGCCAGAAACCACTACCTCAGCATGGATCGCCTGAGTCGTGCTCCTCGGTTGCCTGTTGCCCGAGAACGCGACCTGCCCGCCTGAGTCACACTCCTCTGCTTCATCTGCCCGAGACCACTACCTCAGTGTGGATCGCCTGAGTCATGCTCCTCGGCTACTTGTTGCCCGAGACCGCGACCTCTGCGCGGCCTACCCGCTTGAGTCGTGCTCCTCGGCTGCTTGCTGCCCGAGACCACGACTTCTGCGTGGCTTGCCCACCTGAGTCGTGCCCCTCGGCTGCTTGTTGCCCGAGACCATGACCTCTGCGCGGCTTGCCCGCCTGAGTCGCGCTCCTCGGCCTCATCTGCCCGAAACCACTACCTCAGCGTGGATTGCCTAAGTTGTGCTCCTCGCCTGCTTGTTGCCCGAGACCGCGACCTCTGCGCGGCCTGCCCGCTTGAGTCGCGCTCCTTGGCTTCATCTGCCTGAGCCCACTACCGCAGCGTGGATCGCCCGAGTCGTGCTCCTCGACTTCATCTGCCCGAAACCACTACCTCAACGTGGATCGCTTGAGTCGTGCTCCTCGGCTGCTTGTTGCCCGAGACCGCGACCTCTGCGCGGCCTGCCCGCCTGAGTCGGGCTCCTCGGCTTCATCTGCCCGAGACCACTACCTAAGCGTGGATCGCTTGAGTCGTGCTCCTCGGCTCCATGCCGCCCGAGACCACACCTGCACGGCCAGCCCGCCTGTGTCGTGCTCCTTGACTCCATGCCGCCTGAGACCACACCTGCGCGGCCAACTCGCCTGCGTCATGCTCCTCGGCTCCAAGCAGCCCGAGTCCCATCTCTGCGCAGCCTGCTTGCCCGAGCATGTACCTCGACTGCACGTCGCTCGAGACTACCGCGGCACGCCTAGCCCGCCTTACTCTCTAAACTTGGGTCATACCCCAGGTAACGGATCGGCAACCGCACGATAAGAACAAATACAGAAAGCTGAAGCCATGCCTCAGACCCCCGTTATAACAACCAATGCATAGCTTCTTTCGGGGGGGGGGGGAATATGATGAGGGTAAAAATGGCGATCAGTCTCAGGACAACGTCAACTGCTCCAAATGACGTCACGCGCCTCGGAACTGATCAGAACGTCGACCGAGGCACATTAACATCCTGCAAAAGCCAAGTCCAACACGCTACGCTACCGCTTCTATCAGACGCTGAGCCAAGCTCCTCGGCCACAACCGGCCCGAGGTCACCTCTGCGCGGCCTACCCGCCTGAGCTAAGCTCCTTGGCCATAGCCGGTCCGAGGCCTCCTTCCGAATTAAGCTCCTCGACCGCAACCAGTTCGAGGCCGCCTCCCGAGTTAAGCTCCTCGGCCGCATCAAGTCCGAGGCCACCTCTGCGCAGCCTGCCCGTCTGAGTCGCGCTCCTCGGCTGCATCTGCCCGAGACCACTACCTCAGCGTGGATCGCTTGAGTCGTGCTCCCCGGTTGCTTGTTGCCCGAGACTGCAACCTTTGCGTGGCCTGCCCACTTGAGTCGCGCTCCTCGACTTCATCTGCCCGGGACCACTACCTCAGCGTGGATCGCCTGAGTCGTGCTCCTCGACTGCTTGCTGCCCGAGACCGCGACCTCTGCGCGGCTTGCCCGCCTGAGTCGCGCCCCTCGACTGCTTGTTGCCCGAGACCGCGACCTCTGCACGGCTTGTCCACCTGAGTCGCGCTCCTCGGCTTCATCTGCTCGAAACCCCTACCTCAGAGTGGATCGCTTGAGTCGTGCTCCTCGGCTGCTTGTTGCCCGAGACCGCGACCTCTGCGCGGCCTGCCCGCCTGAGTCGCGCTCCTCGGCTTCATATGCCTGAGACCACTACTTCAGCGTGGATCGCCTGAGTCGTGCTCCTCGACTGCTTGCTGCCCAAGACCGTGACCTCTGCGCGGCTTGCCCGCCTGAGTCGCGCCCCTCGGCTGCTTGTTGCCCGAGACCGCGACCTCTGCGTGGCTTGCCCACCTGAGTCGCGCTCCTCGGCTTCATCTGCCCGAAACCACTACCTCAGCGTGGATCGCTTGAGTCGTGCTCCTCGGCTGCTTGTTGCCCGAGACCGCGACCTCTGCGAGGCCTGCCCGCCTGAGTCGTGCTCCTCGGCTTCATATGCCTGAGACCACTACCTCAGCGTGGATCGCCTGAGTCGTGCTCCTCGGCTGCTTGTTGCCCGAGATCGCGACCTCTACGTGGCTTGCCCGCCTGAGTCGCGCTCCTCGGCTTCATCTGCCCGAAACCACTACCTCAGCGTGGATCGCCTGAGTCGTGCTCCTCGGCTGCTTGTTGCCCGAGACCGGGACCTGCCTGCCTGAGTCACGCTCCTCTGCTTCATCTGCCCGAGACCACTACCTCAGTTTGGATCGCCTGAGTCGTGCTCCTCGGTTGCTTGTTGCCTGAGACCGCGACCTCTGCGCGGCCTGCCTGCCTGAGTCGCGCTCCTCGGCTTCATCTGCTCGAGACCACTACCTAAGCGTGGATCGCTTGAGTCGTGCTCCTCGGCTGCTTGCTGCCCGAGACCACGACCTCTACGTGGCTTGCCTGCCTGAGTCGCGCCCCTCGGCTGCTTGTTGCCCGAGACCGTGACCTCTGCGCGGCTTGCCCGCCTAAGTCGCGCTCCTCGGCCTCATCTGCCCAAAACCACTACCTCAGCGTGGATCGCCTGAGTCGTGCTCCTCGGCTGCTTGTTGCCCGAGACCGCGACCACTGCACGGCCTGCCCGCTTGAGTCGCGCTCCTCGGCTTCATCTGCCCGAGCCCACTACCACAGCGTGGATCGCTTGAGTCGTGCTCCTCGGCTTCATCTGCCCGAGACCACTACCTAAGTGTGGATCGCCTGAGTCGTGCTCCTCGGCTCCATGCCGCCCGAGACCCACACCTGCGCGGCCAGCCCGCCTGCGTCGTGCTCCTCGACTCCATGCCGCCCGAGACCACACCTGCGCGGCCAACTCGCCTGCGTCATGCTCCTCGGCTCCAAGCAGCCCGAGTCCCATCTCTGCGCAGCCTGCTTGCGCGAGCATGTACCTCGACTGCACGTCGCTCGAGACTACCGCGGCACGCCTAGCCCGCCTTACTCTCTAAACTTGGGTCATACCCCAGGTAACGGATCGGCAACCGCACGATAAGAACGAATACAGAAAGCTGAAGCCATGCCTCAGACCCCCG
The DNA here is from genome assembly GCF_036884655.1 of Musa acuminata AAA Group. Taxonomy (NCBI): domain Eukaryota; kingdom Viridiplantae; phylum Streptophyta; class Magnoliopsida; order Zingiberales; family Musaceae; genus Musa; species Musa acuminata. The sequence goes on along the minus strand of NW_027021291.1, from coordinate 1,592,619 downwards.
TTATAACGACCGACGCATAGCTTCTTTCGGGGGGGGGGAATATGATGAGGGTAAAAATGGCGATCAGTCTCAGGACAACGTCAACTGCTCCAAATGATGTCACGCGCCTCGGAACTTATCAGAACGTCAATCGAGGCACATTAACATCCTGCAAAAGCCAAGTCCAACACGCTATGCCATCGCTGCTATCAGATGCTACCAGGAGTACGGTCCCGCTCCCGGCGAGCGAGCACATCAAGCAACGGTAACCTTCCTTATAAAATCCTCGCACTAAGCAGAAGGAAATAAGAGGGAGGAAGATGAGACAAACATCCCACTATACCTCGACTAACTTGATCGTCGGAGGGGTCGAGCCGCACTCTCCCGACCCGACATGTGTGCAGGTACGAAGACGGAGCCCTCCACCAAACGCCCAGGAGCCGAGCCCCCTTCCCGAAGGAAACAGCGACCCGTCGACGCTCGGACCACCCAAGCGCGATCGCCTCGGTAGCCCCCAGGGTCATCCAACGCAACCCACGATCATTCGGACTCGAACCAAACCGCATCGGCCCCGAGGCCACGGCTTAAAATTGTTTACACTAACACTTAGTTAGGTTCAATTTGAATACCTCTACCATTTATGGCTTGCACAATATTTTTCTAATAATATATTTGTTGAATCTCGGATTTTGATGATGGAATCAATTGTCATTTGTTGTCTAATCTATGTGTTGAGATAAGTGTGCAGGATTAACTACGATGAAAGATAGACAAGCAGCAGGAGTTGCGCCGGAGTCAAGTTCATGATCACGTTGGGAGTTCGAGAGTTCGACGGAAGTACGGACGGTCGTCGGAGGTTCTGCGAGAACAGATCCGAGAAGTCCAGAAGCTTGCCAAGCGAAGCTCGTCGGAACTCGCCAAGTGGATCGTCGCAAAGTCCAGGAGTTTGCCGGAAGTCCGCAGAAGCATCACCGAGGGTTCATCGGATGATCAACGGAAGTTCGCCGGAAACTCGCCGGAAGAAGCGATTGACGTACCGAAGCAAAGCTGCAGAAATTGTCTTAGATTTAATCGTAGTTAGCACGGTGATTAAGTTAGAAATGGGAGGTGATCCCATTAGCTTAATCCTGGGGCAATTGGGCCCCTGAAGAACTCAAGTTGGGTCGAATGGTTCAACCCATTCGAACCCAAGTGGCTGTCGGAGGTGCAACCGCCCAGGCAGGGAGGTGCCACCGCCCAGGCTGAGTCTCCCAGCGAGACTGGGCGGTGCAACCGCTCCAGCCAAGAGGTGCAACCGCCCAGGGGTAAGTCTCCCAGCGAGACTGGGCGGTGCAACCTCCTCTGTCGAGAGGTAGCACCGCCTGAGCTCAAGTTCCGAGCTCTGGCAGGCGATGCAACCACCGAGCTCGGTCTTCGAGCTCTAGCAGAGAGCTGCAACCTCTCTGGCCAGGAGATGCACAGCCTAAGCTCGGTCTTCGAGCTCTGGCAGAGTGGTGCAACCACCTCTGGCAGAGAGGTGCAACCACCTCTGGCAGAAAGGGGCGATCACCTCTGGCAGAGAAGAGAAACTTCTCTGGTCAGGAGAAGCACCGCCTGAGCTCGGTCTTCGAGCTCTGGCAGGAAGGTGCAACCACCCCTGACAGAGAAGGTGGAACCGTCCGAGCTCAGTCTTCGAGCTCTGCCAGGCGGTGCCACCTCTCCAGTCGAGAGGTGCAGCCGCCTGAGCTCAGACTTCGAGCTCTGCCAGGCGGTGCCACCTCTCCAGTCAAGAGGTGCAACCGCCTGATCCCAGAATTCCGGGATTTGATCGTTTTGAGCTCGAAATTTGAATTGGGTTGGGGCCTATAAATACCCCACCCATTCAGCACTGAAAAGATACAGACCTACACCGAAATCTTGATCTTTTCTGTGATTCTAAGAGCTCAAAAGTGTTGTAAAGCCTTTAAGTCTCCTCCTTCTGTTCTTCAAGTTTTCAGCTGTAAAGTGAGGAGAGAAAGGTCTGTAAAGGTTGTCTCCTGAGCCTATCAAAAGGAGAGAAACTGTAAAAGGGTAGTTTGGCCTTCGCCCATTGAAGGAAGGCAGCTAGTTGACGTCGGCAACCTCGTCGGTGGAGGAAGCCAAAAGTGGAGTAGGTCAAGGCTGACCGAACCACTCTAAATCTCTGGTTTGCATTTATCTTTGAGCACTTTATCATTACTGCAAACCTCCCTCAATACTACTGCTCTCTGCGCTTTCACGAACAAGTTCTACGTGCTGTTTTTCCGAATCTGCATTCAGACGTAAACTCGTATTTTCGTACATTACAGTTTACGTTTACGTTTGATTCTGCAGAACTGTTTTCCGAGCTTTTACGAAAGAGCTTCTTTGCAGTTTACACTTACATTTTGACCCTATTGATAACTGCAAACTGTCCTCTACAATTTTACAAACGAGTTTCAACATTTAGACGTAAAACTGCATTTAGACGTAAATCGGCTTTCCTCTCACAATCATCAGTTCTCAGTTCACGTTTACGTCTTGATTTCAACTGCATACTGTCTTCTGCGAGTATACAAACGAGTTTCAAAGTTTAGACGTAAATCTGAGTTTAGACGTAAATCTGCATTTAAACGTAAAACTGCGTTTAGACGTAAATCTGCGTTTAGACGTAAAACTGCGTTTAGACATAAAACTACGTTTAGACGTAAATCTGCGTTTAGACGTAAAACTGTGTTTAGACGTAAATCTGAGTTTAGACGTAAACTGCGCTTAGACGCAAAACTGCGCTTAGACGCAAACTGTGTTTAGACGCAAACTGTGTTTAGACGCAAACTGCGCTTAGACGCAAACTGCGCTTAGACGCAAACTGTGTTTAGACGCAAACTGCGCTTAGACGCAATCTGCGCTTAGACGCAAACTGCACTTAGATACAAACTGAGAATTAGCTTTTGCATCATAATAGTTTTCATTGAACGAACGCAGCTTTTGATTTTTAATCGCTGTAAGATTTCCGCTGCACTAATTCACCCCCCCCCCTCTTAGTGCTCTCGATCCTAACAATTGGTATCAGAGCCCGGTTAACTCTCAAAAGGATTAAAACCCAAGAGAGATGGCTTACGCCGGAAACCAAGAGGGCCATTCTATTACACGTCCACCCATGTTTAATGGGACGGACTACACCTACTGGAAGACCCGAATGAGGATCTTTCTTATTTCTATGGATTTTGAATTATGGAATCTTGTCGAGAATAGATTTTCAAAGTCTTCTCTTCCAATGATCGATTGGAATGATTTGGAGAAGAAGGCTTTCGCTCTAAATGCAAAGGCTATGAATGCCTTATTTTGTGCACTCGATAAAAACGAGTTTAATCGTGTTTCAACTTGTGAAACTGCATTTGATATTTGGCACACACTCGAAGTGACCCATGAAGGCACAAGTAGAGTAAAAGAGTCAAAAATCAATTTGCTGTTACACTCTTTCGAACTCTTTCGGATGAAACCGAGTGAAACCATTGGCGATATGTTCACCCGTTTCACGGATGTCGTCAACGGTCTAAAAGGACTCGGAAAGAGCTTTTCGGATTTTGAGCTTGTTAATAAGATACTAAGATCCCTTCCAAAAAGTTGGGATCCTAAAGTCACCGCTATTCAAGAGGCAAAAGATCTGCAAAATTTCCCTCTTGAAGAACTAATCGGGTCATTAATGACCTACGAAATGACTTGTAAAGCTCATGAAGAGCAAGAAGACATCCTTCCAAAGAACAGGAAGGATATGGCACTCAAAACTTCAGAATGCCACTTGAGAGAAAACTCAAGTGATGAGGACTGTGATGATGACTTGGCACTTCTAACAAGAAAGTTTAAAAAGTTCTTTAAAAGAAACAAGTTTAAGAATGATGCAAAAAATAAACATGAACCCAAAAAGGACCAAGTAATCTGCTATGAATGCAAAAAGCCGGGACACTACAAGAATGATTGTCCCCAAGTCAAGAAAAGAACAACAAAGAAGAAAGCGCTCCAAGCAACATGGGATGATTCGAGCGCATCTGAGGAAGAGGAGTCCAACACCGAGCAAGTTGCTCATTACGCCTTAATGGCCATCGAAGACGAGGTAACAAATTCAATAGATGCTGATTTATCTTTCGATGAATTATTAAATGCCTTCAATGACTTATTTGACGAATGCAAGAGTATAAGTAGAAAATATAAATTGCTGAAAAAGATGCATGATAGTCTTACTTGTGAGTTTGATAAGTTAAAAGTCGAACATCATGATAGTTTAAATTCATGTATCAAATGTCATGACTTAGAAACCATGCAAAAAGAAAACCTGCTACTCAAGGACACCTTGAAGAAATTCGAGGTTGGTAGCAAGTCATTAAACATGATCCTTGCAAACAAGGGTCACATTCCAAAAAGGAGCGGGATTGGATTTGTGAGAAATCCTCACCAAAATCCAACCACCTTCATAAAAGGCTCCATCTTACATGTTCAACACCAAACTAAGTGCAACTTTTGTTGCAAATCTGGACACAAGACACATTGTTGTCCATTCAAGAAAATAAGTCCAAACAAATTAATCTGGGTTCCTAAAGGAACCTTGATAAACTCTATGCAACATGATATAAAATATAGATCTATTTATGAGGCACCCAAAAGCAAATGGGTACCTAAACATCATCCTTTCTTGTAGAAAACTAAACAATCGCAAGCTAGGAGCAAGAAATGGTACCTTGATAGTGGATGCTCAAGGCATATGACCGGAGATCCATCTCAATTCTCTAAGCTCACTAGCATAGACGAAGGATATGTCACCTTCGGAGACAACAACAAGGGTAAAATCATTGGCAAAGGAACAATAGGTAACAAATCCAACCTCTCTATTGAAGATGTTTTACTAGTTGATGGTTTAAAACATAACCTCTTGAGCATTAGTCAATTATGTGATAAAGGATATATTATAAGATTTGAATCTAATGCTTGCATCATTGAAAAACCACACAAAAATATATCTATGATTGCATTAAAACAAAACAACGTATACACTATTGACATCAATGACTTATGTGATGAAATGTGCCTTGCCGTTATGAATGAGGATGCTTGGCTATGGCATAGAAGATTAGGTCATGCTAGCATGAAACTAATCACTCAAGTATCATCTAGAGAACTTGTAAGAGGAATTCCTCATATCAAGTTCATCAAAGATAATGTATGTGATGCTTGCCAATTAGGTAAGCAAATTAAGGGTAGCTTCAAAGCTAAGAATCAAATAAGCACCTCTAGGCCCTTACAATTGATCCATATGGACTTGTTCAGACCAATCTCTACATCAAGTCTAGGAGGTAGCAAATACGCCTTTGTCATTATTGATGACTATAGCAGATATACATGGACCTACTTCTTAAAACAGAAAAATGAGTGCTTTAGATATTTTACCAAGTTTTGTAAACTTGTTCAAAATGAAAAGGGATCTATGATTTCGTCAATTAGAAGTGATCATGGTGGAGAATTTCAAAACCATGACTTCCAAGAATTCTGTGAACTCAACGGATACAACCATAATTTCTCTACTCCAAGAAATCCTCAACAAAATGGGGTAGTAGAAAGAAAAAATCGAAATTTACAAGAAATGGCAAGAACCATGTTGAATGAACATAGCCTACCCAAATATTTTTGGGCCGAAGCTGTAAACACTGCATGCTATATTTTGAATAGAGTCCTAGTAAGACCCTTACTCACCAAAACTCCTTATGAGTTATGGAATAACAAAAAACCCAATGTCTCATATTTTAAAGTCTTTGGGTGTAAGTGTTTTATCTTGAATGAAAAGGATAACTTAGGAAAATTCGATGCTAAATCTGATGAAGGAATCTTTCTTGGTTATTCTTCGGTTTCTAAAGCTTTTCGCATCTTCAATAAAAGAACCTTAATTATTGAAGAATCCATCCATGTTGTTTTCAATGAGATTTCAAAAATTAAGAAAAATGATCTTGATGATGATTTTGATTCCTTGAATTTAAACGAAACCCCGTCTCCAACTAGCAACTTGAATGCATCCACTTCCGAAACATCCTTACCCAAGGATTGGAAGTATATAGATGCTCATCCTAAGGAGCTAATCCTAGGAGACACATCAAAGGGGGTTCAAACACGATCTTCTCTTAAAAACTTTTGTGCCAACGCCGCCTTTCTCTCCCAAATTGAACCCAAATGTGTTGATGAAGCCATGAAAGATGATTCATGGATTATCGCAATGCAAGATGAATTAAATCAATTTGAGAGAAATGAGGTGTGGACGCTTGTTCCTAGGCCAAATGACCATTTAGTTATTGGTACTAAATGGGTCTTTAGAAACAAGCAAGATGAAAATGGTATCGTGGTTAGAAACAAGGCTAGATTAGTGGCCAAAGGTTTCAACCAAGAAGAAGGTATCGATTACGAAGAAACCTTCGCACCTGTGGCTCGATTGGAAGCTATAAGGATGCTCCTTGCCTATGCTAGTTGCAATAATTTTAAGTTATTTCAAATGGATGTTAAAAGCGCTTTTCTAAATGGTTTCATTTCCGAAGAAGTTTATGTTGAACAACCTCCTGGATTTGAAAATAATGGCTACCCTAATCATGTGTTTAGATTAACTAAAGCTCTCTATGGTTTAAAACAAGCCCCAAGGGCTTGGTATGAGAGACTTAGTTCTTTTCTCATTGAAAATAATTTCATAAAAGGCAAGGTTGATACTACATTGTTTATCAAGAATTTTGAAAATAATTTTCTTATTGTTCAGATTTATGTTGATGATATCATCTTTGGCTCTACAAATGAATCTCTTTGTGAATCGTTTGGTAAAACTATGAGTCTTGAATTCGAAATGAGCTTAATGGGAGAATTAACATTCTTCTTAGGTTTACAAATCAAACAACTAAGCAATGGCATCTTTATTAGTCAAACTAAATATGCCATGAATTTATTAAAAAGGTTTAACATGAACAACTCAAAGGCCAGTAACACTCCTATGAGCACCTCCACTAAATTAGAAATTGATGAAAGTGGAGAAAGCTTTGATCAAAAAACTTATAGGGGTATGATAGGAAGTTTACTTTACCTCATTGCAACCAGACCAGACATCATGTTCAGTGTAGGACTTTGTGCTAGATTTCAATCAAACCCTAAGATGTCTCATCTCAAAGCAGTTAAAAGAATATTTAGATATCTTAATGGTACCACAAATCTAGGATTATGGTACCCAAAATCAGAAAATTTTGAGTTAATTGCTTATGCTGATGCTGACTTTGCTGGGTGTAAATTAGATAGAAAAAGCACATCAGGATCATGTCAATTTTTAGGACATGCCCTTGTTTCCTGGTCATCAAAGAAACAAAACTCAGTTGCACTATCAACAACCGAAGCTGAATATATTGCAGCTAGTGCATGCTGTGCACAAGTTGTATGGATGAAAAATACCTTAGAAGATTATAAAGTTCATCTCAAAAATATTCCAATTAAATGTGATAACACAAGTGCAATATGCTTAACCAAAAATCCTATACAACACTCAAGAACAAAACATATTGATATTAGACATCACTTTATACGAGATCATGTCACCAATCATGACGTAACCATAGAATTCATTGATACTAAACATCAACTAGCTGACATTTTTACAAAACCTCTAAGTGAAGAACAATTTGATTTCATTAGAAGAGAATTAGGAATGCTCATGTGTCCGAACAGATAAACTTGTTAAAAAATTCTCTCGGACTATATTGTATGATCAAATCACTTGATTTCCATGACTATATGTGAAAATCTGCAACAAAATCTTGTCCGAATGCATCTTATTTATGAAACAGATTTTCTTGTACACCTTCATGAAAATTGAGCTTCTGAAATAGATTTGATGAAGTGATTCATGTGTATGTATTACATCCTGTAAAATCTTTACAATGGATTATAACACAAAGGGGAAGAAGTTTTCAAAGCAATCTATGTAAAATCCCTCTATAAGCTTTCGTCTAAATTGGTTTTCCTTGTATCACAATGCTTTTTGTTGATGACAAAGGGGGAGAAATAGATGAATTGATAAACACTGCCATTATCATGATCATGTCTATGTTGCAGATACTTGAGTGATGCTATAAATAATGTTTGCACAATGCCATCCTTGCATCACCAAGAGATAGATAAACATGTGTTATAGTTTGCATTATGTCTTGAGTTGATATCCTATCTTGTAAAGTGAATGCAAACTTACTAGAATGATAATATGTGTGCATCATGTAATAGTCCTTCGAGCCTTAAATGATAATGTTCAATTACATGATGAATAGTCACAAATATAAAGACTTGACGATGAATGTCAAGTTGTGACATCATCCTTGAAGAGATACATCATGATAGGTATCATGATGGGAGTATTGATAAGTTTAACTGATCTAACTTATCAATATGTCACTTGAATTCTAAGGTCTTGAATTCAAGGTTGACTTATCTCAACTATGGCATATAGACAGGGGGAGTTAAGGATAACTCCATTATCAATTGATTGTCATCATCAAAAAGGGGGAGATTGTTGAATCTCGGATTTTGATGATGGAATCAATTGTCATTTGTTGTCTAATCTATGTGTTGAGATAAGTGTGCAGGATTAACTACGATGAAAGATAGACAAGCAGCAGGAGTTGCGCCGGAGTCAAGTTCATGATCACGTTGGGAGTTCGAGAGTTCGACGGAAGTACGGACGGTCGTCGGAGGTTCTGCGAGAACAGATCCGAGAAGTCCAGAAGCTTGCCAAGCGAAGCTCGTCGGAACTCGCCAAGTGGATCATCGCAAAGTCCAGGAGTTTGCCGGAAGTCCGCAGAAGCATCACCGAGGGTTCATCGGATGATCGACGGAAGTTCGCCGGAAACTCGCCGGAAGAAGCGATTGACGTACCGAAGCAAAGCTGCAGAAATTGTCTTAGATTTAATCGTAGTTAGCACGGTGATTAAGTTAGAAATGGGAGGTGATCCCATTAGCTTAATCCTGGGGCAATTGGGCCCCTGAAGAACTCAAGTTGGGTCGAATGGTTCAACCCATTCGAACCCAAGTGGCTGTCGGAGGTGCAACCGCCCAGGCAGGGAGGTGCCACCGCCCAGGCTGAGTCTCCCAGCGAGACTGGGCGGTGCAACCGCTCCAGCCAAGAGGTGCAACCGCCCAGGGGTAAGTCTCCCAGCGAGACTGGGCGGTGCAACCTCCTCTGTCGAGAGGTAGCACCGCCTGAGCTCAAGTTCCGAGCTCTGGCAGGCGATGCAACCACCGAGCTCGGTCTTCGAGCTCTAGCAGAGAGCTGCAACCTCTCTGGCCAGGAGATGCACAGCCTAAGCTCGGTCTTCGAGCTCTGGCAGAGTGGTGCAACCACCTCTGGCAGAGAGGTGCAACCACCTCTGGCAGAAAGGGGCGATCACCTCTGGCAGAGAAGAGAAACTTCTCTGGTCAGGAGAAGCACCGCCTGAGCTCGGTCTTCGAGCTCTGGCAGGAAGGTGCAACCACCCCTGACAGAGAAGGTGGAACCGTCCGAGCTCAGTCTTCGAGCTCTGCCAGGCGGTGCCACCTCTCCAGTCGAGAGGTGCAACCGCCTGAGCTCAGACTTCGAGCTCTGCCAGGCGGTGCCACCTCTCCAGTCAAGAGGTGCAACCGCCTGATCCCGGAATTCCGGGATTTGATCGTTTTGAGCTCGAAATTTGAATTGGGTTGGGGCCTATAAATACCCCACCCATTCAGCACTGAAAAGATACAGACCTACACCGAAATCTTGATCTTTTCTGTGATTCTAAGAGCTCAAAAGTGTTGTAAAGCCTTTAAGTCTCCTCCTTCTGTTCTTCAAGTTTTCAGCTGTAAAGTGAGGAGAGAAAGGTCTGTAAAGGTTGTCTCCTGAGCCTGTCAAAAGGAGAGAAACTGTAAAAGGGTAGTTTGGCCTTCGCCCATTGAAGGAAGGCAGCTAGTTGACGTCGGCAACCTCGTCGGTGGAGGAAGCCAAAAGTGGAGTAGGTCAAGGCTGACCGAACCACTCTAAATCTCTGGTTTGCGTTTATCTTTGAGCACTTTATCATTACTGCAAACCTCCCTCAATACTACTGCTCTCTGCGCTTTCACGAACAAGTTCTACGTGCTGTTTTTCCGAATCTGCATTCAGACGTAAACTCGTATTTTCGTACATTACAGTTTACGTTTACGTTTGATTCTGCAGAACTGTTTTCCGAGCTTTTACGAAAGAGCTTCTTTGCAGTTTACACTTACATTTTGACCCTATTGATAACTGCAAACTGTCCTCTACAATTTTACAAACGAGTTTCAACATTTAGACGTAAAACTGCATTTAGACGTAAATCGGCTTTCCTCTCACAATCATCAGTTCTCAGTTCACGTTTACGTCTTGATTTCAACTGCATACTGTCTTCTGCGAGTATACAAACGAGTTTCAAAGTTTAGACGTAAATCTGAGTTTAGACGTAAATCTGCATTTAAACGTAAAACTGCGTTTAGACGTAAATCTGCGTTTAGACGTAAAACTACGTTTAGACGTAAATCTACGTTTAGACGTAAAACTGCGTTTAGACGTAAATCTGAGTTTAGACGTAAACTGCGCTTAGACGCAAAACTGCGCTTAGACGCAAACTGTGTTTAGACGCAAACTGTGTTTAGACGCAAACTGCGCTTAGACGCAAACTGCGCTTAGACGCAAACTGTGTTTAGACGCAAACTGCGCTTAGACGCAATCTGCGCTTAGACGCAAACTGCACTTAGATACAAACTGAGAATTAGCTTTTGCATCATAATAGTTTTCATTGAACGAACGCAGCTTTTGATTTTTAATCGCTGTAAGATTTCCGCTGCACTAATTCACCCCCCCCCTCTTAGTGCTCTCGATCCTAACAATATTTACAAATATGTGTACCAAATCTAAATCTATGTTTATATAAGAGGACCTCGATAAAATGAATATTCTTTATGTTTTTATTTTCATCACAAGTAAATTTGATTAGGTTTTGCACTAATCTCCAATCTCCATCCGATGTTTAAGAGCGACAGAAGTCGTGAGATTGTTAAGAAGAACCGTTTAATTCAAAATCATATATCATGGTCTACATCGACTCAAACTATTTATCATGGTATTAAGTTTCAATTATATATTGATACGATATTTAAGCTTTTTTTTCACTTAAGTTCAGTTTACGATCATTCAAACAAAAATCCTATTTATCATGTCATATCGTGACAAATCTGAATTTTAATGTCACTCTAGTGTTTAACTGGTTGACAGCGTTGCTTTTGCATTAGAGAAACCGTCGAAGAAAGGCTGCTGCTTTGAACGACATAGAAACAAGAATACCAATGCACAACTTTATGGCATCGTGTTTTGCTGCGTCTAACTGTGCCCTTAATGCAAGGATTTCCTGGAAAATTTACAAAGATACACCAAATTTAGACATACTAAACCAAAAACTACGGACAGAATTATGAGTAATTTTTTTTCTCCTTGATCTACGAAACTTACCCTGTCGAGTTTGGTAATAAGTTCCGTGGTTTCTGCACTTTGTTTCGCTAACTCGTCACGTAACTCGTCACATATGCACCTAAACAATTAGAAAAAAGAAGTTAAAAGTAAAGCTACTACATTCATCCGGTACAGTACATTAAAAATGAAAGCTACTTGCAATAAGCACATACATAATCATTGATCGATGCTACTGATGGTAGTCCTATTTGTTTGTTCCAGGCATAACAAAGGTGATAAAAAATGAACAAACTCAAATGAAACATTGGATCAACATTAGCACAGTGATCTAGCAACACTCAGACCAGAACGTCATGATGATAAATCAGAATTCAAATCAACATGAACTCTGGTTTTTTGTTACCTACAACAATCTAGTGGATTGTCAGTAAAAGTCAGATTTAGCACCAAGTTTAACTATTTTCTTATGCAATCGAGATCTCTTCATCTGAACTAGCATGGTTAACCTAGTTGTTAAATTAAAAAGGTGTATTTTCTGTAACAAATATGGACAATAATTCAGCCTGAGATATCACCACATATTCCATTATCAAAAAGACATTAACATCCCTTACTCTCTCTCGAGGTTTAGATCCAAGCGCTGCCCAACAGTTACCTTGTCGATTTCATATCTGTTTAAGACAGTGAGTTTAAATTAAAGAAAGAAGTATTAATCTGGATATAATTGGCTCACTAATCTGTTATATACTTCAATGCAAACCAGACCTAAGTTCACTACGCATTTTCTCGATATCAACTCGAAGTTTTTCAGTCTCTCGTTGCAGCAATGCATAGTGATGATCCTGCAATCATATGACATAAGTTTAAAAAAAAAAGAGTATATAGAGTAGAATCTGAACAGAGTGCCTAATGAACTGTAAATTGACAATCTTGTTACCCTCTTGTAGTATTATAATAGATAAATCAGCTATCAGTTGATACATCACAAGACTGACTAACATGTTCACAATCCAACTGAGATGTACCTTTACTGAATGATATTAATTCCATGCTTTGATGACCAAGCTTGTTGAAACTGCTAATTTCAAATATGGCATGATAAAGTTCAACATGTTCACAAGTACTTTAGGGTGTCTTCATCAAAAATTTCTGAAAAGTTCCTTTGGGAAGAATATTCATGGAAATGATTGCAAATGCATGCGATATGTCTAATCATAAAAGGTCTGTTAACTTCAAAGTGATTATCTGATCAAATAAGTGTTTAGTAAAACAACTTCTTAACAAATATCGGTAGCAGCAAAGCTACTGACATTGGTGGAAATGGCAGTGGAAAAAATACACACTAATTGTTCAATTTTTTCAAGCTAGAAAAGTATCAGTTCTGGAAGTCTGCCATAAATTTTTCATGCATTATTTTTGGAATTGTGATCATTTTTCATAAATTTTTCATGCGTCATTTGCAATATTAGCAGTTCTGGAAGTCTGCCATAAACATAGCTAGAAACACTTGTGGGTGCAATATTTGCTATACTAACAAAAAAGATGCTTGTTGATGCTACCACACAGACTTGTGATCAAATCTATCCAAACTAAATCAATAACTTAAACATAGATTGAAGTTTCTAGACTCATTTTAAACTATTCTCACAGTGGATGTACCGAAAACTCATGCCCAGTTTGTCAATTCACAATACAAATAACTAATATATAGTGAGCATTCAATTACTTAAACTGATATGAAAAAGGTCTCCTGTGATATTTCCGGATATATGAGAATTGAAATGTAGCAAAACAAGAAAAAGTGAAGTTATAGGAATCAAATAAAGGGGAAATAGAAAACTGACATGGGCTTCCCCATTACAGACTCATTGTCTTTTCTTTTCTCCGCTCATGTTTCCGGATAGGCCATGGAAACTTGCCAACCGATTAGGAATATCAACTTCTATTCTCCGCTCATGTTGAATTTTTTTGAAGAATTAACCAGATTCAGATATTTAAAAAGTAGTTAAAATTGCCATCTTTTGAAAATGCCTAATGATAATTCTAGTGCTAACCTTAGATTCCTTTATCCCTGTATAATTTTTAGCTAATTAAAAGCTCTCTACAACTACAAGTATGCACATAATCTCTGACACTGACGGAAAAGCATTTTAACAATGACACACTACGGAAAATAAAAATAAAAAAAGTATTTTTGATGAGCCCGCTCATTTTCATCATCTATTACCTTGCTTCCAAGGATTGAAAGCATATAGTGCTATTGCCCTACAGCCCGACGTACTTCTTTGTGATACAATTGAACGGTGTGTCACGGACAAACTTCGAAACAGGATGTTTGATGTAATGCTTACGTATGTCCGTGTCTTTCTATTTGTTTATGCTTTGCACAGCATATAGATGGACAACCAAAGGTTTAATAGTCTCATTTTAGTTGGGTTTGGTGGCCTCTTTAGGCTTGTAAATAAAGGTTGTGTCATGTAGACACGTGTGAGAGATTATTCGATCTGTAATGAACCATTTTACCCTTTTGTTGTGCAACTGTTCTGAGCTTATAAAGTCTATTTGTAATTTGCATTGTATATGAAGTGTTTTTCGGAAATGTTTGCTTGTGGATTCCGAGTGAGGCGTTTACTCTAACCCGTTTTCTCTTTTGTGGGTCCTAATGGATCATGGGAGGTTTCGGGGAGACTGACCTTTGCGGACGGACATGCAAGGGTGCCTCACGACTTAGGCAAAACTAGCTAAGTCTGTGACAGATGGTATCAGACCGGGACAAGCACCCATATAAACACCTGACATACAAATCTGGGGGACCAAGTGAGGTTGCGTTGAGGGCAGTCAGCACACGCGCGACCGTTTGGGAGAAAACGGGCATGGAGATGTAGGAAAAAGGAGTCGCTCGGAGGAGCGAGCATCTGAGACTGGCATTCGGAGGAATGACAAACCCTTCGCGCAAGAGGCACCACGAGGACAAGCAAGCTGGGAAGAATGTGAAGCGCACAAAGGTTCGAATGGCTGAGTTCGAGCTACGGCTCAACGTTGACAACAACACTTGATGGTGCTCAAGGCAAGTGAGGCGCTTGGTAAAGGATGAGACAATGCAAGGTGGAAAGAGTTGCTCAGCGATCGAAAGAGCTGTGCAAAGCTCACAGAGGTGAGAGGAATTGCTAACTCAAAGAATTCGGTGCTCATGTAAGGGCTTGCATGCGGATGATGGAATGTTCGTGGCCATCCCAAGGCGACCGAAACTCGGTGCCAAGGAGCATTGAAACTTTCTCTTCGGCATGTGAAGGATACGTCCGTGGAAGGCTAAAGTGTGCAGCAAGTTCAGCATGTTGCTAGGGCTTGAGTGATGCAGCGGGGGCTGTATTGACGTAGAGTCGCAATCTAGCAAGTGCGTTTGCAGGAGGCGGAACAATGCACAGTTTGTTCAGCAAATCGGAGTAGTCTAAGGGGATGGTGGTCTCCGAAACGAAGAGAGATGTTGCTACAATATGACAGTTATTTAGGAGGGATAGATCTCGGTTATCCGGAGGGAGAATCATGTGCAACAGATCGCACATGTTGAGGAGGAGTACCTCAAAAACAACAACTCCACGAAGCTCAATGGATCGAGCGAGCGATGAGGAGTCGTTGAATGATCTCACTTAAGAGAATGCATTGGTGGATGCATTGCGAGATCAAGTGAGAGAGCGATCTAAAGCAACATAAATGAAAGCACACTTGGGAGTAGATATGATGATCAGACTCAAGGAAGGGCTGACCCGAGGAATGGTGGGCGTGAGGGCCACCATCAACTCAATGCAAAACGAGGAGCGGAGCAACTTGGGTGTAACTTGGCGAAGTACCCAAGCCGTATGAAGTGAGCCGGCATAAAAGATGGAACATGGAGCGGAGGCACAAAGCTTTCCTTGGACAAAGGTCAAGGACATGAACTCTTGCAAAGGCAAGAGTAGGATTATGTTGTTCCATAGGTCATTCATTCTGACGGAGCGGACTCATCTTGTATGGTGCCAAAGACGAAAAAAGTTTATGGGCACATGCACCTTATCTCAGAGAAGCATTTGATGGAGGAACTAAGGCAACTCAACTTGCGGAGGCGAAGTTGGGTTCAGAATGCCTTGGCACGGGGCAAGAGGATGCGGAGGCAGGTAGTCTTGAAGAATATGCCACAGTGATGCCATTCAAGTTACTTGAAGGAAGCGATGTGCAGCGGAGATTGTGCTTGTAGGGGCAGAGGCCCAGAATCCAGACAATGGTGCACTAATTATAGCGAAGTTGGTGGACTTCGGGAGCTACTAGGCGATGGATTGTCCTAGAGCGATGCTTCAACTAAGTGTGACCCAAGAGCGGGTGGATGAAGGTCGATTGTCAAAGGAGCGAACAAAAACGAAAGTGGAGACCCTGCGATGTATTGGCAGAGGCTACACATAGAGGGTTTACAATTCAAGTTCATCCCACAATGATCAGAATGCAATGGAGATGTCACCAGGAGGCGACATGGTGCAGCGGATCGTGGTGGAAGCAGTTCGTGGCAATGCGATTCACACGACACAGTCCCGTGAGGGACTTTATCATACGGAGGTATGATCGGGAGCTACTGGGAGCTCCACTTCGGTGAACAACACGACGGTAAGAAGAGCTATGGATACAAGGAGTGAAGGCCATGGTACCGTAGAGGCAGGTCTTCCGTGCGTGCATCGAATTTTGAATCGGATGAAAGCCTTGGTCATCAGCATATGGAGGCTGTGTACCACCGAGGGAAAAGTTCGAATGCAAGTACCAGTGAGTCCCATTGGGGGGACTTGATCATGCAGAGGTATGATCGAAACAACTGGAGAGTTGGACTGCTCCAGAGTCATATTCGCTTAAGGGAGCCCGACAAGCCAAAGGACAAGGTCGAGTAAGCGAACGTTGCTACCAAGGAAGCTAAGGAGAACATAATCGGTGCAAATCCTACAACGTAATGGCAGAAGCCATGCATGAGAGTTGCAGTCTGTCTTTCCATCAACCAAAAGGGATCTGCTTGGAGAACACAGAAGTGTTGAAGCAGGGAGTCGAAAGGGGCGAGGAAGCGACGATGAGTCCAGAGGGACTTAGCTACCAAAAATCAAGTATCAGTTAGAATGGAGGTGGACTCGGTGAAAAACCACATAAACATATCTACTGATCGTGAAGAAAATGGATGCAGATGCGAGGCGACGGATAGTAGGGCCATGGGCATGGTAGCGCCATGGTATCGCAGAGGCGGGACTTCCGTGAAAGTCATTGATCCCTTGCTCTCATGGAGGGAGAGCGCTTGGCCGTGAAAGGGGCCGAGGAGGTAGAGCATGCAGAGGCAAACTCCAAGTACCGAGATAAGGCTGAAGGGCAGAGGCCAAGGAACTTCGTAAGACCGGTGTCAATGAGCTTCTCATCGAGATAGCCGAAAGTAAAGGACTTCGGGTCATATAAGAGTGCAAGACTAAGGAACGAAGCAGGCAATACGCGGTACTGTACCTTTGCTACTCAGTGGAGTAGGCGGCAGGGTTGATGGAGAAGATGATACAATCCCAGAGGCGACCAAAACTATTAGAGACTTACTCCATGTTGGGGGTGAAAACTTCCTACATTCTAGAAGTTCGATGGTATTGAGAAGGTGAATCACAGTAGTTAACTCAATGCAAGGAGTGCAAACACTTCGAGTGCTTCAGACGTGTGAGCAAAGAACATGCGAAGGCTAGTAACCAGCTCGATGCATGAAGTACAACAGTTGAGGAGGTGGGCGAAGTCAAGTAACCTTTGCCTTCTCAACTCTTAAGAGAATGGGCGAAACCGAGTACTCCAATTCTCTTATCTATCCAGCAGAGGAGCTCTGCACAGGTTCAAAGACCCTTCGAAGATAACGGAAGACAATAGTTGTCAAATCCTCACCAACGGTGATCGGTACTACTAAGAACAGATTATCCGCTTCATTTCCCAACAGAATGTCATCGAAAGCAAAAGTAATGCGAATATACTTGGAAGTGACAACTAAGTTAATGAAGAGTCAATGGACAAATTTTATGGAGGAAGGGACCCAAAACTTCAGAAAGTTTGGAGGCGATGCTCGTTAAAGCTCCAATAAGCATCCACCCAGTTCAAGCAGCATGAGGCATTTGAGAGACTAGCGCATAGTAAGGATGGTCTTTTCCTTCATCTGAAGGATCCGTAGGAATCAACAAGGATCAACACAACTCAGCCAACCCCACACCAGAGTCAAAGTCATTGGCAAGTTGAAACAGCATATCAGATCAAAAGTTCGACTACTCAACAACAACAACGGAGAGCAACTGGGAGCCAAGAGGCGCATTGCAGCTAGAGCGGAAGATTGAAACCTCAACATAGGCGAGGAGTTGTAGTGTCCACAAAGGCTTCGACGAGGACGTCGAAGGGATGAGTGGGGGAGATTGTCACGGACAAACTTCGAAACAGGATGTTTGATATAATGCTTATGTATGTTCGTGTCTTTTTATTTGTTTATGCTTTGCACAGCATATAGAGAGACAACCAAAGGCCTAATAGTCCCATTTTAGTTGGGTTTGGTGGCCTCTTTAGGCTTGTAAATAAAGGTTGTGTCATGTGGACACGTGTGAGAGATTATTCGGTCTGTAATGTACCATTTTATCCCTTTGTTGTGCAACTGTTCTAAGCTTGTAAAGTCTATTTGTAATTTGAATTGTCTATGAAGTGTTTTTCGGAAATGTTTACTTGTGGATCCCGAGTGAGGCGTTTACTCTAACCCGTTTTCTCTTTTGTGGGTCCTAACGGATTATGGGAGGCTTCGGGGAGGCTGACTTTTGCGGACGGACACGCAAGGGTGCCGCACGACCAAGGATTGAAAGCATATAGTGCTATTGCCCTACTGCCCGACGTACTTCTTTGTGATACAACTGAATAGTGGGTGAGATGCAATCAAGTGGAGCAAACCTGCGAGCCCTTCATTTCCAACTTGAATTTCCAGATATTAGAATCTTGAATCATCTCACTCTATGTTAAACATCACACACAACAAAATGTCAGCAAATGTGAACTACAAAGCAACAAAACCTAATAATACTCAAGAAACATAAAAAGAGGTCAAACCCTCTGCATCTCGGGCTTGGACACAAAGGACTGGGCGACACTCTCCAAGCTCTCATTCAAAACCTCCGTGATGGTCGATGTGATGGCCTCTGCTTGCTTCGACGGGACCCCTTCCTTCTCCAACCTCCAGACCTACACAAGCAAAAACACAAATGTCAGCAAATGTGAACTACAAAGCAACAAAACCTAATAATACTCAAGAAACATAAAAAGAGGTCAAACCCTCTGCATCTCGGGCTTGAACACAAAGGACTGGGCGACGCTCTCCAAGCTCTCATTCAAAACCTCCGTGATGGTCGATGTGATGGCCTCCGCTTGCTTCGACGGGACCCCTTCCTTCTCCAACCTCCTGACCTACACAAGCAAAAACACAAATGTCAGCAAATGTGAACTACAAAGCAACAAAACCTAATAATACTCAAGAAACATAAAAAGAGGTCAGACCCTCTGCATCTCGGGCTTGGACACAAAGGACTGGGCGACACTCTCCAAGCTCTCATTCAAAACCTCCGTGATGGTCGATGCGATGGCCTCCGCTTGCTTCGACGGGGCCCCTTCCTTCTCCAACCTCCTGACCTACACAAGCAAAAACACAAACACCTGTAGCGCAACCAAGACCCCCTCCCATCAATCAAACACCGACAAGGTAGCGCAGTACCAGAGCGAGCGTGTCGATAAGGCAAGCCCTACTCCCGTTGCTCTTGACGAGTTGCGAAGAGAAGCGCTGCAGCAGCGACAAATTGGACCGAGGGCACCCGACTTGCGCCGCCGGCAGCCGCATCAGCGACCAGCAACGAAACCCTAACGCGGCGGCGCCTCTACTGCAGGTGATAGCCGCCGCAGACATCTGGATCGCGAAGTGAGAACTCGTCCGTCCGATTCGAGATCGAGGGGGATGAAAACGAAAAAAGGAATTATATTGTCGCGCCCGCTATCGACAGCCTTTCTTCTTCCTGTTGCTTAGGCCGCGAAGAGAAGGGTTTGATTTGGCTTCGAGGCCCCCTTGGCGCGGTTGCTATGATGACGAAGACCGCGGAGCAGAGAGTTGGCAAGGCAAGCATCATAAGTTCATGTTCATAGCATCACACGTCTAATAATATTATTGTCATCCTTTTTTAGCTTATAATAAAAAAAAATAATGCTGTCACAGTTGAACAAAGAAACTAATTAAAATAAAACATATTTCTCTATTATAATTAATTGATTGTATAAAATATTATGATCATATCTAATAAACATAATACAATAATTATCAACATGAATTGTAAAAAATGCGGTCATATCTAATAAAATTTTATTTTATTGGATTGTAAAAAATATTACCCTCATCTCTTATAAATATAAACAATAATTATCTACATATGGATCTTAGCAGATTTTAATATCCAATAATAATATTATTAGACGTAATAAACTCTATGTGGACGGTCATGATTGTGAACAATATCCATGTGTTGTGTCAGTCGACGTAATAAAATCTGGTTCAAACCGTTTTCAGTTAGATTTGATTAAAATAAGATAGTTTGAATCGTAATCGATTCAAATTTATTTAATCGATTCGATTAATTCGATTCAATTAATCAGTTTATAATTAAAATAATTATATATATATATATAATAAATTAGTTCAATTCATTTGATCCGAACTGAAATCTTGGTTAGGTTCAATTTGAACAACCTCTACCATTTATGGCTTGCACAATATTTTTCTAATAATATATTTACAAATATGTGTACCAAATCTAAATCTATGATTATATAAGAGGACCTCGATAAAATGAATATTCTTTATGTTTTTATTTTCATCACAAGTAAATTTGATTAGGTTTTGCACTAATCTCCGATCTCCAACCGATATTTAAGAGTGGCAGAAGTCATGAGATTGTTAAGAAGAACCGTTTAATAGTCAAAATCATATATCATGGTCTACATCGACTCAAAATATTTATTGATAGGGGTAAAAAATTGATTTGACATAACACCCCGGATTTGACGTAATGTACCCCCACGTCGGACACCCTGTGCGGCACACTGCCCCAGAACGTGCATTAACAACGACACGACGCGCACCCACACTCGCCATACCCAAACAACCTCCTCGGCTGACCCCTCATGGCCGGCCGAGGCAGGGGAAGGCGCTGACTGACACCCCCCATACCCTGCGGCAGCTCGGCCTTCCACGCAACGACCACGACGACAGACGCCATCAGGGGTACGACCCTGCCCCGACAGGATGGCACATCAGGTAACATCAAACCCACTTATAAATACCCTCTGGCTCCTAGCAGGTAAGGGGGACGATCTCATCCAAAAAACTCCTCTCCACCATCACTGACTTGATCGTCGGAGGGGTCGGGCCGAACCACCAACCCGACCTGTGTGCAGGTACTCGACCGCTGCCGAACCCACTTGACGCCGTGGAACTTTCCAGTCAGATCCCCTACATCAGTCACCACAGCACCCCCGGGGAAGCCGCGTCTGATCCCAGCCATTTGGAGCCCTGAACCAGCCGCGTCGACACAGAGGTCACGGCTAAAAAAGGTTACTTACCGTAACAGATTGGCGCTAGAAGGAGGGGCCGTCCAAATGTCAGGCGATCAGCGAATCCGCCTCGGCGGATCCTCAACTACCGAGCTCCCCGCCTTGGGGGAGCATCCCCCGCATAATGAAACCCACGACGACCGCCCCGCGGCGGTATCGGAGCGCTACTGGCGACTGTTCAATGACCCAAGCTTATCACCCCCCGACGGCGCGCCTGCCGGCCCGTCGTCGGTATCACCCGAGGCTTTTCACGACCTCGCCCACCAAGTCCGAACCCTGACAAGCATGGTCCAGACCATCATCCCGATCGTCTCCCAACGGACCCCTCCGCACGCGACCCGGCCCTCGCCACAACGGGAGACCCCTATCCAGACTCACGTACCACTTCCTGAGCTCCCCATCTCACCTCAAAACCCCGCAGCTCGGCCCGGGAGCCGAGAAGCAGAAGACGCGGCAAGCCGACCCGAGCCCGAGGTTCCGACCGCCGACTCGACTAATGCCCTACGGGCTCAGCTACGCCTTGTCAGTCAAAGGCTTAACGAGGTACAACAGGAAGTCCGCAAGTCAAAGGGAGAGCTCGGGGCAGACGGACGCCAAGGATCTCCGTTCACCCCCGAGATACAAAACCAGGTGATCCCGCCGCACTTCCGCCTCCCCTCTCTGGATGCGTATGACGGCGCCACCGACCCGGCAGACCACGTGGCCGCTTTCCGCGCCCAGATGGCGCTATTCGGCACTTCCGACGCCCTGATGTGCAGGGCATTCCCAACGACTCTGCGCGGGCCGGCCCGCACGTGGTACGGCGGCCTGACGCCTGGGACCATCGCCTCCTTCGACCAGCTCGCCAAGGATTTCGAGCTTAACTTCCTGGCGTACGCCCGACCTAAACCGTCCATGGCATTACTGTTGGGAAATCATGGGGGGCGACATCATATGCGCAGCGGAAGAACAAGAAAACAAAAATCCCCGATTCCCAAAAAGATGTTCGTCATCGTGCGAAGATTGGTGCGCAAAAATCCGCAAAACACAAAACTGCGTATAGAGATTGTGTTACCTAGGGAGATCGTATATCCCTGTTTCCTTACAGATCCTTAGGAGAGGGTGAAGGAGGTCAAGCGTCCTCCTCTCTAGCGGTGATACACACAGCAAGGTTGCGACGACGCTCCTCAAAAACTCCAGGCCTGCTCTGAGGTGGAGAGGGAGAGGAGAATAGGAAGGGCAAGCAAAGACTCTAGCCTATGAGGCTGTGAATCCCTCCTATTTATAGAGATCCCGTGTCAAACCCTAATGGGTCCTTCCCTAGTGGGTATTGGATCTGCATCCAATAAGACAAGGGCTCCGTCGGATATCTCATATCCGAACCTCTACTCATCGCAATGCCTACCATATGTGTGTGACCCTCTAGGCCCAATATCGAGCTGGCCGTGAGTCATACCTGTCAGAACTCCTTCTGACTGAGTGAATTATTATCTCTATAATAATTCACTTGACTCATCGACTACGGACGTACTAGGCCACTACGCCGTAGTCCCCAGACGATACAGGGGAATCCAATCCATTAGACCTGTCTGTCCTCAGTTACCATGTACCTATAGTCCCTCATCCATCTAATATCCCAGAGACCGTATATTGAGCATGGTGCTGTCAACCCATACGGTTTTTACTCGAGTCTCGCTCTAATCGGATTCTCCCGGAGAACTCTTTCTCTCTCAACCCGAATGACCCTGGCCAGGGATTTGTCTGAGCAAGAACACATGGGATATTCCTCTCATGATGCCGAGAGTGGATGATCCTCTGTCGACACTCAATAGCCCTCGTAAGGTCGACTACCACTCCCAATGACCAGCTGTACTAGATCTGGGAACAGCCAAACCTATAAGTCTGGTATCAAAGAGTGGAGCACTCATACAGGACATCCTTGGTGTCTCAAGTCTAAGGACCAGATACACCACTAGGACTACGGAATCATTGTCTGACAATAAGGAATCATCAACCATCCAGCATTCCGTAAGCGGATCAATCAGTGAACTCATTCTCCAATGAGCACCTGTACTGTATCCCTAGTGTCCCTACACGAGCAGCTATGAGACCAGCTGCATCCATCATATGGATGGGTATACAGCACACCAGTCTATCCGGTTATCACGATGTCCCTCTCGAGTAACCTATGACCGGGATTATTTAGGATATGTGTTTAAAGGTGAATCGATCTCATTATCGTGATCTCATCACGATCCGATTCCCATTGCACAAATCCAAGGACATCACAATATATATGCATTTATGCAATAGTTATAAAGTGATATACGCCAAAATATAATAAGCAAAAAGATTATGTATCAAGTCACACGTGCCATCACTCACGTGATTGGCTTGCTGGGCACCTATGACTAGCAATCTCCCACTTGACCTAAAGCCAATCACCTATGTGTCTGATCCCCATCAGACCCCTGTGACGCTCAAAGACAATCTGAGACAACGGCTTTGTCAGTGGATCTGCAATGTTATCTTCGGATGGAACTTTTTCCACTGCTACATCTCCTCGGGTTACGATCTCTCTTATAAGCTGGAACCTCCTCAGAACACTTCTGATGAGACCCGGGTTCCCTTATTTGAGTAATCACCCCATAGTTGTCGCAATATAAGGAGATCGGCTCCTCGCTACCCGGCACGACTCCCAAATCTGTGATGAACTTATTCAACCAGACTCCCTCCTTTGCTGCATCTGATGCAGCAATGTACTCCGCCTTTGTGGTCGAGTCAGCAGTGGTATCTTGTTTGGAACTCTTCCAGCACACTGCTCCTCCATTCAAGGTGTACACATACCCTGAATTCGACTTGCTATCATCGACATCAGACTGAAAACTTGAGTCAGTGTAGCCTTCAACCTTAAGGCTATTACCTCCATATACTAGTAAAAGATCCTTAGTCCTTCTCAAGTACTTAAGGATACACTTTACTGCTTTCCAGTGCTCCAAGCCTGGATCCGCCTGATACCTGCTCGTGACACTCAGAGCATGCGCTATATCAGGCCTAGTACATAGCATGGCATACATGATAGACCCTATTGCTGAGGCATAAGGTATCATATCCATGTTCGCCCTTTCTTCTGGAGTCTTTGGGGACATACTCGTAGAAAGCGATATCCCATGTCTCATCGGTATGAGACCTCTCTTGGAATTTTCCATGCCAAACCTTTTGACAATAGTTTCTATGTACCTGGACTGGGACAAGCCAAGCATCCTCTTGGATCTATCTCTATAGATTCTAATCCCCAAGATATAAGATGCTTCTCCTAAGTCCTTCATGGAGAAGTGTCTAGATAACCAAGCCTTTACTGAGGATAGCATTCCTATGTCATTCCCAATGATGAGGATGTCATCCACATATAACACCAAAAAGGTAATAGCGCTCCCACTTACCTTTCTGTATACACAAGGCTCATCTTCGTTCTTAACGAAGTCATAAGATCTGATTGCCTCATCAAATCTTATGTTCCAACTTCGGGAAGCTTGCTTTAGTCCATAAATGGATCTAAGCAACCTACACACCTTATCTGGGCAGTTCTTGGACACGAATCCCTCAGGTTGCATCATATATACCTCCTCCTCAAGGTTCCTGTTATGGTGAGTAACTTTTTTAGCCGTGGCCTCGGGGCCGACACGGCTTGGTCCAAATCAGGCTGTCGGGGGATCTCTCGATGATGTGGCCTGCGGGGATCGGGAACCCTCGGGGGAGACGCCGTTGGGTTGCTCCGGAGCTCGGTGGGGCCGTCGTCTTGGTACCTGCACGAAGGTCGGGTCGGAGACTCGACCCGACCTCTCCGACGATCGAGTTAGCAACGATGTGGAGAGGATTTTGGAGGAAGAGAAGGTAGGAGTGTTATCTGGTGTGTTGGGTTTGTTTTCCCTCCCCCTTCCTTGTTTGGAACTGGGGGGTATTTATAGGTGGGCCTGGGTGTTACCTGACCTGCCCGTTTGTAGTGGTAGGTGAATACCTCACGTTGCGTCTGACACGCCCATTGGGGCTGCGTGGGAGGCCGAGCTGCTGCAGGGTATGGCGCATCTCGGTTGGCGTGCTTCTTACCCTTGGCCGAGCCCAGAAGGCGCAGAGCCGGGCTCGCTGGGCGAGGGTAGGTGGCGTTATTGTGACGGACGGGGTCCAGTCCATGCGTAAATGCGCCTGGGTCGGCGTTCCGGGGTTTCGTTGACCGGGGCGTGAAGCGTTGATTCAGGGGGGCTGGCGTCATTCACATCCTGTCGCCATTATTGCCCTCATCATATTCCCCCCCGGAAAGAAGCTATGCGTCGGTAGTCGTAGCGAGAGTCCGAGGCATGGCTTTTGTTTTAGAGTTGGTCGGCTGCGGAGTCACAGACCCTGAGGGTGCGGAAGGGGGCTGGCCTCCCGAGCGGTGGAAGGCCGAGGAACCGGGAAGGGGCCGAGTGTGTCTCGGGAGGTGGAAAGCCAAAGGGCCGAGGAGCGGCCGAGCGGGTAGTGGGTGGCGTAAAGCGGTAGGGCCGAGGAGCGGCCGAGTGGGTCGTGGGTGGCGTAAAGCGGTAGGGCCGAGGAGCGGCCGAGCGGGTCGTGGGTGGCGTAAAGCGGTAGGGCCGAGGAGCGCTTCGGCCGAGGAGCGACCGAGGGGCGCATCGGCCGAGGAGCGGCCGAGCATGTCTTGGGTGGCGTAAAGCCGAAAGGCCGAGGAGCGGCCGAAGCATGTCTTGGGTGGCGTAAAGCCGAAAGGCCGAGGGGCGGCCGAGCATGTCTTGGGTGGCGTAAAGCCGAAAGGCCGAGGGGCGGCCGTGCATGTCTTGGGTGGCGTAAAGCCGAAAGGCCGAGGGGCGGCCGAGCATGTCTTGGGTGGCGTAAAGCCGAAAGGCCGAGGGGCGGCCGAGCATTTCTTGGGTGGCGTAAAGCCGAAAGGCCGAGGGGCGACCGTGCATGTCTTGGGTGGCGTAAAGCCGAAAGGCCGAGGGGCGGCCGAGCATGTCTTGGGTGGCGTAAAGCCGAAAGGCCGAGGGGCGGCCGAGCATGTCTTGGGTGGCGTAAAGCCGAAAGGCCGAGGGGCGGCCGTGCATGTCTTGGGTGGCGTAAAGCCGAAAGGCCGAGGGGCGGCCGAGCATGTCTTGGGTGGCGTAAAGCCGAAAGGCCGAGGGGCGGCCGAGCATGTCTTGGGTGGCGTAAAGCCGAAGGGCCGAGGAGCGGCCGTGGGGGCTCTTAAAAGCTGCCGTGTTTAATTGTTGCCTCGTGGACGGGGGTTACTTTCACTGCACGTTTCCGGGCGTTGAGGTCGAGGCGGTCCCTGGGCGGCACCTCGTCCTCCGGGTTCACCACGTCAGGCCGTTCATTTAATTCGGGGGCGCCTTTGGGCGCTCTTCGATGTGACGTAACGGCCGCGCCCTTGCGCGAGTGCGCTGCCGCCCATTCTCGGGAAGCGATGAGGCATTGACTCTGGCGGGGTGTCTTTTTAATTGTTTGGGCGCCTGTCCCTTCCTCCAACCCCTTGCTGCTGCGCTTCCTCCTTCGAGCCCCGCCATTGTGTCCCCAAGCTTCTTCCCGGCTCTTCGCGCGGTTTCTATCTTCTTCTCGAGGTCAGTCGAGATGTCATCCTTTCCTTCTTCACTTTCCTCCCCGTCTTCCTCTCCCACTTCTTCTCCCGTGCTTGGGGCTGGAGGGGGCGGTCGTCCTTCGACCCTCGACGAGTCCCCCGACGAGGAGGCGGCGCGGCCGCTCGAGGCTTTGATGTGGCCGCACGATATTGACTCAATTGTGAGTGAACCTTCGCTGGAAGGACTCCGCGAACGTTATTGCATCCCGGGAGATCATGTCCTCGGTGTGCCTGAGCCAGGGCAGCGGGCGTATGACCCGATCCCAAAGGGATTCGCTTTGTCCCTTGATGCTTTGGAGGCGGGCTTGCGTTTCCCCCTTCATCCCTTCATTGTATCTTGTTTGTCCTTCTGGCGGGTTTCTCCATCTCAGGTAACGCCGAACTCCTGGCGTTACCTAGTGGTATTCCTGGGGGAGTGCCATTATGCCCATATCACCCCCACCCTCAGCCTCTTTCTTTCCTGTTACCGCTTTTGCAAAGGCTCGGGGGGTTACTTCTTAACGGCTCGGACTGGGTTTCGCGTTGGGGGTGCCCCTTCCAATAACAAGGGATGGAAGGGGAGGTTCTTTTACGTCAGCCGTACACAGGACTGGGGCTTCGGGGTTCGGTGGTCTGCGAGGGTGATTAGCAACCCCCCTCCTTGTTTGGGCGAAGTGGATCGCCAAGCTCGGGAGAGGCTCAGAGGGATTCTCCCTAAGTCGCAGGCCATCCGGACCATGACCGAGCAGTGGTTGGTCGCGGCGGGCCTTAGCCCGGTGCCTCAGGGTATGTGAGTGACAGTTGTGTCGGGTCTTTGTGTGGCTGGTTTCGGACACTAATGCTTTCCATTTCCTGTAGAGATGGTGAACCTTTGGTCGCTCCTGGAGAATCCGGCGTCGCAGCCTCCTTCCCCGACTCCAGAGACCGCCTTGCGGCCTCCTCCCCCCGCTTCGGCAACCGAATCACAACCTCCACAACCGGCTTTGGCAGCCGAGTCGTCGCCCCCTCCCACGGCGCTGGTGACCGAACCTCAACCTGGTACGGAGGGTGCCCCCTTGGAGGTTGGGGACGGGCGGCCTTCAAAGAAGGCGAAGGTATGCACGTCTAAGGGGCCGGGAGCGAGCTCTCGTCCGGGTGGGGTCGGGCCTGATCGGCGTGTGGCGGGGAAGGGGCCCCACCCCGTCTCCGTGCATGGCTTGTGCCGGCTCCCGGCTGGGGATGGGGAGCCGTTCCAGGCGCGGCTGGTCGGCGAGATCCCGCGTGGCGAGCCCCGCGAGCCCCTGGTTGCCCGCTGGGAGGGTCTTTTCCGGGGGGATAGGGTGTGGGCCGGAGGGGATCCCTCTGCGGCCTTCCTCCAAGGGGCGCTCCATCCTGACCTGGCTCGGGATTTGTACACCCTGCCCTCGAAAACGCTTCTCAGCAAGTCTGCTCAGTCACTGGTCTGGGTAAGTATATCTTTCTCTTGGGGTTTGGCTGCTTGGTACCGACTTCCTTGACACTTCTCTTTCTGCAGGGTCTTCATTATGCGACGGCCCTGATGGACAGGGTGCGGGATGCCGGCCGAACCGTCGGGGGCCTCGTTAGTCGTAACGCTGAGCTCAGCCAGCAGATGGCGGAGATTCAGGCCAAAAACGGGCCGGAGGTCGTGGCGGCTGCCGAGGAGCGTGCCTCGGGCTTTGAGGCGGAAGTGGTCCGTCTTCAGTCGGAGCTGGAGGCCTCCAAAGAGGCCAACGACGCCATGAAGGTGGCCAACGGGGAGCTCCAAAAACTGATGCGGATAGAACGGACCGAGCTCCGTCTGGTGAAGGCCGAGGCGAGTGCCCTTAGCAAGAAGCTGGAGAGCACAAATGCCGAGGTGAAAAAGGCATCGGAGGCGTTGGCGGAGGAGACCCTGCTTCGACCCCTGAAGGACACGATGCTCATCAAGGCGTACAAGAAGTCGGAAGGGTTTGAACTCGGGCTGACGCGGACGGGGCGGGTATCTTTCGAGTATGGGTATCGGATTGCTACGTCGCGCTTCCGTGCTCGCCATCCTGGTCTTGACGTGGACGAGGACCCTTTTAACTCCCACCCCGAAGACCGAGTTGTGGACATGCCCGAGGAGGTTCCCTTCGACGACCGCTTGGAGGTCCCCCGGCAGTGAGGACGGGTTTCAGCCCTGCGGATTTATGTGCACCGAGCTTTTGTGTCTCCTCTGGGTGCCGAGTCTTGTATCTCTCCATTTATGAAATAAAGGACGCTTTCTACCATTCGTGTGTTGTTCGGCCAAAGAGGCCTTTTGTTTGGTGGCGTGATCTTCCCTTGCTCTAAACAAAAAATTTCTTAAGGTTCCGGACGTTCCATGTTCTTGGCAAGCGGGACCCGTCCATTGTCGCGAGCCTGTATGTGCCTGGTCGGACTACCTCGATGACCCGATAGGGTCCTTCCCAGTTGGGGGCCAGCTTCCCCCCGGCCCTGGTCGGGTTGCTGACTTCGGCCCTTCGTAGAACTAAGTCGTTCATTTTAATAGGCCGAGGTCGCACCCTGCGGTTGTACACCCGGGCAACGGCTCTCTTGTAAGAAAGATCCCTCAGGTGTGCGCCGGCGCGCCGCTCTTCGATCAGGTCCAAGCCGGCACGCAGCCCCTGGTCCGATGTGGTCTCGTGGTACTCTTCTACTCGAGGGGTAGGAAATACGACCTCTGGGGGTAGTACGGCCTCGGTTCCATACGAGAGGCTGTAGGGTGATTCCCCGGTGGCTATTTTGGGGGTAGTCCGTAAGGACCACAAGATGCTGGGTAACTCCTCGACCCAGGCCGTTCGGGAAGCCGATACCCTTCTTTTGAGCCCGTCCAGGATAGATCGGTTTGTTACCTCGGCTAGTCCATTCGTCTGGGGGTAGGCAACCGAGCTGTGTTTTAACCGGATTCCATAGTTAGCGCAGAATTCTTGAATCCTTTTGCCGGCGAATTGGGTCCCGTTGTCCGTGACGATGGTTCTGGGGAGGCCGAACCGGGTCACGATGTTTTTCCATATGAACTTCTTGATCTGCTGCTCGGTGATCGCCGCCAGCGGTTCAGCTTCCGGCCATCAGGTGAAGTAGTCTATTGCGACCACAATGTATCTTCTCTGCCCTGAGGCTGGGGGGAAGGGGCCGAGGAGATCCAGCCCCCATTGCGCGAACGGCCACGCGCAAGTGATGGGGGAGAGCGGCACCGCCGGCAGTTGGGGGGTCCGGGCGTGCCTTTGGCACGGGCCGCACTTCCGTACGTAGGCCTTCGCGTCCTGAACCATGGTGGGCCAGTAATAGCCTTGGCGGAGAATTTTGCAGGCCAGGGTTCGGCCGGCGATGTGCTCTCCGCAAATCCCCTCGTGGACCTCGGCCAAGACTATCGCCGCCTCCTCTGGCTCGAGGCACCGCAGCAGAGGATGGGAGAAAGACCGTTTGTACAGCCGCCCGTTCGCTTCGGTGTACCATGCCTGTTTTCGGCGAATACGCCGAGCTGCGGCTTCGTCGGTGGGGAGGGTCCCGTCGCGTTTGTAGCGCAGCATATCCCCTACCCAGGTGGCTCGGGTGTCGGCCGCCGACACATACGCGACCGGGATAGAGGGGGAGGAGAGCTCCTCGATCCCGTGGGTGGTGCCCGGGGGTCGCTTCGAGGCTAGCTTGGCCAGCTCATCGGCTCGGTCGTTCTGATGTCTTGGCACCCTGGATATCGTGAAGTGTGCGAAACAGGAGGCTAAGTTTTTTACCTCCGTTACGTATTTTGCCATAGTGGGTTCTCTGGCCACGTATCCGCCGTTAAGTTGCTCGGTCACCAACTGCGAATCGGTGAGGACTTTGATGGCGTCGACCTGCATCTCGCGGGATAGTCTGAGCCCCGCTAGGAGCGCCTCGTACTCAGCTTCATTGTTCGTGGCATGGAACCCGAAGCGGAGGGAACGTTCGAACGTCTGCCCATCGGGGGCCGACAGCACCAGTCCTGCGCCGGCCCCCGTTGAAGCGGACGAGCCGTCCACCTGTAGGACCCACGTTCCGCCTAGTTCACTGGGGGGCCGCCCTTCGGCATGGGCGAGCTCAGAGATGAAGTCGGCCAGGGCTTGTGCTTTGATGGCGGTCCTGGGTGTGTAGCGGATGTCGAACTCTCCGAGCTCGATCGACCTCTTGAGGAGTCGACCTGCGACATCGAGTTTTGATAGTACTTGACTAAGAGGTTGGTCGGTGATTACCTTGATCGGATGAGCTTGAAAGTAGGGGCGTAACTTTCGGGCTGCCAGCATGAGCGCGAGGGCGAGCTTCTCTATTGGGGGATATCGCTCCTCGGGCCCGCTCAGGACATGACTGGTGTAGTATATGGGGAGCTGTTCGCCGGCTTCCTTGATGAGGACCGAGCTGACTGCGTGCTGTGAGGCAGCCAGGTAAACGCCGAGCTCCTCTCCAGCAGTGACTGAAGCGAGGCGGGGAAGGTTGGCCAAATGTTGCTGGACCTGTCGGAAAGCTTCCTCACACTGGGGCGTCCATTGGAAATTCTTCGGGTCTCTTATTGCACGGAAGAAGGCGAGGCAGCGATCGCCCGACCGGGGCAGGAATCGGGATAGGGCGGCCAGACGTCCATTCAGTCGCTGTAGGTCTTTGACCGTCCGAGGGGCCTGCATGTCGAGGATCGCCCGGACCTTTTCCGGGTTGACGTCGATCCCTCTTTCATGTATGATGAATCCGAGGAACTTTCCTGAACTGACGCCGAAGGCGCACTTTGCGGGGTTGAGCCGAAGGCCGCAGTTTCGGAGTGTGGCGAATGTTTCTGATAGGTCCGTCAGGTGATCTCCCGATACCCGGCTTTTTACGATCATGTCGTCCACATAGACCTCTAGGTTTCGCCCTATCTGTTGGGCGAATATCTTGTTGATGGTCCTCTGATAGGTTGCGCCAGCGTTCTTCAGCCCGAACGGCATTACTTTGTAATAGTATGCCCCAAGGCTGGTGATGAAGGCTGTGTGTCTCTGATCTTCAGGTGCCATTCGGATCTGATTATATCCGGAGAAGGCGTCCATGAATGAGAGTCGGGCGTGCCCTGCGGTTGCATCCACGAGCTAATCAATCCTTGGAAGGGGGTAGCAGTCTTTGGGGCACGCCCGATTAAGACTGGTGTAGTCAACACACATTCGCCAGCTCCCATTATGCTTTTTTACCAGAACTACATTGGACAGCCACTGTGGGTACTTGACCTCTTCTATAAAGCCGGCTGCTAAGAGCCGTTCTATCTCTTCGCGGACAGCTTCCTGCCTGTCCGGGGCCTGGGGTCGCGGCTTTTGTTTTACCGGCCGGGCATCAGGCGATATGTTGAGGTGATGTTGGGTTGCCTTCGGGTCCACGCCTGCTGCGTCGGATGGCGACCAAGCGAAGACGTCAGCGTTCTCTTGCAAGAGGCCGACAAGTTTTTCCCGCTCGTCCGGGGGTAGGTCAGACCCGACTTTAATGGTTCGGTCCGGGCGTCCCTTTTTCAGCGACACGTCGTAGGTTGGGGCCGACGGCTCGGGATGTGGATTTGGCCGTTTCATTTCTCTGGGGTCGTCCGGGAGTGCTTCGATTTTCGCCCTCTTGTGTAGGGAGACCGCCGTCAGGTAACATCGCCTGGATTCCCGAGGGCTTCCCCAAACCTCCCCAGTTCCCGCGTGAGTCGGGAATTTTACTGTCTGATGGTAAGTGGAAACCAGGGCCCTGCTTTTGTTGAGGGAGGGTCGGCCTAGGATGGCATTGTACGCCGTAGGCAGATCTACTATCAGAAAAGTCGACATCACTGTTTTAGTCTTGGGCGGTGTCCCCAACGTCAGAGGTAGTGTGACAGATCCCAATGGCGAAACCGAGTTGCCAGTGAACCCGGTGAGGTCGGAGCGGACAGGTTTCAAGGCTTGCTTCGTAAGCCCCATCTTCTGGAAGGCATCGTGGAATAGTATATCTGCGGAGCTTCCTGTGTCAATCATAATCCTTCTTACCTGGGCATTGGCGATTCTGGCAGTTATTACCAGCGCGTCATCGTGCTCCAGTCGTTCGGCGTCTTCGGGGGGAAATGCGACCAGCGGGTCAGGGGTTCCATGGGGGCCTTCGTCTCTGGCCGAGCGGGCGTAGGCCTTCCTTCCAGACATGCTATCCCCCCCGGATGCTGGGCCGCCAGTGATGACGCTGTTTAGACGCTCGGACGGGCCGTCCGGGCAAGGCGGGGCGAGGTTGCCTGTCTGAACGTGCGGGTCGAGGCGTCCCTCCCGGCGGAGTTCGTAGATTTGGCGCGAGAGCTCGCGGCATTCCTCAGTGTCATGTCCATTTTTGCGGTGAAAGCGACAGTATTTGGACCGGTCGGCCAGCTCTCGCGGGTTGTTCATCGGGTAAGGTGTTTTGAGCAGTCCCCTTTCCCTGATCTGGAGAAAGATTTCTGTCCGGGATGCACCCGTTGGGAGCGGGAGGGGTCTTAGCAGGGGAGGATCGGGTTGGTGGAGCTTCCGTCTGGGAGGGAGCTGTCCCTGAGCCGGTTCTGGTCTTTCCCTCTTGTGTTCCTGCCGTTTCCCCCCCGTCCAGGCTTCGACTTCCACGAACTGGTTCGCGCGCTGGAGCATTTCGGGGACCGAAGTAGGAGGTCGCTCCACGAGAGACCAGAAGAGTCGGGAGGGACGCAGGCCTGTCACGAATGCCTGCATTGACAGTGAAGGGTGAGTGTCCAGGAGTTCCCGGATCCTTGTAGCAAAGCGATTTACGTAAAGGGAGAGGGGCTCATCCTCCTTCTGGCTAAGCCCGAGGAGGAACGCCATGGAAGGCTTCGGGCGTGCGCAAGCTATGAAGTGGAGCTCGAAGTCCTTGGCAAGCTGGTCGAATGAGGCGATCGTCGTAGTCTTCAAGCCTCCATACCACGCGAGGGCCGGCCCTCTCAATGTGGTGGGGAATGCCCTGCTCATCAAGGCATCTGAGGTCCCGTACAACGACATCTGCGCGCGGAAGGCCGCCGTATGGTCGGCCGGGTCGGCAGAGCCGTCATAAGTGTCCAGGGGGGGGAGTCGGAAGCCTGGGGGAATGGCGTGTTCCAATATCCAGGGGGGGGAGGCGGAAGGCCCTCGAAATGCAGGTGGCCGTGATACGCGTCCTCATCGACTCACAACTTGTGGCCGAGCAGCTCAATGGCGGATACAAAGCTCGGGACGCGACCATGGCGAAATACCTGGCACGGGTAAGGGACCTGACCCCCAAAGTTTCGCTACTTTACCTTATCCAATGTTCCGAGGAAGAAAAACGAACGAGCCGACGTCCTAGCTAAGCTGGCGTCAAAACCGACCTCCAAGGCACGGCCAGAGGTTGAGGAGCTCCCTGCTCGCGCCATTGAAGTGGCGACTACGGCCTCAGGCAATGCCCCGATCACGTAGGTGCAGGAGCTACTACGCTTCAAGCGGGACGGAACCCTTCCCCTCGACGAAGCCGCGGCTCGGCGCCTGCGTCGCACACACGTATGGTACACCGAGGAGAGCGGCCGACTTTACAAACGGTCCTTCACCTATCCCCTCCTGCGATGCTTGGAGCCTGACGAAGCCCAGGCGGTCCTAGCCGAAACCCACGAAGGGGTTTGCGGCGAGCACATCGGCGGGCGAACCTTGGCGCACAAAATACTTCGCCAAGGCTACTACTAGCCGACCATGTGCCGGGACGCGAAAGCTTACGTACAGCGGTGCAGCTCGTGCCAACAGCACGCCCGCACTCCCCGACAACTCGCGGTCCCGCTCAGCCCCATCGACTGCGCATGGCCATTTGTGCAGTGGGGTTTGGACCTCCTCGGACCTTTCCCACCGGCTTTTGGACAGCGGAAGTACATAATTATAGGAGTGGACTACTTCACAAAGTGGGTCGAGGCCGAGCCGCTGGCGACGATCACGGAACATCAAATGGAGAAGTTCGTGTGGAAGAACCTGGTAACTCGGTTCGGGTTGCCCAAGGCCATTATCACGGACAACGGACCTCAGTTCGCCGGCAGAAGGTTCCAGGAATTCTGCGCCAATCATGGCATTCAACTGAGGTTCAGCTCCGTGGCTCACCCCCAGACGAATGGGCTGGCAGAGGTAACCAACCGATCCATCTTGGACGGACTCAAAAGAAGAGTGTCCGCAGCCCGGTCGGCCTGGATAGACGAGCTCCCCAGCGTACTATGGTCACTGCGCACCACTCCTAAGGCCGCGACCGGAGAATCCCCGTACAGTTTGACGTTCGGGACCGAAGCCGTCGTGCCACCCGAGATGGCTGTCGCCACCCTTCGGACAAAGAGATATGACGAGGAAGTCTCGAACGAAGGACTTCGTGCCAGCCTCGATGTGCTCGAGGAGCGACGCGCTGATGCGCACCTGAAAGCCCTCTCTTACCAGAGAGCCGTTGCGAGGGTCTACAATAAAAAGGTACGACCCCGACCGATCAAGTTAGGCGATCTAGTCCTACGAAGGGTCGAGGTTAGCGACCCGACCCGAGCAAGGGGAAAGCTGGCCCCCAAGTGGGAGGGACCTTATCGGGTCATCAAGGTAGTCCGACCGGGTGCTTACCACCTCACGTCGATGGACGGTTCTCCTTTGCCGAGAACCTGGAACGTCGGAAACCTTAAGAAGTTTTTCGTCTGAAACGAAGAAACCTTTTCCGTTTAAAGAAGAAGAACTCTCTCCCGAAGGAAGAAGCTTTTGCCTAGGAAAAGAAGAAGGGAACAATAAAGCGGATGGAGAAAAGTCTTTCCTTTTATTGAAGACAGCAAACCAAAATACAGGACCCGACTTACAAAACCCGACCAACAAAAACAAATTCAAAAACCCTTTATTTTTGGGGGACCTCTAGGCGATCGTCGAAGGGGACTTCCTCGGGCATATCCACCCCCGGGTCCTCGGGGTGAGGGGTAAAAGGGTCCTCCTCCACCTCGAGACCCGGGTGACGAGCACAGAAACGGGACGTAGCGATACGGTATCCATATTCAAAGGATACCCGCCCCGTCCGCGTCAGCCCGAGCTCGAACCCCTCCAACCTCTTGTAGGCCTCGAGGAGCTCCTTGTCCCTCGCGGGTCGGAGACGGGCCTCCTCCGCCAGCGCCTCCGAGGCCGTCTTCGCCTCAACCTTTGCTTCCTCCAGCTTTTTGCTGAGGGCGCTCGCCTCCGTCTTCACCAGGCGGAGCTCAGTCCGCTCCACCCTTATTGTCTTCTGGAGTCCCTCATTCGCCTTCTTAGAGGCCTCGAGCCCCGACCGGAGGCACGCTGCCTCCGCCTCCAGGTCCAACGCACGCTGCTCGGCAGCCGCCACGGCCTCCGGACCAGCTCCGGCTCGAACCTCTTCAACCTAGCAGGACGAGTTCAGCGTTGCGGCTGGCCAGGCCCCCGATGACCCGGCCGGCGTCGCGCACCCTGTCCATCAGGGCCACCGCGTAGTGGAGACCCTGCATAGAAGGAAACAGGTCAAGGAGGCCGGCATCAGACAAATGAACCGGCAAAGCAGGAGCACGCTTACCCAGGTCAGTGACTGGGCCGACTTGTTGAGCAACGCCTCCGAGGGCAGGACATACAAGTCCCGAGCCATATCGGGATGGAGCGCGCCTCGGAGGAACGTCGCGGAGAGATCCCCTCCGGCCCACACCTTAGACCCCCGGGACAAACCCTCCCAGCGGGGAACCAGAGGGTCGCTGAGCTCACCGGGTAGGATCTCGCTCGCTAGCCGCGTCAGGTACGGCTCCCCGTCTCTGGCAGGAAGCCGGCAGAGGTCGCACACGGAGACAGGGCGAAGACCCTTCCCGGCCGTCCGACGACTGGGGACTGCCCCTCCACGATGAGAGCTCGCCTCGGGCCCCTTCGACGGGGTTGTCTTCGCCTTCTTCGAAGGGCGCCCAGCCTCGACCTCCAGCGGGGCACCCACCGAGCCGGGTAGCGGGTCGGTCAACGGAGCGGGAGTAGGAGGTTGCGGATCGGTTGGCGAAGCTGGAAGGGGGGGCTCCAAACCCTGACCCCCCAGGAGCGAGCGCAGGTTCACCATATCTACGAAAAACAAAAGAAGTTAGTACCCGGAGCCAACCACGCAAAACGCCCGGACAAAACGTAACCAAACATACCCATAGGCGTCGGGCTGAGGCCCGCCTCGACCAGCCATTGCTCGGTCATGGTACGGATGGCCTGCGACCTAGGGAGAATCTCCTTGAGCCTCACCAGAGCTTGGCGCTCTGCCTCGCCCAAACATGGGGTGGTGTTATCGATCGCCCTCGCGGACCACCGAACCCCGAAACCCCAGTCCTGCGCACGGCTGACATAAAAAAACCTCCCATTCCATCCCTTGTTACTGGAAGGGGCACCACCGACTCGAAAACCCGTCCGGGCTGACAAAAAATAGCCCCACGAACCCCTGCAGAGGCGGTAGCAGGAAAGAAAGAGGTTAAGAGTGGGGGTGATGTTGGCATAATGGCATTCCCCCAGGAATACCACCAGGTAACACCAAGAGTTTGGCGCCACCTGAGATGGCGAAATCCGCCAGAGAGACAGGCAGGATGCTATGAGGGGGTGAAGAGGAAAACGCAAGCCCGCCTCCAGGGCGTCGAGGGTCAAGGCGAAGCCCTTCTGGACTGGGTCATACGCCCGTTGGCCCAGTTCGGGAGCACTGAGGATATGGTCCTCCGAGATGCTATAGCGTGCCCGGAGTTCCTCCAGCAAGGCCCCGCTCATGGAGTGTGACTAAATGCAGTGTGAGCTGCAATCCATATCAATCAAATTAATACCAATACAAATCAATATCAATATATCAATATGTAGTAATATAAAAGTATGAAGTAGTACCAATATCAATATATAGTAATAATTAATACTAATAATTATCGATAATATAATTATAAATGATTATATTAACTAATACTTAATTGATACTTAGATATTTTACATATGAATATTAATACTTATATTAATATTAACTATTAAACTAATTATTAATGTTAACTAATACTTATTTTATTACTTATATTTATTTACTTATATTTATTATATTATTATTATATTATTATTATTTATTATATTATTATTATTATTTATTATATTATTATTATATTAATATTATTATTATATTATATTATCATTATAGGATTATATTATGTATAGGATTATATTTTATATTATGTATAGGATTATATTATGATTACAGAGTAGAAGTTATGATTATAAAAAATAGTAATAGTATGTAATTAAGTAATAGCATGTAATTATGTAATATAGTGATGTTATATAGGATGATAGGGATAGCCTTATATAACTAATGAATATCTAATGTCATTTTAATATGACATATATATTTGTTTCTTCCATAACGTAAATCACCCGTATTTTTTTTAGATTAAATCGGATTCTAGAATCATTCCTAGAAACATAGACGGGTCTGAGCTTATAGACATTACATACATCTAGTATAACCTCCCCAACCCTTCTTTTTTTTTTTACAATTTTGTAATACCGTCCATCTTTTCTCCTAAAACTCTAAGTCATATAGTAATACGTTATTATGTTCCCCAACCAATTGGATTATCTTGAACCACGCATGAATTGGGATAAACTTACTTAATAATAATAATAATAAGACTATTTTGTAATAATAAAAAGACTATTTTGAAAGCTAGTCAATGATGACCCTCCATGGATTCACCTATATAAGCCGCAGCTAACGTTGCAAAAATAAGAGCTTGAATACCACTTGTAAATAATCCAAGAAACATGACAGGTATAGGAACTACTGAAGGGACTAAAGAAACAAGAACGACAACTACTAAGGTAGCGCACCGATAAGGTAGGAACTCGCTCTTCTTACCGTCGTGTTGTTCACCGAAGTGGAGCT
Source organism: Musa acuminata AAA Group (assembly GCF_036884655.1). Lineage (NCBI taxonomy): Eukaryota > Viridiplantae > Streptophyta > Magnoliopsida > Zingiberales > Musaceae > Musa > Musa acuminata. The sequence continues at coordinate 1,554,097 of NW_027021291.1, read as the reverse complement.
CCCAGTAGCTCCCGATCATACCTCCGTATGATAAAGTCCCTCACGGGACTGTGTCGTGTGAATCGCATTGCCACGAACTGCTTCCACCACGATCCGCTGCACCATGTCGCCTCCTGGTGACATCTCCAATGCATTCTGATCATTGTGGGATGAACTTGAATTGTGAACCCTCTATGTGTAGCCTCTGCCAATACATCGCAGGGTCTCCACTTTCGTTTTGTTCGCTCTTTTGACAATCGACCTTCATACACCCGCTCTTAGGTCACACTTAGTTGAAGCATCGCTCTAGGACAATCCATCGCCTAGTAGCTCCCGAAGTCCACCAACTTCGCTATAATTAGTGCACCATTGTCTGGATCCTGGGCCTCTGCCCCTACAAGCACAATCTCCGCTGCGCATCGCTTCCTTCAAGTAACTTGAATGGCATCACTGTGGCATATTCTTCAAGAATACTTGCCTCTGCATCCTCTTGCCCCATGCCAAGGCATTCTGAACCCAACTTCGCCTCCGCAAGTTGAGTTGCATTAGTTCCTCCATCAAATGCTTCTATGAGATAAGGTGCATGTGCCCATAAACTTCTTTCGTCTTTGGCACCATACAAGATGAGTCCGCTCCGTCAGAATGAATGACCCATGGAACAACATGATCCTACTCTTGCCTTTGTAAGAGTTCATATCCTTGACCTCTGTCCAAGGAAAGCTTTGTGCCTCCGCTCCATGTTCCATCTTTTATGCCGGCTCACTTCATACGGCTTGGGTACTTCGCCAAGTTACACCCAAGTTGCTCCGCTCCTCGTTTTGCATTGAGTTGATGGTGGCCCTCACGCCCACCATTCCTCGGGTCAGCCCTTCCTTGAGTCTGATCATCATATCTACTCCCAAGTGTGCTTTCATTTATGTTGCTTTAGATCGCTCTCTCACTTGATCTCGCAATGCATCCACCAATGCATTCTCTTAAGTGAGATCATTCAATGACTCCTCATCGCTCGCTCGGTCCATTGAGCTTCATGGAGTTGTTGTTTTTGAGGTACTCCTCCTCAACATTTGCGATCTGTTGCACATGATTCTCCCTCTGGATAACCGAGATCTATCCCTCCTAAATAACTGTCATATTGTAGCAACATCTCTCTTCGTTTCGGAGACCACCATCCCCTTAGACTACTCCGATTTGCTGAATAAACTGTGCATTGTTCCGTCTCCTGCAAACGCACTTGCTAGATTGCGACTCTACGTCAATACAGCCCCCGCTGCATCACTCAAGCCCTAGCAACATGCTGAACTTGCTGCACACTTTAGCCTTCCACGGACGTATCCTTCACATGCCGAAGAGAAAGTTTCAATGCTCCTTGGCACCGAGTTTCAGTCGCCTTGGGATGGCCACGAACATTCCATCATCCGCATGCAAGCCCTTACATGAGCACCGAATTCTTTGAGTTAGCAATTCCTCTCACCTCTGTGAGCTTTGCACAGCTCTTTCGATTGCTGAGCAACTCTTTCCACCTTGCATTGTCTCATCCTTTACCAAGCACCTCACTTGCCTTGAGCACCATCAAGTGTTGTTGTCAACATTGAGCCGTAGCTCGAACTCAGCCATCCGAACCTTTGTGCGCTTCACATTCTTCCTAGCTTGCTTGTCCTCGTGGTGCCTCTTGCGCGAAGGGTTTGCCATTCCTCCGAATGCCAGTCTCAGATGCTCGCTCCTCCGAGCGACTCCTTTTTCCTACATCTCCATGCCCGTTTTCTCCCAAACGGTCGCGCGTGTGCTGACTGCCCTCAACGCAACCCCACTAGGTCCCTCAGATTTGTATGCCAGGTGTTTATATGGGTGCTTGTCCCGGTCTGATACCATCTGTCACAGACTTAGCTAGTTTTGCCTAAGTCGTGCGGCACCCTTGCGTGTTCGTCCGCAAAGGTCAGTCTCCCCGAAACCTCCCATGATCCATTAGGACCCACAAAAGAGAAAACGGTTTAGAGTAAACGCCTCACTCGGAATCCACAAGCAAACATTTCCGAAAAACACTTCACAGACAATGCAAATTACAAATAGACTATATAAGCTCAGAACAGTTGCACAACAAAGGGGTAAAATGGTCCATTACAGATCGAATAATCTCTCACACGTGTCTACATGACACAACATTTATTTACAAGCCTAAAGAGGCCACCAAACCCAACTAAAATGAGACTATTAAACCTTTGGTTGTCCATCTATATGCTGTGCAAAGCATAAACAAATAGAAAGACACGGACATACGTAAGCATTAAATCAAACATCATGTTTCGAAGTTTGTCCGTGACACACTGTTCAGTTATATCACAAAGAAGTACGTCGGGCAGTAGGGCAATAGCACTATATGCTTTCAATCCTTGGAAGCAAGGTAATAGATGATGAAAATGAGCGGGCTCATCAGAAATACTTTCAATCCTTGGAAGCAAGGTAATAGACGCAGCAAAACACGATGCCATAAAGTTGTGCATTGGTATTCTTGTTTCTATGTCGTTCAAAGCAGCAGCCTTTCTTCGACGGTTTCTCTAATGCAAAAGCAACGCTGTCAACCAGTTAAACACTAGAGTGACGTTAAAATTCAGATTTGTCACGATATGACATGATAAATAGGATTTTTGTTTGAATGATCGTAAACTGAACTTAAGTGAAAAAAAGCTTAAATATCGTATCAATATATAATTGAAACTTAATACCATGATAAATATTTTGAGTCGATGTAGACCATGATATATGATTTTGAATTAAACGGGACTTCTTAACAATCTCACGACTTCTGCCGCTCTTAAACTTCACTTTTTTCTAATTGGCTTTTGCAGGATGTTAATGTGCCTCGGTCGATGTTCTGATAAGTTCCGAGGCGCGTGACGTCATTTGGAGCAGTTGACGTTGTCCTGAGACTGATCGCCATTTTTACCCTCATCATATTCCCCCCCCCCCCCGAAAGAAGCTATGCGTCGGTCGTTATAACGGGGGTCTGAGGCATGGCTTCAGCTTTCTGTATTCGTTCTTATCGTGCGGTTGCCGATCCGTTACCTGGGGTATGACCCAAGTTTAGAGAGTAAGGCGGGCTAGGCGTGTCGCGGTGGTCTCGAGCGACGTGCAATTGAGGTACATGCTCGAGCAAGCAGGCTGCGCAGAGATGGGACTCGGGCTGCTTGGAGCCGAGGAGCATGACGCAGGCAAGTTGGTTGCGCAGGTGTGGTCTCGGGCGGCATGGAGTCGAGGAGCACGACGCAGGCGGGCTGGCCGTGCAGGTGTGGTCTCGGGCGGCATGGAGCCGAGGAGCACGACTTAGGCGATCCACGCTTAGGTAGTGGTCTCGGGCAAATGAAGCCGAGGAGCCCGACTCAGGCGGGCAGGCCGCGCAGAGGTCGAGGTCTCGGGCAACAAGCAGCCGAGGAGCACGACTCAGGCGATCCACGCTGAGGTAGTGGTTTCGGGCAGATGAAGCCGAGGAGCACGACTCAGGCGGGCAAGCCGCGCAGAGGTTGTGGTCTCGAGCAATAAGCAGCCGTGGAGCACGACTCAGGCGATCCACGCTGAGGTAGTGAGCTCGGGCAGATAAAGCCGAGGAGCGCGACTCAAGCGGGCAGGCCGCGCAGAGGTCGCGGTCTCGGGCAACAAGCAGGCGAGGAGCATTACTCAGGCAATCCACGCTGAGGTAGTGGTTTCGGGCAGATGAGGCCGAGGAGCACGACTCAGGCGGGCAAGCCGCGTAGAGGTCACGGTCTCGGGCAACAAGCAGCCGAGGGGCGCGACTCAGGCGGGCAAGCCACGTAGAGGTCGTGGTCTCGGGCAGCAAGCAGCAGAGGAGCACGACTCAAGCGATCCACGCTTAGGTAGTGGTCTCGGGCAGATGAAGCCGAGGAGCGCGACTCAGGCGGGCAGGCCGCGCAGAGGTCGCGGTCTCGGGCAACAAGCAGTCGAGGAGCACGACTCAGGCGATCCACACTAAGGTAGTGGTCTCGGGCAGATGAAGCAGAGGAGCGTGACTCAGGCGGGCAGGTCGCGCATAGGTCGCGGTCTCGGGCAACAAGCAGCCGAGGAGCACAACTCAGGCAATCCACGCTGAGGTAGTGGTTTCGGGAAGATGAAGTCGAGGAGCGCGACTCAGGCGGGCAAGCCTCGCAGAGGTCGCGGTCTCGGGCAACAAGCAGCCGAGGAGCACGACTCAAGCGATCCACGCTGAGGTAGTGGTCTCAGGCATATGAAGCCGTGGAGCGCGACTCAGGTGGGCAGGCCGCGCAGAGGTCGCGGTCTCGGGCAACAAGCAGCCGAGGAGCACGACTCAAGCGATCCACGCTGAGGTAGTGGTTTCGGGCAGATGAAGCCGAGGAGCGCGACTCAGGTGGGCAAGTCGCGCAGAGGTCGCGGTCTCGGGCAACAAGCAGCCGAGGGGCGCGACTCAGGCGGGCAAGCCGCGCAGAGGTCGCGGTCTCGGGCAGCAAGCAGTCGAGGAGCACGACTCAGGCGATCCACGCTGAGGTAGTGGTCCCGGGCAGATGAAGCCGAGGAGCGCAACTCAAGCGGGCAGGCCGCGCAAAAGTCGCAGTCTCGAGCAACAAGCAACCGAGGAGCATGACTCAAGCGATCCACGCTGAGGTAGTGGTCTCGGGCAGATGCAGCCAAGGAGCGCGACTCAGACGGGCAGGCCGCGCAGAGGTGGCCTCGGACTTGATGCGGTCGAGGAGCTTAACTCGGGAGGCGGCCTCGAACCGGTTGCGGTCGAGGAGCTTAACTCGGGAGGATGCCTCGGACCGGCTACGACAGAGGAGCTTAGCTCATGCGGGTAGGCTGCGCAGAGGTGACCTCGGGCCGGCTGTGGCCGAGGAGCTTGGCTAAGGAGGAGGCCTCATTTATGGTGGGGTGGCGCTTGGCCTGATCCTCTTGTGCTTCTCCCGCCTCCCAACCATCCAGGCTTCTGCCGCGATGTAGTGGTTGGCCCGTTGGAGCATCATCGGTACCGCGGTGGTGGGTTGCTCCAGGAGGGACCAGAAGAACCTGGAAGGTCGCAGGGCTATCATAAATGCCTGTATTAACAGGGAGGGATGAGCTTCCGGCAACCCCCAGATTTATGTGGTAAAGCGATTCACAAAATTGGAGAGGGGCTCGCCCTCCCTTTGGTTGAGTCCGAGGAGCAGCACAACGGACGGCTTCGGGTGGGCGTAAGCCAGGAAGCTGAGCTCGAAGTCACTGACGAGCTGATCAAAGGAGGTGATCGTCCAGGTCTTCAGGCCGTTGTACCATGTGCGAGCTGATCCTCTTAGAGTTGTGGGGAATGCTCTACACATCAAAGCATCATAGGTCCTATACAGCACCGTCTGGGCACGGAAAGTGGCCACGTGATCCGCTAGGTAGGTGGAGCCGTCATATGCGTCCAGAGAGGGGAGCTGGAAGTTCGGGGGGACTATCTGACCTTGAATCTCGGGTGTGAACGGAGACCCCTGTTGCGCGTTCACCCCGAGCTCCCCCCTTGACCTGCGAACCTCCTGCTGCACTTTGTCGTGCCGCTGACTAACGAAACGTAACTGGGCTCGCAGGGAGTCCGTTGAATCCGAAGACAATGCCTCGGGTTCCGGGCGACCTCTCGGGTTTGTTGTCGCTCGATCCCCGAGCAGGGCCGATCGGTCCAGAGGCGAAGTTGGGACCTCCGGAGGTAGCGTGTGGGCCTGGACAGGCAGCGCTTGTTGCCGCACTGGTTAGATCGCAGGTGGGTGCTCCGGACGAGGGACTAGTGGGATGATGGTTTGCACCATGCCCGTCAAAGCCCGGACTTGATAGGAGAGGTCCTGTAAGGCCTCGGACGACACCGATGATGGGTCGGTAGGGGGACCCTCGGGTGGCGACAAACTCGGGTCGTTAAATGACCGCCAAAAGCGTTCCGAGGTCGTGGCGGGGTGTTCATCTCGAGGTTCTCCTTACGTGGCGCGCTCCCCCGGAGCCCCGATCAGGTGTGACCCCTCAGTTGTGGCTTAGTCCAAGTCGATCTGCCGATCCCTCGACATTCGGGCCCTCCTTCTAGTGGAGGCCGAGGAGCACGACGCAGGCGGGCTGGCCGCATGCGTGTGTCTTGGGAGCAGGAAGCCGAGGAGCACGACGCAGGCGGGCTGGCCACGCTGGTGAGGTCTCGGGCATCGAGCGATCGAGTAACACGGTGAAGGCCAAGGGATATGGTGAAGGCGGGGAGGCTGCGCTGAGGTGGAACTCGGCAGTGTACGTCCGAGGGACACGGCTCGGGTCGAAGCTATTACCCGAGCCGAGGGATGCATCTCAGGCGGGAAGGCCGCGTTGAGATAGGACTCAGCAGTCTGCGGCCGAGGGATATGGCTCAACCCGAAGGATGTGGCTCAGGCTGTGGGATCCAGTTCAGGCGGGAAGGCCGCGCTGAGGTAGGACTCGGCGGTCTGCGGTCGAGGAATATGGCTCAAGCCGAAGGATACGGCTCGAGGAGCACGACGCAGGCGGGTAAACCACGCAGGTATGTCTCGGGAGCAGGAAGTCGAGGAGCACGACGCAGGCGGGCTGGCCACGCACGTGTGTCTTGGGAGCAGGAAGCCGAGGAGCACGACGCAGTCGGGCTGGCCGCGCACGTGTCTCGGGAGCAGGAAGCCGAGGAGCACGACAAAGGTGGGCTGGCTAGCCGTGCTGGTGGTCTCGGGCAATACGCGACCGAGGAGCACGACGCAAGCGGGCTGGCTTGCCGCGCTGGTGGTCTCGGGCATTACGCGGCCGAGGGGCATGGCGCAGGCGGGCAAACCGCGCAGGTGTGGTCTCGGGCATCGTCCGATCGAGTAGCACGACGCAGGCGAGCAGGCCGCGCAGGTGTGGCCTTGGGCATCGAGCGACCGACTAGCACCACGCAAGCGGGCTGGCCGCGCAGGTGTGTCTCGGGAGCAGGAAGCCGAGGAGCACGACGCAGGCGGGCTGGCCGCGCTAGTGGTCTCGGGCATTACGCGGCCGAGGAGCACGACGTAGGCGGGCAAACCGCGCAGGTGTGGTCTCGGGCATCATGCGACCGAGTAGCACGACACAAGCGGGCAGGGCGCGCAGGTGTGGCCTTGGGCATCGAGCGACCGAGTAGCACCATGCAGGCGGACAGGCCACGCTGGTGAGGTCTCGGGCATCGAGCGACCGAGTAGCATGACGCAGGCGAGCAAATTGCGCAGGTGGAACTCAGCAGTCTACGTCCGAGGGACACGGCTCGGGTCAAAGGTATGACCCGGGCCGAGGGATGCATCTCAGACGGGAAGGCCGCGCTGAGATAGGACTCGGCAGTTTGCTGCCGAGGGACGCAGCGAAGGCCGAGGTTGTCTCCGGCCGAGCCGTGTAGGCTCGGAGGAGTTTAGGCCGGGGCTAACAGCGAGTCGAGTGGAGGTAAGGCAGATACTGAACCTTCGCTCGGAAAAGACCGAGGTAGGGCTTTGATTTCTTTCACGAGGACTACATCGAGTAGCCACTGTGTGCGCTTGGCCTCTCTCGTAGAGCCCGCGATCGGGAGTCGTCCCTTCTCCTCCCGGCCGCCCAGGTCTCCGCTGCGATGTACCGGTTAGCCCGCTGGAGCATTTCTAGCACCGTGGTGGGAGGTCGCTCTACGAGGGACCAGAGAAATCTGGAAGGTCGCATGCCTATCACGTACGCCTGCACTAACAGAGAGGGGTGAGAGTCCGACAAACCCCGGATTTGCGTGACAAAGCGATCCACGAAATGTAAGAGGGGCTTGTCCTCCCTTTGTCTGAGTCCAAGGAGCAGTGCCGCGGAAGGCTTCGGCCGTGCATATGCCATGAAGTGGAGCTCGAAGTCATTGACGAGCTGGTCGAAAGACGCGATCGTTCCGGTCTTCAAGCCGTCGTACCACGCGTGGGCCGGCCCTCTCAGAGTTGTGAGAAACACTCTACACATCAGAGCATCAGATGTCCCGTATAGCGCCATCTGGGCGCGAAAAGTAGCTACATGGTCCGCCGGGTCGGCGGAGCCATCGTAAGCGTCTAGAGAGGGGAGCTGGAAGTCCGAGGGGACTGTCAGATCCCGTATCTCGGGCGTGAATGGAGACCCTTGGTGTACGTCCTCCCTTACCTCTCCCCTGGACCTATGGACCTCTTTCTGCAGCTCGTCGAGTCGCTGGCTGACGAGCCGCAACTAGGCCCATAGAGATTCCGAAGAGAGTGCCTCGGGTTCCGGGCAGTCGCTCGGGTTTGCCATCACTCGATCCTCGAGTGGTAATGACGGGATCTGAGGCGAGCCGGGAGACTCCAAGGGCGGCGTGTGAGCCTGAACGGGTGGCTCTTCTTGCCACAGCGGTTTAGCAATGTACGGGATGATGGATTGCACCATGTCCGTTAGAGCTTGGACTTGATGAACGAGGGCTTGAAAGGCCTCGGGCGACACGGGCGTCGAGTCGGCTGGGGCGCCGCCGTGTGGCGACAAGCCCGGGTCGTTGATTATTTGACAATATCGTCCTAAGGTCATGGCGAGGTGTTCGTCACGATGGTCTCCGTGCGGGGGCCGTTCCCGCGAGGCTTCGGTCGGGCGCGACCTCTCAGCCGTAAGCTCGTCTGAGCCGCTCGAGTGATCACCCGACATTCCGAGCCCTCCTTCTAGCGCCAAAATGTTGTGGTAAACAACTGTAAGCCGTGGCCTCGGGGGCCGACGCGGCTTGGTTCGGGCTCGGTCGACGAGGGGATCTCTCCGAGGTGGGCTTCGACGAACCGTCTGGGCGGTCGCGTGCTGGTGTCGTCGGGTCCTCATGGAGGCGGCTCCACGCCGGGAGCCCAGCGGGAGGTCGGGCGTCTTCATACCTGCACGGAGGTCGGGTCGGAAGCTCGGCCCGACCCCTCCGACGACCAAGTTAGAGGAAGCGGAGAGGGTTTTAGGTGGAGAAGTAGAAGTTCCAGTCCCCCTTTTCCATTCAGAAGGTAAGGGTATTTATAGGGAAGCTTACTGTTCCCTAATGTGCCCGCTTGTAAGGGGCAGGCTGGTAGCGTCTGACATTGCTATTGACGTTGCGTGGAGAACCGAAATGTCGAAGGGTATGGGCGAGGGTCGGTTGTCGTCCTCCTCTACCTCGGTCAAGCGCACGAGGTCAAGCAACGATGAAGTCGTTGTCTGAGAGCGGATGACGTCAGCGCATGTCGAGTTAGCATTATTGCCCTCCTCCTCGGACAGAGTGGCACCCAGGTGAGGCCGACGTCGTGACGCGTCATGTCGTCATTATTACCCCTATCAAGAACTATCAAGGTTTCGAGTTTGCCTATGGACCTGGGGATGCCGCCGGAGATCTTGTTCTCTGAAAGATCAAGAATAGTGAGCCTTCGCAGCAATCCGATCTCCATGGGGATAGAGCCGGTGAGGTGGTTGCCATGGAGGTCTAATGCCTCCGTTGCAGGTACCCAACCGATGAATTCCGTTTTTTTTATTCTTTAATTTTTGTTTTATTAACTTTTTAAATTTCTATACAAGTTCAAATTCATCACCACTTCAGCTTATGCTCAAGTGGTTTTCTTGTGTTCTATATCTCAAATCGTTCATGTTCTTTGAAAGGTTGTTTTGTTCATCATGTTCATCATGTGTATTGTACACCATTTTCATATGTCATTAACGAATCAATTAGTTCTTCAAATGGTAAGTTGTTTAGATTTTTAGCTTCTTTTATCACAGTTACTTTTGAATTCCAATTTTTAGAAAGAGAATGTAAAATCTTGTTTACAAGTTCAAAATCCGAAAAACTTCTACCAATTGTTTTTAAACCATTGACGACATCCGTAAAACGGATGTACATGTCAACAACGATTTCTTTTGGTTTAATTTAAAAAAGTTCAAAATCGTACATTAAAAGATTGATTTTTGAAACTTTAACACTTATTCGCGTGTGGTTTCAAGAAAAAATGTCAAAGTCATTTCGCACAAAGAAATCCGATTAAACTATGTTTTATATAAGACGTAAAATAAAGCATTAATAGTCGGGTGAGGTTTGCGAACGCGGAGGGGATGCAACCGGTGAGTTGGTTGGAGTCGAGGAGGAGGTGTTCGAGAGGCGGCCGAGGGCGGGTGGAATGGGGCCGGCAAGCTGCTTGAGGTTGCTGAGATCGAGCAACCGGAGGGAGAAGAGGTCGCCGAGGGCAGGCGAGAGCCTCCCGGCAATGGAGGCGTCGGAGATGAAGTCGGGCCCCGAGGAGAGGCCAGGGCGGGAGACGTTGACGACGCGGCGAGTGGCAGCGTTGCAGGCCACGCCGTCCCACGCGGAGCAACAGTCCGTGGCCGAGTCCCAGGAGCGGAGGAGGCCGGAGGGGTCGGCGGTGATGCCGGCCTTGAAGGCGAGAAGGGCCGAACGGTCGTGGGGGTGAGATCCCTGCGACCACTGCAGCAACAGGGTGGAGCAGAGGAAGAGGAAGACGAGGCACAGCGGCTGCATGTTATCCATCTCTTACGTGAAAGAATCGACGAGGGTCGACAGATGTTCTCCCCAGTCGAAGAACTTGTGCAATGAAAAGGCGGTGAATCAAACTGGAGTAAAAAAGCATTCGTTACTGCCATGAAAGTGGCAGCAGAGGGTCTCTTAAGAGACAATTTCCTCGCAGTTTCTACTTTCTTTAATGGGCTCTCAGGTCGGCAGAAATGTGGAGATGCAGCAGCAAATTAGGCGTGGAAATGGAGTCTGCTGCTGCAGTCATGAACGGTCTCCAAGGAAACTGGGGTGAGGCCCCATGAAGCTTGCCTGGGTTCAGACGCCCCATGATGGAAGTGACGCTGCTGACTTTAATGGGACCAGAGAAGAAAGAATAGGGGCGTCTCTCTGTCCCAATGGAGTATTTTATATGTCCTTCCTTCTCACCTAATGAGCTGTCGGAGTCGATGGGCTTCACTTGCCTTCGCCTGCCTTTCCAGGGTGTGTACTTGTGATGGCGCACGAGGCTGTCAACTACTCACCACAGCAAACTGCAGGTTGGGGGAACCTCAACTCATTGTATCATCTGGCTGTTTCTACAAGGCTTTGATACTGATTAGATATCGTTGCACACAGGCATTTAGGAAGTGATGAGGGTAATAATGACGACATGATGTGAATGATGCCAGCCACCCTATACCAAGGCCTCACTCCCAGGTCAACGAAACCCTGGGACGCCGACCCAGGCGCATTAACGCCCGGACTGGACCCCGTCCGTCACAACAATGCCACCACCCCTCGGCCAACGAGCCCGGCTCTGTGCCTTCTGGGCTCGGTCAAGGGTAAGGAACACGCCAACCGAGACGCGCCATACCCTGCAGCAGCCCGGCCTCCCACACAGCCCCAATGGGCATGTCAGACGCAACGTGAGGTATTTACCCAGGCCCATCTATAAATACTAGGGAGTTCCAGACAAGCGGAGGAGGACACACTCACACACCACACTTGTATGGAGGCATTTCGTCCTCCAAAACCCCCTCCACATCTCCCTCTAACTTGATCGTCGGAGGGGTTGGGCCGAGCTTCCGACCCGACCTGTGTGCAGGAACGAAGACGAGGTGGCCTCTTCCTGGCGCTGCTGCGGAGCTGCCGACCCGATCTACCGCCCCGAACGACCGATCCCGACCGGGAGACCCCGAGGGAGCTGCGCCCGAGATCCCCGACATTCCGAGCCCCAGAACCGAGCCGCGTCGGCCCCGAGGCCACGGCTTAAAAAGTTACTTACCGTAACATTTTGGCGCTAGAAGGAGGACCCAGCATGTCGAGCGATCATCAGGACGATCGTGCCAGACTCGTGATCGGGGGACCATTCCCGACCGAGGCTACGGGGGAACCCCCCCCTCTCCAAGGACCTCGGGAAGAGCGTCCCGCTACGGCTTCGGAGCGCTACTGGCGGATCTTCAACGATCCGGGCCTATCGCCCCCCGACGGAACCACCGGCGATCCGCCGCCCGTATCGGCCGAAGCCTTCCACGGCCTCACTCACCAGGTCCAGCTACTCACCGACATGGTACAAACCATTGTCCCCCTTGTCTCCCGTCCATCTCGGCCCCCGGGCCCCCAACTGTTGTATCAACAGGGGGTCCCTAGTCAAGCTCCCACCCAGCCTCGAGAGCTCCCCACTTCACCTCGGGTGCCGCTATCTCAACCCCGTGAGCAGGCGGCGATCTGCCCGGAAGGCCATTCGGAACCAGAGGCACTATCCTCGAACTCTGCAGTTTCCCTCCGCGCTCAGTTGCGTCTCGTCAACCAACGGCTTGACAATGTGCAAAGGGAAATCCGTGCCGGGCCACCAGGAGAGCCCACGGAAGGCCCGCATCAGGGGTCGCCGTTCGTGCCGAAGATACTGGAGCACGCCATTCCCCCAGGCTTCCGACTCCCCCCCCTGGACACTTATGATGGCTCTGCCGACCCAGCCGACCACACGGCGGCCTTCCGCGCACAGATGTCATTGTACGGGACCTCTAACGCCTTGATGAGCAGGGCATTCCCCACCACGTTGAGAGGGTCGGCCCTCGCGTGGTACGGAGGCTTGAAGACTGCGACGATCGCCTCATTCGACCAGCTCGCCAAGGACTTCGAGCTCCACTTCATAGCTTGCGCTCGCCCGAAGCCTTCCATGGCGTTCCTCCTCGGGCTTAGCCAGAAGGAGGATGAGCCCCTCTCCCTTTACGTAAATCGCTTTGCTACAAGGATCCGGGAACTCCCGGACGCTCACCCTTCACTGTCAATGCAGGCGTTCGTAACAGGCCTGCGTCCCTCCCGACTCTTCTGGTCTCTCGTGGAGCGACCTCCTACCTCGGTCCCCGAGATGCTCCAGCGCGCGAACCAGTTCGTGGAAGTCGAAGCCTGGACGGGGGGGAAACGGCAGGAACACAAGAGGGAAAGACCAGAGCCGGCTCAGGGACCGCTCCCTCCCAGACGCAAGCTCCACCAACCCGATCCTCCCCTGCTAAGACCCCTCCCGCTCCCAACGGGTACATCCCGGACAGAAATCTTTCTCCAGATCAGGGAAAGGGGACTGCTCAAAACCCCTTACCCGATGAACAACCCGCGAGAGCTGGCCGACCGGTCCAAGTACTGCCGCTTCCACCGCCAAAACGGACATGACACTGAGGAATGCCGCGAGTTCTCGCGGCAAATCTACGAACTCCGCCGGGAGGGGCGCCTCGACCCCCACGTTCAGACAGGCAACATCCCCCCGCCCTGCCCAGACGGTCCGGCCGAGCGCCTAATCAGCGTCATCACTGGCGGCCCAGCGTCCGGAGGGGATAGCATGTCTGGAAGGAAGGCCTACGCCCGCTCGGCCAGGGACGAGGGTCCCCATGGAACCCCTGACCCCCAGGTCGCATTTCCCCTCGAAGACGCCGAACGACTGGAGCACGACGACGCGCTGGTAATAACCGCCAGAATCGCCAATGCCCAGGTAAGAAGGATTATGATTGACACAGGAAGCTCGGTGGATATACTATTCCACGACGCCTTCCAGAAGCTGGGACTTACGAAGCAAGCCCTGAAACCCGTCCGCTCGGACCTCACCGGGTTCACCGGCAACTCGGTTTCGCCTTTGGGATCTGTCACACTACCTCTGACGCTGGGGACACCGCCCAAGACTAAAACGGTGATGTCGACCTTTCTGATAGTAGATCTTCCTACAGCGTACAATGCCATCCTCGGCCGACCTTCCCTCAACAAAAGCAGGGCCCTGGTTTCCACTTACCATCAGATAGTGAAATTCCCGACTCACGCGGGAACTGGAGAGGTTTGGGGAAGCCCTCGGGAATCCAGGCGATGCTACCTGACGGCGGTCTCCCTACACAACAGGGCAAAAACCGAAGCACCCCTGGACGATCCCAGAGAAATGAAATGGCCAAATCCACATCCCGAGCCGTCGGCCCCAACCTACGACGTGTCACTGAAAAAGGGACGCCCGGACCGAACCATTAAGGTCGGGACTGACCTACCCCAGGACGAGCGGGAACAACTCGTCGGCCTCTTGCAAGAGAACGCCGACGTCTTCGCTTGGTCGCCATCTGACGCAGCAGGTGTGGACCCAAAGGCAGCCCAACATCACCTCAACATATCGCCTGATGCCCGCCCGGTGAAACAAAAGCCGCGACCCCAGGCCCCGGACAGGCAACAAGCTGTCCGCCAAGAGGTAGAACGGCTCTTAGCGGCCGGCTTTATAGAAGAGGTCAAGTACCCACAGTGGCTATCCAATGTAGTTCTGGTAAAAAAGCATAATGGGAGCTGGCGAATGTGTGTTGACTACACCAGTCTTAATCAGGCGTGCCCAAAAGACTGCTACCCCCTTCCGAGAATTGATCAGCTCGTGGATGCAACCGCAGGGCACGCCCGACTCTCATTCATGGACGCCTTCTCCGGATATAATCAGATCCGAATGGCGCCTGAGGATCAGAGACACACAGCCTTCATCACCAACCTCGGGGCATACATTTACAAAGTAATGCCGTTCGGACTAAAGAACGCAGGCGCAACTTATCAGAGGACCATCAACAAGATATTCGCCCAGCAGATAGGGCGAAACCTAGAGGTCTATGTGGACGACATGATTGTAAAAAGCCGGGTCTCGGGAGATCACCTAACGGACCTATCAGAAACATTCGCCGCACTCCGAAACTGCGGCCTTCGGCTCAACCCCGCAAAGTGTGCCTTCGGCGTCAGTACAGGAAAGTTCCTCAGATTCATTATACACGAAAGAGGGATCGACGTCAACCCGGAAAAGGTCCAGGCGATCCTCGACATGCAGGCCCCTCGGACGGTCAAAGACCTACAGCAACTGAACGGACGGCTGGCCGCCCTATCCCGATTCCTATCCCGGTCGGGCGATCGCTGCCTCGCCTTCTTCCGTGCAATAAGAGACCCGAAGAATTTCCAATGGACGCCCCAGTGTGAGGAAGCTTTCCGACAGGTCCAGCAGCATTTAGCCAACCTTCCCCGCCTCGCTTCAGTCACTGTTGGAGAGGAGCTCTGCGTTTACCTGGCTGCCTCACAACACGCAGTCAGCTCGGTCCTCGTCAAGGAAGCCGGCCAACAGCTCCCCGTCTACTACACCAGTCATGTCCTGAGCGGGCCCGAGGAGCGATATCCTCCAATCGAGAAGCTCGCCCTCGCGCTCGTGCTGGCAGCCCAAAAGTTACGCCCCTACTTCCAAGCTCATCCGATCAAGTTAATCACCGACCAACCTCTCAATCAAGTACTGTCAAAATTCGATGTCGCAGGGCGACTCCTCAAGTGGTCGGTCGAGCTCGGAGAGTTCGACATCCACTACACGCCCAGGACCGCCATCAAAGCACAAGCACTGGCCGACTTCATCTCTGAGCTCGCCCATCCCAAAGGGCGGCCCCCCAGTGAACTAGGAACATGGGTCCTACAGGTGGATGGCTCGTCCGCTTCAACCGGCGCAGGCGCAGGACTAGTGCTGTCGGCCCCCGATGGGCAGACGTTTGAGCGTTCCCTCCGCTTCGGGTTCCATGCCACCAACAATGAAGCCGATGCTAGTCATAGGTGCCCAGCAAGCCAATCACGTGAGTGATGGCACGTGTGACTTGATACAGAATCTTTTTGCTTATTATATTTTGGCGTATATCACTTTATAACTATTGCATAAATGCATATATATTGTGATGTCCTTGGATTTGTGCAATGGGAATCGGATCGTGATGAGATCACGATAATGAGATCGATTCACCTTTAAACACATATCCTAAATAATCCCGGTCATAGGTTACTCGAGAGGGACATCGTGATAACCGGATAGACTGGTGTGCTGTATACCCATCCATATGATGGATGCAGCTGGTCTCATAGCTGCTCGTGTAGGGACACTAGGGATACAGTACAGGTGCTCATTGGAGAATGAGTTCACTGATTGATCCGCTTACGGAATGCTGGATGGTTGATGATGCCTTATTGTCAGACAGCGATTCCGTAGTCCTAGTGGTGTATCTGGTCCTTAGACTTGAGACACCAAGGATGTCCTGTATGAGTGCTCCACTCTTTGATACCAGACTTATAGGTTTGACTGTTCCCAGATCTAGTACAGCTGGTCATTGGGAGTGGTAGTCGACCTTACGAGGGCTATTGAGTGTCGACAGAGGATCATCCACTCTCGGCATAATGAGAGGAATATCCCATGTGTTCTTGCTCAGACAAATCCCTGGCCAGGGTCATTCGGGTTGAGAGAGAAAGAGTTCTCCGGGAGAATCCGATTAGAGCGAGACTCGAGTAGAAACTGTATGGGTCTGACAGCACCATGCTCGATATACGGTCTCTGGGATATTAGATGGATGAGGGACTATAGGTACATGGTAACTGAGGACAGACAGGTCCAATGGATTGGATTCCCCTGTATCGTCTGGGGACTACGGCGTAGTGGCCTAGTACTTCCGTAGTCGATGAGTCGAGTGAATTATTACAGAGATAATAATTCACTCAGTCAGAAGGAGTTCTGACAGGTATGACTCACGGCCAGCTCGATATTGGGCCTAGAGGGTCACACACATATGGTAGGCATTGCGATGAGTAGAGGTTCGGATATGAGATATCCGACGGAGCCCTTGTCTTATTGGATGCAGATCCAATACCCACTAGGGAAGGACCTATTAGGGTTTGACACGGGATCTCTATAAATAGGAGGGATTCACAGCCTCATAGGCTAGAGTCTTTGCTTGCCCTTCCTATTCTCCTCTCCCTCTCCACCTCAGAATAGGCCTGGAGTTTTGAGGAGCGTCGTCGCAACCCTGCTGTGTGGATCACCGCTAGAGAGGAGGACGCTTGACCTCCTTCACCCTCTCCTAAGGATCTGCAAGGAAACAGGGATATACGATCTCCCTAGGTAACACAATCTCTATACGCAGTTTTGTGTTTTTGCGGATTTTGCGCACCAATCTTCGCACGACGATGAACATCTTTTTGGGAATCGGGGATTTTTGTTTTCTTGTTCTTCCGCTGCGCATATGATGTCGCCCCCCCTTTGATTGCCCAACAGTGGTATCAGAGCCAGGTTGTTCGTGCGAATGATTGGTTTTGAACTGCGTGTGTTGTGTTTAGGAAGAATATTGACGTCAAAATCGTTGACGCAAAAGCGAGGAAGGGCAGCAACAGTTGCTGCCCTCGATCTGCATACCTGCAGCCACCTGCAGCGGCAGCCGCAGCTGCAGCCGCAGCCAGGCAGCACAGCGCCGGCGCATGCGCAAGCGCTGTGCCTGCAGCAGCCGGCCGGCGGTCTGCTTGCAGCAGGCTTGCTGCTGGCGGGGCTGGCAACCCACGGGCAGAGGTGCCGCAGGGAAGCGGCGCCTGCCGCCGAAAGGAAGCGGCGCTTGCCGCCGCTGCTCCCGCGGGCGAAACCCCCCACAGGGGCGGCCGCCCGGCGGTACAGCACCGTCTGCGGAGGCAGCGGCGCCCGAAGGGGGCGCCCACCCGCAGCGGCATCGCCGCTAGCGGGCGTGCCGCCTGCAGGCGAGGGCAGTGCCCTCGCCCCGCCGCACAGGCCGCCGCCGGCAGGGTGGCGGCGGCGGCAGCAGCAAAAAGGGCAAAGGGTATTAGGGTTTTCTGGGCAAAAGACAGTTTTGCCCCTCGGAATTTGAGAAATTCTAGTTTCTGTCTTTTGTCCAAATTACGAAAATACCCTTAGGAATTGAGAAATTCCCTATATATCCCTGATTTCAGAAAATATTAATTAATTAAAAGGTTTAGTTGATTATTATTTTTATTATTATCTAGTAGTCCTACATGATGATGATTATTTATACATGTGATGTATGATGTGTGGACGGATGATCATGGACCGTGTGATGTGTGTACTTGTGATTATTATTATTGAGGTCTGCGAACCTCCATTATATTTCTCGTTTATTGTCGGGCCTGCGTGCCTATGATTAAGTTGTAATCACATGAGGAGGCGCAGCGGGAGCGTGGATGCCATAGCGGGACCCACGAGACAGACGATCGTGATGCATGGAGATGCATCAAGATGTCGACGGAACCGACGAGGATGAGATGGACGATCACAAGGCATGGAGATGCACCGTTGCACACATAGATCTTGATGTGAGTGATTAGGCCTACTGGCTCGGGCCTAATCATATTAGGTTGTGGTCCATGATCATCTGGTGTGATTGCTTATACACATACTAGATATGTATATATATTTGCATGCGATGTAGATATATATTAAATATGCATATGTGTGACATGTCATATTAGGAGACCAAATCATAGAAACATCTCTCGATAATATTAAGTCGGTAAACGTGAGGCAATTAGATTGACCCACGTGGCCTTCCATCGTTATGAGTAGGAACCGAATCCCGGTGTAGGTTGAGTTGGTCGAGTCCCTCGAGACTCACCTATATCGCGATTCGCTATCTTGCTTACGACATAGAGATGTCACCGGTGACCTGAGGGCATGATATGCTTGGTCGAGTCCCTCGAGGGTATATCATCAAATCAGACTCATCTTGTAACGAAGGTGTTGACTTAACCGAGCATCATGGTTGGTCGAGTCCCTCGAGGCCATGGTGATTCGGAGGCCGAACAGGACGGGAATCACAAGGAGTTGTGATCGGCAAGAGTTGTCTACCTTTTAGGCTTAGTGTGATTGGTCGAGTCCCTCGAGGTTACACTAAGACGCTGATTGGATCCTGATCCCCACTAGAAGTCTGCCGGAGACTTCCGTTTCACGTGCTGAGGGTGTCGCGTGACTCGTTAGTAAAATAGTGGGAGCATATTAAGATAGAAGTCCATATCTTGATAGTTTATTTCTTGCAAAATCTGCATGTTATTCAATTTTTGCTACATCTTTATTTTCAAAAAATGTCGCTTTCAAATCCCTTACGTGGCATACTTGATGTCAACCGCCTCACTGGTCCAAATTATACGGATTGCCTCCGTAACTTGAGAATTGTTCTCACAGCGGAGAAAATCGTGTACGTCCTTGATACAGTGATGCCTACGCCCGAAGAAGGGGCAAGCGAGGATAAGATCGCTCGCTACGTAAAGTACATTGATGACTCCACTCTTGCTCAGTGCTATATGTTGGGCTCTATGACTCCAGAGTTACAGAGACAACATGAAAAGATGGATGCCAGATCCATTCTCCTACATGTCCGTAAATTGTTTGAGGAACAGGGAAGGACTCAACGATATGAGATATCCAAGAGCCTTTTCCGCGCTAGGATGACTGAGGGGACACCGGTTCAGAACCATGTCCTAAAGATGATTGAGTGGATAGAGAAACTCACAGGTCTAGGAATGGTCCTAGAGGATAACTTGTGTGTGGACATTGTGCTTCAGTCCCTACCAGATTCCTTTTCACAGTTCATAATGAATTTTAATATGAACAAGCTTGAGGTGACTCTCCCAGAGCTCCTCAATATGTTGAGGGAGGCAGAGAGTACTATTAAGAAAGAGAAGCCAGTTCTCTACACTGGTGAGACCAGAAAGAAAAGGAAAGCAGAAAGGTCCCTTAAGAAGGGAAAGGGTAAGGGCAAACAAGGCAAAGCAAAGGTTGCTAAGAAAGACCCAACAAAGGACAAAAGCCAGTGCTTCCACTGTGGTAAAGATGGGCACTGGAAGAGAAACTGCAAAGAGTACCTTGCAGAAAGGGCGAAACAAAAGCTTGATGAAGCTTTAGGTACATTCATGATCAGTCTCCATTTGTCAGACTCTTATGATAACACATGGGTATTAGATACCGGTAGTGCTTATCATATATGCAATTCGTTGCAGGTTCTGGCAAGGCCTAGGAGACTAGAGAGAGGCGAGATGGACCTCAAGATGGGTAATGGAGCAAAAGTTGCTGTATTAGCTGTTGGCGAGGTCGCCCTACATCTGCCTAGTGGAGCTTTTATTGCATTAGATGCATGTTATTTTGTTCCTTCTATTATCAAAAACATTATCTCCATTTCATGTTTAACAGTTAGTGGATATAAATTTGTTTTTGAGAACAATGGTTGTTCGATATTATTAGATGATAAGATCATCACGAAAGGAACATTGCATAATGGTTTATTTATGTTAGACACCACTCCACATATCATGAATGTAAATGTGTCCAAAAGGAAACAAGATGAGTTGAACAGTGCATACCCTGTGGCATTGTAGGCTAGGTCACATCCATGAAAGAAGGATTCAAAAGTTGCTAAATGATGGATATCTAGATCCATTCGACTATGTGTCATATGCAACTTGTGAGCCTTGCATTCGTGGAAAACTGACCAACTCTCCATTTAGTGGAACTGGAGAGAGAGCCACCGAGTTGTTGGAACTCATGCTGGAGGTTACTCCTACTTCATTACATTTACTGATGATTTCTCAAGGTATGGATATGTGTACTTAATGAAGTACAAGTCCGAGGCTTTTGAGAAATTCAGAGAGTATAAGAATGAGGTGGAGAACCAGACTGGAAAGAGTATCAAAACTCTTCGATCAGATCGAGGAGGTGAATACTTAAGTACAGAGTTTACTCAGTTCCTCAAGGACCATGGGATATTATCCCAATGGACACCTCCTTATACACCTCAGCTCAATGGTGTCTCTGAAAGGAGGAATCGTACGCTATTAGATATGGTACGGTCCATGATTAGTTTCACTGACCTACCCATCTTATTCTAGGCATATGCTCTAGAGACCGTAGCTTACCTTCTGAACAGAGTTCTAACTAAGTCGGTAGTGTCTACACCATATGAAATATGGAAAGGGAAGAAGTCTGATCTTAAGGTTGTTAAGATTTGGGGCTGCCCTGCCCACATTAAAAGACACAACCCCGATAAGTTAGAATCAAGGACAGAGCGATGCAAATTTGTGGGACACCCCAAGGAAACTTGTGGGTATTATTTCTATCATCTCGAGGACCAAAAGGTCTTTGTAGCTAAGAGAGCAGTGTTCCTTGAGAAGGAACACATTCTTGACGGAGACAGTGGGAGAATGATAGAATTGAGCGAGGTTGGAGAACCAAGCTCAAGCACCACTCTACAGCTCGAGTCTGTTCAGGTACCTAATACACAAGTATCAACTTTATGCAGGTCTGATAGAGTATCCCATCCTCCTGAGAGATATGTGGGACATATTAGAGCAGAGGATGTAGAGGATATTGATCCTCAGACCTACGAGGAGGCTATTATGAGTATAGACTCCGGGAAGTGGAAAGAAGCCATGAATTCTGAGATGGATTCTATGTACTCCAATAAGGTTTGGAACCTAGTTGATGCGCCCGAAGGTATTGTACCCATCGGTTGCAAGTGGATCTTTAAGAAAAAGATCGGAGTAGATGGAAATGTAGAGACCTATAAAGCAAGGCTAGTGGCTAAGGGGTATCGTCAAAGGCAAGGTGTTGACTACGACGAAACTTTCTCACCCGTAGCAATGCTAAAATCCATCAGAATTCTATTGGCTATTGCAGCACACTATGATTATGAGATCTGGCAGATGGATGTGAAAACCGCATTCCTCAACGGGAACCTGGAGGAGGAGGTGTATATGATGCAACCTGAGGGATTCGTGTCCAAGAACTGCCCAGATAAGGTGTGTAGGTTGCTTAGATCCATTTATGGACTAAAGCAAGCTTCCCGAAGTTGGAACATAAGATTTGATGAGGCAATCAGATCTTATGACTTCGTTAAGAACGAAGATGAGCCTTGTGTATAAAGAAAGGTAAGTGGGAGCGCTATTACCTTTTTGGTGATATATGTGGATGATATCCTCATCATTGGGAATGACGTAGGAATGCTATCCACAGTAAAGGCTTGGTTATCTAGACACTTCTCCATGAAGGACTTAGGAGAAGCATCTTATATCTTGGGGATTAGAATCTATAGAGATAGATCCAAAAGGATGCTTGGCTTGTACCAGTCCAGGTACATAGAAACTATTGTCAAAAGGTTTGGCATGGAAAATTCCAAGAGAGGTCTCATACCGATGAGACATGGGATATCGCTTTCTACGAGTATGTCCCCAAAGACTCCAGAAGAAAGGGCGAACATGGATATGATACCTTATGCCTCAGCAATAGGGTCTATCATGTATGCCATGCTATGTACTAGGCCTGATATAGCGCATGCTTTGAGTGTCACGAGCAGGTATCAGGCGGATCCAGGCTTGGAGCACTGGAAAGCAGTAAAGTGTATCCTTAAGTACTTGAGAAGGACTAAGGATCTTTTACTAGTATATGGAGGTAATAGCCTTAAGGTTGAAGGCTACACTGACTCAAGTTTTCAGTCTGATGTCGATGATAGCAAGTCGAATTCAGGGTATGTGTACACCTTAAATGGAGGAGCAGTGTGCTGGAAGAGTTCCAAGCAAGATACCACTGCTGACTCGACCACAGAGGCGGAGTACATTGCTGCATCAGATGCAGCAAAGGAGGGAGTCTGGTTGAAGAAGTTCATCACAGATTTGGGAGTCGTGCCGGATAGTGAGGAGCCGATCTCCCTATATTGCGACAACAACGGGGCAATTGCTCAAGCAAAGGAACCTAGGTCTCATCAGAAATCTAAGCATGTTCTGAGGAGGTTCCACCTTATCAGAGAGATCGTGACCCGAGGAGATGTAGCAGTGGAAAGAGTTCCATCCGAAGATAACATTGCAGATCCACTAACAAAGCCGTTGTCTCAGATTGTCTTTGAGCGTCACAGGGGTCTGATGGGGATCAGACACATAGGTGATTGGCTTTAGGTCAAGTGGGAGATTGCTAGTCATAGGTTTCAAGCAAGCCAATCACGTGAGTGATGGCACGTGTGACTTGATAAAGAATCTTTTTGCTTATTATATTTTGGCGTATATCACTTTATAACTATTGCATAAATGCATATATATTGTGATGTCCTTGGATTTGTGCAATGGGAATCGGATCGTGATGAGATCACGATAATGAGATCGATTCACCTTTAAACACATATCCTAAATAATCCCGGTCATAGGTTACTCGAGAGGGACATCGTGATAACCGGATAGACTGGTGTGCTGTATACCCGTCCATATGATGGATGCAGCTAGTCTCATAGCTGCTCGTGTAGGGACACTAGGGATACAGTACAGGTGCTCATTGGAGAATGAGTTCACTGATTGATCCGCTTACGGAATGCTGGATGGTTGATGATGCCTTATTGTCAGACAGCGATTCCGTAGTCCTAGTGGTGTATCTGGTCCTTAGACTTGAGACACCAAGGATGTCCTGTATGAGTGCTCCACTCTTTGATACCAGACTTATAGGTTTGACTGTTCCCAGATCTAGTACAGCTGGTCATTGGGAGTGGTAGTCGACCTTACGAGGGCTATTGAGTGTCGACAGAGGATCATCCACTCTCGGCATAATGAGAGGAATATCCCATGTGTTCTTGCTCAGACAAATCCCTGGCCAGGGTCATTCGGGTTGAGAGAGAAAGAGTTCTCCGGGAGAATCCGATTAGAGCGAGACTCGAGTAGAAACTGTATGGGTCTGACAGCACCATGCTCGATATACGGTCTCTGGGATATTAGATGGATGAGGGACTATAGGTACATGGTAACTGAGGACAGACAGGTCCAATGGATTGGATTCCCCTGTATCGTCTGGGGACTACGGCGTAGTGGCCTAGTACTTCCGTAGTCGATGAGTCGAGTGAATTATTACAGAGATAATAATTCACTCAGTCAGAAGGAGTTCTGACAGGTATGACTCACGGCCAGCTCGATATTGGGCCTAGAGGGTCACACACATATGGTAGGCATTGCGATGAGTAGAGGTTCGGATATGAGATATCCGACGGAGCCCTTGTCTTATTGGATGCAGATCCAATACCCACTAGGGAAGGACCTATTAGGGTTTGACACGGGATCTCTATAAATAGGAGGGATTCACAGCCTCATAGGCTAGAGTCTTTGCTTGCCCTTCCTATTCTCCTCTCCCTCTCCACCTCAGAGTAGGCCTGGAGTTTTGAGGAGCGTCGTCGCAACCCTGCTGTGTGGATCACCGCTAGAGAGGAGGACGCTTGACCTCCTTCACCCTCTCCTAAGGATCTGCAAGGAAACAGGGATATACGATCTCCCTAGGTAACACAATCTCTATACGCAGTTTTGTGTTTTTGCGGATTTTGCGCACCAATCTTCGCACGACGATGAACATCTTTTTGGGAATCGGGGATTTTTGTTTTTTTGTTCTTCCGCTGCGCATATGATGTCGCCCCCCCTATGATTGCCCAACAGCCGAGTACGAGGCACTCCTGGCGGGGCTCAGACTATCCCGCGAGATGCAGGTTGACGCCATCAAAGTCCTCACCGATTCGCAGCTGGTGACCGAGCAACTTAACGGCGGATACGTGGCCAGAGAACCCACCATGGCAAAGTACGTAGCGGAGATAAAAAACTTAGCCTCCTGTTTCGCACACTTCACGATATCCAGGGTGCCAAGACTTCAGAACGACCGTGCCGATGAGCTGGCCAAGCTAGCCTCGAAGCGACCCCCGGGCACCACCCACGGGATCGAGGAGCTCCCCTCCCCCTCTATCCCGGTCGCGTGTGTTTCGGCGGCCGACTCCCGAGCCACCTGGGTAGGGGACATGCTGCGCTACAAACGCGACGGGACCCTCCCCACCGACGAAGCCGCAGCCCGACATATTCGCCGAAAACATGCATGGTACTCCGAAGCGAACGGGCGGCTGTACAAGCGGTCTTTCTCCCACCCTCTTCTACGGTGCCTCGAGCCAGAGGAGGCGACGACTGTCTTGGCCGAGGTCCATGAAGGGATTTGTGGAGAGCACATCGCCGGCCGAACCCTGGCCTGCAAAATTCTCCGCCAAGGCTATTACTGGCCCACCATGGTCCAGGACGCGAAGGCCTACGTACGGAAGTGTGGCCCGTGCCAAAGGCACACCCGGACCCCCCAACTACCGGCGGTGCCGCTCTCCCCCATCACCTGCGCGTGGCCGTTCGCGCAATGGGGGCTGGATCTCCTCGGCCCCTTCCCCCCAGCCTCAAGGCAGAGAAGATACATTGTGGTCGCAATAGACTACTTCACCCGATGGCCGGAAGCTGAACCGCTGGCGGCGATCACCGAGCAGCAGATCAAGAAGTTCATATGGAAAAACATCGTGACCCGGTTCGGCCTCCCCAGGACCATCGTCACGGACAATGGGACCCAATTCACCGGCAAAAGGATTCAAGAATTCTGCGCTAGCAGTTTGCGTCTAAAACAGTTTCAAAGGGATCTGAACTTAGAAACTAGTTCGTAAAAGCGCAGAAGACAGTTTTGCAGAATCAAAACGCAAACGTAAGCTGCAATGTAAAGATCGTACGAAAAACACCGATTTACGTCTGAATGCAGATTTGGAAAGATCAGCACTTAGAAACTTGTTCGTAAAGGCGCAAAGAGCAGTAGCTATGTAGGAGGTTTGCAGTAATGATAAGGTACTCGAAATAAAAGCAAACCAGAGATTTAGAGTGGTTCGGTCAGTCTTGACCTACTCCACTTTTGGCTTCCTCCTCCGACGAGGTCACCGACGTCAACTAGAGGCCTTCCTTCAATAGGCGAAGGCCAACTACCCTTTTACAGTTTCACTCCTTTTGATGGGCTCAGGAGACAACCCTTACAGAACCTTTCTCTCCTCACTTTACAACTCAAAAGCTTGAAGAACAGAAGGAGGAGACTTAAAGGCTTTACAACAATTTTGAGCTCTTAGAATCACAGAAAGGATCAAGATTTCGGTGTAGGTCTGTGTGCTTTCTGTGCTGAATGGGTGGGGTATTTATAGGCCCCAACCCAGTTCAAATTTGGAGCTCAAAACGATCAAATCCCGGAATTCCGGGATCAGGCGGTTGCACCTCCTGACTGGAGCGGTTGCACCGCCTGGCAGAGCTCGAAGACTGAGCTCAAGCGGTTGCACCTCTCTGTCAGGGGCGGTTGCACCGCCTGAGTCTGGCTCGGAGACTGAGCCCCAGGCGGTGCCACCTCTTGACTGAGGCGGTTGCACCTCTCTGCTAGAGCTCGAAGACCGAGCTCAGGCGGTGCCACCTCTCTGTCAGGGAGGTTGCACCGCCCAGTCTAGCTCGAAGACTGAGCTCAGGCGGTGCCACCTCCTGGCTGGGGCGGTTGCACCGCCCAGTCTCGCTGGCAGACTTAGCCCAGGCGGTTGCACCTCCTGCCTAGGGCGGTTGCACCTCCTTCACTATTTCAGCTCACTTGGTTTGGCTCCAAACTTGGCCCAAACCAGTCCGAACTTGAGCCTAATTGGCCCCTACTTGGGTTATAGGATTAACACCTAATCCTAACCCTAATTAACATGCTAACTATGATTTTAAAGACATTTTCTAAGCTATTACAAAGTCCGTAAGTCAAGACTTCTTCTGGCGAGCTTCCGGCAAACTTCCGGCGGTCTTCCGATGAACTCTCGGAAACCATTCTGCGGACTCCCGGCAAGCTTCTAGACTTCACGATTTGATCTTAGCGAGTTCCAACGAGCTTCTTCGGCAAGCTCCGATCTTTCTCGGTGAGCTCCGTGAACTTCCAACGAACCTTCCGGCGAGCTTCCGAAAAACCCTTCGGCAAGCTCCCAACTCATTCTCGGCTAGTTCCGGTAGCATTCCCGACGAACCTTCGGACTTCCGTCGAACTCTCGAACTCGCAACAAATCCTTCGCGCTTGACTCCGACACTTTGTTTCGCTTTATGTCTTCATCGTTATCATAGTTAATCCTGCACAATAAAACAAAACTTTGATCGAGACAATTAATCCTAAGCAATTAACCAAGTTGTCCGACATGTCATTGGTCACTCGACGCTTCGTCCGATTCTTCGGCGCATCGTCCTCTCCTGCAGCCTATTGCCCAATCGGCCAGTTGACTCCGCAACTCCGATATCCTTGGCACAATACCCGCTCTTCTTGGCCTGATGCCCGATTCCACGGCCCGAAGCCTTCTGTCGATACGTCGACCGATCCACCGGCCCGACGTCCAATCTTCTGACATGTTCCTTCGGCACAACATGATTTTCCTGCTTTAATTGTCTCATCCTGATCGAAGCATCCTGCGTTACTCAAACCACAGATTAAATCATAAACATATATCAAGTTGTTTCATCATCAAAATACGAGATTCAACAAAGAAATCGATAAAAAAAAGGCGAGTGAAATGATACAAAAAGAACTCTGTTCTTTGTTAGTCCTATCCATAAGAGAGGGGAGCATATGAAAAATGTAATCGATTCTTTCGTTTCCTTGGGTCACTGGCCATCTGCCGGGAGTTTCGGGTTTAATACCGATATTTTAGCAACAAATCCAATAAATCTAAGTGTAGTGCTTGGTGTATTGATTTGTTTTGGAAAGGGAGTGTGTGCGAGTTGTGTATTTCAAGAATAGGTTGGATCCATCCAGCTGCACTTTATTTATGGTATTTATAGGAGAAATAGGAAAAAGGTGCACGATCTCGATGAATTACTTCTGAATAAATTAAGAAATCATATGTAAGAACCATAGCATTTCGTGACTTATTGGTAAATCCACTTTGATTCTCTATCAACCAATAATGTGAGACCATTAACATGGTTAAAGCTAAATTGTTTAAAGTCTAGGTAAAACATGGTACTCTTTCTATCACTTCTACCACTACGTTAGTAACGAAATGGTTAAAAAAAAAAGTTGGTAATTTATTTGATTTGATATAGAACACTCGTATCGATAAAAGAATTTGAACCATTTACTAGAAAAATGAGCACTTTGCTTTTTTTATCTAATGCTAAAATGACGACCTATGTATAAAAAAAAGGAATTTTTGGACTTGAAGAAACAAATAAAAAAATGTAATAATTATTATTTTCATTTTTAAAAAATGAAAAATGAAATAGAATTCTAAAATTGAAAATGATAAATAAAATACAAAACAAATATAAATAAAATACAAATAAAGAAACAACTTTGTTGACAATTCTAGATTTTTGTCTGGTCTAGTCGGAAGAGTCCTCCTGATATTCTGGTCTTGTATCAGTTTTGACATCTTTGAATACAAACAGAAAAGAGAGGGTAGGCTCATTACATTAAAAAAGATATGGGAATACCCACACCATAAATAAAACATTAAAAAAGATATGGGAATACCCACACCATAAATAAAATAAATAATTGAGCGTGAGAGCCAAATGAATCGAAAGATTCATGTTTGGTTTGGGAAGAGATCATGGAAGTTTTGAAATTAATGATAAGATAATCTACTTTCATTAAATGATTTATTAGATAATCGAAAACAGAGGATTTTGAATACTATTCGAAATTCGGAAGAATTACGTAAAGGGGCCATTGAGCAGCTCGAAAGAGCCCGGGCTCGCTTACGTAAAGTGGAAATGGAAGCATATGAGTATCGAATGAATGGATACTCTGAAATAGAATGAGAAAAACAAAATTTGATTAATGCCACTAGTAATAGTTTGGAACAATTAGAAAATTACAAAAATGAAACCCTTCAGTTTGAACAACAAAGAGCGATTAATTAGGTCCGACAACGAGTTTTCCAACAAGCCTTACAAGGAGCTCTAGGAACTCTGAATAGTTGCTTGAATAGCGAGTTACATTTCCGTACGATCCGTGCTAATATTGGCATTCTCAGGGCCATGCAAGAAATAACTGATTAGCCCTTCTTTTTTTAGTTATAGTTTAGGCATTATTTTTTTCTTTTCCTTCCTAAAAAGAATAAAGAAACACTAATGGTAACCCTTCGAGCCGACGAAATTAGTAATATTAATCGTGAGCGTATTGAACAATATAGTAGAGAAATAAAGATTGTGAATACCGGTACCATACTTCAAGTAGGCAACGGAATTGCTCGTGTTCATGGTCTTGATGAAGTAATGGCAGGTGAATTAGTAGAGTTTCAAGAGGGTACAATAGGCATTGCTCTGAATTTGGAATCAAATAATGTTGGCGTTGTATTAATGGGTGATGGTTTGATGATACAAGAGGGAAGTTCCGTAAAAGCAACAGGACGAATTGCTCAGATACCTGTGAGTGAGGGTTATTTGGATCGTGTTATAAATGCTCTGGCTAAACCTATTGATGGGAGAGGTGAAATTTCAGCTTCTGAATCTCGGTTAATTGAATCTCCTGCCCCATGTATTATTTCTAGACGTTATGTATATGAGCCTCTTCAAACGGGGCTTATTGCCATTGATTTGATGATCCCTAGGACGCGGTCAACAAGAATTAATTATTAGAGACAGACAGACTGGCAAAACAGCCGTAGCCACAGATACGATTCTCAATCAAAAAGGTCAAAATGTAATGTGTGTTTATGTAGCTATTGGTCAAAAAGCATCTTCTGTGGCTCAGGTAGGAAAGATGGAATATACTATTGTGGTAGCTGAAACGACGGATTCACCTGCTACATTACAATACCTCGCTCCTTATACGGGAGCGGCTCTGGCTGAGTTTTTTATGTATCGTGGACAACATACTTTAATAATTTATGATGATCTCTCCAAACAAGCACAAGCTTATCGCCAAATGTCTCTTCTATTAAGAAGACCTCCCGGTCGTGAAGCTTATCCAGGAGATGTTTTTTATTTGCATTCACGACTTTTGGAAAGAGCCGCTAAATCAAATTCTAGTTTAGGTGAAGGAAGTATGACCGCTTTACCGATAGTTGAGACTCAATCTGGAGACGTTTCAGCTTATATTCCTACTAATGTAATTTCCATTACAGATGGACAAATATTCTTATCTGCCGATCTATTCAATGCTGGAATCCGACCTGCTATTAATGTGGGTATTTCCGTTTCCAAAGTAGGATCCGCAGCTCAAATTAAAGCCATGAAACAAGTAGCCGGCAAATCAAAATTGAAACTAGCGCAATTCACAGAGTTAGAAGCCTTTGCACAATTCGCTTCTGATCTCGATAAAGCTACTCAGAATCAATTGGCAAGAGGTCAACGATTACGCGAGTTGCTTAAACAATCCCAATCAGACCCTCTCGCAGTGGAAGAACAGATAGCTACTATTTATACCGGAGCGAATGGATATCTTGATCCGCTAGAAATTGAACAGGTAAAGAAATTTATCAGTCAGTTACGTAGCTACTTAAAAAACAATAAACCTAAATTTCAAGAAATTATTGTTGAATCTCGGATTTTGATGATGAAGTCAATTGTCATTTGTTGTCTAATCTATGTGTTGAGATAAGTGTGCAGGATTAACTACGATGAAAGTTAGACAAGCAGCAGGAGTTGCGCCGGAGTCAAGATCATGATCACATTGGGAGTTCGAGAGTTCGACGGAAGTTCGGACGGTCGTCGGAGGTTCTGCGAGAACAGATCCGAGAAGTCCGGAAGCTTGCCAAGCGAAGCTCATCGGAACTCGCCAAGTGGATCGTCGCAAAGTCTAGGAGTTTGCCGGAAGTCCGCAGAAGCATCACCGAGGGTTCATCGGATGATCGACGGAAGTTCGCCGGAAACTCGCCGGAAGAAGCGATTGACGTACTGAAGCAAAGCTGCAGAAATTGTCTTAGATTTAATCGTAGTTAGCACGGTGATTAAGGTAGAAATGGGAGGTGATCCCATTAGCTTAATCCTGGGGCAATTGGGCCCCTGAAGAACTCAAGTTGGGTCGAATGGTTCAACCCATTCGGACCCAAGTTGCTGTGGGAGGTGCAACCGCCCAGGCAGGGAGGTAGCACCGCCCAGGCTAAGTCTCCCAGCGAGACTGGGCGGTGCAACCGCTCTAGCCAAGAGGTGCAACCGCCCAGGGCTCAGTCTCCAAGCGAGACTGGGCGGTGCAACCTCCTCTGTCAAGAGGTAGCACCGCCAGAGCTCAAGTTTCGAGCTCTGCAAGGCGATGCAATCACCGAGCTCGGTCTTCGAGCTCTGGCAGAGAGGTGCAACCTCTCTGGCCAGGAGATGCACCGCCTGAGCTCGGTCTTCGAGCTCTAGCAGAGAGGTGAAACCTCTCTGATCAGGAGATGCACTGCCTGAGCTCGGTCTTCGAGCTCTGGCAGAGAGGTGCAACCACCCCTGACAGAGAAGGTGCATCCGCCTGAGCTCAGTCTTCGAGCTCTGCCAGGCGGTGCAACCTCTCCAGTCAAGAGGTGCAACCGCCTGAGCTCAGACTTCGAGCTCTGCCAGGCGGTGCAACCTCTCCAGTCAAGAGGTGCAACCGCCTGATCCCGGAATTCCGGGATTTGATCGTTTTGAGCTCGAAGTTTGAACTGGGTTGGGGCCTATAAATACCCCACCCATTCAGCACAGAATGAGAATAGATCCATTACGAATTCTTGATCTTTTCTGTGATTCTAAGAGCTCAAATTTGTGTAAAATCCTTAAGTCTCCTCTTTCTGTTCTTCAAGTCTTGAGTTGTAAAGAGAGGAGAGAAAGGATCTGTAAGGGTTGTCTCCTGAGCCCGTCAAAAGGAGTGAAACTGTAAAAGGGCAGTTGACCTTCGCCCATTGAAGGAAGGCAGCTAGTTGACATCGGCAACCTCGTCGGAGGAGGAAGCCAAAAGTGGAGTAGGTCAAGACTGACCGAACCACTCTAAATCTTGTTGAATCTCGAATTTTGATGATGAAGTCAATTGTCATTTGTTGTCTAATCTGTGTGTTGAGATAAGTGTGCAGGATTAACTACGATGAAAGATAGATAAGCAGCAGGAGTTGCTCCAGAGTCAAGATCATGATCACGTTGGGAGTTCGAGAGTTCGACGGAAGTTCGGACGGTCGTCGGAGGTTCTGCGAGAACAGATCCGAGAAGTCCGGAAGCTTGCCAAGCGAAGCTCGTCGGAACTCGCCAAGTGGATCGTCGCAAAGTCCAGGAGTTTGCCGGAAGTCCGCAGAAGCATCACCGAGGGTTCATCGGATGATCGACGGAAGTTCGCCGGAAACTCGCCGGAAGAAGCGATTGACGTACCGAAGCAAAGCTGCAGAAATTGTCTTAAATTTAATCGTAGTTAGCACGGTGATTAAGTTAGAAATGGGAGGTGATCCCATTAGCTTAATCCTGGGGCAATTGGGCCCCTAAAGAACTCATGTTGGGTCGAATGGTTCAACCCATTCGGACCCAAGAAGCTGTGGGAGGTGCAACCGCCCAGGCAGGGAGGTAGCACCGCCCAGGCTAAGTCTCCCAGCGAGACTGGGTGGTGTAACCGCTCCAGCCAAGAGGTGCAACCGCCCAGGACTTAGTCTCCAAACGAGACTGGGCGGTGCAACCTCCTCTGTCAAGAGGTAGCACCGCCAGAGCTCAAGTTTCGAGCTCTGCCAGGCGATGCAATCACCGAGCTCGGTCTTCGAGTTCTGGAAGAGAGGTGCAACCTCTCTGGCCAGGAGATGCACCGCCTGAGCTCGGTCTTCGAGCTCTGGCAGAGAGGTGCAACCACCTCTGGCAGAGAGGTGCAATCACCTCTGGCAGAGAGGTGAAACCTCTCTGATCAGGAGATGCACCGCCTGAGCTCGGTCTTCGAGCTCTGGCAGAGAGGTGCAACCACCCCTGACAGAGAAGGTGCATCCGCCTGGGCTCAGTCTTCGAGCTCTGCCAGGCGGTGCAACCTCTCCAGTCAAGAAGTGCAACCGCCTGAGCTCAGACTTCGAGCTCTGCCAGGCGGTGCAACCTCTCCAGTCAAGAGGTGCAACCGCCTGATCCCGGAATTCCGGGATTTGATCGGTTTGAGCTCGAAGTTTGAACTGGGTTGGGGCCTATAAATACCCCACCCATTCAGCACAGAAAGGATACAGATCCACTACGAATTCTTGATATTTTCTGTGATTCTAAGAGCTCAAACTTGTGTAAAGTCCAAAAGTTCTCCTCTTTCTGTTCTTCAAGTCTTGAGTTGTAAAGAGAGGAGAGAAAGGATCTGTAAGGGTTGTCTCCTGAGCCCGTCAAAAGGAGTGAAACTGTAAAAGGGCAGTTGGCCTTCGCCTATTGAAGGAAGACAGCTAGTTGACGTCGGTGACCTCGTCGGTAGAGGAAGCCAAAAGTGGAGTAGGTCAAGACTGACCGAACCACTCTAAATCTCTGGTTTGCGTTTATTTTTGAGTTCCTTATCATTGCTGCAAACCTCCTACATAACTACTGCTCTCTGCGCCTTTACGAACAAGTTCTAAGTGCTGATCTTTTCGAATATGCATTCAGACGTAAATCTCTATTTTTCGTACGATCAATTTACATTTACGTTTTGATTCTGCAAAACTGTCTTCTGCGCTTTTACGAACGAGTTTCTAAAATCAGATCTCTTTGAAACTGTGTTTAAACGTAAAACTGTGTTTTAGACGTAAAACTACTTTTAGACGCAAACTGCGTTCAGACGTAAAACTGCGTTTAGACGCAAACTGCGTTTAGACGTAAAACTGCGTTTAGACGTAAACTATGTAAAACTGTGTTTTAGACGTAAAACTACTTTTAAACGCAAACTGCGTTTAGACGTAAAACTGCGTTTAGACGTAAACTGAGTTTAGACGCAAAACTGCGTTTAGACGTAAAACTACGTTTAGACGCAAAACTGCGTTTATACGCAAACTGTATTTAGACGCAAACTGAGTTTAAACGTAAACTGTGTTTAGACGTAAACTGCGCTTGATCTTAAGTAATCTTAGAATCAGCTTTTACATCGAAATCGTTTTTTATCGAACAAACGCAGCTTTCGTTTTTAATCGCAGAAAGATATCCGCTGCACTAATTCACCCCCCCCCTCTTAGATCTCTCGATCCTAACAATTGGTATCAGAGCAAGGTTAACTCTCTAACGGATTAAAACCCAAGAGAGATGGCATACGCCGGAAACCATGAGGGGCATTCTATTACACGTCCACCCATGTTCAGTGGGACGGACTACACCTACTGGAAGACTCGAATGAGGATCTTTCTTATTTCTATGGATTTTGAACTATGGAACCTTGTTGAAAACGGATTTTCAAAGTCTTCTCTTCCAATGATCGATTGGAATGAATTGGAGAAGAAGGCTTTCGCTCTTAATGCAAAGGCTATGAATGCCTTATTTTGCGCACTTGATAAAAACGAGTTTAATCGTGTTTCAACTTGCGAAACTGCATTTGATATTTGGCACACACTCGAAGTGACCCACGAGGGCACAAGTAGAGTGAAAGAGTCAAAAATCAATCTGTTGTTACATTCTTTTGAACTTTTTCGAATGAAACCAAGTGAAACCATTGGCGACATGTTTACCCGTTTCACGGATGTCGTCAACGGTCTAAAAGGACTTGGAAAAAGTTTTTCGGATTTTGAACTCGTAAGTAAGATACTAAGATCCCTTCCTAAGAGTTGGGATCCTAAAGTCACTGCTATTCAAGAGGCAAAAGATCTGCGCAACTTCCCTCTTGAAGAACTAATCGGGTCATTAATGACCTACGAAATGACCTGTAAAGCTCATGAAGAGCAAGATGACATCCTTCCAAAGAACAGGAAGGATATGGCACTTAAAACTTCTGAATGCCACTTGAGAGAAAACTCAAGTGATGAAGACTGTAATGATGACTTGGCACTTCTAACAAGAAAGTTTAAAAAGTTCTTTAAAAGAAACAAGTTTAAGAATGATGCAAAAATTAAACTTGAACCCAAGAAGGACCAAGTGATCTGCTATGAATGCAAAAAGCCAGGACACTACAAGAGTGATTGTCCCCAAGCCAAAAGGAGAACATCAAAGAAGAAGGCTCTTCAAGCAACATGGGATGATTGACGGAAGTTCGCCGGAAACTCGCCGGAAGAAGCGATTGACGTACCGAAGCAAAGCTGCAGAAATTGTCTTAGATTTAATCGTAGTTAGCACGGTGATTAAGTTAGAAATGGGAGGTGATCCCATTAGCTTAATCCTGGGGCAATTGGGCCCTTGAAGAACTCAAGTTGGGTCGAATGGTTCAACCCATTCGGACCCAAGTAGCTGTGGGAGGTGCAACCGCCCAGGCAGGGAGGTAGCACCGCCCAGGCTAAGTCACCCAGCGAGACTGGGCGGTGCAACCGCTCCAACCAAGCGGTGCAACCGCCCAGGGCTCAGTCTCCAAGCGAGACTGGGCGGTGCAACCTCCTCTGTCAAGAGGTAGCACCGCCAGAGCTCAAGTTTTGAGCTCTGCCAGGCGATGCAATCACCGAGCTCGGTCTTCGAGCTCTGGAAGAGAGGTGCAACCTCTCTGGCCAGGAGATGCACCGCCTGAGCTCGGTCTTCGAGCTCTGGCAGAGAGGTGCAACCACCTCTGGCAGAGAGGTGAAACCTCTCTGATCAGGGGATGCACCGCCTGAGCTCGGTCTTCGAGCTCTGGCAGAGAGGTGCAACCACCCCTGACAGAGAAGGTGCATCCGCCTGGGCTCAGTCTTCGAGCTCTGACAGGTGGTGCAACCTCTCCAGTCAAGAGGTGCAACCGCCTGAGCTCAGACTTCGAGCTCTGCCAGGCGGTGCAACCTCTCCAGTCAAGAGGTGCAACCGCCTGATCCCGGAATTCCGGGATTTGATCGTTTTGAGCTCGAAGTTTGAACTGGGTTGGGGCCTATAAATACCCCACCCATTCAGCACAGAAAGGATACAGATCCACTACGAATTCTTGATCTTTTCTGTGATTCTAAGAGCTCAAACTTGTGTAAAGTCCAAAAGTTCTCCTCTTTCTGTTCTTCAAGTCTTGAGTTGTAAAGAGAGGAGAGAAAGGATCTGTAAGGGTTGTCTCCTGAGCCCGTCAAAAGGAGTGAAACTGTAAAAGGGCAGTTGGCCTTCGCCCATTGAAGGAAGGCAGCTAGTTGACGTCGGTGACCTCGTCGGTAGAGGAAGACAAAAGTGGAGTAGGTCAAGACTGACCGAACCACTCTAAATCTCTGGTTTGCGTTTATTTTTGAGCTCCTTATCATTGCTGCAAACCTCCTACATAACTACTGCTCTCTGCGCCTTTACGAACAAGTTCTAAGTGCTGATCTTTTCGAATCTGCATTCAGACGTAAATCTCTGTTTTTCGTATGATCAGTTTACATTTACGTTTTGATTCTGCAAAACTGTCTTCTGCGCTTTTACGAATGAGTTTCTAAAATCAGATCTCTTTAAAACTATGTTTTAGACGTAAAACTACTTTTAGACGCAAACTGCGTTTAGACGTAAAACTGCGTTTAGACGCAAACTGCGTTTAGACGTAAAACTGCGTTTAGACGTAAAACTGCGTTTAGACGTAAACTGTGTAAACTTTGTTTAAACGTAAAACTGTGTTTTAGACGTAAAACTACTTTTAGACGCAAACTGCATTTAGACGTAAAACTGCGTTTAGACGTAAACTGAGTTTAGACGCAAAACTGCGTTTAGACGTAAAACTGTGTTTAGACGCAAAACTGCGTTTAGACGCAAACTGTATTTAGACGCAAACTGAGTTTAAAAGTAAACTGTGTTTAGACGTAAACTGCGCTTAATCTTAAGTAATCTTAGAATCAGCTTTTACATCGAAATCGTTTTTATCAGACAAACGCAGCTTTCGTTTTTAATCGCAGAAAGATTTCCGCTGCACTAATTCACCCCCCCCTCTTAGTGCTCTCGATCCTAACAATTGGTATCAGAGCAAGGTTAACTCTCTAAAGGATTAAAACCTAAGAGAGATGGCATACGCCGGAAACCAAGAGGGACATTCTATAACACGTCCACCCATGTTCAGTGGGACGGACTACACATACTGGAAGACCCGAATGAGGATCTTTCTTATTTCTATGGATTTTGAACTGTGGAACCTTGTCGAAAACGGATTTTCAAAGTCTTCTCTTCCAATGATGGATTGGAATGATTTGGAGAAGAAGGCTTTCGCCCTTAATGCAAAGGCTATGAATGCCTTATTTTGTGCACTTGATAAAAACGAGTTTAATCGTGTTTCAACTTCCGAAACTGCATTTGATATTTGGCACACACTCGAAGTGACCCACGAGGGCACAAGTAGAGTGAAAGAGTCAAAAATCAATCTGTTGTTACATTCTTTTGAACTTTTTCGAATGAAACCAAGTGAAACCATTGGCGACATGTTTACCCGTTTCACGGATGTCGTCAACGGTCTAAAAGGACTTGGAAAAAGTTTTTCGGATTTTGAACTCGTAAATAAGATACTAAGATCCCTTCCTAAGAGTTGGGATCCTAAAGTCACTGCTATTCAAGAGGCAAAAGATCTGCGCAACTTCCCTCTTGAAGAACTAATCGGGTCATTAATGACCTACGAAATGACTTGTAAAGCTCATGAAGAGCAAGAAGACATCCTTCCAAAGAACAGGAAGGATATGGCACTTAAAACTTCTGAATGCCACTTGAGAGAAAACTCAAGTGATGAGGACTGTGATGATGATTTGGCACTTCTAACAAGAAAGTTTAAAAAGTTCTTTAAAAGAAACAAGTTTAAGAATGATGCAAAAAATAAACTTGAACCCAAGAAGGACCAAGTGATCTGCTATGAATGCAAAAAGCCGGGACACTACAAGAGTGATTGTCCCCAAGTCAAAAGGAGAACATCAAAGAAGAAGGCAAATCAAGTAACATGGGATGACTCGAGCGCATCCGAAGAAGAGGAGTCCAACACCGAGCAAGTTGCTCATTACGCCTTAATGGCCATCGAAGACGAGGTAACAAATTCAATAGATGCAGATTTATCATTCGATGAATTATTAAATGCTTTCCATGAATTGTTTGATGAGTGTAAGACTATTAGCAGTAAATACAAATTACTAAAAAAATAGCATGATAGTCTTATTTGTAATTTCGATAAGTTAAATGCTGAACATCATGATAGCTTAAGCTCATGCATAAAATGCCATGATCTAGAAACTCTCCAAAAAGAAAACTTGCTACTTAAGGATACCTTGAAGAAATTCGAGGTTGGTAGCAAGTCATTGAACATGATCCTTACAAACAAGGGTTACGTTCCCAAAAGAAGTGGAATTGGATTCGTGAGAAGTCCTCACCAAAATCCAATCACCTTCATAAAAGGCCCCATCTTACATGTTAAACATCAAAGCAAATGCAACTTTTGTTGCAAGTTTGGACACAGGACGCATTATTGTCCATTTAGGAAAATTAGTCCAAACAAATTAATTTGGGTTCCTAAAGGAACCATGACAAATTCTATGCAACATGATAGAAAATATAGATCTATTTGTGAGGCACCCAAAAGCAAATGGGTACCTAAACATCATCCTTTCTTGTAGAAAACTAAACCATCGCAAGCTAGGAGCAAGAGATGGTACCTTGATAGTGGATGCTCAAGGCATATGACCGGAGATCCATCACAATTCTCTAAGCTCACTAGCATAAACGAAGGATATGTCACCTTCGGAGACAACAACAAGGGTAAAATCGTTGGCAAAGGAACCATAGGTAACAAATCCAACTTCTCTATTGAAGATGTTTTGCTAGTTGATGGTTTAAAACATAACCTCTTGAGCATTAGTCAATTATGTGATAAAGGATATATTATAAGATTTGAATCTAATGCTTGCATCATTGAGAAACCACACAAAAATATATCTATGATTGCATTGAAACAAAATAACGTATTCACTATTGACATCAATGATTTGTGTAATGAAATGTGTTTTTCTGCTTTGAATGAGGATGCTTGGATATGGCATAGAAGATTAGGTCATGCTAGCATGAAACTAATCACTCAAATATCATCTAAAGAACTTGTAAGAGGAATTCCTCATATCAAGTTCATCAAAGATAATGTATGTGATGCTTGCCAATTAGGAAAACAAATTAAGAGTAGCTTCAAATCTAAAAATCAAATAAGCACCTCTAGGCCCTTACAATTGATCCATATGGACTTGTTCGGACCAATCTCCACATCAAGCCTAGGAGGTAGCAAATATGCCTTCGTCATCGTGGATGACTATAGCAGATACACATGGACTTACTTCTTAAAACAGAAAAGTGAATGCTTTAGATCTTTTACCAAGTTTTGCAAACTTGTTCAGAATGAGAAAGGATCTATGATTTCATCAATTAGAAGTGATCATGGTGGTGAATTTCAAAACCATGATTACCAGGAATTTTGTGAACTCAATGGATACAACCATAATTTCTCTACTCCTAGAAATCCTCAACAAAATGGAGTTGTAGAAAGAAAAAATCGAAATTTACAAGAAATGGCAAGAACCATGTTGAATGAACACAACCTACCCAAATATTTTTGGGCCGAAGCCATAAATACTGCATGCTACATTTTGAATAGAGTTCTAGTAAGACCTCTACTAACCAAAACTCCCTATGAATTATGGAACAATAAAAACCCAATGTTTCATATTTTAAAGTCTTTGGGAGTAAGTGTTTTATCTTAAATGAAAAGGACAACTTAGGAAAATTTGATGCTAAATCCGATGAAGGAATTTTTCTTGGTTATTCTACTATTTCTAAAGCCTTTCGTATCTTCAATAAAAGAACTTTAATTATCGAAGAATCTATTCATGTTGTTTTCAATGAGATTTCCGAAATCACGAAAAATAATCTTGATGAAGATGTTAATTTTGATTCCTTGAATTTAAATGAAACCCCTTCTCCAACTAGCAACTTGGATGCATCCACTCCCGAAACATCCTTACCCAAGGATTGGAAGTATGTAGATGCTCATCCCAAGGAGCTAATCTTAGGAGACACGTCAAAGGGGGTTCAAACACGATCTTCTCTTAAAACTTTTTGTGCAAACGCCGCCTTTCTCTCCCAAATTGAACCCAAATGCGTTGACGAAGCCATGAAAGATGATTCATGGATTATCGCAATGCAAGATGAATTGAATCAATTTGAGAGAAATGAGGTATGGAAGCTTGTTCCTAGGCCAAATGACCATTTAGTTATTGGTACTAAATGGGTTTTCAGAAACAAGCAAGATGAAAATGGTATCGTGGTTAGAAACAAGGCTAGATTAGTGGCCAAAGGTTTCAACTAAGAAGAAGGTATCGATTACGAAGAAACCTTCGCACCTGTGGCTCGATTGGAAGCCATAAGGATGCTCCTTGCCTATGCCAGTAGTCATAATTTTAAGTTATTCCAAATGGATGTTAAAAGCGCCTTTCTAAATGGCTTTATTTCCGAAGAAGTTTATGTTGAACAACCTCCAGGATTTGAAAATAATAGCCTCCCTAATCATGTGTTTAGATTAACTAAAGCTCTCTATGGTTTAAAACAAGCCCCAAGGGCTTGGTATGAGAGACTTAGTTCTTTTCTTATCAAAAATAATTTTACAAAAGGCAAGGTTGATACTGATAGGGGTAAAAGTGGCGATGCGACACGCCATGGCAGCAACTGTTAGGATCGGAGCAGCACTAAGAGGGGGGGGGGGTCTCCCGACCGGGAGACCCCGAGGGAGCTGCGCCCGAGATCCCCGACATTCCGAGCCTCAGAACCGAGCCGCGTCGGCCCCGAGGCCACGGCTTAAAAAGTTACTCACCGTAACAATCAGAGCCCGGATTGCACTGGAGACCGCTCCTCACGGGGTGAGATGGATCCGAGTACTGTATGACTCCGCGGCCTTCACCGGAGACCAGGAGCTCCTCGTCTCGCTCCACAACGCCCACCGGAGCGAAAGATTCGACTACATCGAAGGCTTCGTCGTCATTGATGAAGGCCTCATCAACAACTGGAGGTCGTCCTTCTTCTCCCCCAAGAACCCTGTTGAGGTAAGCTATGTTCACTCCAACACGCTACTGCCTTGCTGCCTCGCTGCCTCGGCTCCTCAGCCCCGTGCGCAGCAAGCAGCCCGCTGCCTCGGCCCCTCGGCCTCATGCGCAGCCAACACGCTGCAGCCAGCACGCTGCCTCGGCCCCTCGGCCCCATACGCAGCAAGCAGCCCGCTGCCTCGGCCACTCGGCCTCATGCGCAGCCAGCACGCTGCCTTACTACCTTGCTGCCTCGCTGCCTCGGCTCCTCAGCCCCATGCGCAGCAAGCAGCCCGCTGCCTCGGCCCCTCGGCCTAATGCGCAGCCAACACGCTGCAGCCAGCACGCTGCCTCGGCCCCTCGGCCCCATACGCAGCAAGCAGCCTCGCTGCCTTGGCCACTCGGCCTCATGCGCAGCCAGCACGCTGCCTCGGCTCCTCAGCCCCATGCGCAGCGAGTAGCACACTGCCTTGCTGCCTCGCTGCCTCGGCTCCTCGGCCCCATGCGCAGCAAGCACTACGCTGCCTCGGCTCCTCGGCCCCATGCGCAGCAAGCACTACGCTGCCTCGGCCCCTCAGCCCCTTGCGCAGCAAGCAGCCTCGCTGCCTTGGCCACTCGGCCTCATGCGCAGCCAGCACG
Organism: Musa acuminata AAA Group; assembly: GCF_036884655.1. Lineage (NCBI taxonomy): Eukaryota > Viridiplantae > Streptophyta > Magnoliopsida > Zingiberales > Musaceae > Musa > Musa acuminata. Next base: position 1,512,949 of record NW_027021291.1, on the reverse strand, counting down.
CTGCCTCGGCTCCTCAGCCCCATGCGCAGCGAGTAGCACACTGCCTTGCTGCCTCGCTGCCTCGGCTCCTCGGCCCCATGCGCAGCAAGCACTACGCTGCCTCGGCTCCTCGGCCCCATGCGCAGCAAGCACTACGCTGCCTCGGCCCCTCAGCCCCTTGCGCAGCAAGCAGCCTCGCTGCCTTGGCCACTCGGCCTCATGCGCAGCCAGCACGCTGCCTCGGCTCCTCAGCCCCATGCGCAGCGAGTAGCACACTGCCTTGCTGCCTCGCTGCCTCGGCTCCTCGGCCCCATGCGCAGCAAGCACTACGCTGCCTCGGCCCCTCAGCCCCTTGCGCAGCAAGCACCGCGCAGCCTCGGCCTCGGCCCCATGCGCAGCAAGCACTACGCTGCCTCGGCTCCTCAGCCCCATGCGCAGCAAGCAGCCCGCTGCCTCGGCCCCTCGGCCTCATGCGCAGCCAACACGCTGCAGCCAGCACGCTGCCTTGCTGCCTCGCTGCCTCGGCTCCTCGGCCTCACGCGCAGCCGGCAAGCAGCCTCGCTGCCTTGGCCACTCGGCCTCATGCGCAACCAACACGCTGCTGCCTCGGCCTCATGCGCAGCCAACACGCTGCCTCGGCCACTCGGCCTCATGCGCAGCCAGCACGCTGCCTCGGCTCCTCAGCCCCATGCGCAGCGAGTAGCACACTGCCTTGCTGCCTCGCTGCCTCGGCTCCTCGGCCCCATGCGCAGCAAGCAGCCCGCTGCCTCGGCTCCTCGGCCCCATGCGCAGCAAGCACTACGCTGCCTCGGCCCCTCAGCCCCTTGCGCAGCAAGCACCGCGCAGCCTCGGCCTCGGCCCCATGCGCAGCAAGCACTACGCTGCCTCGGCTCCTCAGCCCCATGCGCAGCAAGCAGCCCGCTGCCTCGGCCCCTCGGCCTCATGCGCAGCCAACACGCTGCAGCCAGCACGCTGCCTCGGCCCCTCGGTCCCATACGCAGCAAGCAGCCCGCTGCCTCGGCTCCTCGGCCTCACGCACAGCCAGCAAGCAGCCTTGCTGCCTCGCTGCCTCGGCTCCTCAGCCCCATGCGCAGCAAGCAGCCCGCTGCCTCGGCCCCTCGGCCTCATGCGCAGCCAACACGCTGCCTTACTGCCTTGCTGCCTCGCTGCCTCGGCTCCTCAGCCCCATGCGCAGCAAGCAGCCCGCTGCCTCGGCCCCTCGGCCTCATGCGCAGCCAACACGCTGCCTTACTGCCTTGCTGCCTCGCTGCCTCGGCTCCTCAGCCCCATGCGCAGCAAGCAGCCCGCTGCCTCGGCCCCTCGGCCTCATGCGCAGCCAACACGCTGCAGCCAGCACGCTGCCTCGGCCCCTCGGCCCCATACGCAGCAAGCAGCCCGCTGCCTCGGCCACTCGGCCACTCGGCCTCATGCGCAGCCAACACGCTGCCTCGGCCACTCGGCCTCATGCGCAGCCAACACGCTGCCTCGGCCACTCGGCCTCATGCGCAGCTAGCACGCTGCCTTACTGCCTTGCTGCCTCGCTGCCTCGGCTCCTCAGCCCCATGCGCAGCAAGCAGCCCGCTGCCTCGGCCCCTCGGCCTCATGCGCAGCCAACACGCTGTAGCCAGCACGCTGCCTTGCTGCCTCGCTGCCTCGGCTCCTCGGCCTCACGCACAGCCCGCAAGCAGCCTCGCTGCCTCGGCCACTCGGCCACTCGGCCTCATGCGCAGCCAACACGCTGCCTCGGCCACTCGGCCTCATGCGCAGCCAGCACGCTGCCTTACTGCCTTGCTGCCTCGCTGCCTCGGCTCCTCAGCCCCATGCGCAGCAAGCAGCCCGCTGCCTCGGCCCCTCGGCCTAATGCGCAGCCAACACGCTGCAGCCAGCACGCTGCCTCGGCCCCTCGGCCCCATACGCAGCAAGCAGCCCGCTGCCTCGGCTCCTCGGCCCCATGCGCAGCAAGCACTACGCTGCCTCGGCCCCTCAGCCCCTTGCGCAGCAAGCACCGCGCAGCCTCGGCCTCGGCCCCATGCGCAGCAAGCACTACGCTGCCTCGGCTCCTCAGCCCCATGCGCAGCAAGCAGCCCGCTGCCTCGGCCCCTCGGCCTCATGCGCAACCAACACGCTGCAGCCAGCACGCTGCCTTGCTGCCTCGCTGCCTCGGCTCCTCGGCCTCACGCACAGCCAGCAAGCAGCCTCGATGCCTCGGCTCCTCGGCCTCACGCGCAGCCGGCAAGCAGCCTCGCTGCCTTGGCCACTCGGCCTCATACGCAGCCAGCACGCTGCCTCGGCTCCTCAGCCCCATGCGCAGCAAGTAGCACACTGCCTTGCTGCCTCGCTGCCTCGGCTCCTCGGCCTCACGCGCAGCCAGCAAGCAGCCTCGCTGCCTTGGCCACTCGGCCTCATGCGCAACCAGCACGCTGCCTCGGCCACTCGGCCTCATGCGCAACCAACACGCTGCTGCCTCGGCCTCATGCGCAGCCAACACGCTGCCTCGGCCACTCGGCCTCATGCGCAGCCAGCACGCTGCCTTACTGCCTTGCTGCCTCGCTGCCTCGGCTCCTCAGCCCCATGCGCAGCAAGCAGCCCGCTGCCTCGGCCCCTCGGCCTCATGCGCAGCCAACACGCTGCAGCCAGCACGATGCCTCGGCCCCTCGGCCCCATACGCAGCAAGCAGCCCGCTGCCTCGGCTCCTCGGCCCCATGCGCGGCCAGCCCGCCGCCTGCGCGCCTCAGGGCGCCTCTTGGCTCACGGTTAGCTTCGGCCTAACCCCCTCTTTTTTGCCCACGGCTCGGTCGTAGACGGCCTGAGCCCACCTCAGCGCGGTCAGCCCGCCTGGATCTTACCCCTCGGTCGCGTAATGCCCGAGGCACTTCGGCGCGGTCAGTCCGCCCCCTGCCTTGCTCCTCGGTCGCGTAATGCCCGAGGCTCCTCGGTCGCGTAATGCCCGAGGCACTTCAGCGCGGTCAGTCCGCCCCCCGCCTTGCTCCTCGGTCGCGTAATGCCCGAGGCACTTCAGCGCGGTCAGTCCGCCCCCTGCCTTGCTCCTCGGTCGCGTAATGCCCGAGGCTCCTCGGTCGCGTAATGCCCGAGGCACTTCAGCGCGGTCAGTCCGCCCCCCGCCTTGCTCCTCGGTCGCGTAATGCCCGAGGCACTTCAGCGCGGTCAGTCCGCCCCCTGCCTTGCTCCTCGGTCGCGTAATGCCCGAGGCTCCTCGGTCGCGTAATGCCCGAGGCACTTCAGCGCGGTTAGTCCGCCCCCCTGCCTTGCTCCTCGGTCGCGTAATGCCCGAGGCTCCTCGGTCGCGTAATGCCCGAGGCACTTCAGCGCGGTCAGTCCGCCCCCTGCCTTGCTCCTCGGTTGCGTAATGCTCGAGGCTCCTCGGTCGCGTAATGCCCGAGGCACTTCAGCGCGGTCAGTCCGCCCCCCTGCCTTGCTCCTCGGTCGCGTAATGCCCGAGGCACTTCAGCGCGGTCAGCCCGCCTGGATCTTACCCCTCGGTCGCGTAATGCCCGAGGCCCACCAGCTCGGTCAGCCCGCCTGGGTCCTGCTCCTCGGTTGCGTAATGCCCGAGACATACCTGCGCGGTCACCCCGCCTGCGTCGTACGCGTCAGCCCACCTGAATTAAGAAGCCATGCATCGGACCCCCTGCACCGACGCATAGCTCCTTTCGGGGGGGGGGGGCATATGATAGGGGTAAAAGTGGCGATGCGACACGCCATGGCAGCAACCCCCTGAGCGACACACTGCCCGAGGCTCTCCATACCCTGCAGCAGCTCGGCCTCCCACGCAACCCCTGTGGTGATGTTAGACGCCTTGCAGACAGCTACGTCAGGTAACATCAAACCTCCTCTATAAATACTCCTGAGTCCTAAGCAAAAGGGAAAGAGGAACTCACTCAGACACAAAACACTCAGAGGCTCTTCTTCTGCCTCATCCACAATCCCATCCACATCCTTCTCTAATTTGATCGTCGGAGGGGTCGGGCCGAGCTCCCGGCCCGACCTGTGTGCAGGTGCGAGACGGTGTCGCCTCTTCCCGAAGCTGCGGCGGAGCTGCCTCCCGACCCGAGCCGCCGACCCGAACCGTCGACCCGACCTGCCGAACCGACCTCCCGACCCGAACCACCGAGCTCGGCCGCCGGGAGACCTCGAAGAGCCTACCTACCCGATTGACTACCACCTTCCGGGCCCGAACCAAGCCGCGACGACCTCGAGGTCACGGCTGAACAGTTACTGACCGTAACAGATACTACATTGTTTATCAAGAATTTTGAAAATAATTTTCTCATTGTTCAGATTTATGTTGATGATATTATCTTTGGCTCTACAAATGAATATCTTTGTGAATCTTTTGCTAAAACTATGAGTCTTGAATTTGAAATGAGCTTAATGGGAGAATTAACATTCTTCTTAGGTTTACAAATCAAACAACTAAGCAATGGCATCTTTATTAGTCAAACTAAATATGCCATGAATTTATTAAAAAGGTTTAATATGAACAACTCAAAGGCTAGTAACACTCCTATGAGCACCTCCACTAAGTTAGAAATTGATGAAAGTGGAGAAAGCTTTGATCAAAAAACTTATAGGGGTATGATAGGAAGTTTACTTTACCTCACTGCAACCAGACCAGACATCATGTTCAGTGTAGGACTTTGTGCTAGATTTCAATCAAACCCTAAGATATCTCATCTCAAAGCAGTTAAGAGAATATTTAGATATCTTAATGGAACCACAAATCTAGGATTATGGTACCCAAAATCAGAGAATTTTGAGTTAATTGCTTATGCTGATGCAGACTTTGCTGGTTGTAGATTAGATAGAAAAAGCACATCAGGATCATGTCAATTCTTAGGACATGCCCTTGTTTCCTGGTCATCAAGGAAACAAAACTCGGTTGCACTATCAACAACCGAAGCTGAATATATTGCAGCAAGTGCATGCTGTGCACAAGTTGTATGGATAAAAAACACTCTAGAAGATTACAAAGTTAATCTTAAAGATATTCCCATTAAATGTGATAACACGAGTGCAATTTGCTTAACTAAGAATCCTATACAACACTCAAGAACAAAACATATTGATATTAGACATCACTTTCTACGAGATCATGTCACTAATCATGACGTAACCATAGAATTCATTGATACTAAACATCAACTAGCTGACATTTTTACAAAACCTCTAAGTGAAGAACAATTTGACTTCATTAGAAGAGAACTAGGAATGCTGATGTGTCCGAATAAATAAACTTGTTAAAAAAATTTTCGGACTATGTTGAATGATCAAATCACTTGATTGCCATGTTTCTATCTGCAACAAAATCTTGTTCGATTGCTATAGAACAGATTTCTTTTGTACACTTTCATGAATAAATTTGACGAAGTGATTCATGTGTATGCATTTGGTATCATTATTACTATACAAAATCTTTACGTATACAATGGATTATAACAAAAAGGGGAAGAAGTATTCAAAGCAATCTATGTAAAATTCCTCTATAAGCTTGCTATTATTCTCCTGGTATCATTATTACTATGCTTTTTGTTGATGACAAAGGGGGAGAAATATATGAATTGATAAACAATGTCATGATTATTATGTCTGTGTCATACTTTGTCTATAAGTGATGCTATAAACACTGCTATGATTATGCCATCCTTGCATCACCTAGGGATATATGAACATGTGCTAAAGTTTGCATTATGCCCTGAGTTGATATCTTATCATGTGAAGAAAATGCAAAACTTGCTAGAATATTTCAAATGTATGCATCATGTAATAGTGCTTCACAGCTTTATGCGAAAATGTTCAAACTACATGATGAATAGTTACAAACACAATCATACAAACTTGATGATGTATGTCAAGGTTTGACATCATTCTTGGAGAGATACATCATGATGGGTATCATGATGGGAGTATTGATAAGTTTAACTGATCTAACTTATCAATACGTCCCTTGAATTCTTGGTCTTGAATTCAAGGTTGACTTATCTCAACTATGGCATGTAGACAGGGGGAGTTAAGGATAACTCCATTATCAATTGATTGTCATCATCAAAAAAGGGGAGATTGTTGAATCTCGGATTTTAATGATGAAGTCAATTGTCATTTGTTGTCTAATCTGTGTGTTGAGATAAGTGTGCAGGATTAACTACGATGAAAGATAGACAAGCAGCAGGAGTTGCTCCGGAGTCAAGATCATGATCACGTTGGGAGTTCGAGAGTACGACGGAAGTTCGGACGGTCGTCGGAGGTTCTGCGAGAACAGATCCGAGAAGTCCAGAAGCTTGCCAAGCGAAGCTCGTCGGAACTCGCCAAGTGGATCGTCGCAAAGTCCAGGAGTTTGCCGGAAGTCCGCAGAAGCATCACTGAGGGTTCATCGGATGATCGACGGAAGTTCGCCGGAAACTCGCCGGAAGAAGCGATTGACGTACCGAAGCAAAGCTGCAGAAATTATCTTAGATTTAATCGTAGTTAGCACGGTGATTAAGTTAGAAATGGGAGGTGATCCCATTAGCTTAATCCTGGGGCAATTGGGCCCCTGAAGAACTCAAGTTGGGTCGAATGGTTCAACCCATTCGGACCCAAGTAGCTGTGGGAGGTGCAACCGCCCAGGCAGGGAGGTAGCACCGCCCAGGCTAAGTCACCCAGCGAGACTGGGCGGTGCAACCGCTCCAGCCAAGCAGTGCAACCGCCCAGGGCTTAGTCTCCAAGCGAGACTGGGCGGTGCAACCTCCTCTGTCAAGAGGTAGCACCGCCAGAGCTCAAGTTTCGAGCTCTACCAGGCGATGCAATCACCGAGCTCGGTCTTCGAGCTCTGGAAGAGAGGTGCAACCTCTCTGGCCAGGAGATGCACCGCCTGAGCTCGGTCTTCGAGCTCTGGCAGAGAGGTGCAACCACCTCTGGCAGAGAGGTGAAACCTCTCTGATCAGGGGATGCACCGCTTGAGCTCGGTCTTCGAGCTTTGGCAGAGAGGTGCAACCACCCCTGACAAAGAAGGTGCATCCGCCTGGGCTCAGTCTTCGAGCTCTGCCAGGTGGTGCAACCTCTCCAGTCAAGAGGTGCAACCGCCTGAGCTCAGACTTCGAGCTCTGCCAGGCGGTGCAACCTCTCCAGTCAAGAGGTGCAACCGCCTGATCCTGGAATTCCGGGATTTGATCGTTTTGAGCTCGAAGTTTGAATTGGGTTGGGGCCTATAAATACCCCACCCATTCAGCACAGAAAGGATACAGATCCACTACGAATTCTTAATCTTTTCTGTGATTCTAAGAGCTCAAACTTGTGTAAAGTCCAAAAGTTCTCCTCTTTCTGTTCTTCAAGTCTTGAGTTGTAAAGAGATGAGAGAAAGGATCTGTAAGGGTTGTCTCCTGAGCCCGTCAAAAGGAGTGAAACTGTAAAAGGGCAGTTGGCCTTCGCCCATTGAAGGAAGGCAGCTAGTTGACGTCGGTGACCTCGTCGGTAGAGGAAGCCAAAAGTGGAGTAGGTCAAGACTGACCGAACCACTCTAAATCTCTGGTTTGCGTTTATTTTTGAGCTCCTTATCATTGCTGCAAACCTCCTACATAACTACTGCTCTCTACGCCTTTACGAACAAGTTCTAAGTGCTGATCTTTTCGAATCTGCATTCAGACGTAAATCTCTATTTTTCGTACGATCAGTTTACATTTACGTTTTGATTCTGCAAAACTGTCTTCTGCGCTTTTACGAACGAGTTTCTAAAATCAGATCTCTTTAAAACTGTGTTTTAGACGTAAAACTACTTTTAGACGCAAACTGCGTTTAGACGTAAAACTGCGTTTAGACGCAAACTGCGTTTAGACGTAAAACTACGTTTAGACGTAAAACTACATTTAGACGTAAAACTGCGTTTAGACGTAAACTGTGTAAACTTTGTTTAAACGTAAAACTGTGTTTTAGACGTAAAACTACTTTTAGACGCAAACTGCATTTAGACGTAAAACTGCGTTTAGACGTAAACTGAGTTTAGACGCAAAACTGCGTTTAGACGTAAAACTGTGTTTAGACGCAAAACTGCGTTTAGACGCAAACTGTATTTAGATGCAAACTGAGTTTAAACGTAAACTGTGTTTAGACGTAAACTGCGCTTAATCTTAAGTAATCTTAGAATCAGATTTTACATCGAAATCGTTTTTATCAGACAAACGCAGCTTTCGTTTTTAATCGCAGAAAGATTTCCGCTGCACTAATTCACCCCCCCCTCTTAGTGCTCTCGATCCTAACAGGTCCAACACGCCGACCGAGGTACATACTACAGAATACTCCCCTATAAATACCCTCTCATCCATTAGGAGAGGGGGAGGACACACTCACAAACCACACTTGTATGGAGGCATCTCGTCCTCCAAAACCCCCTCCACATCTTCTTCTAACCTGATCGTCGGAGGGGTCGGGCCGAGCTTCCGACCCGACCTGTGTGCAGGAACGAAGATGAGGTGGCCTCTTCCTGGCGCTGCTGCGGAGCTGCCGACCCGATCTGCCGCCCCGAACGACCGTTCCCGACCGGGAGACCCCGAGGGAGCTGCGCCCGACATCCCCGACATTCCGAGCCCCAGAACCGAGCCGCGTCGGCCCCGAGGCCACGGCTTAAAAAGTTATACACTGTAACAGCGTCTAAACGCAGTTTTGCGTCTAAACACAGTTTTACGTCTAAACGCAGTTTTGCGTCTAAACTCAGTTTACGTCCAAACTCAGTTTTACGTCTAAACGCAGTTTGCGTCTAAAAGTAGTTTACGTCTAAAACACAGTTTTATGTCTAAACACAGTTTGCGCAGTTTACGTCTAAACACAGTTTTGCGTCTAAACTCAGTTTACGTCTAAACGCAGTTTTACGTCTAAACGCAGTTTGCGTCTAAACGCAGTTTTACGTCTAAACGTAGTTTTACGTTTAAAAGAAGTTTACGTCTAAAACACAGTTTTATGTTTAAACACAGTTTGCGCAGTTTACGTTTAAACGCAGTTTTACGTCTAAACGCAGTTTGCGTCTAAACGCAGTTTTACGTCTAAACGCAGTTTTACGTCTAAACGTAGTTTGCGTCTAAAACAGTTTCAAAGGGATCTAAACTTAGAAACTAGTTCGTAAAAGCGCAGAAGACAGTTTTGCAGAATCAAAACACAAACGTAAGCTGATCGTACGAAAAACACAGATTTACGTCTGAATGCAAATTCGAAAAGATCAGCACTTAGAACTTGTTCGTAAAGGCGCAGAGAGCAGTAGTTATGTAGGAGGTTTGCAGTAATGATAAGGTACTCGAAATAAACGCAAACCAGAGATTTAGAGTGGTTCGGTCAGTCTTGACCTACTCCACTTTTGGCTTCCTCCTCCGACGAGGTCACCGATGTCAACTAGCTGCCTTCCTTCAATGGGCGAAGGCCAACTGCCCTTTTACAGTTTCACTCCTTTTGACAGGCTCAGGAGACAACCCTTACAGATCCTTTCTCTCCTCTCTTTACAACTCAACACTTGAAGAACAGAAAGAGGAGAACTTTTGGACTTTACACAAATTTGAGCTCTTAGAATCACAGAAAAGATCAAGAATTCGTTGTGGATCTGTATCTTTTCTGTGCTGAATGGGTGGGGTATTTATAGGCCCCAACCCAGTTCAAATTTGGAGCTCAAAATGATCAAATCCCGGAATTCCGGGATCAGGCGGTTGCACCTCTTGACTGGAGAGGTTGCACCGCCTGGCAAAGCTCGAAGACTGAGCTCAGGCGGTTGCACCTCTCTGCCAGAGCTCGAAGACTGAGCTCGGTGGTTGCACCGCCTGGCAGAGCTCGAAGACTGAGCTCGGTGGTTGCACCGCCTGGCAGAGCTCGAAGACTGAGCTCGGTGGTTGCACCGCTTGGCAGAGCTCGAAACTTGAGCTCTGGCGGTGCTACCTCTTGACAAAGGAGGTTGCACCGCCCAGTCTCGCTTGGAGACTGAGCCCTGGGCGGTTGCACCTCTTGGCTGGGGCGGTTGCACCGCCCAGTCTCGCTGGGAGACATAGCCTGGGCGGTGCTACCTCCCTGCCTGGGCGGTTGCACCTCCCACAGCAACTTGGGTCCGAATGGGTTGAACTATTCGACCCAATTTGAGTTCTTCAGGGGCCCAATTGCCCCAGGATTAAGCTAATGGGATCACCTCCCATTTCTAACTTAATCAACGTGCTAACTACGATTAAATCTAAGACAATTTCTGCAGCTTTGCTTCGGTACGTCAATCGCTTCTTCCGGCGAGTTTCCAGCGAAATTTCGTCGATCATCCGATGAACCCTCGGTGATGCTTCTGCGGACTTCCGGCAAACTCCTAGATTTTGCGATGATCCACTTGGCGAGTTCCGACGAGCTTCGCTTGGCAAGCTTCCGGACTTCTCGGATCTGTTCTCGTAGAACCTCCGACGACCGTCCGAACTTCCGTCGAACTCTCGAACTCCCAACGTGATCATGATCTTAACTCCGGCGCAACTCCTGCTGCTTGTCTAACTTTCATCGTAGTTAATCCTGCACACTTATCTCAACACATAGATTATATAACAAATGACAATTGATTGTCATCATCAAAATCCGAGATTCAACAATCTCCCCCTTTTTGATGATGACAATCAATTGATAATGGAGTTATCCTTAACTCCCCCTATCTATATGCCATAGTTGAGATAAGTCAACCTTGAATTCAAGACCTAAGAATTCAAGTGACGTATTGATAAGTTAGATCAGTTAAACTTATCAATACTCCCATCATGATACCCATCATGATGTATCTCTTCAAGAATGATGTCAAGGCTTGACATACATCATCAAGTTTGTATGATTGTGTTTGTAACTATTCATCATGTAGTTGAACATTATCATATAAAGCTGCGAAGGACTTTTACATGATGCACACACTTGAGATTTTCTAGCAAGTTTGCATTTACTTTACAAGATAAGATATCAACTCAAGACATAATGCAAACTATAGCACACGTTCATATATCTCTTGGTGATGCAAGGTTGGCATAACCATAACATTGTTTATAGCATCACTCAAGTATTTGCAACTATGACATAGACATGATCATGGCAGTGTTTATCAATTCATATGTTTCTCCCCCTTTGTCATCAACAAAAAGCATTGTAATTGTGATACGAGGAAAACAATATTAGCAAGCTTATAGAGGAATTTTACATAGATTGCTTTGAAAATTTCTTCCCCTTTTTTGTTATAATCCATTTTACTCGCAAAGATATTACAGGATGAAATACATACACAGGAATCACTTTATCAGATTTATTTCAGAAACTTGTTTTTCATGAAAGTGTACGAATAAATATGTTTTATAGCATTCGAACAAATAAGATGCATTTGGACAAGATTTTGTTACAGATTTTCACATATAAACAAGGCAATCAAGTGATCTGATAATTCAATATAGTCCGAAAAATAAGTTTATTTATTCGGACACATCAACATTCCTAATCAACGCACAAGGTTTTCAAAACTTTTAGTTTCAGAGCACAACATTCTTAGTGTTGAATCTCGTATTTTGATGATGAAACTACTTGATATATGTTTATGATTTAATATGTGGTTTGAGTGACGCAGGATGCTTCGATCAGGATGAGACAATTAAAGCAGGAAAATCATGTTGTGCCGAAGGAACATGTCAGAAGATTGGACGTCGGGCCGGTGGATCGGTCGACGTATCGACAGAAGGCTTCGGGCCGTGGAATCGGGCATCAGGCCAAGAAGAGCGGGTATTGTGCCAAGGATATCGGAGTTGCAGAATCAACTGGCCGATTGGGCAATAGGCTGCAGGAGAGGACGATGCGCCGAAGAATCGGACGAAGCGTCGAGGGACCAATGACATGCCAGACAACTTGGTTAATTGCTTAGGATTAATTGTCTCGATCAAAGTTTTTGTTTTGTTGTGCAGGATTAACTATGATAACGATGAAGACATAAAGCGAAACAAAGTGTCGGAGTCAAGCGCGAAGGATTTGTTGCGAGTTCGAGAGTTCGACGGAAGTCCGAAGGTTCGTCGGGAATGCTACCGGAACTAGCCGAGGATGAGTTGGGAGCTTGCCGAAGGGTTTTTCGGAAGCTCGCCAGAAGGTTCGTTGGAAGTTCGCGGAGCTCGCCGAGAAAGATCAGAGCTTGCCGAAGAAGCTCGTTGGAACTCGCTAAGAACAAATCGTGAAGTCTAGGAGCTTGCCGGGAGTCCGCAGAATGGTTTCCGAGAGTTCATCGGAAGACCGTCGGAAGTTTGCCGGAAGCTCGCCAGAAGAAGTCTTGACTTGCGGACTTTGTAATAGCTTAGAAAATGTCTTTAAAATCATAGTTAGCACGTTAATTAGGGTTAGGATTAGGTGTTAATCCTATAACCCAAGTAGGGGCCAATTAGGCTCAAGTTCGGATTGGTTTGGGCCAAGTTTGGAGCCAAACCAAGTGAGCTGAAATAGTGAAAGAGGTGCAACCGCCCCAGCCAAGAGGTGCAACCGCCCAGGCTATGTCTCCCAGCGAGACTGGGCGGTGCAACCGCCCCAGCCAAGAGGTGCAACCGCCCAGGGCTCAGTCTCCAAGCGAGACTGGGCGGTGCAACCTCCTTTGTCAAGAGGTAGCACCGCCAGAGCTCAAGTTTCGAGCTCTGCCAGGCGATGCAACCACCGAGCTCGATCTTTGAGCTCTGGCAGAGAGATGCAACCTCTCTGGTCAGGAGATGCACCGCCTGAGCTCGGTCTTCGAGCTCTGGCAGAGAGGTGCAACCACCTCTGGCAGAGAGGTGCAACCACCTCTGGCAGAGAGGTGCAACCACCTCTGGAAGAGAGGTGAAACCTCTCTGGTCAGGAGATGCACCGCCTGAGCTCGGTCTTCGAGCTCTGGCAGAGAGGTGCAACCACCCCTGACAGAGAAGGTGCAACCGCCTGAGCTCAGTCTTCGAGCTCTGGCAGGCGGTGCAACCTCTCCAGTCAAGAGGTGCAACCGCTTGAGCTCAGACTTCTAGCTCTGCCAGGCGGTGCAACCTCTCCAGTCAAGAGGTGCAACCGCCTGATCCCGGAATTCTGGGATTTGATCGTTTTGAGCTCCAAGTTTGAACTGGGTTGGGGCCTATAAATACCCCACCCATTCAGCACAGAAAGGATACAGATCCACTATGAATTCTTGATCTTTTCTGTGATTCTAAGAGCTCAAACTTGTGTAAAGTCCAAAAGGTCTCCTCTTTCTGTTCTTCAAGTCTTGAGTTGTAAAGAGAGGAGAGAAAGGATCTGTAAGGGTTGTCTCCTGAGCCCGTCAAAAGGAGTGAAACTGTAAAAGGGCAGTTGGCCTTCGCCCATTGAAGGAAGGCAGCTAGTTGACGTCGGTGACCTCGTCGGTAGAGGAAGCCAAAAGTGGAGTAGGTCAAGACTGACCGAACCACTCTAAATCTCTGGTTTGCGTTTATTTTTGAGTTCCTTATCATTGCTGCAAACCTCCTACATAACTACTGCTCTCTGCGCCTTTACGAACAAGTTCTAAGTGCTGATCTTTTCGAATCTGCATTCGGACGTAAATCTGTGTTTTTCGTACGATCAGCTTACGTTTGTGTTTTGATTCTGCAAAACTGTCTTCTGCGCTTTTATGAACTAGCTTCTGAGTTTAGATCCCTTTGAAACTGTTTTAGACACAAACTACGTTTAGACGTAAAACTACGTTTAGACGTAAAACTACGTTTAGACGTAAAACTGCGTTTAGACGTAAAACTGTGTTTAGACGCAAACTGCGTTTAGACGTAAAACTGCGTTTAAACGTAAACTGCTCAAACTGTGTTTAAACATAAAACTGTGTTTTAGACGTAAACCTCTTTTAAACGTAAAACTACGTTTAGACGTAAAACTGCGTTTAGACGCAAACTGCGTTTTGATGTAAAACTGCGTTTAGACGTAAACTGAGTTTAGACGCAAAACTGTGTTTAGACGCAAACTGCACAAACTGTGTTTAGACATAAAACTGTGTTTTAGACAAACTACTTTTAGACGCAAACTGCGTTTAGACATAAAACTGCGTTTAAGACGTAAACTGAGTTTAGACGCAAAACTGCGTTTAGACGTAAAACTGTGTTTAGACGCAAAACTGCGTTTAGACGCAAACTGTATTTAGACGCAAACTGAGTTTAGACATAAACTGCGCTTAGACGTAAACTGCGCTTAATCTTAAGTAATCTTAGAATCGGCTTTTACATCGAAATCGTTTCTATCGGACGAACGCAGCTTTCATTTTTAAATTGCTAAAAGATTTCCGCTGCACTAATTCACCCCCCCCCCCTCTTAGTGCTCTCGATCCTAACAATTGGTATCAGAGCAGGGTTTTTCTCATTTCGGATTTACACCCGAGAGAAATGGCTCTTCATGGCTTTCAAGAGAGCTTTTCGGTCTTTCGTCCACCGTTGTTTAACGGATTGGACTACACTTATTGGAAAACTCGAATGAGAGTTTTCTTGATTTCTACGAATTTGGATTTATGGAATATCATTGAAAACGGTTTTCAACTTCCCTCTAAACCGACGAACGAATGGTCGGATTTGGAGAAGAAGTATTTTTCTTTAAACGCAAAGGCTATGAATGCCTTATTTTGCGCTTTGGACAAAAATGAGTTCAATCGGATTTCTACGTGCGAAACGGCTTTTGACATTTGGCGAACACTTGAAATCACGCACGAGGGAACTAGTAGAGTCAAAGACTCGAAAGTTCACTTTTTATTGCATGATTTTGAGCTTTTTCGAATGCAACCAAGCGAGACTATAGGCGACATGTACACCCGTTTCACGGATGTCGTCAATAGTTTAAGAGCTCTTGGAAAATGTTTTTCGGATTTTGAACTCGTAAACAAGATTTTGCGTTCTCTTTCTAAGAAGTGGAATTCAAAAGTAACTGCAATACAAGAAGCTAAAAACCTAAACAACTTACCACTTGAAGAACTAATTGGTTCGTTGATGACATACGAAATGGTGCACAATGAACATGATGAACATGTTGAACACAATCACCTTCCAAAGAACAGGAAGGATTTGGAACTCCGGACAAATGAATGCCACTTGAGCGATGACTCAAGTGATGAGGACAATGATGAACAAAACAACCTTCCAAAGAACAGGAAGGATTTGGGACATAGAACATTTGAAGACCACTCGAGCATAAGCTCAAGTGATGGTGAACTTAAACTACAAATGAAACGAAAATTAAAAAGCAAAAAGAATGGAACTACTTGCTTTAAACGCAAGAAGAAGAACAAAAATTGGGATGAATCGAGCTCCTCCGAAGACGAAGAAAAAATCAACAAAAGCGAGGTGGCAAACTACGCCTTAACAGCCTACGACGTTGAGGTAATTAGAATGCCTTTGATTTATTTTGAAATTACTTGACGCTTTCATGATGTATTTTCTTTTTAGTTTAGAATTAATTTTCTTGAAAATTACATGATCATGCTAGTAATTTCGAAAATGATAATATTGCATATTCTATAATAAATAAATAAAATGATCTTGATTGAAAATATGAAATCATGGTTAAGAAGTAAAAATGTGTATTACGTTGATTTCCATTGTTATTTCTCGACTTTAATTAAAGATCATGTTTGATTTGAAGAAATGCATAATGATGAAATTAAATATTTTGATTAACAATTTTATGCATGAGGTTTTAAGCCGATGATAAACATGTGTTATTCTCATGAGTATATTTGAAAAACTATGGCAAAAATGTGCTCGAATGCATGAACGTGTTAAGATTATTTTTCGGACATTCTTGATTCAATGTTCAAATCACTTAATTGCCATGATGATTTTACACTATAACATGTTGGAAATTATATGTTTTGGATACATAAATTTTTATGATCATGAGCATGTTTTATCTTCATAATTGAACTTGAAAATCTATAGCAAAATCTTATCCGAATGCATGAAAGTACTAATTTCATTTTCGGATTCACTTAACAATTGGTATCCTAACAATCGGATTTTCTCATACACTTATGAAAAATATTTTTCTAAAATGGATTTGATGAAATGATTCCTGCTTATAAATTCCATCTTGAAATATGAATGATAGTGTCTTTGCTTGCAAAGATTTGTTTCACATACATATCTCCTATGATTCATGTGCAGAAAAAGAATTTATAAATCATAATACAATGAGAATTCTTATGTAAAAATAAAGTGCTTTTGTGATTCTTTGCTAAAGAGAATAATTATTAAAATCATGATCTTGATAATTATAACATGAAGCTCTTTATAAATCAAGATCGCTCATTATGCTCCCTACATTTATCAAAAAGGAGTTCTTCAAATGAAATGCAACTTGTCTTTTGATTTCATGATATTTTGTGAATCTCGAAATTAATTTTAATGACTTGATTATGAATTGATTTGAATAAGTTTTATTTAAATCATAATCTTGATCTTGCAAAATTGAAGTCACAAATAATATCTTGTGGTATTCATGAATTGATACTCACAATATGAAAGCATTGATATTCATGACTTGGATTGGATTGAAACATTGTATGCTTAAATTAATCATTCTCCTATGTTTCAAAAATTCCTTAAATGCCTTATGTGATGATTGAAAACTAACTTGCTTTATGATGAATCACGAATCATGACTTGATCTATGATATAAATGCCTTGAAATATTTAACACTTTTATGCACTTCCCCCTACTTCCTTCTTGTTTTCAATGATAAAATGGGGAGAAGTTTTGATCATGCATGGTAGGATATAATTTGACAAAATTGATACCATCAAGATATGAAACATTTATGATATGCAATTATACATGCAATACTTGTGCCCTCTAATTATGATGCTTTGGTGATTATGCATGTTCTAAAATGTTATAAAATTCACTAGCTTGCATGATGTAGAACTTAGCTATATTGAACATCACCAAGGAATGCTATCTTGCCTATCTCAAGAAGCAAAAAGTTAACTTGCACATCTAGCAAAACTTATATTTCAAGAAGAAAGAGTTGCTTTCTTGAACATCTCAAAATTGCTAGCTTGCGGGCCTTAAAATGTAGAAATTTTTTGCTAGCTTGTATATGGTAAACTTGCTATCATACTACCATGATGATGAGCAATGTCTTATCTTTATTATTGTAATTGAATATCTATAGCAAAACCTTGTCCGAATGGAAGAAAGAGTCAAATTTCATTTTCGGATTCTCTTGAATCTAACATATCAAGTTCACTCTCTTCTTAACAAGCATATGTCATATCAAGTTTAGTTCATATCATTGAATTTTGACATATGTAATCAACTAGCAAATACATCTCTCATACACATATCATGTGAAAAATATTTTTTGAGAAATGGATTTGATAAATATGGATGAAAGTGTTTTTACTTGCAAGGATTTATTTCACATACATAACAACAAGCATATGTCATATCAAGTTTAGTTCATATCATTGAATTTTGACATATGTAATCAACTAGCAAATACATCTCTCATACACATATCATGTGAAAAATATTTTTTGAGAAATGGATTTGATGAATATGGATGAAAGTGTTTTTACTTGCAAGGATTTATTTCACATACATAACAACAAGCACTTATGCTTAAAATTTGCTTATATCATTCTCCGTTTTGTTGATGACAAAGGGGGAGAAATATATGAATTGATGCTATGAACACTGATGCTATGCTTGCATCATCAAAAGACATATGAATTGATATGATTGCCATATTTGCAATGCTTGCATCATTAAGAAATATATGAATTGATGCTATGAACACTGATGCTATGCTTGCATCATCAAGAGACATATGAATTGATATGATTGCCATATTTGCAATGCTTGCATCATTAAGAGATATATGAATTGATGCTATGATTGCCAAACTTGCATTTTGCCATGTTTGCATCATGCGTTAAGATATCAAGAACTTGTATCGTAATTTTACGCGTTGATATCTTACCATGTGATGAAATGCTACAATTGATAAACACTTGAAATGTTTGCGTTATGATATCAAAAGCTTACATCGCAATTTTTCATGTTGATATTTGATATTAGCAAACTTGCATGATGATAAAACTTGATATTATGATTTTCATGCAATGAGTTGAACCAATACCACACACACTTGATTGTGGTACTTCTCCTTTTTGTTGATGACAAAGGGGGAGAAGTATGTTGAAGACATGACATGTGATGCATAAGTTTATGCATATGTTCATGTTGACGTGTTGCAAGTATTCATGATGAATATTGCAATGACTTGAATTCAGTTTGAATTCAAGGTTCTATCAATATGGCATATTGATAGGGGGAGTTTGTTTAAACTCCGGGAGTTAAGTTTAACTCCGTCATCAAGTGGTTGTCATCATCAAAAAGGGGGAGATTGTTGAATCTCGTATTTTGATGATGAAACTACTTGATATATGTTTATGATTTAATCTGCGGTTTGAGTGACGCAGGATGCTTCGATCAGGATGAGACAATTAAAGCAGGAAAATCATGTTGTGCCGAAGGAACATGTCAGAAGATTGGACGTCGGGCCGGTGGATCGGTCGACGTATCGACAGAAGGCTTCGGGCCGTGGAATCGGGCATCAGGCCAAGAAGAGCGGGTATTGTGCCAAGGATATCGGAGTTGCGGAATCAACTGGCCGATTGGGCAATAGGCTGCAGGAGAGGACGATGCGCCGAAGAATCGGACGAAGCGTCGAGGGACCAATGACATGTCGGACAACTTGGTTAATTGCTTAGGATTAATTGTCTCGATCGAAGTTTTTGTTTTGTTGTGCAGGATTAACTATGATAACGATGAAGACATAAAGCGAAACAAAGTGTCGGAGTCAAGCACGAAGGATTTGTTGCGAGTTCGAGAGTTCGACGGAAGTCCGAAGGTTCGTCGGGAATGCTACCGGAACTAGCCGAGGATGAGTTGGGAGCTTGCCGAAGGGTTTTTCGGAAGCTCGCCAGAAGGTTCGTTGGAAGTTCGCGGAGCTCGCCGAGAAAGATCAGAGCTTGCCGAAGAAGCTCGTTGGAACTCGCTAAGAACAAATCGTGAAGTCTAGGAGCTTTCCGGGAGTCCGCAGAATGGTTTCCGAGAGTTCATCGGAAGACCGTCGGAAGTTTGCCGGAAGCTCGCCAGAAGAAGTCTTGACTTGCGGACTTTGTAATAGCTTAGAAAATGTCTTTAAAATCATAGTTAGCACGTTAATTAGGGTTAGGATTAGGTGTTAATCCTATGACCCAAGTAGGGGCCAATTAGGCTCAAGTTCGGATTGGTTTGGGCCAAGTTTGGAGCCAAACCAAGTGAGCTGAAATAGTGAAAGAGGTGCAACCGCCCCATCCAAGAGGTGCAACCGCCCAAGGCTCAGTCTCCAAGCGAGACTGGGCGGTGCAACCTCCTCTGTCAAGAGGTAGCACCGCCAGAGCTCAAGTTTCGAGCTCTGCCAGGCGATGCAACCACCGAGCTCGATCTTCGAGCTCTGGCAGAGAGATGCAACCTCTCTGGTCAGGAGATGCACCGCCTGAGCTCGGTCTTCGAGCTCTGGCAGAGAGGTGCAACCACCTCTGGCAGAGAGGTGCAACCACCTCTGGAAGAGAGGTGAAACCTCTCTGGTCAGGAGATGCACCGCCTGAGCTCGGTCTTCGAGCTCTGGCAGAGAGGTGCAACCACCCCTGACAGAGAAGGTGCAACCGCCTGAGCTCAGTCTTCGAGCTCTGCCAGGCGGTGCAACCTCTCCAGTCAAGGGGTGCAACCGCCTGAGCTCAGACTTCTAGCTCTGCCAGGCGGTGCAACCTCTCCAGTCAAGAGGTGCAACCGCCTGATCCCGGAATTCCGGGATTTGATCGTTTTGAGCTCCAAGTTTGAACTGGGTTGGGGCCTATAAATACCCCACCCATTCAGCACAGAAAGGATACAGATCCACTATGAATTCTTGATCTTTTCTGTGATTCTAAGAGCTCAAACTTGTGTAAAGTCCAAAAGGTCTCCTCTTTCTGTTCTTCAAGTCTTGAGTTGTAAAGAGAGGAGAGAAAGGATCTGTAAGGGTTGTCTCCTGAGCCCGTCAAAAGGAGTGAAACTGTAAAAGGGCAGTTGGCCTTCGCCCATTGAAGGAAGGCAGCTAATTGACGTCGGTGACCTCGTCGGTAGAGGAAGCCAAAAGTGGAGTAGGTCAAGACTGACCGAACCACTCTAAATCTCTGGTTTGCGTTTATTTTTGAGTTCCTTATCATTGCTACAAACCTCCTACATAACTACTGCTCTCTGCGCCTTTACGAACAAGTTCTAAGTGCTGATCTTTTCGAATCTGCATTCGGACGTAAATCTGTGTTTTTCGTACGATCAGCTTACGTTTGTGTTTTGATTCTGCAAAACTGTCTTCTGCGCTTTTATGAACTAGCTTCTGAGTTTAGATCCCTTTGAAACTGTTTTAGACGCAAACTACGTTTAGGCGTAAAACTACGTTTAGACGTAAAACTGCGTTTAGACGTAAAACTGTGTTTAGACGCAAACTGCGTTTAGATGTAAAACTGCGTTTAAACGTAAACTGCTCAAACTGTGTTTAAACATAAAACTGTGTTTTAGACGTAAACCTCTTTTAAATGTAAAACTACGTTTAGACGTAAAACTGCGTTTAGACGCAAATTGCGTTTAGACGTAAAACTGCGTTTAGACGTAAACTGAGTTTAGACGCAAAACTGTGTTTAGACGCAAACTGCGCAAATTGTGTTTAGACATAAAACTGTGTTTTAGACATAAACTACTTTTAGACGCAAACTGCGTTTAGACGTAAAACTGCGTTTAAGACGTAAACTGAGTTTAGACGCAAAACTGCGTTTAGACGTAAAACTGTGTTTAGACGCAAAACTGCGTTTAGACGTAAACTGTATTTAGACGCAAACTGAGTTTAGACATAAACTGCGCTTAGACGTAAACTGCGCTTAATCTTAAGTAATCTTAGAATCGGCTTTTACATCGAAATCATTTCTATCGGACGAACGCAGCTTTCATTTTTAAATTGCTAAAAGATTTCCGCTGCACTAATTCACCCCCCCCCTCTTAGTGCTCTCGATCCTAACACTTAGTTCGGACATATCACATATCAAAGAAAAACGATACGATTAAAGTTCGAGATAACCTTTACCACAAGGCACATGACAAATGTTTACCACAATAGATGTTTACAACCAGCATGTCAGAAGTGAGTAACATAAGAAGTTTACAACAACAAATGTTCATACAAGTTCATTCATGAGGTGGAAAATTAAAGTGCCTAAACAAGGAGTCAAATTGACTATGAATCTACTGTAGCTCTGATAGAATTTGATCTTGTCGTTGTTCAATCCGTTCTTGTCTCTGTTCGAATCGGTCCATTCGAATCCCAATTTCTTCGACGGATGTATGAGTTTGCTCAACTGGATGTGTTTCCTCAAAGGGACAGATCGGAGGAGATTGGGTACTCCTTAATACTGGTGTTTCCGGTTCTGGTTCATGTTGAGGAGGATCAGTTCTTCTAGGCAATCTAACCCAGTTACCGTTTCTATAGTGACATCTTAGTCGGTGAAGTAGACTTGTGTTTATTATGCTGAATCTATCTACTTTCATTACTTCTTCTTCTGGTGGTATTTGAATGTCGTAAGCTCTCATTATTCTAGTAATTATACCACCATATGGGAGCATCATGTCTTTCTTAGATAATTCTAACATGTTTTGTTGGATAAGATAGCCAAGACAGATGTCATGTCCCTTCATGATTAAGTACATAGTTCCTAATTCTAATTGACTCACTTCATCATGATGGTATTGTTTAGGAAGAATTATACTAGTCATGATATGATGAAGTAATTTAGTGTTCATAGGTAGTAGATGTTCACAACTTTTAGGAACAAATGTTATGTCGGGATTGGCAAAGATTGTTCCTAAG
This sequence comes from Musa acuminata AAA Group, assembly GCF_036884655.1. Taxonomy (NCBI): domain Eukaryota; kingdom Viridiplantae; phylum Streptophyta; class Magnoliopsida; order Zingiberales; family Musaceae; genus Musa; species Musa acuminata. Next base: position 1,491,057 of record NW_027021291.1, on the reverse strand, counting down.
GCTTCAACATAGGATGTTCCAATAGTTTCATCAACCCATGATCCTCTAAAGTAAAGTCCTATGCTTTTCATGGGAATGCTTATCATATCACAAATGAATCTATCAGTGATTGAGATGTGTTGTCCTAAAAGATAGGTGGACATCCTTTCTTCCTCATCTATTTGTATGTTATTGTAAAACAATCGAACTAGCCTAGGATAGATGGGTTCGTTAATCTACAAGATTGGAAGTAGATCTAGGTTTGCAAGCCATTGGATAGTTTCTAAGTCTCTAAGTTCATGTATATCTACGTATTTTCCCTTATTGATGCTTCTAAGTTCGAAAGAGGAAAATTTTTAGCATGGTTTTTTGAATCAAAGAGGGTGAAATCAAACTCTTCTACTAATCTCCTCTTTCCCTTGTCCCTTGAGGATCTTCTAGATCCCATAACTACAGCAGTTTAGAGGGATAAAGATGAGCAAGAGTAAATGAAGAACAAAACAGAATTTAAGAGGTTCTTAGAGAATACCTTAGTGGAATCTTCAAAAGAGGGAAGGATTCTTGATGTTTTGCTCCGAAATGGGAGGTATTTGGGAAGCTAAACGGGGTGAAATGGGGATGGAGGAGGCTTGGAGGAGTAGAGAAGGGAAGGGAAGTGAGTTGGGGTCAGTTTCACCGCCGGCCCTAGCGTGGGTTAAAAAGGCAGAGTTGCGGGCGGTTGCACCTCTGGCTGGAGCGGTGCAACCGCTGGCAACCCGTGATGGCTGGAGGTACCATCGCCAGCTGGAGAGGTGCCACCGCCAGCTGGAGAGGTGCCACCGCCTGCAGGCAGTGAGCACTTTGTTGTGATTTGATCAGGGATGTTTTGTCTTGAGGAGAGTTTTCATTCAAAGCAATTAACGTTTCTTACGTGATTACGTATGAGTTTTTATTTTAAGAAAAAAAAAAAACTTGTACGATCAAGATAGATCTTATAACGTGCATACTCCCAATGTCGTACACATGTTTGTGATAGTTCGTTCAAGTTGGTAATCCTTTCAAGTTTATGACATACTTAGTTTCTTCATGATACAAGGTTTGATTTGAAGATGATGAATGGATAATATTGACAGATTCGATGATCAAGGGGATATGTGAATCATATGTTTCTAATTCTGAAAAGTCACATTAGGTTGCATCCAAATCGCATTTGTGATTTCATAATTTCCACTTGTTATTTAAGCGTTGCGAGTTCCTTTTGACTTTTGGGTTATGACTGTCGAGAATCAAGGAGCAGAATATTAATTCTTGCTCCAGCCTAAAATTTTAATGTTTTTATAGGAAGGGATGATTTTTAGGTACCCATTTGCTTTTGGGTTCCTCACAAATAGATCTACATTTTCTATCACGTTGCATAGAATTTGTCATGGTTCCTTTAGGAACCCAAATCAATTTGTTTGGACTAATTTTCCTGAATGGACAATAATGTGTCCTGTGTCCAAACTTGCAACAAAAGTTGCATTTGCTTTGATGTCTAACATGTAAGATGGGGCCTTTTATGAAGGTGGTTGGATTTTGGTGAGGACTTCTCACGAATCCAATTCCACTTCTTTTGGGAACGTGACCCTTGTTTGTAAGGATCATGTTCAATGACTTGCTACCAACCTCGAATTTCTTCAAGGTATCCTTAAGTAGCAAGTTTTCTTTTTGGAGAGTTTCTAGATCATGGCATTTTATGCATGAGCTTAAGCTATCATGATGTTCAGCATTTAACTTATCGAAATTACAAATAAGACTATCATGCTGCTTTTTTAGCAATTTGTATTTACTGCTAATAGTCTTACACTCATCAAACAATTCATGGAAAGCATTTAATAATTCATCGAATGATAAATCTGCATCTATTGAATTTGTTACCTCGTCTTCGATGGCCATTAAGGCGTAATGAGCAACTTGCTCGATGTTGGACTCCTCTTCTTCGGATGCGCTCGAGTCATCCCATGTTGCTTGAAGAGCCTTCTTCTTTGATGTTCTCCTTTTGACTTGGGGACAATCATTATTGTAGTGTCCCGGCTTTTTGCATTCATAGCAGATCACTTGGTCCTTCTTGGGTTCAAGTTTATTTTTTGCATCATTCTTAAACTTGTTTCTTTTAAAGAACTTTTTAAACTTTCTTGTTAGAAGTGCCAAGTCATCATCACAGTCCTCATCACTTGAGTTTTCTCTCAAGTGGCATTCAGAAGTTTTAAGTGCCATATCCTTCCTGTTCTTTGGAAGGATGTCTTCTTGCTCTTCATGAGCTTTACAAGTCATTTCGTAGGTCATTAATGACCCGATTAGTTCTTCAAGAGGGAAGTTGCGCAGATCTTTTACCTCTTGAATAGCAGTGACTTTAGGATCCCAACTCTTAGGAAGGGATCTTAGTATCTTATTTACGAGTTCAAAATCCGAAAAACTTTTTCCGAGTCCTTTTAGACCGTTGACGACATCCGTGAAACGGGTAAACATGTCGCCAATAGTTTCACTTGGTTTCATTCGAAAAAGTTCAAAAGAATGTAACAACAGATTGATTTTTGACTCTTTCACTCTACTTGTGCCCTCGTGGGTCACTTCGAGTGTGTGCCAAATATCAAATGCAGTTTCGCAAGTTGAAACACGATTAAACTCGTTTTTATCAAGTGCGCAAAATAAGGCATTCATAGCCTTTGCATTAAGAGCGAAAGCCTTCTTCTCCAATTCATTCCAATCGATCATTGGAAGAGAAGACTTTGAAAATCCGTTTTCAACAAGGTTCCACAGTTCAAAATCCATAGAAATAAGAAAGATCCTCATTCGGGTCTTCCAGTAGGTGTAGTCCGTCCCACTGAACATTGGTGGACGTGTAATAGAATGCCCCTCTTGGTTTCCGGCGTATGCCATTTCTCTTGGGTTTTAATCCGTTAGAGAGTTAACCTTGCTCTGATACCAATTGTTAGGATCGAGAGCACTAAGAGGGGGGGGGGGGGTGAATTAGTGCAGCAGATCTTTTTCAGCGATTTAAAAACGAAAGCTGCGTTCGTCCGATAAAAACGATTTCGATGTAAAAGCCGATTCTAGGATTACTTAAGATTAAGCGCAGTTTATGTCTAAGCATAGTTTACGTCTAAACGTAGTCTGCGTCTAAATGCAGTTTGCGTCTAAACGCAGTTTTGCGTCTAAACACAGTTTTACGTCTAAACGCAGTTTTGCGTCTAAACTCAGTTTACGTCCAAACGCAGTTTTACGTCTAAACGCAGTTTGCGTCTAAAAGTAGTTTACGTCTAAAACACAGTTTTATGTCTAAACACAGTTTGCGCAGTTTACGTCTAAACACAGTTTTGCGTCTAAACTCAGTTTACGTCTAAACGCAGTTTTACGTCTAAACGCAGTTTGCGTCTAAACGCAGTTTTACGTCTAAACGTAGTTTTACGTTTAAAAGAAGTTTACGTCTAAAACACAGTTTTATGTTTAAACACAGTTTGCGCAGTTTACGTTTAAACGCAGTTTTACGTCTAAACGCAGTTTGCGTCTAAACGCAGTTTTACGTCTAAACGCAGTTTTACGTCTAAACGTAGTTTGCGTCTAAAACAGTTTCAAAGGGATCTAAACTTAGAAACTAGTTCGTAAAAGCGCAGAAGACAGTTTTGCAGAATCAAAACACAAACGTAAGCTGATTGTACGAAAAACACAGATTTACGTCTGAATGCAAATTCGAAAAGATCAGCACTTAGAACTTGTTCGTAAAGGCGCAGAGAGCAGTAGTTATGTAGGAGGTTTGCAGTAATGATAAGGTACTCGAAATAAACGCAAACCAGAGATTTAGAGTGGTTCGGTCAGTCTTGACTTACTCCACTTTTGGCTTCCTCCTCCGACGAGGTCACCGACGTCAACTAGCTGCCTTCCTTCAATGGGCGAAGGCCAACTGCCCTTTTACAGTTTCACTCCTTTTGACGGGCTCAGGAGACAACCCTTACAGATCCTTTCTCTCCTCTCTTTACAACTCAACACTTGAAGAACAGAAAGAGGAGAACTTTTGGACTTTACACAAATTTGAGCTCTTAGAATCACAGAAAAGATCAAGAATTCGTTGTGGATCTGTATCTTTTCTGTGCTGAATGGGTGGGGTATTTATAGGCCCCAACCCAGTTCAAATTTGGAGCTCAAAACGATCAAATCCCGGAATTCCGGGATCAGGCGGTTGCACCTCTTGACTGGAGAGGTTGCACCGCCTGGCAGAGCTCGAAGACTGAGCTCAGGCGGTTGCACCTCTCTGCCAGAGCTCGAAGATTGAGCTCGGTGGTTGCACCGCCTGGCAGAGCTCGAAGACTGAGCTCGGTGGTTGCACCGCCTGGCAGAGCTCGAAACTTGAGCTCTGGCGGTGCTACCTCTTGACAGAGGAGGTTGCACTGCCCAGTCTCGCTTGGAGACTGAGCCCTGGGCGGTTGCACCTCTTGGCTGGGGCAGTTGCACCGCCCAGTCTCGCTGGGAGACATAGCCTGGGCGGTGCTACCTCCCTGCCTGGGCAGTTGCACCTCCCACAGCAACTTGGGTCCGAATGGGTTGAACCATTCGACCCAATTTGAGTTCTTCAGGGGCCCAATTGCCCCAGGATTAAGCTAATGGGATCACCTCCCATTTCTAACTTAATCAACGTGCTAAATACGATTAAATCTAAGACAATTTCTGCAGCTTTGCTTCGGTACGTCAATCGCTTCTTCCGGCGAGTTTCCGGCGAAATTCCGTCGATCATCCGATGAACCCTCGGTGATGCTTCTGCGGACTTCCGGCAAACTCCTGGATTTTGCGATGATCCACTTGGCGAGTTCCGACGAGCTTCGCTTGGCAAGCTTCCGGACTTCTCGGATCTGTTCTCGCAGAACCTCCGACGACCGTCCGAACTTCCGTCGAACTCTCGAACTCCCAACGTGATCATGATCTTGACTCCGGCGCAACTCCTGCTGCTTGTCTAACTTTCATCGTAGTTAATCCTGCACACTTATCTCAACACATAGATTAGATAACAAATGACAATTGATTGTCATCATCAAAATCCGAGATTCAACAATCTCCCCATTTTTGATGATGACAATCAATTGATAATGGAGTTATCCTTAACTCCCCCTATCTATATGCCATAGTTGAGATAAGTCAACCTTGAATTCAAGACCTAAGAATTCAAGTGACGTATTGATAAGTTAGATCAGTTAAACTTATCAATACTCCCATCATGATACCCATCATGATGTATCTCTTCAAGAATGATGTCAAGGCTTGACATACATCATCAAGTTTGTATGATTATGTTTGTAACAATTCATCATGTAGTTGAACATTGTCATATAAAGCTGCGAAGGACTTTTACATGATGCACACACATGAGATTTTCTAGCAAGTTTGCATTTACTTTACAAGATAAGATATCAACTCAAGACATAATGCAAACTATAGCACACGTTCATATATCTCTTGGTGATGCAAGGATGGCATAACCATAACATTGTTTATAGCATCACTCAAGTATTTGCAACTATGACATAGACATGATCATGGCAGTGTTTATCAATTCATATGTTTCTCCCCCTTTGTCATCAACAAAAAGCATTGTAATTGTGATACGAGGAAAACAATATTAGCAAGCTTATAGAGGAATTTTACATAGATTGCTTTGAAAACTTCTTCCCCTTTTTTGTTATAATCCATTTTACTCGCAAAGATATTACAGGATGAAATACATACACAGGAATCACTTTATCAGATTTATTTCAGAAACTTATTTTTCATGAAAGTGTACGAATAAATCTGTTTTATAGCATTCGAACAAATAAGATGCATTTGGACAAGATTTTGTTACAGATTTTCACATATAAACATGGCAATCAAGTGATCTGATAATTCAATATAGTCCGAAAAATAAGTTTATTTATTCGGACACATCAACATTCCTAATCAACTCACAAGGTTTTCAAAACTTTTAGTTTCAGAGCACAACATTCTTAGTTCGGACATATCACATATCAAAGAAAAACGATACGATTAAAGTTCAAGATAACCTTTACCACAAGGCACATGACAAATGTTTACCACAATAGATGTTTACAACCAGCATGTCAGAAGTGAGTAACATAAGAAGTTTACAACAACAAATGTTCATACAAGTTCATTCATGAGGTGGAAAATTAAAGTGCCTAAACAAGGAGTCAAATTGACTATGAATCTGCTGTAGCTCTGATAGAATTTGATCTTGTCGTTGTTCAATCCGTTCTTATCTCTGTTCGAATCGGTCCATTCGAATCCCAATTTCTTCGACGGATGTATGAGTTTGCTCAACTGGATGTGTTTCCTCAAAGGGACAGATCGGAGGAGATTGGGTACTCCTTAATACTGGTGTTTCCGGTTCTGGTTCAAGTTGAGGAGGATCAGTTCTTCTAGGCAATCTAACCCAGTTACCGTTTCTATAGTGACATCTTAGTCGGTGAAGTAGACTTGTGTTTATTATGCTGAATCTATCTACTTTCATTACTTCTTCTTCTGGTGGTATTTGAATGTCGTAAGCTCTCATTATTCTAGTAATTATACCACCATATGGGAGCATCATGTCTTTCTTAGATAATTCTAACATGCTTTGTTGGATAAGATAGCCAAGACAGATGTCATGTCCCTTCATGATTAAGTACATAGTTCCTAATTCTAATTGACTCACTTCATCATGATGGTATTGTTTAGGAAGAATTATACTAGTCATGATATGATGAAGTAATTTAGTGTTCATAGGTAGTAGATGTTCACAACTTTTAGGAACAAATGTTATGTCGGGATTGGCAAAGATTGTTCCTAAGGCTTCAACATAGGATGTTCCAATAGTTTCATCAACCCATGATCCTCTAAAGTAAAGTCCTATGCTTTTCATGGGAATGCCTATCATATCACAAATGAATCTATCAGTGATTGAGATGTGTTGTCCTAAAAGATAGGTGGACATCCTTTCTTCCTCATCTATTTATATGTTATTGTAAAACAATCGAACTAGCCTAGGATAGATGGGTTCGTTAATCTGCAAGATTGGAAGTAGATCTAGGTTTGCAAACCATTGGATAGTTTCTAAGTCTCTAAGTTCATGTATATCTACGTATTTTACCTTATTGATGCTTCTAAGTTCGAAAGAGGGAAATTTTTCAGCATGGTTTTTTGAATCAAAGAGGGTGAAATCAAACTCTTCTACTAATCTCCTCTTTCCCTTGTCCCTTGAGGATCTTCTAGATCCCATAACTACAGCAGTTTAGAGGGATAAAGATGAGCAAGAGTAAATGAAGAACAAAACAGAATTTAAGAGGTTCTTAGAGAATACCTTAGTGGAATCTTCAAAAGAGGGAAGGATTCTTGATGTTTTGCTCCGAAATGGGAGGTATTTGGGAAGCCAAACGGGGTGAAATGGGGATGGAGGAGGCTTGGAGGAGTAGAGAAGGGAAGGGAAGTGAGTTGGGGTCGGTTTCACCGCCGGCCCTAGCGTGGGTTAAAAAGGCAGAGTTGCGGGCGGTTGCACCTCTAGCTGGAGCGGTGCAACCGCTGGCAACCCGTGATGGCTAGAGGTGCCATCGCCAGCTGGAGAGGTGCCACCGCCAGCTGGAGAGGTGCCACCGCCTGTAGGCAGTGAGCACTTTGTTGTGATTTGATCAGGGATGTTTTGTCTTGAGGAGAGTTTTCATTCAGAGCAATTAACGTTTCTTACGTGATTACGTATGAGTTTTTATTTTAAGGAAAAAAAAAAACTTGTACGATCAAGATAGATCTTATAACGTGCATACTCCCAATGTCGTACACATTTTTGTGATAGTTCGTTCAAGTTGGTAATCCTTTCAAGTGACATAGATTAGATAACAAATGACAATTGATTGTCATCATCAAAATCCGAGATTCAACAGACCTTTCCCACCAGCTTCTGGACAGCGGAAGTACATAATTATAGGAGTGGACTACTTCACAAAGTGGGTCGAGGCCGAGCCGCTGGCGACGATCACGGAACATCAAATGGAGAAGTTCGTGTGGAAGAACCTGGTAACTCGGTTCGGGTTGCCCAAGGCCATTATCACGGACAACGGACCTCAGTTCGCCGGCAGAAGGTTCCAGGAATTCTGCGCCAATCATGGCATTCAACTGAGGTTCAGCTCCGTGGCTCACCCCCAGACGAACGGGCTGGCAGAGGTAACCAACCGATCCATCTTGGACGGACTCAAAAGAAGAGTGTCCGCAGCCCGGTCGGCCTGGATAGACGAGCTCCCCAGCGTACTATGGTCACTGCGCACCACTCCTAAGGCCGCAACCGGAGAATCCCCGTACAGTTTGACGTTCGGGACCGAAGCCGTCTTGCCACCCGAGATGGCTGTCGCCACCCTTCGGACAAAGAGCTATGACGAGGAAGTCTCGAACGAAGGACTTCATGCCAGCCTCGACGTGCTCGAGGAGCGACGCGCTGACGCGCACCTGAAAGCCCTCTCTTACCAGAGAGCCGTTGCGAGGGTCTACAATAAAAAGGTACGACCCCGACCGATCAAGTTAGGCGATCTAGTCCTACGAAGGGTCGAGGTTAGCGACCCGACCCGAGCAAGGGGAAAGCTGGCCCCCAAGTGGGAGGGACCTTATCGGGTCATCAAGGTAGTCCGACCGGGTGCTTACCACCTCACGTCGATGGACGGTTCTCCTTTACCGAGAACCTGGAACGTTGGAAACCTTAAGAAGTTTTTCGTCTGAAACGAAGAAACCTTTTCCGTTTAAAGAAGAAGAACTCTCTCCCGAAGGAAGAAGCTTTTGCCTAGGAAAAGAAGAAGGGAACAATAAAGCGGATGGAGAAAAGTCTTTCCTTTTATTGAAGATAGCAAACCAAAATACAGGACCCGACTTACAAAACCCGACCAACAAAAACAAATTCAAAAACCCTTTATTTTTGGGGGACCTCTAGGCGATCGTCGAAGGGGACTTCCTCGGGCATATCCACCCCCCGGTCCTCGGGGTGAGGGGTAAAAGGGTCCTCCTCCACCTCGAGACCCGGGTGACGAGCACAGAAACGGGACGTAGCGATACGGTATCCATATTCAAAGGATACCCGCCCCGTCCGCGTCAGCCCGAGCTCGAACCCCTCCGACCTCTTGTAGGCCTCGAGGAGCTCCTTGTCCCTCGCGGGTCGGAGACGAGCCTCCTCCGCCAGCGCCTCTGAGGCCGTCTTCGCCTCAACCTTCGCTTCCTCCAGCTTTTTGCTGAGGGCGCTTGCCTCCGTCTTCACCAGGCGGAGCTCAGTCTGCTCCACCCTTATTGTCTTCTGGAGTCCCTCATTCGCCTTCTTAGAGGCCTCGAGCCCCGACCGGAGGCACGCCGCCTCCGCCTCCAGGTCCAACGCACGCTGCTCGGCAGCCGCCACGGCCTCCGGACCAGCTCCGGCTCAAACCTCTTCAACCTGGCAGGACGAGTTCAGCGTTGCGGCTGGCCAGGCCCCCGATGACCCGGCCGGCGTCATGCACCCTGTCCATCAGGGCCACCGCGTAGTGGAGACCTTGCATAGAAGGAAACAGGTCAAGGAGGCTGGCGTCGGACAAATGAACCGGCAAAGCAGGAGCACGCTTACCCAGGTCAGTGACTGGGCCGACTTGTTGAGCAACGCCTCCGAGGGCAGGACATACAAGTCCCGAGCCATATCGGGATGGAGCGCGCCTCGGAGGAACGTCGCGGAGGGATCCCCTCCGGCCCACACCTTAGACCCCCGGGACAAACCCTCCATGCGGGGAACCAGGGGGTCGCTGAGCTCACCGGGTAGGATCTCGCTCGCTAGCCGCGTCAGGTACGGCTCCCCGTCTCTGGCAGGAAGCCGGCAGAGGTCGCGCATGGAGACAGGGCGAAGACCCTTCCCGGCCGTCCGACGACTGGGGACTGCCCCTCCACGATGAGAGCTCGCCTCGGGCCCCTTCGACGGGGTTGTCTTCGCCTTCTTCGAAGGGCGCCCAGCCTCGACCTCCAGCGGGGCGCCCGCCGAGCCGGGTAGCAGGTCGGTCAACGGAGCGGGAGTAGGAGGTTGCGGATCGGTTGGCGAAGCTGGAAGGGGGGGCTCCAAACCCTGACCCCCCAGGAGCGAGCGCAGGTTCACCATATCTACGAAAAACAAAAGAAGTTAGTACCCGGAGCCAACCACGCAAAACGCCCGGACAAAACGTAACCAAACATACCCATAGGCGTCGGGCTGAGGCCCGCCTCGACCAGCCATTGCTCGGTCATGGTACAGATGGCCTGCGACCTAGGGAGAATCTCCTTGAGCCTCACCAGAGCTTGGCGCTCTGCCTCGCCCAGACATGGGGTGGTGTTATCGATCGCCCTCGCGGACCACCGAACCCCGAAACCCCAATCCTGCGCACGGCTGACATAAAAAAACCTCTCATTCCATCCCTTGTTACTGGAAGGGGCACCACCGACTCGAAAACCCGTCCGGGCTGACAAAAAATAGCCCCACGAACCCCTGCAGAGGCGGTAGCAGGAAAGAAAGAGGTTAAGAGTGGGGGTGATGTTGGCATAATGGCATTCCCCCAGGAATACCACCAGGTAACGCCAAGAGTTTGGCGCCACCTGAGATGGCGAAATCCGCCAGAGAGACAGGCAGGATGCTATGAGGGGGTGAAGAGGAAAACGCAAGCCCGCCTCCAGGGCGTCGAGGGTCAAGGCGAAGCCCTTCGGGACTGGATCATACGCCCGTTGGCCCGGTTCGGGAGCACTGAGGATATGGTCCTCCGAGATGCTATAGCGCGCCCGGAGTTCCTCCAGCAAGGCCCCGCTCATGGAGTGACTAAATGCAGTGTGAGCTGTAATCCATATCAATCAAATTAATACCAATACAAATCAATATCAATATATCAATATGTAGTAATATAAAAGTATGAAGTAGTACCAATATCAATATATAGTAATAATTAATACTAATAATTATCGATAATATAATTATAAATGATTATATTAACTAATACTTAATTGATACTTAGATATTTTACATATGAATATTAATACTTACATTAATATTAACTATTAAACTAATTATTAATGTTAACTAATACTTATTTTATTACTTATATTTATTTACTTATATTTATTATATTATTATTATATTATTATTATTTATTATATTAATATTATTATTATATTATATTATCATTATAGGATTATATTATGTATAGGATTATATTTTATATTATGTATAGGATTATATTATGATTACAGAGTAGAAGTTATGATTATAAAAAATAGTAATAGTATGTAATTAAGTAATAGCACGTAATTATGTAATATAGTGATGTTATATAGGATGATAGGGATAGCCTTATATAACTAATGAATATCTAATGTCATTCTAATATGACATATATATTTGTTTCTTCCATAACGTAAATCACCCGTATTTTTTTTAGATTAAATCGGATTCTAGAATCACTCCTAGAAACATAGACGGGTCTGAGCTTATAGACATTACATACATCTAGTATAACCTCCCCAACCCTTCTTTTTTTTTTTACAATTCTGTAATACCGTCCATCTTTTCTCCTAAAACTCTAAGTCATATAGTAATACGTTATTATGTTCCCCAACCAATTGGATTATCTTGAACCACGCATGAATTGGGATAAACTTACTTAATAATAATAATAAAAAGACTATTTTGTAATAATAAAAAGACTATTTTGAAAGCTAGTCAATGATGACCCTCCATGGATTCACCTATATAAGCCGCAGCTAACGTTGCAAAAATAAGAGCTTGAATACCACTTGTAAATAATCCAAGAAACATGACAGGTATAGGAACTACTGAAGGGACTAAAGAAACAAGAACGACAACTACTAAGGTAGCGCACCGATAAGGTAGGAACTCGCTCTTCTTACCGTCGTGTTGTTCACCGAAGTGGAGCTCCCAGTATCTCCCGATCATACCTCCGTATGATAAAGTCCCTCACGGGACTGTGTCGTGTGAATCGCATTGCCACGAACTGCTTCCACCACGATCCGCTGCACCATGTCGCCTCCTGGTGACATCTCCAATGCATTCTGATCATTGTGGGATGAACTTGAATTGTGAACCCTCTATGTGTAGCCTCTGCCAATACATCGCAGGGTCTCCACTTTCGTTTTGTTCGCTCTTTTGACAATCGACCTTCATCCACCCGCTCTTAGGTCACACTTAGTTGAAGCATCGCTCTAGGACAATCCATCGCCTAGTAGCTCCCGAAGTCCACCAACTTCGCTATAATTAGTGCACCATTGTCTGGATCCTGGGCCTCTGCCCCTACAAGCACAATCTCCGCTGCGCATCGCTTCCTTCAAGTAACTTGAATGGCATCACTGTGGCATATTCTTCAAGAATACCTGCCTCCGCATCCTCTTGCCCCATGCCAAGGCATTTTGAACCCAACTTCGCCTCCGCAAGTTGAGTTGCCTTAGTTCCTCCATCAAATGCTTCTCTGAGATAAGGTGCATGTGCCCATAAACTTCTTTCGTCTTTGGCACCATACAAGATGAGTCCGCTCCGTCAGAATGAATGACCCATGGAACAACATGATCCTACTCTTGCCTTTGCAAGAGTTCATGTCCTTGACCTCTGTCCAAGGAAAGCTTTGTGCCTCCGCTCCATGTTCCATCTTTTATGCCGGCTCACTTCATACGGCTTGGGTACTTCGCCAAGTTACACCCAAGTTGCTCCGCTCCTCGTTTTGCATTGAGTTGATGGTGGCCCTCACGCCCACCATTCCTCGGGTCAGCCCTTCCTTGAGTCTGATCATCATATCTACTCCCAAGTGTGCTTTCATTTATGTTGCTTTAGATCGCTCTCTCACTTGATCTCGCAATGCATCCACCAATGCATTCTCTTAAGTGAGATCATTCAACGACTCCTCATCGCTCGCTCGGTCCATTGAGCTTCGTGGAGTTGTTGTTTTTGAGGTACTCCTCCTCAACATGTGCGATCTGTTGCACATGATTCTCCCTCTGGATAACCGAGATCTATCCCTCCTAAATAACTGTCATATTGTAGCAACATCTCTCTTCGTTTCGGAGACCACCATCCCCTTAGACTACTCCGATTTGCTGAACAAACTGTGCATTGTTTCGCCTCCTGCAAACGAACTTGCTAGATTGCGACTCTACGTCAATACAGCCCCCGCTGCATCACTCAAGCCCTAGCAACATGCTGAACTTGCTGCACACTTTAGCCTTCCACGGACGTATCCTTCACATGCCGAAGAGAAAGTTTCAATGCTCCTTGGCACCGAGTTTCGGTCGCCTTGGGATGGCCACGAACATTCCATCATCCGCATGCAAGCCCTTACATGAGCACCGAATTCTTTGAGTTAGCAATTCCTCTCACCTCTGTGAGCTTTGCACAGCTCTTTCGATTGCTAAGCAACTCTTTCCACCTTGCATTGTCTCATCCTTTACCAAGCGCCTCACTTGCCTTGAGCACCATCAAGTGTTGTTGTCAACGTTGAGCCGTAGCTTGAACTCAGCCATCCGAACCTTTGTGCGCTTCACATTCTTCCCAGCTTGCTTGTCCTCGTGGTGCCTCTCGCGCGAAGGATTTGCCATTCCTCCGAATGTCAATCTCAGATGCTCGCTCCTCCGAGCGACTCCTTTTTCCTACATCTCCATGCCCGTTTTCTCCCAAACGGTCGCGCGTGTGCTGACTGCCCTCAACGCAACCCCACTAGGTCCCTCAGATTTGTATGCCAGGTGTTTATATGGGTGCTTGTCCCGGTCTGATACCATCTGTCACAGACTTAGCTAGTTTTGCCTAAGTCGTGCGGCACCCTTGCGTGTTCGTCCGCAAAGGTCAGTCTCCCCGAAACCTCCCATGATCTATTAGGACCCACAAAAGAGAAAACGGTTTAGAGTAAACGCCTCACTCGGAATCCACAAGCAAACATTTCCGAAAAACACTTCACAAACAATGCAAATTACAAATAGACTTTATAAGCTCAGAACAGTTGCACAACAAAGGGGTAAAATGGTCCATTACAGATCGAATAATCTCTCACACGTGTCTACATGACACAACCTTTATTTACAAGCCTAAAGAGGCCACCAAACCCAACTAAAATGAGACTATTAAACCTTTGGTTGTCCATCTATATGCTGTGCAAAGCATAAACAAATAGAAAGACACGGACATACGTAAGCATTACATCAAACATCCTGTTTCGAAGTTTGTCCGTGACACACTGTTCAGTTGTATCACAAAGAAGTACGTCAGGCAGTAGGGCAATAGCACTATATGCTTTCAATCCTTGGAAGCAAGGTAATAGATGATGAAAATGAGCGGGCTCATCAGAAATACTTTTTTTATTTTTATTTTCCGTAGTGTGTCATTGTTAAAATGCTTTTCTGTAAGTGTCAGAGATTATGTGCATACTTGTAGTTGTAGAGACCTTTTAATTAGCTAAAAATTATACAGGGATAAAGGAATCTCTGGTTAGCACTAGAATTATCATTAGGCATTTTCAAAAGATGGCAATTTTAACTACTTTTTAAATATCTAAATCTGGTCAATTCTTCCAAAAAATTCAACATGAGCGGAGATTAGAAGTTGATATTCCTAATCGGTTGGCAAGTTTCCATGGCCTATCCGGAAACATGAGCGGAGAAAAGAAAAGACAATGAGTCTGTAATGGGGAAGCCCATGTCAGTTTTCTATTTCCCCTTTATTTGATTCCTATAACTTCACTTTTTCTTGTTTTGCTACATTTCCATTCTCATATATCCGGAAATATCACAGGAGACCTTTTTCATATCAGTTTAAGTAATTGAATGCTCACTATATATTAGTTATTTCTATTGTGAATTGACAAACTGGGCATGAGTTTTCGGTACATCCACTGTGAGAATAGTTTAAAATGAGTCTAGAAACTTCAATCTATGTTTAAGTTATTGATTTAGTTTGGATAGATTTGATCACAAGTCTGTGTGGTAGCATCAACAAGCATCTTTTTTGTTAGTATAGCTAATATTGCACCCACGAGTGTTTCTAGCTATGTTTATGGCAGACTTCCAGAACTGATACTTTATGGCAGACTTCCAGAACTGCTAATATTGCAAATGACGCATAATGCATGAAAAATTTATGGCAGACTTCCAGAACTGATACTTTTCTAGCTTGAAAAAATTGAACAATTAGTGTGTATTTTTTCCACTGCCATTTCCACCAATGTCAGTAGCTTTGCTGCTACCGATATTTGTTAAGAAGTTGTTTTACTAAACACTTATTTGATCAGATAATCACTTTGAAGTTAACAGACCATTTATGATTAGACATATCGCATGCATTTGCAATCATTTCCATGAATATTCTTCCCAAAGGAACTTTTCAGAAATTTTTGATGAGGACACCCTAAAGTACTTGTGAACATGTTGAACTTTATCATGCCATATTTGAAATTAGCAGTTTCAACAAGCTTGGTCATCAAAGCATGGAATTAATATCATTCAGTAAAGGTACATCTCAGTTGGATTGTGAACATGTTAGTCAGTCTTGTGATGTATCAACTGATAGCTGATTTATCTATTATAATACTACAAGAGGGTAACAAGATTGTCAATTTACAGTTCATTAGGCACTCTGTTCAGATTCTACTCTATATACTCTTTTTTTTTTAAACTTATGTCATATGATTGCAGGATCATCACTATGCATTGCTGCAACGAGAGACTGAAAAACTTCGAGTTGATATCGAGAAAATGCGTAGTGAACTTAGGTCTGGTTTGCATTGAAGTATATAACAGATTAGTGAGCCAATTATATCCAGATTAATACTTCTTTCTTTAATTTAAACTCACTGTCTTAAACAGATATGAAATCGACAAGGTAACTGTTGGGCAGCGCTTGGATCTAAACCTCGAGAGAGAGAGAGAGTAAGGGATGTTAATGTCTTTTTGATAATGGAATATGTGGTGATATCTCAGGCTGAATTATTGTCCATATTTGTTACAGAAAATACACCTTTTTAATTTAACAACTAGGTTAACCATGCTAGTTCAGATGAAGAGATCTCGATTGCATAAGAAAATAGTTAAACTTGGTGCTAAATCTGACTTTTACTGACAATCCACTAGATTGTTGTAGGTAACAAAAAACCAGAGTTCATGTTGATTTGAATTCTGATTTATCATCATGACGTTCTGGTCTGAGTGTTGCTAGATCACTGTGCTAATGTTGATCCAATGTTTCATTTGAGTTTGTTCATTTTTTATCAGCTTTGTTATGCCTGGAACAAACAAATAGGACTACCATCAGTAGCATCAATGTAGTAGCTTTACTTTTAACTTCTTTTTTCTAATTGTTTAGGTGCATATTTGACGAGTTACGTGACGAGTTAGCGAAACAAAGGGCAGAAACCACAGAACTTATTACCAAACTCGACAGGGTAAGTTTCCTAGATCAAGGAGAAAAAAAATTACTGATAATTCTGTCAGTAGTTTTTGGTTTAGTATGTCTAAATTTGGTTTATCTTTGTAAATTTTCCAGGAAATCCTTGCATTAAGGGCACAGTTAGACGCAGCAAAACACGATGCCATAAAGTTGTTCATTGGTATTCTTGTTTCTATGTCGTTCAAAGCAGCAGCCTTTCTTCGACGGTTTCTCTAATGCAAAAGCAACGCTGTCAACCAGTTAAACACTAGAGTGACATTAAAATTCAGATTTGTCACGATATGACATGATAAATAGGATTTTTGTTTGAATGATCGTAAACTGAACTTAAATGAAAAAAAAGCTTAAATATCGTATCAATATATAATTGAAACTTAATACCATGATAAATATTTTGAGTCGATGTAGACCATGATATATGATTTTGAATTAAACGGTTCTTCTTAACAATCTCACGACTTCTGTCGCTCTTAAACATCGGATGGAGATTGGAGATTAGTGCAAAACCTAATCAAATTTACTTGTGATGAAAATAAAAACATAAAGAATATTCATTTTATCGAGGTCCTCTTATATAAACATAGATTTAGATTTGGTACACATATTTGTAAATATATTATTAGAAAAATATTGTGCAAGCCATAAATGGTAGAGGTTGTTCAAATTGAACCTAACCAAGATTTCAGTTCGGATCAATTGAATTGAACTAATTTATTTTATATATATATATATATAATTATTTTAATTATAAACTGATTAATTGAATCGAATTAATCGATCCACGCTGAGGTAGTGGTCTCGGGCAGATGCAGCCGAGGAGCGCGACTCAAACGGGCAGGCCGCGCAGAGGTGGCCTCGGACTTGATGCGGTCGAGGAGCTTAACTCGGGAGGTGGCCTCGAACCGGTTGCGGTCGAGGAGCTTAACTCGGGAGGATGCCTCGGACCGGCTACGGCAAAGGAGCTTAGCTCAGGCGGGTAGGCCGCGTAGAGGTGACCTCGGGCCGGCTGTGGCCGAGGAGCTTGGCTAAGGAGGAGGCCTCATTTATGGTGGGGTGGCGCTTGGCCTGATCCTCTTGTGCTTCTCCCGCCTCCCGACCATCCAGGCTTCTGCCGCGATGTAGTGGTTGGCGCGTTGGAGCATCATCGGTACCGCGGTGGTGGGTTGCTCCAGGAGGGACCAGAAGAACCTGGAAGGTCGCAGGGCTATCATAAATGCCTGTATTAACAGGGAGGGATGAGCTTCCGGCAACCCCCAGATTTATGTGGTAAAGCGATTCACAAAATTGGAGAGGGGCTCGCCCTCCCTTTGGTTGAGTCCGAGGAGCAGCACAACGGACGGCTTCGGGTGGGCGTAAGCCAGGAAGCTGAGCTCGAAGTCACTGACGAGCTGATCAAAGGAGGTGATCGTCCAGGTCTTCAGGCCGTTGTACCATGTGCGAGCTGATCCTCTTAGAGTTGTGGGGAACGCTCTACACATCAAAGCATCAGAGGTCCTATACAGCACCGTCTGGGCACGGAAAGTGGCCACGTGATCCGCTAGGTAGGTGGAGCCGTCATATGCGTCCAGAGAGGGGAGCTGGAAGTTCGGGGGGACTATCTGACCTTGAATCTCGGGCGTGAACGGAGACCCCTGTTGCGCGTTCACCCCGAGCTCCCCCCTTGACCTGCGAACCTCCTGCTGCACTTTGTCGTGCTGCTGACTAACGAAACGTAACTGGGCTCGCAGGGAGTCCGTTGAATCCGAAGACAATGCCTCGAGTTCCGGGCGACCTCTCGGGTTTGTTGTCGCTCGATCCCCGAGCAGGGCCGATCGGTCCCGAGGCGAAGTCGGGACCTCCGGAGGTAGCGTGTGGGCCTGGACAGGCAGCGCTTGTTGCCGCACTGGTTAGATCGCAGGCGGGTGCTCCGGACGAGGGACTAGTGGGATGATGGTTTGCACCATGCCCGTCAAAGCCCGGACTTGATAGGCGAGGTCCTGTAAGGCCTCGGACGACACCGATGATGGGTCGGTAGGGGGACCCTCGGGTGGCGACAAACTTGGGTCGTTAAATGACCGCCAAAAGCGTTCCGAGGTCGTGGCGGGGTGTTCATCTCGAGGTTCTCCTTACGTGGCGCGCTCCCCCGGAGCCCCGATCGGGTGTGACCCCTCAGTTGTGGCTTAGTCCAAGTCGATCTGCCGATCCCTTGACATTCGGGCCGCAAGCGGGCTGGCTTGCCGCGCTAGTGGTCTCGGGCATTACGCGGCCGAGGGGCACGGCGCAAGCAGGCAAACCGCGCAGGTGTGGTCTCGGGCATCGTGCGATCGAGTAGCACGACGCAGGCGAGCAGGCCGCGCAGGTGTGGCCTTGGGCATCGAGCGACCGAGTAGCACCACGCAAGCGGGCTGGCCGCGCAGGTGTGTCTCGGGAGCAGGAAGCCGAGGAGCACGACACAGGCGGGCTGGCCGCGCTAGTGGTCTCGGGCATTACGCGGCCGAGGAGCACGACGCAGGCGGGCAAACCGCGCAGGTGTGGTCTCGGGCATCATGCGACCGAGTAGAACGACACAAGCGGGCAGGGCTCGCAGGTGTGGCCTTGGGCATCGAGCGACCGAGTAGCACCATGCAGGCGGACAGGCCACGCTGGTGAGGTCTCGGGCATCGAGCGATCGAGTAGCATGACGCAGGCGGGCAAATTGCGCAGGTGGAACTCAGTAGTCTACGTCCGAGGGACACGGCTCGGGTCAAAGGTATGACCCGGGCCGAGGGATGCATCTCAGGCGGGAAGGCCACGCTGAGATAGGACTCGGCAGTTTGCTGCCGAGGGACGCAGCGAAGGCCGAGGTTGTCTCCGGCCGAGCCGTGTAGGCTCGGAGGAGTTTAGGCCGGGGCTAACAGCGAGTCCAGTGGAGGTAAGGCAGATACTGAACCTTCGCTCGGAAAAGACCGAGGCAGGGCTTTGATTTCTTTCACGAGGACTACATCGAGTAGCCACTATGTGCGCTTGGCCTCTCTCGTAGAGCCCGCGATCGGGAGTCGTCCCTTCTCCTCCCGGCCGCCCAGGTCTCCGCTGCGATGTACCGGTTAGCCCGCTGGAGCATTTCTAGCACCGTGGTGGGAGGTCGCTCTACGAGGGACTAGAGAAATCTGGAAGGTCGCATGTCTATCACGTACGCCTGCACTAACAGAGAGGGGTGAGAGTCCGACAAACCCCGGATTTGCGTGACAAAGTGATCCACGAAATGTAAGAGGGGCTTGTCCTCCCTTTGTCTGAGTCCAAGGAGCAGTGCCACGGAAGGCTTCGGCCGTGCATATGCCATGAAGTGGAGCTCGAAGTCATTGACGAGCTGGTCGAAAGACGCGATCGTTCCGGTCTTCAAGCCGCCGTACCACGCGTGGGCCGGCCCTCTCAGAGTTGTGGGAAACACTCTACACATCAGAGCATCAGATGTCCCGTATAGCGCCATCTGGGCGCGAAAAGTAGCTACATGGTCCGCTGGGTCGGCGGAGCCATCGTAAGCGTCCAGAGAGGGGAGCTGGAAGTCCGAGGGGACTGTCAGATCCCGTATCTCGGGCGTGAATGGAGACCCTTGGTGTACGTCCTCCCTTAGCTCTCCCCTGGACCTATGGACCTCTTTCTGCAGCTCGTCGAGTCGCTGGCTGACGAGCCGCAACTGGGCTCACAGAGATTCCGAAGAGAGTGCCTCGGGTTCCGGGCAGTCGCTCGGGTTTGCCATCACTCGATCCTCGAGTGGTAATGATGGGATCCGAGGCGAGCCGGGAGACTCCAAGGGCGGCGTGTGAGCCTGAACGGGTGGCTCTTCTTGCCACAGCGGTTTAGCAATGTACGGGATGATGGATTGCACCATGTCCGTTAGAGCTTGGACTTGATGAACGAGGGCCTGAAAGGCCTCGAGCGACACGGGCGTCGAGTCGGTTGGGGCGCCGCCGGGTGGCGACAAGCCCGGGTCGTTGATTATTTGACAATATCGTCCTAAGGTCATGGCGAGGTGTTCGTCACGATGGTCTCCGTGCGGGGGCCGTTCCCGCGAGGCTTCGGTCGGGCGCGACCTCTTAGCCGTAAGCTCGTCTGAGCCGCTCGAGTGATCACCCGACATTCCGAGCCCTCCTTCTAGCGCCAAAATGTTGTGGTAAACAACTGTAAGCCGTGGCCTCGGGGGCCGACGCGGCTTGGTTCGGGCTCGGTCGATAAGGGGATCTCTCCGAGGTGGGCTTCGACGAACCGTCTGGGTGGTCGCGTGCTGGTGTCGTCGGGTCCTCATGGAGGCGGCTCCACGACGAGAGCCTAGCGGGAGGTCGGGCGTCTTCATACCTGCACGGAGGTCGGGTCGGAAGCTCGGCCCGACCCCTCCGACGACCAAGTTAGAGGAAGCGGAGAGGGTTTTAGGTGGAGAAGTAGAAGTTCCAGTCCCCCTTTTCCATTCAGAAGGTAAGGGTATTTATAGGGAAGCTTACTGTTCCCTGATGTGCCCGCTTGCAAGGGGCAGGCTGGTAGCATCTGACATTGCTATTGACGTTGCGTGGAGAACCGAAATGTCGAAGGGTATGGGCGAGGGTCGGTTGTCGTCCTCCTCTACCTCGGTCAAGCGCACGAGGTCAAGCAACGATGAAGTCGTTGTCTGAGAGCGGATGACATCAGCGCATGTCGAGTTAGCATTATTGCCCTCCTCCTCGGACAGAGTGGCGCCCAGGTGAGGCCGACGTCGTGACGCGTCATGTCGCCATTATTACCCCTATCAAGAACTATCAAGGTTTCGAGTTTGCCTATGGACCTGGGGATGCTGCCGGAGATCTTGTTCTCTGAAAGATCAAGAATAGTGAGCCTTCGCAGCAATCCGATCTCCATGGGGATGGAGCCGGTGAGGTGGTTGCCATGGAGGTCTAATGCCTCCGTTGCAGGTACCCAACCGATGAATTCCATTTTTTTTATTCTTTAATTTTTGTTTTATTAACTTTTTAAATTTCTATACAAGTTCAAATTCATCACCACTTCAGCTTATGCTCAAGTGGTTTTCTTGTGTTCTATATCTCAAATCGTTCATGTTCTTTGAAAGGTTGTTTTGTTCATCATGTTCATCATGTGTATTGTACACCATTTTCATATGTCATTAACGAATCAATTAGTTCTTCAAATGATAAATTGTTTAGATTTTTAGCTTCTTTTATCACGGTTAATTTTTAATTCCAATTTTTAGAAAGAGAATGTAAAATCTTGTTTACAAGTTCAAAATCCGAAAAACTTCTACCAATTGTTTTTAAACCATTGACGACATACGGATGTACATGTCAACAACGATTTCTTTTGGTTTCATTTAAAAGAGTTCAAAATCGTACATTAAAATATTGATTTTTGAAACCTTAACACTTCGTGTGTGGTTTCAAGAAAAAGTGTCAAATATCGAAAGTAGTTTCGGATAAAGAAACCCGATTAAACTATGTTTTATATAAGACGTAAAATAGAGCATTAATAGTCAGGTGAGGTTTGCGAACGCGGAGGGGATGCAACCGGTGAGTTGGTTGGAGTCGAGGAGGAGGTGTTCGAGAGGCGGCCGAGGGCGGGTGGAATGGGGCCGGCGAGCTGCTTGAGGTTGCTGAGATCGAGCAACCGGAGGGAGAAGAGGTCGCCGAGGGCAGGCGAGAGCCTCCCGGCAATGGAGGCGTCGGAGATGAAGTCGGGCCCCGAGGAGAGGCCAGGGCGGGAGACGTTGACGACGCGGCCAGTGGCAGCGTCGCAGGCCACGCCGTCCCACGCGGAGCAACAGTCCGTGGCCGAGTCCCAGGAGCGGAGGAGGCCGGAGGGGTCGGCGGTGATGCTGGCCTTGAAGGCGAGAAGGGCCGAACGGTCGTGGGGGTGACATCCCTGCGACCACTGCAGCAATAGGGTGGAGCAGAGGAAGAGGAAGACGAGGCACAGCGGCTGCATGTTATCCATCTCTTACGTGAAAGAATCGACGAGGGTCGACAGATGTTCTCCCCAGTCGAAGAACTTGTGCAATGAAAAGGCGGTGAATCAAACTGGAGTAAAAAAGCATTCGTTACTGCCATGAAAGTGGCAGCAGAGGGTCTCTTAAGAGACCATTTCCTCGCAGTTTCTACTTTCTTTAATGGGCTCTCAGGTCGGCAGAAATGTGGAGATGCAGCAGCAAATTAGGCGTGGAAATGGAGTCTGCTGCTGCAGTCATGAACGGTCTCCAAGGAAACTGGGGTGAGGCTCCATGAAGCTTGCCTGGGTTCAGACGCCCCATGATGGAAGTGGCGCTGCTGACTTTAATGGGACCAGAGAAGAAAGAATAGGGGCGTCTCTCTGTCCCAATGGAGTATTTTATATCTCCTTCCTTCTCACCTAATGAGCTGTCGGAGTCGATGGGCTTCACTTGCCTTCGCCTGCCTTTCCAGGGTGTGTACTTGTGATGGCGCACGAGGCTGTCAACCACTCACCACAGCAAACTGCAGGTTGGGGGAACCTCAACTCATTGTATCATCTGGCTGTTTCTACAAGGCTTTGATACTGATTAGATATCGTTGCACACAGGCATTTAGATATCGTCATGTCCACATAATAAAATGTACTCTCAGATTCTTAATGTCTCCATCCGTTTACGTTAATAAGAAATCTATGTTGACAAGCATATTTTGTCCCGTTAACTGTATCCTTAATTGGTGTCTTTTGGAGGTTGATGGACAATAATAATATCCATCCTAAAATGGACAATTTCTTACACGTCTCTATAGTGTATATGGTCTTTCCACAAGTCAAAATTTCTCTCTACCCTCGTTCGGCATCTGCTCGTAAGATTGCGATCTCAAACGATCCAACAAAGATTACGAAGAAGGAAAACAACTAGTCGAAGAAAGTACTAGTGTCACCATCTGACACGGCACGTACAACAGAGCTCTTTACAGATAGAGTTACGCCTGCCACATCAGATCTAATTTAAATAAATCATGCTAAAAAATGTGGACTTATTTCTTGCCATTCATTTGAGATAGATAGCAACATCATCAAGTACTGAGTCAAAGTGGACAGATGCAAACACGGCAAACACAAAAAGAAGTAAAGCTTATTTATATATATATATATATATGTGCATGGGAAAATACATGTGTGCCATGCACGAGTAGATGTAATCAGAAATGGCAGTCGAAGCAAAAAGAGAGAGAGAGATGCGAAAGGACAAACTACAGAGGAAAGCCGGTGGTACAACCCCCATACTCCTCTCCCACCGGTCTCACAGCTGCCTCATCTGTCTCCTGCCCATCACCTGCCTGCAGATATAAGAGAAACAAGGACTAGTGTCCCTTCAGGCATTAACTCCACAAGTAGGGGTGTATATATGAACAATCTCAGGTACACAAATCAACTTCATTACGACTATGTTTTACAGTGCATTAATGTGAGGCAGAGTACAACACAATAAGAAGCCAGTGGCTGGCATCCATCAGAGAAGTATGAACTCTTCTTAAAGCACATAATTAGGTTGACTCCGAGTATTTAACATTACCTAGCTAAATTATATTAACTCCAAACTCTGGCCCATCGGAGGATGTTAAGTTCACTATAGTCGTTAGAAGTGGCACGATCAATCAATTCATTTCTTAGCATGCTCAGTCATTGGTATCACAGCAACTGCAGAGGTGTGGTTAATATCATTGGTATCATCACATCAACCGTATTGGTATCACTTTGGCATAACCTTTCATAAAATTGTTGTTGTGATGTGTGTGGGCGTGAGAGAGCATAAGAACAAGGGAGTGGTCCTCGCTCTTCTGCCTCTCCCCAATGGAACCGCACATGGACTATATATTCACACGGCAAGGATCACCTGTGGTGTGGAGAGAGTCTCCATGCCCATGTCGAAGCAGCAGTCGTAGAAGGAGCTTGCAGCCGAAAGTTTCAGCGAAAGGAACTGTATCAAGACAAAACGGCAGGTGCTGAAGAAAGCAAAACAGAGTGACAAGAAAACCCCTCGGATCATGAACAAGTCTTACCTCAACTTGGTTCTGCAGTGATTGTACATAGTTAATTATCTCGTCGAGCATTCCGGCCATGCCCATGGCCTGTAATCACCATGGCCTCTCTTTAGAATATTCACTAAGTAATTGAATTGCGCGTAACAAAAGCCGACAAGCTTCCTTGTGGGCTATATTTACCTTGTAGCAGCCGGGAACCAGGCCTTGTAAACAGCGCATTCTTTCATTAATCCTCTCTCTTCTCACCTGAAGCCATTAACGAATCATGTAATAAACAAACAGGTAAAAAAATCATCAAACTGATGAATGCTATTAGTCGATCGACATTAGTTTCTTTGTCGGTGATGGGAGTTTCCGCGCTTACCCTCTCGGCTAGGCTGTGGCTGTCAGTGGCTTGGCCTCTTCTTGCCCTCACATGAACCTTGTAGAAACAGCCCAGGGACCTCCTCGACCTCAACGCCCGGAAACGTGCAAAGAAAGTAACCCCCGTCCACGAGGCAACAATCAACACGGCAGCTTTTAAGAGCCGCCACGGCCGCACCTCGGCCCTTCGGCTTTACACCACCCAAGACATGCTTGGCCGCTCCTCGGCCCTTCGGCTTTACGCCACCCAAGACATGCTCGGCCGCTCCTCGACACTTCGGCTTTACGCCACCCAAGACATGCTCGGCCGCCCATCGGCCCTTCGGCTTTACGCCACCCAAGACATGCTCCGCCGCTCATCGGCCCTTCGGCTTTACGCCACCCAAGACATGCTCCGCCGCTCATCGGCCCTTCGGCTTTACGCCACCCAAGACATGCTCGGCCGCTCATCGGCCCTTCGGCTTTACGCCACCCAAGACATGCTCGGCCGCTCCTCGGCCCTTTGGCTTTACGCCACCCAAGACATGCTCGGCCGCTCCTCGGCCCTTCGGCTTTCCGCCTCCTGACACATACTTGGCCCCTTCCGGTCCCTTGGCCTTGCGCCGCACGGGAGGCCATTCCCCTTCCGCACCCCCAGGGTCTGTGACTCCGCACCCGACCAACTCTAAAAACGAAAGCCATGCCTCGGACTCTCGCTACGAAAGCCATGCCTCAGACTCTCGCTACGACTGCCGACGCATAGCTTCTTTCCGGGGGGGAATATGATGAGGGCAATAATGGCGACATGATGTGAATGACGCCAGCCACCCTGTACCAAGGCCTCACTCCCCGGTCAACGAAACCCTGGGACACCGACCCAGGCGCATTAACACCCGGACTGGACCCCGTCCGTCACAACAACGCCACCACCCCTCGGCCAACGAGCCTGGCTCTGCGCCTTCTGGGCTCGGTCAAGGGTAAGGAACACGCCAACCGAGACGCGCCATACCCTGCAGCAGCCCGGCCTCCCACACAGCCCCAATGGGCGTGTCAGACGCAACATGAAGTATTTACCCAGGCCCATCTATAAATACTAGGGAGTTCCAGACAAGCGGAGGAGGACACACTCACACACCACACTTGTATGGAGGCATTTCGTCCTCCAAAACCCCCTCCACATCTCCCTCTAACTTGATCGTCGGAGGGGTCGGGCCGAGCTTCCGACCCGACCTGTGTGCAGGAACGAAGACGAGGTGGCCTCTTCCTGGTGCTGCTGCGGAGCTGCCGACCCGATCTACCGCCCCGAACGACCGATCCCGACCGGGAGACCCCGAGGGAGCTGCGCCCGAGATCTCCGACATTTCGAGCCCTAGAACCGAGCCGCGTCGGCCCCGAGGCCACGGCTTAAAAAGTTACTCACCGTAACAGCAAGCGAACGATTTCTTCTGTTACAAGGCAAAGGAGAGGAATGGCAGACGGCTAGCGCCCACAGGTCAGAGGCTAGATGCAGAAATCAAGGTAATGCGTGCTTTGAGATGCACGAAAGCAATTCAATTCGAGTGATATGAACTATAAATATGGTTGGTCATTTGACAGTGATCCTCTCTTTAGTAACACTGATCTATTATTTCTCGATTGCGCCAGTTCTATAATGCCTGTCATCATGGAACTGCGTTTCTAGGGATTCACTTGTAAGATATCAAGTAAGATTTAGGTTATTAGCATCCTCCAATTAAGGAACCCATATCCCCGTTGGCCCGACCTCCACTTACACATACAAAACAAGTTAAGGAAATTTGTGGTTTCTGAGTGGATAAGACCAACGCAATGCACTAAAGTGCTCCGGCTGGTGCTATGACAGTAGAAAGCAAGTCTTTGCA
Source organism: Musa acuminata AAA Group (assembly GCF_036884655.1). Lineage (NCBI taxonomy): Eukaryota > Viridiplantae > Streptophyta > Magnoliopsida > Zingiberales > Musaceae > Musa > Musa acuminata. The sequence continues at coordinate 1,464,454 of NW_027021291.1, read as the reverse complement.
CGATTTGTTTGGAGAAAAACAAGACAAACGTGACCAGGAAGTATCAGATGATAAGGATCACCAGCTAAAATGTACTTGGCTCACATACATAACCTTCACAAATCTGGATAATATAATGCGCAAGTAAAAGAGCCAGCTGTAGAAGATGCAATTGCCCTAAGCAAAACAAATATCACTGATAACCAATATAAGCAAAAGTGCTCAAACCATCTTTGACTATTAAGGACTGAAAATTAATTCCATGTGTTTGAGTTGAAACATCTGTTATTGTGCTAATAAACATAATATGCTTTGTTCTTTTGTTTCATCACGTATGGAAGCTTCTGATTTCTCTCATCCTATGTGAGCTTGCTTTCCTATTTACATGTTTATTCTCTTTTATGCATACTCCTCAAATAATGACATTTACAATAAAATCAAAACACACTCAATTGCATAGAATCTCCAAACGTGATTCCAGAGAAGGCACTAGGTTTACTGGACACCAGATTCCTTAGGAATGATGAGGATTAAATAATCTGATTCAAATAGGTCCAATTCTAACCCTAAATACTATGATTTCCATGTACCTGACAAAATGAAAGCAAATGAGAAACTTAAAAGGCTTCAGAGAAGAAAAGAAAATTGATTACTTTGGTAAATCAATAAAAATCTGCTGCGGGAACGGGTGGAGAAAGTTCGTTAGCATCCATGTGAAATTTATTGCAGATATTGGCGGACAGAAGAACTTCAACTGCTGGTCATATTCCTGCAAATGTTAACAAGGAAGGTGATGGACCATAAATGATCTTTTGGAAGTTCTATTTTATTTAAAACAAGGATGGATGTTGTTAGGGTAAGTAACTTTTTAGCCGTGACTTCGGGGTCGACGCGGCTGGTTCAGGGCTCCAAATGACTCGGATCAGACGTGACTCCCTTTGAAGTCCCGGGGCGGCGGATGCGGGGGATCTCGCTGGGAAACTCCGCCTTGTCGAGCAGGCTTAACAGCGATCGGGTGCCTGCACACAGGTCGGGTCAGTAGCTCGGCCCGACCCCTCCGACGATCAAGTCAGTGGGGAGAAGTATAGTATTGAGAGATCGATCCCCCCCCTTTCGGTTGGGAGTCGGGGGGTATTTATACAGGGGGTTTGATGTTACCTGATGGGCCATCCTGCAGGAGGAGGGTCGTACCTCTGATGGCGTCTGTCGTCGTCGCGGGCGTTGCGTGGAGAGCCGAGCTTCGGCAGGGTGAGGGGAGCGTCGGTCAGCCGAGGGGGTCTGGGTACGGTGGGTGTGGGCGCATGTCGTGTCGTCATTAACGTTCGTTCTGGGGCAGTGTGCCGCACAGGGTGTTCGACGTGGAGGGTGTATTACGTCAAATCCGGGGTGCTATGTCAGGTCAGTTTTTTACCCCTATCATATGCCCCATCCGAAAGGAGCTATGCGTCGGTTTTGCATGTGGGGAGTCCGATGCATGGCTTCCTGCTTCAGGCGTGCTATTCGTGTGGGTCTGAGAGGCGCGCCGTAGACGGATCGGTCGCGTTAACGCTTCTTGAGCAGCGCTAGGCCGAGACACGCAACTCTATCGGGAGGCCGAGCAGGGTTGGACTCGGGGCCAATAGAGCCGATGAGGATCGAGAGCCGAGGATCGAGGAGCACAACGCAGGCGGGGTGACCGCGCAGGTGTGACTCGGGATGTCGTAAAGCCGAGGGCCGAGGAGCACAACGCAGGCGGGGTGACCGCGCAGGTGTGACTCGGGCTGGCGTAAAGCCGAGGGCCGAGGGGCCAAGTAACACGACCAAGTGGGCAGGACGCGAGGACGCGGCCTCGGGCACCACATAGCTGAGGAACACGGCAGGCGTTTGGGGCCGCGCCGCGGTGAGTCTCGGCAGAGATTTGGCCGAGGCGCTTGGTGCAGGTAGGCTGTAACCGAGGTGATGGCCCCGGGCGTAACACGACCGAGGCGATACTTGGCTTTTGATCAGTGTTTGGTCGTTTTGACCGTTGTGCGGGCGCGGGCAGTCGGGTTGCCTTTTTCCTGGGGAAGATCAAAGGGCCACGCCTTTTGGGCGTCGTCGGTTTTCGAGGTTGATATGATTAGGGGCTCCGTACTTCGCACCGTGCTGTGATTAAGAGCCGTGCCAGCCGAAGTTATGGCGATGCAGCTTTTGCGTCTTCGCAGCACATCTCAGGAGGGGAAGGGTCGCCGCTTCGACGGGAAACAGGCTATAAATAGCGCTCCGTCGGTCTCTTTCACTTCTTGGTACCTGCATTCGCTTCAACCCCCTCTTTGGGTGACTCAGCCTAGCACTCTTCAGCCGCCTTGCCTTCCCAAAAGCTCGGTAAGGATGGCTTCCCCTCCGTCGTCGTCTCCTTCTTCGCCTCCTCTTTCCGATGCCGCCGGTGAGGAGGTGGCGTTGGCGAGCCCCCGCTCGTCGTCCGAGGAACGGGCCACCAAAGCCCTTGAATCGCTGATGTGGCCGCACGACCTCGACTCCACCGTGAGCGAGTAGTCGCTGGGCCTCCTTCGGGACCGTTATGGTATCCCGACGGAGTTCACGCTCCTTGCCCCTGAGCCGGGGCAGCGGGCGTATGATCCCATTCCTAGGGGCTTTGCCCTAACCGTAGATGCCTTCGAAGCCGGACTACGCCTACCGTTCCACCCGGTCATAACCTCCTGTGTCGCGTGGTGGCGCATTTCCCCTTCTCAAATGGCGCCGAATTCTTAGCGCTACCTGGTGGCGTTCCTCGGGGAATGCTACTACGCCCGAATCACCCCGAGCCGGTCTCTTTTCCTTTCCTGTTTTCGCCTGTCCAGGGGGTCGGGGGGCTATTACCTGTCCGCCCGACCTGGTTTTCGGGTCAGCGGGGCTCCTTCCAGCAACAAGGGGTGGAAGGAGCGCTTCTTCTACGTCTGCCATCCGAAGAGTTGGAGCTTCGGGCTCCGGTGGGCGGCGCACGCAGTTGATAACACTGCCCCAGCCTTGGATGAGGGGGGGCTCCGAGCCCTTCGAAGATTGAAGGAGATCCTCCCATCTTCCAGAGTCATCCGAAAGATGACCGAGGCGTGGTTGGTCGAGGCGGGCTTGAGCCCGGTACCTCGAGGTATGCCTTGAGAAGGTGGCGGTAGGCCCTCATGTTTTATTTTCCTCTTTCGGGGTGCTCACCGAGGCCGATGTGTTTTCGCAGAGATGGTGAACCTTACTGCAGTGCGCGGAGGACGCGCCCCGTCCGCAGCATCTCCACGGCGTCAGGTCGGCCTAGGCGTCGGCACAAGAGAGGCGCCAGTGAAGCTCGAGGATGCCCACCCTCGGAAGAAGGCCAAGGTCGGTGCTTCGAAGAAACCGACTCCCCCGCGGGCTCAGGTGAGCGTGGGGGCGGCGGAGTCGAGCTCGCACGATAGGCGAGGGCGAGGTCGGGGCGAGGCAGGCCCGAGCAACGAGGCGGGGAAGGCACCGCGGGAGCCCTCGATCCGGGACTTGTGCCGTCTGCCCGCGGGGCCGCCGGACGACTTCTACCAAGCACGCCTGATGGGCGAGCTTTCCGAAGGCCAACCCTTTGAGGCGGTCGCGGCAGCCGAGCAGCGCTCCTCGGAGCTTGAAGCGGAGGTGACGTGTCTCCGGGCTGAGGCAGGGGCGACCGAGGCTGAGGTCCTTCGCCTAAGGTCCAAGGCGAAGGCGGCTGAGGAGGTGAAAGACAACCTCCGAAGGCTCCTGGAGGGGGCGCAGTCCGAGGCTTGCCTGGCCCGAGGCGAGGCGGCCGCCCTTACCCAGTGGCTGGAGGGGGCTTTGGCCGACGCGAAGGGGGCCTCGGAAGCCCTGGCGGCCGAGCGGGAGCGGCGGTTGGAGAAGGAGAGGGAAATAATCGAAGCCTACAAGCAATCCCCCGGCTTCCAACTCGGGCTGGTTCGGTCAGGGCAGGTTACCTACGAGTACGGGTACCGGATAGCCCTGGGCCGATTCCGGACGTGCCATCCCAGGTTGGGGGGTCGAGGCGGATCCTTTTACCTCGCACCCCGAGGACTTGGACGTAGACATGCCGGAGGAGGTTCCTTTCGACGATAGCGTCGGGGGCCCCGATGGCTTAGGGCAGTCTTGAAGTCGGCTCAGCCGAGCCGTTTTAGCTTCTTGTAACTTTTGTAGTCTTCGGGTCAGGTCGCAGTTGTAATCCCGTGCTTCGTAAAATCTTCTCCCAGTGTGCCTTTTCGCTTCGAGAGTTGTCTTGTATTCTCATGCTTCAGAAATAAAGGTCCTTTCCCCGTATGTTTTTGAGCTTCAGAAATTGCACAGCTTCGACTTGGGAGATGTTAACACGGGTATTGACCTCAGACAAAGAACTTTTTAAGGTTCTGGATGTTCCACGTTCTCGGCAAGGAGGAACCGTCCATCGCTGTGAGCCGATACGTACCCGGTCGGACCACGCCGGCGACCCGATATGGTCCCTCCCACTTGGGGGCCAGCTTCCCCCTCGTTCGGGTCGGGTCGCTGACCTCGGCCCTTCGTAGGACTAGATCGCCTAACTTGATCGGTCGGGGTCATAATTTTCTGTTGTAGACCCTGGCGACGGCTCTCTGGTGAGAGAGGGCCTTCAGGTGCGCGTCGGTGCGTCGCTCCTCGAGCATGTCGAGGCTGGCGCGAAGTCCCTGGTTCGAGGCTTCCTCGTCGTAGCTCCTCGTCCGAAGCGTGGCGATAGCCATCTCGGGTGGTAGGATGGCCTCGGTTCCGAACGTCAAGCTGTACGGGGATTCTCCGGTCGCAGTCTTGGGAGTGGTGCGCAGCGACCATAACACACTGGGGAGCTCGTCCGTCCAGGTCGATCGGGCCGCAGACACTCTTCTTTTGAGGCCATCTAAGATGGACTTGTTGGTTACCTCGGCCAACCCGTTCGTCTGAGGGTGGGCCACCGAGCTGAACCTTAGTTGAATGCCATGACCGGCGCAGAATTCCCGGAACCTTGTGCCTGCGAACTGAGGTCCGTTGTCGGTGATAATGGCCCTGGGCAACCCGAACCGAGTTACCAGGTTCTTCCACACGAATTTCTCCATCTGATGTTCCGTGATCGTCGCCAGTGGCTCGGCCTCGACCCACTTTGTGAAGTAGTCTACTCCTACAATTATGTACTTCCGCTGTCCAGAAGCCGGTGGGAAGGGACCGAGGAGGTCCAGCCCCCACTGGGCAAACGACCATGCGCAGTCGATGGGGCAGAGCGGGACCGAGGGTTGTCGGGGTGCGCGGGCGTGTTGCTAGCACGAACCGCACCGCTGAACGTAGGCTTTCGCATCTCGGCACATGGTTGGCCAGTAGTAGCCTTGGCGGAGTATCTTGTGCGCCAAGGTTCGTCTGCCGATGTGTTCGCCGCAGACCCCCTCGTGAGTTTCGGCCAGGACTGTCCGTGCTTCGTCAGGCTCCAAGCATCGCAGGAGGGGATGGGTGAAGGACCGTTTGTAAAGCCGACCACTCTCCTTGGCGTACCACGCGTGTGTGCGGCGCAGACGCCGAGCTGCGACTTCGTCGAGGGGGAGAGTTCCATCCCGCTTGAAGCGCAGCAACTCTTGCACCCACGTGGTCGGCGCACCGCCTGGGGCCATAGTCGCTACTTCGATGGCGCGAGCGGGGAGCTCCTCAATCTCTGTCCACGCTTCGGGGGTTTGTCTTGACGCCAGCTTAGCGAGCGCATCGGCTTGCTCGTTTTCCTCCCTCGGAACATTAGATAATGTAAAGTAAGGGAATCTCGCGGTTAGGTCTCTTACCCGTGCCAGGTATTTGGCCATGGTTGCGTCCCGAGCTTCATATCCACCGCTGAGCTGTTTGGCCACAAGTTGCGAGTCGGTGAGGACATGTATTGCGTCCACCTGCATCTCGAGGGCCAGCCTCAATCCCGCTAGGAGTGCCTCGTATTCTGCCTCGTTATTAGTGGCTTTAAACCTGAAGTGGAGGGAACGCTCGAACGAGCGTCCGTCAGGGGCGAGGAGGACCAGCCCCGCTCCGGCACCACTCGAGTTGGCCGAGCCGTCCACGTGTAGGATCCAAGCCTCGGGGGTTTGCTCGGGATCTCTGTCCATCGGAGCTAACTCCGCGACGAAGTCGGCTACTGCCTGGGCCTTCATGGCGGTCCTGGGTACGTAACTGATATCATGTTAACCGAGCTCCACCGCCCATCGGAGGAGCCGACCTGCAACATCGAATTTTGTTAAGACCTGCCGGAGAGGCTGGTCGGTGATGACTTCCACCGGGTGCGCCTGGAAGTAAGGGCACAACTTCCGAGCCGAGAGCACCAGGGCGAGTGCGAGTTTTTCTATCGGCGGGTAGCGCTCTTTAGGTCCACTCAGGACGTGGTTGACGTAGTAGATCGGGAGTTGCGGGCCGGAGCTTTCCTTGACAAGGACGGAGCTGACCGCATGCGGGGAGGCTGCTAGGTAGAGTCCCAGCTTCTCGCCGGGGGAGACAGAGGCGAGCCGAGGGAGGCTGGCCAGGTGCTGCTTTATCTGCTTTAAAGCCTCCTCGCATTCCAATGTCCATTGGAAATTCTTCGGGTTTTTGAGCGCCTTGAAGAACGGGAGGCAGCGATCGCCCGATCGGGCGAGGAAGCGGGACAGGGCGACAAGTCTTCCGTTGAATCGCTGCAGGTCCTTAACTGTCCGGGGGGACTACATATCGATTATTGCCTGTACCTTCTCCGGGTCGGCGTCGATTCCTCTCTAGTGTACAATGAATCCTTGGAACTTCCCGGAGGTGACGCCGAAAGCGCACTTTGTGGGGTTGAGCCGCATGCCGAACTTGCGCAGCGTGGCGAAGGCCTCGGCCAGGTCGGCAAGGTGCGTTCCGGCCTCTCGGCTTTTCACAATCATGTCGTCCACGTAGACTTCCATGTTTCTGCCGATTTGATGGGCAAACATCTTGTTTACCGTCCTCTGGTATGTGGCCCCGGCATTTTTTAACCCGAACGGCATGACCTTGTAGAAGTATATCCCTTGATCGGTGAGGAAAGTCGTATGTTCTCTGTCTTCGGGCGCCATCCTGATCTGGTTGTACCCTGAATAGGCATCCATGAAAGAGAGGCGTGCATGCCCCGCCGTCGCGTCGACTAGCTGGTCGATCTTCGGGAGGGGATAGCAGTCTTTAGGACATGCACTATTGAGACTGGTGTAGTAAACGCACATCCTCCAGCTTCCATTGTGTTTTTTCACGAGAACTACATTGGACAACCACTGAGGATACTTGGCTTCTTCTATGAAGCCTGCCGCTAAGAGTCGGTCCACCTCCTCTTGTATGCCGCGTTGTTGGTCAGGGGCGTGGCGCCGGGGCTTTTGCTTCACTGGGCGAGTGTCAGGTGGGATATTGAGATGATGCTCCGCGACCTCTGGGTCGACCCCCCCCATGTCCGATGGGGACCAGGCGAAGATGTCGGCATTTTCCCGCAGAAGACCGACGAGCTGTTCCCGTTCCCGTTCGGGTAGTTCCGATCCGACCCTAACCGTTTGGTTCGGCCGCGCTTCCTGCAAAGGAACGTCAACAGTGGATCCCCTCGGCTCGGGATGAGGAGCCAGTTTCTTCGCTTCCCGCGGATCTTCCAAGGGCGCCTCGGCCCTGGTTCTCTTGCCTAATGAGACGGAGGTAAGGTAGCAGCGCCTGGACTCTCGGGGGCTTCCGGTGACTTCCCCGACCCCCTCGCGAGTCGGGAATTTGACGGTCCGGTAGTAGGTTGAGACGACGGCTCTGACCTTGTTGAGGGTCGGTCGACCTAGTATGGCATTGTAAGCGGTGGGATGGTCGACCACCAGGAAAGTGGTCATTACGGTCTTCGATCTCAGCGGGGTCCCCACAGTCAGAGGCAAGGTAATGGCTCCCAGGGGCGATATTGAATCTCCCGTGAACGCAGAGGCAAGGTAAACTGTGTTTTAGAGGTAATGGCTCTCAGTTTACGTCTAAACGCAGTTTTACGTCTAAACGTAGTTTGCGTCTAAACGCAGTTTTATGTCTAAACGTAGTTTTGCGTTCAAAAGTAGTTTACGTCTAAAACATAGTTTTATGTCTAAACACAGTTTGCGCAGTTTACGTCTAAACACAGTTTTGCGTCTAAACTCAGTTTACGTCTAAACGCAGTTTTACGTCTAAACGCAGTTTGCGTCTAAACGCAGTTTTACGTCTAAACATAGTATTACGTTTAAAAGTAGTTTACATCTAAAACACAGTTTTATGTTTAAACACAGTTTGCGCAGTTTACGTTTAAACGCAGTTTTACGTCTAAACGCAGTTTGCGTCTAAACGCAGTTTTACGTTTGAACGTAGTTTTACGTCTAAACGTAGTTTGCGTCTAAAACAGTTTCAAAGGGATCTGAACTTAGAAACTAGTTCGTAAAAGCGCAGAAGACAGTTTTGCAGAATCAAAACGCAAACGTAAGCTGCAATGTAAAGATCGTACGAAAAACACCGATTTACGTCTGAATGCAGATTTGGAAAGATCAGCACTTAGAAACTTGTTCGTAAAGGCGCAGAGAGTAGTAGCTATGTAGGAGGTTTGCAGTAATGATAAGGTACTCGAAATAAAAGCAAACCAGAGATTTAGAGTGGTTCGGTCAGTCTTGACCTACTCCACTTTTGGCTTCCTCCTCCGACGAGGTCACCGACGTCAACTAGAGGCCTTCCTTCAATAGGCGAAGGCCAACTGCCCTTTTACAGTTTCACTCCTTTTGATGGGCTCAGGAGACAACCCTTACAGAACCTTTCTCTCCTCACTTTACAACTCAAAAGCTTGAAGAACAGAAGGAGGAGACTTAAAGGCTTTACAACAATTTTGAGCTCTTAGAATCACAGAAAGGATCAAGATTTTGGTGTAGGTCTGTGTGCTTTTTGTGCTGAATGGGTGGGGTATTTATAGGCCCCAACCCAGTTCAAATTTGGAGCTCAAAACGATCAAATCCCGGAATTCCGGGATCAGGCGGTTGCACCTCCTGACTGGAGCGGTTGCACCGCCTGGCAGAGCTCGAAGACTGAGCTCAAGCGGTTGCACCTCTCTGTCAGGGGCGGTTGCACCGCCTGAGTCTGGCTCGGAGACTGAGCCCCAGGCGGTGCCACCTCTTGATTGAGGCGGTTGCACCTCTCTTCCAGAGCTCGAAGACCGAGCTCAGGCGGTGCCACCTCTTTGTCAGGGAGGTTGCACCGCCCAGTCTAGCTCGAAGACTGAGCTCAGGCGGTGCCACCTCCTGGCTGGGGCGGTTGCACCGCCCAGTCTCACTGGGAGACTTAGCCCAGGCGGTTGCACCTCCTGCCTGGGGCGGTTGCACCTCCTTCACTATTTCAGCTCACTTGGTTTGGCTCCAAACTTGGCCCAAACCAGTCCGAACTTGAGCCTAATTGGCCCCTACTTGGGTTATAGGATTAACACCTAATCCTAACCCTAATTAATGTGCTAACTATGATTTTAAAGACATTTTCTAAGCTATTACAAAGTCCGCAAGTCAAGACTTCTTCTGGCGAGCTTCCGGCAAACTTCCGGCGGTCTTCCGATGAACTCTCGGAAACCATTCTGCGGACTCCCGGCAAGCTTCTAGACTTCACGATTTGATCTTAGCGAGTTCCAACGAGCTTCTTCGGCAAGCTCCGATCTTTCTCGGTGAGCTCCGCGAACTTCCAACGAACCTTCCGGCGAGCTTCCGAAAAACCCTTCGGCAAGCTCCCAACTCATTCTCGGCTAGTTCCGGTAGCATTCCCGACGAACCTTCGGACTTCCGTCGAACTCTTGAACTCGCAACAAATCCTTCGCGCTTGACTCCGACACTTTGTTTCGCTTTATGTCTTCATCGTTATCATAGTTAATCCTGCACAACAAAACAAAACTTCGATCGAGACAATTAATCCTAAGCAATTAACCAAGTTGTCCGACATGTCATTGGTCACTCGACGCTTCGTCCGATTCTTCGGCGCATCGTCCTCTCCTGCAGCCTATTTCCCAATCGGCCAGTTGACTTCGCAACTCCGATATCCTTGGCACAATACCTGCTCTTCTTGGCCTGATGCCCGATTCCACGGCCCGAAGCCTTCTGTCGATACGTCGACCGATCCACCGGCCCGACGTCTAATCTTCTGACATGTTCCTTCGGCACAACATGATTTTCCTGCTTTAATTGTCTCATCCTGATCGAAGCATCCTGCGTTACTCAAACCGCAGATTAAATCATAAACATATATCAAGTAGTTTCATCATCAAAATACGAGATTCAACAAAGAAATCGATCAAAAAAAGGCGAGTGAAGTGATACAAAAAGAACTCTGTTCTTTGTTAGTCCTATCCATAAGAGAGGGGAGCATATGAAAAATGTAATCGATTCTTTCGTTTCCTTGGGTCACTGGCCATCTGCCGGGAGTTTCGGGTTTAATACCGATATTTTAGCAACAAATCCAATAAATCTAAGTGTAGTGCTTGGTGTATTGATTTATTTTGGAAAGGGAGTGTGTGCGAGTTGTGTATTTCAAGAATAGGTTGGATCCATCCGGCTGCACTTTATTTATGGTATTTATAGGAGAAATAGGAAAAAGGTGCACGATCTCGATGAATTACTTCTGAATAAATTAAGAAATCATATGTAAGAACCATAGCATTTCGTGACTTATTGGTAAATCCACTTTGATTCTCTATCAACCAATAATGTGAGACCATTAACATGGTTAAAGCTAAATTGTTTAAAGTCTAGGTAAAACATGGTACTCTTTCTACCACTTCTACCACTACGTTAGTAACGAAATGGTTAAAAAAAAATAGTTGGTAATTTATTTGATTTGATATAGAACACTCGTATCGATAAAAGAATTTGAACCATTTACTAGAAAAATGAGCACTTTGCTTTTTTTATCTAATGCCAAAATGACGACCTATGTATAAAAAAAAGGAATTTTTGGACTTGAAGAAACAAATAAAAAAATATAATAATTATTATTTTCATTTTTTAAAAATGAAAAATGAAATAGAATTCTAAAATTGAAAATGATAAATAAAATACAAAACAAATATAAATAAAATACAAATAAAGAAACAACTTTGTTGACAATTCTAGATTTTTGTCTGGTCTAGTCGGAAGAGTCCTCCTGATATTCTGGTCTTGTATCAGTTTTGACATCTTTGAATACAAACAGAAAAGAGAGGGTAGGCTCATTACATTAAAAAAGATATGGGAATACCCACACCATAAATAAAACATAAAAAAAGATATGGGAATACCCACACCATAAATAAAATAAATAATTGAGCGTGAGAGCCAAATGAATCGAAAGATTCATGTTTGGTTTGGGAAGAGATCATGGAAGTTTTGAAATTAATGATAAGATAATCTACTTTCATTAAATGATTTATTAGATAATCGAAAACAGAGGATTTTGAATACTATTCAAAATTCGGAAGAATTACGTAAAGGGGCCATTGAGCAGCTTGAAAGAGCCCGGGCTCGCTTATGTAAAGTGGAAATGGAAGCATATGAGTATCGAATGAATGGATACTCTGAAATAGAATGAGAAAAACAAAATTTGATTAATGCCACTAGTAATAGTTTGGAACAATTAGAAAATTACAAAAATGAAACCCTTCAGTTTGAACAACAAAGAGCGATTAATCAGGTCCGACAACGAGTTTTCCAACAAGCCTTACAAGGAGCTCTGAATAGTTGCTTGAATAGCGAGTTACATTTCCGTACGATCCGTGCTAATATTGGCATTCTCAGGGCCATGCAAGAAATAACTGATTAGCCCTTCTTTTTTTAGTTATAGTTTAGGCATTATTTTTTTCTTTTCCTTCCTAAAAAGAATAAAGAAACACTAATGGTAACCCTTCGAGCCGACGAAATTAGTAATATTAATCGTGAGCGTATTGAACAATATAGTAGAGAAATAAAGATTGTGAATACCGGTACCGTACTTCAAGTAGGCGACGGAATTGCTCGTGTTCATGGTCTTGATGAAGTAATGGCAGGTGAATTAGTAGAGTTTCAAGAGGGTACAATAGGCATTGCTCTGAATTTGGAATCAAATAATGTTGGCATTGTATTAATGGGTGATGGTTTGATGATACAAGAGGGAAGTTCCGTAAAAGAAACAGGACGAATTGCTCAGATACCTGTGAGTGAGGGTTATTTGGGTCGTGTTATAAATGCTCTGGCTAAACCTATTGATGGGAGAGGTGAAATTTCTGTTAGGATCGAGAGCACTAAGAGGGGGGGGTGAATTAGTGCAGCGGAAATCTTACAGCGATTAAAAACCAAAAGCTGTGTTCGTTCAATGAAAACTATTATGATGCAAAAGCTAATTCTCAGTTTGTATCTAAGTGCAGTTTGCGTCTAAGCGCAGATTGCGTCTAAGCGCAGTTTGCGTCTAAACACAGTTTGCGTCTAAGCGCAGTTTGCGTCTAAGCGCAGTTTGCGTCTAAACACAGTTTGCGTCTAAGCGCAGTTTTGCGTCTAAGCGCAGTTTACGTCTAAACTCAGATTTACGTCTAAACGCAATTTTATGTCTAAACGCAGATTTACGTCTAAACGCAGTTTTACGTCTAAACGCAGATTTACGTCTAAACTCAGATTTACGTCTAAACTTTGAAACTCGTTTGTATACTCGCAGAAGACAGTATGCAGTTGAAATCAAGACGTAAACGTGAACTGAGAACTGATGATTGTGAGAGGAAAGCCGATTTACGTCTAAATGCAGTTTTACGTCTAAATGTTGAAACTCGTTCGTAAAATTGTAGAGGACAGTTTGCAGTTATCAATAGGATCAAAATGTAAGTGTAAATTGCAAAGAAACTCTTTCGTAAAAGCACGGAAGACAGTTCTGCAGAATCAAACGTAAACGTAAACTGTAATGTACGAAAATACGAATTTACGTCTGAATGCAGATTCGGAAGAACAGCACTTAGAACTTGTTCGTGAAAGCGCAGAGAGCAGTAGTATTGAAGGAGGTTTGCAGTAATGATAAATTGCTCAAAGATAAACGCAAACCAGAGATTTAGAGTGGTTCGGTCAGCCTTGACCTACTCCACTTTTGGCTTCCTCCACCGACGAGGTTGCCGACGTCAACTAGCTGCCTTCCTTCAATGGGCGAAGGCCAAACTGCCCTTTTACAGTTTTTCTCCTTTTGACAGGCTCAGGAGACAACCTTTACAGACCTTTCTCTCCTCACTTTACAACTGAAAACTTGAAGAACAGAAGGAGGAGACTTAAAGGCTTTACAACACTTTTGAGCTCTTAGAATCACAGAAAAGATCAAGATTTCGGTGTAGGTCTGTATCTTTTCAGTGCTGAATGGGTGGGGTATTTATAGGCCCCAACCCAATTCAAATTTCGAGCTCAAAACGATCAAATCCCGGAATTCCGGGATCAGGCGGTTGCACCTCTTGACTGGAGAGGTGGCACCGCCTGGCAGAGCTCGAAGTCTGAGCTCAGGCGGTTGCACCTCTCGACTGGAGAGGTGGCACTGCCTGGCAGAGCTCGAAGACTGAGCTCGGACGGTTCCACCTTCTCTGTCAGGGGTGGTTGCACCTTCCTGCCAGAGCTCGAAGACTGAGCTCAGGCGGTGCATCTCCTGACCAGAGAAGTTTCTCTTCTCTGCCAGAGGTGATCGCACCTTTCTGCCAGAGGTGGTTGCACCTCTCTGCCAGAGGTGGTTGCACCACTCTGCCAGAGCTCGAAGACCGAGCTTAGGCTGTGCATCTCCTGGCCAGAGAGGTTGCAGCTCTCTGCTAGAGCTCGAAGACCGAGCTCGGTGGTTGCATCGCCTGCCAGAGCTCGGAACTTGAGCTCTGGCGGTGCTACCTCTCGACAGAGGAGGTTGCACCGCCCAGTCTCGCTTGGAGACTGACCCCTGGGCGGTTGCACCTCTTGGCTGGGGCGGTTGCACCGCCCAGTCTCGCTGGGAGACTTAGCCTGGGCGGTGGCACCTCCCTGCCTGGGCGGTTGCACCTCCCACAGCCACTTGGGTTCGAATGGGTTGAACCATTCGACCCAACTTGAGTTCTTCAGGGGCCCAATTGCCCCAGGATTAAGCTAATGGGATCACCTCCCATTTCTAACTTAATCACCGTGCTAACTACGATTAAATCTAAGACAATTTCTGCAGCTTTGCTTCGGTACGTCAATCGCTTCTTCCGGCGAGTTTCCGGCGAACTTCCGTCGATCATCCGATGAACCCTCGGTGATGCTCCTGCGGACTTCCGGCAAACTCCTGGACTTTGCGACGATCCACTTGGCGAGTTCCGACGAGCTTCGCTTGGCAAGCTTCTGGACTTCTCGGATCTGTTCCCGCAGAACCTCCGACGACTGTCCGTACTTCCGTCGAACTCTTGAACTCCCAATGTGATCATGAACTTGACTCCGGCGCAACTCCTGCTGCTTGTCTATCTTTCATCGTAGTTAATCCTGCACACTTAAAACAAAACTTCGATCGAGACAATTAATCCTAAGCAATTAACCAAGTTGTCCGGCATGTCATTGGTCCCTCGACGCTTCGTCTGATTCTTCAGCGCATCGTCCTCTCCTGCGGCCTATTGCCCAATCGGCCAGTTGACTCCGCAACTCCGATATCCTTGGCACAATACCCGCTCTTCTTGGCCCGATGCCCGAGTCCACGGCCCGAAGCCTTCTGTCGATACGTCGACCGATCCACCGGCCCGACGTCCAATCTTCTGACATGTTCCTCCGGCACAACATGATTTTCCTGCTTTAATTGTCTCATCCTGATCAAAGCATCCTGCGTCACTCAAAACGCAGATTAAATCATAAACATATATCAAGTAGTTTCATCATCAAAATACGAGATTCAACAATTTCAGCTTCTGAATCTCGGTTAATTGAATCTCCTGCCCCATGTATTATTTCTAGACGTTCTGTATATGAGCCTCTTCAAACGGGGCTTATTGCCATTGATTTGATGATCCCTAGGACGCGGTCAACAAGAATTAATTATTGGAGACAGACAGATTGGCAAAACAGCCGTAGCCACAGATACGATTCTCAATCAAAAAGGTCAAAATGTAATGTGTGTTTATGTAGCTATTGGTCAAAAAGCATCTTCTGTGGCTCAGGTAGGATAGATGGAATATACTATTGTGGTAGCCGAAACGGCGGATTCACCTGCTACATTACAATACCTCGCTCCTTATACGGGAGCGGCTCTGGCTGAGTTTTTTATGTATCGTGGACAACATATTTTAATAATTTATGATGATCTCTCCAAACAGGCACAAGCTTATCGCCAAATGTCTCTTCTATTAAGAAGACCTCCCGGTCGTGAAGCTTATCCAGGAGATGTTTTTTATTTGCATTCACGACTTTTGGAAAGAGCCGCTAAATCAAATTCTAGTTTAGGTGAAGGAAGTATGACCGCTTTACCGATAGTTGAGACTCAATCTGGAGACGTTTCAGCTTATATTCCTACTAATGTAATTTCCATTACAGATGGACAAATATTCTTATCTGCCGATCTATTCAATGCTGGAATCCGACCTGCTATTAATGTGGGTATTTCCGTTTCCAAAGTAGGATCCGTAGCTCAAATTAAAGCCATGAAACAAGTAGCCGGCAAATCAAAATTGAAACTAGCCCAATTCACAGAGTTAGAAGCCTTTGCACTATTCGCTTCTGATCTCGATAAAGCTACTCAGAATCAATTGGCAAGAGGTCAACGATTACGCGAGTTGCTTAAATAATCCCAATCAGACCCTCTCGCAGTGGAAGAACAGATAGCTACTATTTATACCGGAGCGAATGGATATCTTGATCCGCTAGAAATTGGACAGGTAAAGAAATTTATCAATTAGTTACGTAACTACTTAAAAAACAATAAACCTAAATTTCAAGAAATTATATCTTCTACCAAGTCATTCACCGAGGAAGTAGAATTTCTTTTGAACGTTCATCGGCTTCTTAGGTAAATCCGATCTCTCAACGGTTTCTTGAATTGGCTTCCTTCCTTGGTTCTTGATCTTGGAATGGGGTTTGTCTGTGATTAGGGTGGGATCACCTTCAGCTGCGTTTCTTTGGAGTGGCACTTGGGACATGGATTTCACTTCATTTACGAAGAAGCTAATCCTTTACTTTGCCTGATTAGTTCCCATGGAGGGTTGGATCGAACTGTTTGTTTTCTTGATGTGAAGCTTCTGGTTGATCGGCTTTCTTCCACTGTTTGCTTTCCGTTCGAGATCATGCTCGTTGCAAGTGTCGTTGAAAGTAGCAGCCTTTCTTTGACGGTTTCTCTAATGCAAAAACAACGTTGTCAACCGGTTAAACATTGGAGTGACATTAAAACTAAGATTTGTCACGATATGACATGATAAATAGGATTTTTGTTCGAATGATCGTAAACTGAACTTAAGTGAAAAAAAAACTTAAATATCAGATCAATATATAATTGAAACTTAATACCATGATAAATATTTTGAGTCGATGTAGACCATGATATATGATTTTGACTATTAAACGGTTCTTCTTAACAATCTCATGACTTCTGCCACTCTTAAACATCGGTTGGAGATCGGAGATTAGTGCAAAACCTAATCAAATTTACTTGTGATGAAAATAAAAATATAAAGAATATTCATTTTATCGAGGTCCTCTTATATAATCATAGATTTAGATTTGGTACACATATTTGTAAATATATTATTAGAAAAATATTGTGCAAGCCATAAATGGTAGAGGTGTTCAAATTGAACCTAACCAAGATTTCAGTTCGGATCAATTGAATTGAACTAATTTATTATATATATATATATATATAATTATTTTAATTATAAACTGATTAATTGAATCGAATTAATCGAATCGATTAAATAAATTTGAATCGATTACGATTCAAACTATCTTATTTTAATCAAATCTAACTGAAAACGGTTTGAACCAGATTTTATTACGTCGACTGAAACAACACATGGATATTGTTCGATTGGAGGAGCTCAAGTATATAGATATATTCATCAATCTCTATAAATTATGTAAGTATGTAGCCTTATATTATATTATATAGTTTGATATATTAAGATTCCTCACCTTAATAGACAATTGGACTCCAAAAAACGAAAAAGAAAAAAGTGCAAGCCGTTCTTACGTTTCCATGAATTGTCAAACAAGAAAGTATTGTTTTGTTCTCCGTCACCTTGACATCGGGAAATTAAATCTGAGACTCCTTCCTGTGTACTTTGGCTCGTTACCACAGCTTGCATGGCGGGAGAGGCGCGCTGCAGAGCCCCGTGTTTCCTCTGAAGCCCTCCGCCGTCAAGGGAGCCCGATGGCGCGGTATCCGACCGCTGAGCCTGTTATCTGACACATCGAACTCGGTCAGTCGCGCGAGGTCCAGCACGCCCTCAGGTATGCTCCCGGAGAGCCCGTTCCCCGCCATCCCCACCTCCTTCAGCGCCGCCAGCCTCGCCATGGACGCCGGTATCCCGCCGCCAAGCTCTGGGTTGTGCGACACCACTAGCCTCTCTACTGTGTCCATCGCGGCCAGCTCCCCCACGCCCTCGTCAAGCCCCTCGGTGAACCGGTTGCGTGACAGATCCAGCGTCCGGTAGTGCCCCAAGGGGTCCTGCGTCCCCTTCGCCAGCACTGGCCGCAGCCGGCCGTACAGCTCGTTGGAGTGCAGGTCCAGGTCCATCAGCAGCGTCAGGTTCTTGAACCCCTCCGGGATCCCCGAATGCAGAGTGTTGTTGGAGAGGTTGAGCAACGAGAGCCCGGTCATGTTGCCGATCCACGGCGGGAGATCCCCCACCAGTCCGTTGCTGGAAAGGTCGAGGATCGAGATGGACGACGCCGACGACAGCCAGTCAGACAGCGGACCGGAGATCCCTGTGTCCGCCAGGACAAGCTTGAATATGTTCATCTGGCCGAGCCAGCTCGGCGGCCTGCCCAAGTGCATCAGGGAGTTGAAGGAGAGATCCAGCTCTTGGAGGTTCCGCAGCCGGGAGAGCTCGGCGGGGATTGGACCACCGAGGCGGTTCCGCGACAGGTCTAACGTCTGCAGATTGGCCAGGTTGGCGAAGCTGGAAGGGATCCTGCCGGTAAATCGGTTGTTGGAGAAGAAGATGTCCGTGAGCGTGGCGAGGCGTCCTATAGCGGCGGGCAGCTGACCGGTGAGCTTGTTGTTCTCCAGTATCAGTCTCTCGATGCTAGGTAGGCCGCCGATCGAATCCGGGATGCTCCCGGTGAGCTGGTTCTCCGACATCCTACAGAACTGCAGCGAGACCATACCGGCGATGGAAGGCGGAATGCTTCCCGTGATGCGGTTCTGGTTCAAGTAGAGAACCACCAGGTTTTTTAGCTTGCCTATGGAGCTGGGGATGCCGCCGGAGATCTTGTTCTCTGAAAGATCAAGAACAGTGAGCCTTCGCAGCAATCCGATCTCCATGGGGATGGAGCCGGTGAGGTGGTTGCCATGGAGGTCTAGTGCCTCCATTGCAGGTACCCGCCCGATGGATGCCGGGATGCCGCCGGTTAGCCTGTTGTTGGAAAGAGAGACCACGGAAAGAAATGGAGAGGTGAACATGGAAGGGGGAAGCGATCCGGAGAGGCGGTTGTTGCCGAGGGAGAGCTTCCGGAGTCGGGTGAGGTTTGCGAAGGCGGAGGGGATGCAGCCGGTGAGTTGGTTGGAGTCGAGGAGGAGGTGTTCAAGGCGGGAGAGGCGGCCGAGGGCGGGTGGAACGGGGCCGGCGAGCTGCTTGAGGTTGCTGAGATCGAGCAACCGGAGGGAGAAGAGGTCGCCGAGGGCAGGCGAGAGACTCCCGGCAATGGAGGCGTCGGAGATGAAGTCGGGCCCGGAGGAGAGGCCAGGGCGGCAGACGTTGACGACGCGGCCAGTGGCAGCGTCGCAGGCCACGCCGTCCCACGCGGAGCAACAGTCCGTGGCCGAGTCCCAGGAGCGGAGGAGGCCGGAGGGGTCGGCGGTGATGCCGGCCTTGAAGGTGAGAAGGGCCGAACGGTCGTGGGGGTGACATCCCTGCGACCACTGCAGCAACAGGGTGGAGCAGAGGAAGAGGAAGACGAGGCACAGCGGCTGCATGTTATCCATCTCTTACGTGAAAGAATCGACGAGGGTCGACCGATGTTCTCCCCAGTCGAAGAACTTGCAATGAAAAGGCGGTGGATCAAACTGGAGTCGAAAAGCATTCGTTACTGCCATGAAAGTGGCAGCAGAGGGTCTCTTAAGAGACCATTTCCTCGCAGTTTCTACTTCTTTAATGGGCTCTCAGGTCGGCAGAAATGTGGAGATGCAGCAGCAAATTAGGCGTGGAAACGGAGTCTGCTGCTGCAGTCATGAACGGTCTCCAAGGAAACTGGGGTGAGGCCCCATGAAGCTTGCCTGGGTTCAGACGCCCCATGGTGGAAGTGGCGCTGCTGACTTTAATGGGACCAGAGAAGAAAGAATAGGGGCGTCTCTCTGTCCCAATGGAGTATTATATCTCCTTCCTTCTCACCTAATGAGCTGTCGGAGTCGATGGGCTTCACTTGCCTTCGCCTGCCTTTCCAGGGTGTGTACTTGTGATGGCGCACGAGGCTGTCAACCACTCACCACAGCAAACTGCAGGTTGGGGGAACCTCAACTCATTGGATCATCTGGCTGTTTCTACAAGGCTTTGATACTGATTAGATATCGTTGCACACAGGCATTTAGGAAGCGAACGATTTCTTCTGTTAGAAGGCAAAGGAGAGGAATGGCAGACGGCTAGCGCCCACAGGTCAGAGGCTAGATGCAGAAATCAAGGTAATGCGTGCTTTGAGATGCATGAAAGCAATTCAATTCGAGTGATATGAACTATAAATATGGTTGGTCATTTGACAGTGATCCTCTCTTTGACCGAATAGATTCTCTGTGCCATCTCACTAACACTGATCTATTATTTCTCGATTGCGCCAGTTCTATAATGCCTGTTGATAGGGGTAAAAAATTGGCCTGACGTAACACCCTGGATTTGACGTAATATACCCCCCACGTCGAACGCCCTGTGCGGCACACTGTCCCAGAACGAACGTTAATAACGACGCGACATGAGCCCACACCCACCGTACCCAGACCCCCTCGGCTGACCGACGCTCCCCTCACCCTGCCGAAGCTCGGCTCTCCACGCAACGTCCATGACGACAGACGCCATCAGAGGTACGGCCCCCCTCCTGCAGGATGGCCCATCAGGTAACATCAAAACCCTTGTATAAATACCCATCGGACATGGGGGAAAGGGGGAGGCCAAAAAACACGATACTTCCCCGTACTGACTTGATCATCGGAGGGGTTGGGCCGAGCTACCGATCCGACCTGTGTGCAGGTACCCGACCGCTGTTAAGCCTGCTCGACAAGACGGAGTTCCCCGGCAAGATCCCCCGCATCCGCCGCCCCGGGACTTCAAAGGGAGTCACGTCTGATCCGAGTCATTTGGAGCCTTGAATCAGCCGCGTCAACCCCGAAGTCGCGGCTAAAAGGTTACTTACCGTAACAGATTGGCGCTAGAAGGAGGGCCGCATCCAAATGTCAGGCGACCAGCGAATCCACCTCGGCGGATCCTCAAATACGGAGCTCCCCGCCTTATGGGAACAGCGTGACGAAACCCACGACGAACGCCCCGCAGCGGTATCAGAACGCTACTGGCGACTGTTCAACGACCCGGGCTTGGCGCCCCCCGGCGGTGCACCCGCCGACCCGTCGCAAGTGCCACCTGAGGCCTTTCATGACCTCGCCCACCAGGTCCGAACTTTGACAAGCATAGTGCAGACCATCGTCTCCCAGCGAACGTCTTCGCAGGCAGCGCCGCCTTCGCGGCAACAGGAGCCCCCCGCCCGGACCCACGTGCCACTCACAGAACTTCCTGGCTCGCCTCGAAACCCCACAACTCATCCCGGGAGTCGGGAAGCAGAGGACACGGTGAGCCATCCCGAACCTGAGGCTCCGACTGTCGATTCGACGAACGCTCTACGAGCTCAGCTGTGCCTCGTCAGTCAAAGGCTTGACGAGGTACAACAGGAAGTTCGTAAGTCAAAGGGAGAGCTCGGGGC
The DNA here is from genome assembly GCF_036884655.1 of Musa acuminata AAA Group. NCBI lineage: Eukaryota > Viridiplantae > Streptophyta > Magnoliopsida > Zingiberales > Musaceae > Musa > Musa acuminata. The sequence goes on along the minus strand of NW_027021291.1, from coordinate 1,443,464 downwards.
GGACGGACACCGAGGATCTCCGTTCATCCTCGAGATACAGGACCAGGCGATCCCGCCGCACTTCCACCTCCCCTCACTGGATGCGTACGACGGCGCAGCCGACCCGGCGGACCACGTGGCTGCTTTCCGGGCCCAGATGGCGCTATTCGGGACTTCAGACGCCCTGATGTGCAGGGCGTTCCCGACGACTCTGCGGGGACCAGCCCGCGCGTGGTACAGCGGCTTGAAGCCAGGGACCATCGCCTCCTTCGACCAGCTCGCCAAGGATTTCGAGCTTAACTTCCTGACGTACGCCCGGCCAAAGCCGTCCATGGCGTTGCTCTTGGGGCTCAACCAGAAGGAGGACGAGCCCCTCTCCCACTTTGTGAACCGATTTACAACACAAATCCGGGGACTAGCGGATGCTCACCCCTCTCTCTTGATGCAGGCCTTCATGGTTGGCCTGCGGCCCTCCAGGTTCTTCTGGTCACTCGTGGAGCGGCCCCCCGTCGCGGTCCCCGAAATGCTCCAACGTGCCAGTCAGTTTATCGCCGCGTAAACCTGGATGGCTGGAAAGCGGGAGGAGCACAAAAAGGTCAAGTCAGAATCACCCCGACAGCAACAACCTACCGCCTCCCGGCGAAAGTTGGACAGGCCCGACCCCAGGCCTCCTCTTCCCGCCTTGAATTCTTCCCGGACTGAAATATTCTTACACGAGAGAGGGAAGGGGATGCTCAGGGACCCTCACCCGATGAAGAACCCGCGGGAGCTCGCAGACCGTTTAAAGTATTGCCGATTCCATCGACAACACGGGCACGACACTGAGCAGTGCTACGAGTTGAAGAGACAAATCGAGGAGCTCATCCTCAGAGGTCATCTCGGCCAATACCTCCGGCCGAACAAGGAGCAGTCACCTCGCCTAGAAGGCCCTGTCGAGCGACACATCGATGTCATAGCCGGAGGCCCCGCATCCGGAGGAAATTCCATGTCGGGCAGAAAGGCGTACGCCCGGTCCGCTCCCGACGAAGCCTCGGGACACAAGCCCGAGCCCGAGATCACCTTCCCAACCGGAGCTGCTGAGCGACCCGACCACGACGATGCCTTGGTGATATCGGCAAGGGTAGCCAACGCGCAAATGAGGAGAATCATGGTCGACACGGGAAGCTCGGCCAACATACTCTACTTCAGTGCCTTTCAGAAGCTGGGCCTGGCCAGGGAAAATTTAAGCCCGATCTGCTCAGCGCTCACCGGCTTCACGGGAGATTCAATATCGCCCCTGGGAGCCATTACCTTGCCTCTGACCGTGGGGACCCCGCCAAGATCGAAGACCGTAATGACTACGTTCTTGGTGGTCGACCTTCCCACCGCTTACAATGCCATACTAGGTCGACCGACCCTCAACAAGGTCAGAGCCGTCGTCTCGACCTACTATAGGACCGTCAAATTCCCGACTCGCGAGGGGGTCGGGGAGGCCACCGGAAGCCCCCGAGAGTCCAGGCGCTGCTACCTTACCTCCGTCTCATTGGGCAAGAGAACTAGGGCCGGGGCGCCCTTGGAAGATCCGCGGGAAGCGAAGAAACTGGCTCCTCATCCCGAGCCGAGGGGATCCACTGTTGACGTTCCTTTGCAGGAAGCGCGGCCAAGCCAAACGGTAAGGGTCGGATCGGAACTGCCCGAACGGGAACGGGAACAGCTCGTCGGTCTTCTGCGGAAAAATGCCGACATCTTTGCCTGGTCCCCATCGGACATGGAGGGGGTCGACCCAGAGGTCGCAGAGCATCATCTCAATATCCCACCTGACGCTCGCCCAGTGAAACAAAAACCCCGGCGCCACGCCCCTGACCGACAACGCGTCATACGAGAGGAGGTGGGCCGACTCTTAGCGGCAGGCTTCATAGAAGAAGCCAAGTATCCCCAGTGGTTATCCAATGTAGTTCTCGTGAAGAAACACAATGGAAGCTGGAGGATGTGCGTTGACAACACCAGTCTCAACAGTGCGTGCCCTAAAGACTGCTATCCCCTCCCGAAGATCGACCGGCTGGTCGACGCGATGGCAGGACACGCACGCCTCTCTTTCATGGACGCCTATTCAGGGTATAACCAGATCAGGATGGCGCCCGAAGACAGAGAACGTACGGCTTTCCTCACCGATCAAGGGATAAACTTCTACAAGGTCATGCCGTTCGGGTTAAAAAATGCCGGGGCCACATACCAGAGGACGGTAAACAAAATGTTTGCCCATCAAATCGGCAGAAACATGGAAGTCTACGTAGACGACATGATCGTAAAAAGCCGAGAGGCCAGAACGCACCTTGCCGACCTGGCCGAGGCCTTCGCCACGCTACGCAAGTTCCGCATGCGGCTCAACCCCACAAAGTGCGCTTTCGGCGTCACCTCCGGGAAGTTCCTAGGATTCATTGTACACCAGAGAGGAATCGACGCCGACCCAGAGAAGGTACAGGCAATAATCGATATGCAGACCCCCCGGACGGTTAAGGACCTACAGCGATTCAACGAAAGACTTGTCGCCCTGTCCTGCTTCCTCGCCCGAGCGGGCGATCGCTGCCTCCCGCTCTTCAAGGCGCTCAAAAACCCGAAGGATTTCCAATGGACATCGGAATGCGAGGAGGCCTTAAAGCAGCACCTGGCCAGCCTCCCTCGGCTCACCTCTGTCTCCCCCGGCGAGGAGCTGGGACTCTACCTAGCGGCCTCCCCGCATGCGGTCAGCTCCGTCCTTGTCAAGGAAAGCTCCGGCCCGCAACTACCGATCTACTACGTCAGCCACGTCCTGAGTGGACCTGAAGAGCGCTACCCGCCGATAGAAAAACTCGCACTCACCCTGGTGCTCTCGGCTCGGAAGTTGCGCCCTTACTTCCAGGCGCACCCGGTGAAAGTCATCACCGACCAGCCTCTCCGGCAGGTCTTAACAAAATTCGATGTTGCAGGTCGACTCCTCCGATGGGCCGTGGAGCTCGGTGAACATGATATCAGTTACGCACCCAGGACCGCCATGAAGGCCCAAGCGGTGGCCGACTTCATCGCGGAGCTGGCTCCCATGGACGGAGATCCCAAGCAAACCCCCGAGGCTTGGATCCTACACGTGGACGGCTCAGCTAACTCAAGTGGTGCCGGAGCGGGGCTGGTCCTCCTCGCCCCTGACGGACGCTCGTTCGAGCGTTCCCTCCGCTTCGGGTTTAAAGCCACTAATAACGAGGCGGAATACGAGGCACTCCTAGCGGGATTAAGGCTGGCCCTCGAAATGCAGGTAAACGCAATACACGTCCTCACCGACTCGCAACTTGTGGCCAAACAGCTCAACGGTGGATATGAAGCTCGGGACGCAACCATGGCCAAGTACCTGGCACGGGTAAGAGACCTAACCGCGAGGTTCCCTTACTTTACATTATCTAATGTCCCGAGGGAGGAAAACGAGCGAGCCGATGCGCTCGCTAAGCTGGCGTCAAGACAAACCCCCGAGGCATGGCCAGAGATTGAGGAGCTCCCCGCCCGCGCCATCGAAGTAGCGACTATGGCCCCAGGCGGTGCGCCGACTACGTGGGTGCAAGAGTTGCTGCGCTTCAAACGGGATGGAACTCTCCCTCTCGACGAAGTCGCCGCTCGACGTCTATGCCGCACACACGCGTGGTACGCCGAGGAGGGTGGTCGGCTTTACAAACGGTCCTTCACCCACCCCCTCCTGCGATGCTTCAAACCTGACGAAGCACAGACAGTCTTGGCCGAAACTCACGAGGGGGTCTGCGGCGAACACATCGGCGGACGAACCTTGGCGCACAAGATACTCCGCCAAGGCTACTACTGGCCAACCATGTGCCGAGATGCGAAAGCCTACGTGCAGCGGTGCGGATCGTGCCAGCAACACGCCCACGCACCCCGACAACCCTCGGTCCCGCTCTCCCCCATCGACTGCGCATGGCCTTTTGCCCAGTGGGGGCTGGACCTCCTCGGTCCCTTCCCACCGGCTTCTGGACAGCGGAAGTACATAATTGTAGGAGTAGACTACTTCACAAAGTGGGTCGAGGCTGAGCCACTGGCGACGATCACGGAACATCAGATGGAGAAATTCGTGTGGAAGAACCTTGTAACTCGGTTTGGGTTGCCCAGGGCCATTATCACCGACAACGGACCTCAGTTCGCAGGCACAAGGTTTCGGGAATTCTGCGTCGGTCACGGCATTCAACTAAGGTTCAGCTCGGTGGCCCACCTTCAGACGAACGGGTTGGCCAAGGTAACCAACCGGTCCATCTTGGATGGCCTCAAAAGAAGAGTGTCAGCGGCCCGATCGATCTGGACGGACGAGCTCCCTAGTGTGTTATGGTCGCTGCGAACCACTCCCAAGACTGCGACCGGAGAATCCCCGTACAGTTTGACGTTCGGAACCGAGGCCATCCTACCACCCGAGATGTCTATCGCCACGCGTCGGACAAGGAGCTACGACGAGGAAACCTCGAACCAGGGACTTCGCGCCAGCCTCGACGTGCTCGAGGAGCGGCGCGCCGACGCGCACCTGAAGGCCCTCTCTCACCAGAGAGCCGTCGCCAGGGCCTACAACAAAAAGGTGCGACCCCGACCGATCATGTTAGGCGATCTAGTCCTACGAAGGGCCGAGGTCAGCGACCTGACCCGAACGAGGGGGAAGCTGGCCCCCAAGTGGGAGGGACCATATCGAGTTGTTGCCGTGGTCCGACCGGGTACGTATCGACTCACAGCAATGGACGGTTCCTCCTTGCCGAGAACGTGGAACATCCAGAACCTCAAAAAGTTCTTTGTCTGAGGTCAACATCCGTGTTAAGCATCTCCCAAGTCTCCCAAGTCGAAGCTATGCAATTTCTGAAGCTCAAAAACATACGAGGAAAGGACCTTTATTTCTGGAGCATGAGAATACAAGAAGACTCTCGAAGCAAAAAGGCACACTGGGAAGATTTTACGAAGCACAGGATTACAACTACGACCTGACCCGAAGACCACAAAAGTTACAAGCAAAAACGGCTCGGCTGAGCCGACTTCAAGACTGCCCTAAGCCATCGGGGCCCCCGACGCTATTGTCGAAAGGAACTTCCTCCGGCATGTCTACGTCCAAGTCCTCGGGGTGCGAGGTGAAAGGATCCGCCTCGACCCCCAACCCGGGATGGCACGTCCGGAATCGGCCCAAGGCTATCCGGTACCCGTACTCATAGGTAACCTGCCCTGACCGAACCAGCCCAAGTTGGAAGCCGGGGGATTGCTTGTAGGCTTCGATTATTTCCCTCTCCTTCTCCGGTCGCCGCTCCCGCTCGGCCGCCAGGGCTTCCGAGGCCCCCTTCGCGTCGGCCAATGCCCCCTCCAGCCGCTGGGTAAGAGCGGCCGCCTCGCCTCGGGCCAAGCAAGCCTCGGACTGCGCCCCCTCCAGGAGCCTTCGGAGGTTGTCTTTCTCCTCCTCAGCCGCCTTCGCCTCGGACCTTAGGCGAAGGACCTCGGCCTCGGTCTCCCCAGCCTCAGCCCGTAGACGCGTCACCTCCGCTTCAAGCTCTAAGGAACGCTGCTCGGCTGCCGCGACCGCCTCAGGAGCTGCCCCTGCACGAACCTCCTCAAGCTGCCTACGCAGCTCGGCGTTGCGATCGCACAAAATACCTAAGGCCCGGCCTGAGTCGCAAACACGATCTGCCAATGCCATAGCGTAGTGCTGACCCTGCGGGAGGAAAGTCAGAACCCTCGGTTGCGTCATAGATCGAAAGCCAACAGTAGAGCACTTACCCACAACAGCGACTTCACGGATTTACCGAGCAGGACATCCGACGGCAGAATATACATTTCGCGAGCCAGGTCAGGATGCAGCCCCCCTCGGAAGAATGCAGCTGCGGTCTCCGCATCGGCCCACACCCGGGTCCCGCGGGTCAGCCCCCCCCAGCGGGCTACCAACCGGTCAGAGGGTTGGCCTTCGGAAAGCTCGCCCATCAAGCGCGCTTGGTAGGAGTCGTTTGGCGGCCCCGCGGGTAGACGGCACAAGTCCCGGATCGAGGGTTCCCGCGGCGCCTTCCCCGCCTCGTTGCTCGGGCCTGCCTCGCCCTCGCCTGTCGTGTGAGCCCGACTCCGCCGCCCCCACGCTCTCCTGAGCCCACGGGGGAGTCGGTTTCTTTGAAGCTCCGACCTTGGCCTTCTTCCGAGGGCGGGCATCCTCGAGCTCCACTGGCGCCTCTCTTGTACCAGCGCCTAGGCCGACCTGACGCCGCGGAGATGCTGCGGACGGGACGCGTCCTCCGCGCACTACAGCAAGTTTCACCATCTCTGCAAAAACACATCGGCCTCGATGAGCACCCCGAAAGAAGAAAATAAAACATGAGGGCCTACCGCCACCTTCTCAAGGCATACCTCGAGGTACCGGGCTCAAGCCCGCCTCGACCAACCACGCCTCGGTCATCTTTCGGATGACTCTGGAAGATGGGAGGATCTCCTTCAATCTTCGAAGGGCTTGGAGCTCCCCCTCATCCAAGGCCGGGACATTGTTATCGACTGCGTGCGTGGCCCACCGGAGCCCAAAGCTCCAACTCTCCGGATGGCAGACATAGAAGAAGCGCTCCTTCCACCCGTTGTTGCTGGAGGGAGCCCCGCCGACCCGGAAACCAGGTCGGGCGGACAAGTAATAGCCCCCCGACCCCCTGGACAGGCGAAAACAGGAAAAGGAAAAGAGACCGGCTCGGGGTGATTCGGGCGAAGTAGCATTCCCCGAGGAACGCCACCAGGTAGCGCCAAGAATTCGGCGCCATCTGAGAAGGGGAAATGCGCCACCACGCGACACAGGAGGTTATGACCGGGTGGAACGGTAGGCGTAGTCCGGCTTCGAAGGCATCTATGGTTAGGGCAAAGCCCCTAGGAATGGGATCATACGCCCGCTGCCCCGGCTTAGGGGCAAGGAGCGAGAACTCCGGCGGGATACCATAGCGGTCCCGAAGGAGCCCCAGCAACGACTCGCTCACAATGGAGTCGAGGTCGTGCGGCCACATCAGCGATTCAAGGGCTTTGGTGGCCCGTTCCTCGGACGACGAGCGGGGGCTCGCCAACGCCACCTCACCAGCAGCACCAGAAAAAGGAGGCAAAGAAGGAGACAACGACGGAGGGGAAGCCATCCTTACCGAGCTTTTGGGAAGGCAGGGCGACTGAAGAGTGCTAGGTCGAGTCACCCAGAGAAGGGGTTGAAGCAAATGCAGGTACCAAGAAGTGAAAGAGACCGACGGAGTGCTATTTATAGCCTGCTTCCCGCCGAAGCGGCGACCCTTCCCCTCCTGAGATATGCTGCGAAGACGCAAAGGCCGTATCGCCATAACTTCGGCTGGTACGGCTCTTAATCACAGTGCGGTGCGAAGTACGGAGCCCCTAATCATGTCAACCTCGAAAACCGATGACGCCCGAAAGGCGTGGCCCTTTGATCTTCCCCAGGCAAAAGGCAACCCGGCTGACTGCGCCCGCACAACGGTCAAAAACGACCAAAACACCGATCGAAAGCCAAGTATCGCCTCGTCCGTGTTACAACCGGGGCCATCGCCTCGGTTACAGCCTGCCCGAACCGAGCGCCTCGGCTTTACGCCATCCCGAGACACACCTGAGCGGTCACCCCGCCCACGTTGTGCTCCTCGGCCCTCAGCTTTACGCATCCCGAGACACACCTGAGCGGTCACCCCGCCCACGTTGTGCTCCTCGGCCCTCAGCTTTACGCCATCCGGAGACACACCTGAGCGGTCACCCCGCCCACGTTGTGCTCCTCGGCCCTCAGCTTTACGCATCCCGAGACACACCTGAGCGGTCACCCCGCCCATGTTGTGCTCCTCGGCCCTCAGCTTTACGCCATCCCGAGACACACCTGAGCGGTCACCCCGCCCACGTTGTGCTCCTCGGCCCTCGGCCCTCGGCTTTACGCCTCCCGAAGATCACACCTGCGCGGTCACCCCGCCTACGTTGTGCTCCTCGGCCCTCGGCTCTACGACTCCCAAAACCACACCTGCGCAGTCACCCTGCCTGCGCTGTGCTCCTCAGCTCCAGTACCCCCGAGTCCAACTCTGCTCATCTTCCTGACTAAAGTTGCGCACCTCGACCTCGTGCTGCTCGAGATGCGTTCGCGCGACCGGCTCGTCTGCACCATGCCCCTCGGACCCGCATGAACAGCCTACCCGAAGTAGGAAGCCATGCATCGGACTCCCTGCATGAAAAACCGACGCATAGCTCCTTTTAGGGGGGGCATATGATACTGGTAAAAAATTGGCCTGACGTAACACCCCGGATTTGACGTAATACACCCCCCACGTCGAACGCCCTGTGCGGCACACTGCCCCAGAACGAACGTTAATAACGACGCGACATGAGCCCAAACCCACCGTACCCAGACCCCCTCGGCTGACCGACGCTCCCCTCACCCTGCCGAAGCTCGGCTCTCCACGCAACGTCCACGACGACAGACGCCATCAGAGGTACGGCCCCCCTCCTGCAGGATGGCCCATCAGGTAACATCAAAACCCTTGTATAAATACCCATCGGACATGGGGGAAAGGGGGAGGCCAAAAAACACGATACTTCCCCGCACTGACTTGATCGTCGGAGGGGTCGGGCCGAGCTACCGACCCGACCTGTGTGCAGGTACCCGACCGCTGTTAAGCCTGCTCGACAAGACGGAGTTCCCCGGCAAGATCCCCCGCATCCGTCGCCCCGGGACTTCAAAGGGAGTCACGTTTGATCCGAGTCATTTGGAGCCCTGAATCAGCCGCGTCAACCCCGAAGTCGCGACTAAAAGGTTACTTACCGTAACACCTGTCATCATGGAACTGCGTTTCTAGGGATTCACTTGTAAGATATCAAGTAGGATTTAGGTTATCAGCATCCTCCAATTATGGAACCCATATCCCCATTGGCCCGACCTCCACTTACAAATACAAAACAAGTTAAGGAAATTTATTGTTTCCGAGTGGATAAGACCAACGCAATGCACTAAAGTGACCTGGTAGTATCAGATGACAGTAGAAAGCAAGTCTTTGCACGATTTGTTTGGAGAAAACCAAGACAAACGTGACCAGGAAGTATCAGATGATAAGGATCACCAGCTAAAATGTACTTTGGCTCACATACATTACCTTCACAAATCTGGATAATATAATGCGCAAGTAAAAAAGCCAGCTGTAGAAGAAGCAATTGCCCAAAGCAAAACAAATATCACTGGTGATGAGGGCAATAATGGTGACAGGATGTGAATGACGTCAGCCACCCTGTACCAATGCCTCACGCCCTGGTCAACGAAGCCCTGGGACGCCGACCCAGGTGCATTAACGCCCGGACTGGCCCCCGTCCGTCACAAACAACGCCACCACCCCTCGGCCAACGAGCCCGGCTCTGCGCCTTTTGGGCTCGGTCAAGGGTACGGAACACGCCCACCGAGACGCACCATACCCTGCTGCAGCTCGGCCTCCCACGCAGCCCCAATGGGCGTGTCAGTCGCAACGTGAGGTATTCACCCAGGCCCACCTATAAATACCCCTGAGTCCTAAGCCAGGGGGAGGACACACTCACAAACCACACTTGCATGGAGGCATTTCGTCCTCCAAAACCCCCTCCACATCTTCCTCTAACTTGATCGTCGGAGGGGTCGGGCCGAGCTTCCGACCCGACCTGTGTGCAGGAACGAAAACTAGGTGGCCTCTTCCCGGCGCTGCTGCGGAGCTGCCGACCCGATCTACCGCCCCGAACGACCGATCCCGATCGGGAGACCCCGAGGGAGCTGCGCCCGAGATCCTCGACATTCCGAGCCCCAGAACCGAGCCGCGTCGGCCCCGAGGCCACGGCTTAAAAAGTTACACACCGTAACATTTTGGCGCTAGAAGGAGGGCCCAGCATGTCGAGCGATCATCAGGATGATCGTGCCAGACTCGCCATCGGGGAACCATTCCCGACCGAGGGTACGGGGGAACTCCCCCCTCTCCAAGGATCTCGAGAAGAGCGTCCCGCTACGGCTTCAGAGCGCTACCGGCGGATCTTCAACGATCCGGGCCTATCGCCCCCCGACGGAACCACCGGCGGTCCGCCGCCCGTATCAGCCGAAGCCTTCCACGGCCTCACTCACTAGGTCCAACTACTCACTAACATGGTGCAAACTATTGTCCCCCTTGTCTCCCGTCCATCTCGGCCCCCGGGCCCCCAACTGTTGTACCAACAGGGGGTCCCTAGTCAAGCTCCCACCCCCCCTCGAGAGCCCCCCGCTTCGCCTCGGGTGCCGCTATCTCAGCCCCGAGAGCAGGCGGCGATCTGCCCGGAAGGCCATTCGGAACCAGAGGCACTATCCTCGAACTCTGCAGTATCCCTCCGCGCTCAGTTGCGCCTCGTCAACCAGCGGCTTGACAATGTGCAAAGGGAAATCCGTGCCGGGCCACCAGGGGAGCCCACGGAAGGCCCGCATCAGGGGTCGCCGTTCGTGCCGAAGATACTGGAACACGCCATTCCCCCAGGCTTCCGACTCCCCCCCCTGGACGCTTATGACGGCTCCGCCGACCCGGCCGACCACACGGCGGCCTTCCGCGCGCAGATGTCGTTGTACGGGACCTCCGACGCCTTGATGAGCAGGGCATTCCCCACCACGTTGAGAGGGCCGGCCCTCGCGTGGTACGGAGGCTTGAAGACTGCGACGATCGCCTCATTCGACCAGCTCGCCAAGGACTTCGAGCTCCACTTCATAGCTAGCGCTCGCCCGAAGCCCTCCATGGCGTTCCTCCTCGGGCTTACCCAGAAGGAGGATGAGCCCCTCTCCCTTTACGTAAATCGCTTTGCTACAAGGATCCGGGAACTCCCGGACGCTCACCCTTCACTGTTAATGCAGGCGTTCGTAACAGGCCTGCGTCCCTCCCGACTCTTCTGGTCTCTCGTGGAGCGACCTCCTACCTCGGTCCCCGAGATGCTCCAGCGCGCGAACCAGTTCGTGGAAGTCGAAGCCTGGACGGGGGGGAAACGGCAGGAACACAAGAGGGAAAGACCAGAACTGGCTCAGGGACAGCTCCCTCCCAGACGCAAGCTCCACCAACCCGATCCTCCCCTGCTGAGACCCCTCCCGCTCCCAACGGGTGCATCCCGGACGGAAATTTTTCTCCAGATCAGGGAAAGGGGAATGCTCAAAACCCCTTACCCGATGAACAACCCGCGAGAGCTGGCCGATCGGTCCAAGTACTGCCGCTTCCACCGCCAAAACGGACATGACACTGAAGAATGCCGCGAGCTCTCGCGGCAAATCTACAAACTCCGCCGGGAGGGGCGCCTCGACCCCCACGTTCAGAAAGGCAACATCCCCCCGCCTTGCCCAGACGGTCCGACCGAGCGCCTAATCAACGTCATCACTGGCGGCCCAGCATCCGGAGGGGATAGCATGTCTGGAAGGAAGGCCTACGCCCGCTCGGCCAGGGACGAGGGTCCCCATGGAACCCCTGACCCCCGGGTCGCATTTCCCCCCGAAGACGCCGAACGACTGGAGCACGATGACGCGCTAGTAATAACCGCCAGAATCGCCAATGCCCAGGTAAGAAGAATTATGATTGACACAGGAAGCTCGGCGGATATACTATTCCACGACGCCTTCCAGAAGCTGGGACTTACGAAGCAAGCCCTGAAACCAGTCCGCTCGGACCTCACCGGGTTCACCGGCAACTCGGTTTCGCCATTGGGATCTGTCACACTACCTCTGACGCTGGGGACACCGCCCAAGACTAAAACGGTGATGTCGACCTTTCTGATAGTAGATCTTTCTACAGCGTACAATGCCATCCTCGGCCGACCTTCCCTCAACAAAAGCAGGGCCCTGGTCTCCACTTACCATCAGACAGTGAAATTCCCGACTCACGCGGGAACTGGAGAGGTCTGGGGAAGCCCTCGGGAATCCAGGCGATGCTACCTGACGGCGGTCTCCCTACACAATAGGCCAAAAACCGAAGCACCCCTGGACGATCCCAGAGAAATGAAACGGCCAAATCCACATCCCGAGCCGTCGGCCCCAACCTACGACGTGTCACTGAAAAAGGGACGCCCGGACCGAACCATTAAGGTCGGGACTGACCTACCCCTGGACGAGCGGGAACAACTCGTCGGCCTCTTGCAAGAGAACGCCGACGTCTTTGCTTGGTCGCCATCCGACGTAGCAGGCGTGGACCCAAAGGCAGCCCAACATCACCTCAACATATCGCCTGATGCCCGCCCGGTGAAACAAAGGCCGCGACCCCAGGCCCCGGACAGGCAACAAGCCATCCGCGAAGAGGTAAAACGGCTCCTAGCGGCCGGCTTTATAGAAGAGGTCAAGTACCCACAGTGGCTATCCAATGTAGTTCTGGTAAAAAAGCATAATGGGAGCTGGCGAATGTGTGTTGACTACACCAGTCTTAATCAGGCATGCCCAAAAGACTGCTACCCCCTTCCAAGGATTGATCAGCTCGTGGATGCAACCGCAGGGCACGCCCGACTCTCATTCATGGACGCCTTCTCCGGATATAATCAGATCCGAATGGCGCCTAAGGATCAGAGACACACAGCCTTCATCACCAACCTCGGGGCATACTTTTACAAAGTGATGCCGTTCGGGCTAAAGAACGCGGGCGCAACTTATCAGAGGACCATCAACAAGATATTCGCCCAACAAATAGGGCGAAACCTAGAGGTCTATGTGGACGACATGATTGTAAAAAGCCGGGTCTCGCGAGATCACCTAACGGACCTATCAGAAACATTCGCCACACTCCGAAACTGCGGCCTTCGGCTCAACCCCGCAAAGTGCGCCTTCGGCGTTAGTACAGGAAAGTTCCTCGGATTCATTGTACATGAAAGAGGGATCGACGTCAACCCGGAAAAGGTCCAGGCGATCCTCGACATGCAGGCCCCTTGGACGATCAAAGACCTACAGCGACTAAACGGACGGCTGGCCGCCCTATCCCGATTCTTGTCCCGGTCGGGTGATCGCTGCCTCGCCTTCTTCCGTGCAATAAGAGACCCGAAGAATTTCCAATGGACGCCCCAGTGTGGGGAAGCTTTCCGACAGGTCCAGCAACATTTAGCCAACCTTCTGCGCCTCACTTCAGTCACTGCTGGAGAAGAGCTCGGCGTTTACCTAGCTGCCTCACAGCACGTAGTCAGCTCGGTCCTCATCAAGACAGCCGGCCAACAGCTCCCTGTCTACTACACCAGTCATGTCCTGAGCGGGCCCGAGGAGCGATATCCTCCAATCGAGAAGCTTGCCCTCGCGCTCGTGCTGGCGGCCCGAAAGTTACGCCCCTACTTCCAAGCTCATCCGATCAAGGTAATCACCGACCAACCTCTCAGTCAAGTACTGTCCAAATTCGATGTCGCAGGGCGACTCCTCAAGTGGTCGGTCGAGCTCGGAGAGTTCGACATCCACTACACGCCCAGGACCGCCATCAAAGCACAAGCACTGGCCGACTTCATCTCAGAGCTCGCCCATCCCGAAGGGTGGCCCTCTAGTGAACTAGGCGGAACGTGGGTCCTACAGGTGGACGGCTCGTCCGCTTCAACCGGGGCAGGCGCAGGACTGGTGCTGTCGGCCCCCGATGGGCAGACGTTCGAGCGTTCCCTCCGCTTCGGGTTCCATGCCACCAACAATGAAGCCGAGTACGAGGCACTCCTGGCGGGGCTCAGACTATCCCGCGAGATGCAGGTCGACGCCATCAAAGTCCTCACCGATTCGCAACTAGTGACCGAGCAACTTAACGGCGGATATGTGGCCAGAGAACCCACCATGGCAAAGTACGTAGCGGAGGTAAAAAACTTAGCCTCCTGTTTCGCACACTTCACGATATCCAGGGTGCCAAGACATCAGAACGACCGTGCCGATGAGCTGGCCAAGCTAGCCTCGAAGCGACCTCCGGGCACCACCCACGGTATCGAGGAGCTTCCCTCCCCCTCTATCCCGATCGCGTGTGTTTCGGTGGCCGACTCCCGAGCCACCTGGGTAGGGGACATGCTGCGCTACAAACGCGACGGGACCCTCCCCACCGACGAAGCCGCAGCTCGACGTATTCGCCGAAATCATGCATGGTACTCCGAAGCGAACGGGCGGCTATACAAGCGGTCTTTCTCCCACCCTCTTCTGCGGTGCCTCGAGCCAGAAGAGGCGGCGACTGTCTTGGCCGAGGTCCACGAAGGGATTTGTGGAGAGCACATCGCCGGCCGAACCCTGGCCTGCAAAATTCTCCGCTAAGGCTATTACTGGCCCACCATGGTCCAGGACGCGAAGGCCTACGTACGGAAGTGCGGCCCGTGCCAAAGGCACGCCTGGACCCCCCAACTGTCGGCGGTGCCGCTCTCCCCCATCACCTGCGCGTGGCCGTTCGCGCAATGGGGGCTGGATCTCCTCGGCCCCTTCCCCCCAGCCTCAGGGCAGAGAAGGTACATTGTGGTCGCAATAGACTACTTCACCCGATGGCCGGAAGCTGAACCCCTGGCGGCGATCACCGAGCAGCAGATCAAGAAGTTCATATGGAAAAACATCGTGACTCGGTTCGGCCTCCCCAGGACCATCGTCACGGACAACGGGACCCAATTCGCCGGCAAAAGGATTCAAGAATTCTGCGCTAGCTATGGAATCCGGTTAAAACACAGCTCGGTAGCCTACCCCCAAACGAATGGGCTGGCCGAGGTAACAAACCGATCTATCCTGGACGGGCTCAAAAGAAGGGTATCAGCTTCCCGAACGGCCTAGGTCGAGGAGTTACCCAGCATCTTGTGGTCCTTACGGACCACCCCCAAAACAGCCACCGGGGAATCACCCTACAGCCTCTCGTATGGGACCGAGGCCGTCCTACCCCCCGAGGTAGTATTCCCTACCCCTCGAGTAGAAGAGTACCTCGAGACCACATCGGACCAGGGGCTGCGCGCCGGCTTGGACCTGATCGAAGAGCGGCGCGCCGGCGCACACCTGAGGGATCTTTCTTATAAAAGAGCAGTTGCCCGGGTGTACAACCGCAGGGTACGACCTCGGCCTATTAAAATGAACGACTTAGTCCTACGAAGGGCCGAAGTCAGCAACCCGACCAGGGCCGGGGGTAAGCTGGCCCCCAACTAGGAAGGACCTTATCGGATCATCGAGGTAGTCCGACCAGGCACATTCAGGCTCACGACAATGGACGAGTCCCGCTTGCCAAGAACATGGAACGTCCGGAACCTTAAGAGATTTTTTGTTTAGAACAATGGGGAGATCGCGCCGCCAAGCGAAGGGCCTCTTTGGCCGGACAGTACACGAATGGTAGAAAGCTTCCTTTATTTCAAAAATGGAGAAATACAAGACTCGGCACCCAGAGGAAGCACAAAGGCTCGGCGCACATAAGTCCGCAGCCCGTCCTCACTGCCGGGGGACCTCCAAGCGGTCGTCGAAGGGAACCTCCTCAGGCATGTCCACACCTCGGTCTTCGGGGTGAGAGTTGAAGGGGTCCTCATCCACCACGAGACCAGGATGGCGAGCACGGAAGCGCGACGTAGCGATTCGATACCCGTATTCGAAGGATACCCGCCCCGTCCGCGTCAGCCCGAGTTCGAACCCTTCCGACTTCTTGTACGCCTCGATAAGCGCCTTGTCCTTCAGGGGTCGAAGCAGGGTCTCCTCCGCCAATGCCTCCGAGGCCTTTTTCACCTCGGCATTTGCGCCCTCCAGCTTCTTGCTAAGGGCACTCGCCTCGGCCTTCACCAGACGAAGCTCGATCCGTTCTATCTGAATCAGTTTTTGAAGCTCCCCGTTGGCCTCCGTCATGGCGTCGTTGGCCTCTTTGGAGGCCTTAAGCTCCGACTGGAGACGGACGACTTCTGCCTCAAAGCCCGAGGCACGCTCCTCAGCAGTCGCCACAACCTCAGGCCCGTTTTTTGCCTGAATCTCCGCCATCTGGTGGCCGAGCTCAGCGTTACGACTAACGAGGCCCCCGACGGTTCGGCCGGCATCCCGCACCCTGTCCATCAGGGCCGTCGCATAATGAAGACCCTGCAGAAGGAGAAAAGTGTCAAGGAAGTCGGCACCGAGCAGCCAAACCCCAAGAGAAAGATATACTTACCCAGACCAGCGACTGAGCAGACTTGTTGAGGAGCGTTTCCGAGGGCAGGGTGTACAAATCCCGAGCCAGGTCGGGATGGAGCGCCCCTCGGAGGAACGCCGCAGAGGGATCCCCTCCGGCCCACACCCTATCCCCCCGGAAAAGACCCTCCCAGCGGGCGACCAGGGGCTCGCGAGGCTCGCCACGCGGGATCTCGCCGACCAGCCGCGCCAGGAACGGCTCCCCATCCCCAGCCGGGAGCCGGCACAAGCCATGCACGGAGACAGGGTGGGGCCCCTTCCCCGCCATGCGCCGATCTGGCCTGACCCCGCCCGGACGGGAGCTCGTTCCCGGCCCCTTCGACGCGCATACCTTCGCCTTCTTTGAAGGGCGCCCGTCCCCGACCTCCAAGGGGGCACCCTCCGTACCGGGTTGTGGTTCGGTCACCAGCGCCGAAGGAGGGGGTGACGATTCGGCTGCCAAAGCCGGCTGTGGAGGTTGTGATTCGGTCGCCGGAACGGGGGGAGGAGGCCGCAAGGCGGTCTCTGGAGTCGGGGAAGGAGGCTGCGACGCCGGATTCTCCAGGAGCGTCCAAAGGTTCACCATTTCTACAGAAAATGGAAAACATCAGTGTCCGAAACCAGCCACACAAAGACCCGACACAACTGTCACTCACATACCCTGAGGCACCGGGCTAAGGCCCGCCGCGACCAACCACTGCTCGGTCATGGTCCGGATGGCCTGCGACCTAGGGAGAATCTCTCTGAGCCTCTCCCGAGCTTGGCGATCCACTTCACCCAAACAAGGGGGGGTGTTGTCAATCACCCTCGCAGACCACCGAACCCCGAAGCCCCAGTCCCGTGTACGGCTGACATAAAAAAACCTCCCCTTCCATCCCTTGTTATTGGAAGGGGCACCCCCAACGCGAAATCCACTCCGAGCCGTTAAGAAGTAACCCCCCGAGCCTTTGCAAAAGCGGTAACAGGAAAGAAAGAGGCTGAGGGTGGGGGTGATATGGGCATAATGGCACTCCCCCAGGAATACCACTAGGTAACGCCAGGAGTTCGGCGTTACCTGAGACGGAGAAACCAGCCAGAAGGACAAACAAGATACAATGAAGGGATGGAGGGGGAAACGCAAACCCGCCTCCAGAGCATCAAGGGACAAAGCGAAACCCTTCGGGATCGGGTCATACGCCCGCTGCCCTGGCTCAGGTACACTGAGGGCATGATCTCCCGGGATGCAATAACGTTCGCGGAGTCCCCCCAGCGAGGGTTCACTCACAGTCGAGTCAATATCGTGCGGCCACATCAAAGCCTCAAGCGACCGCGCCACCTCCTCGTCAGGGGACTCGTCGAGGGTCGAAGGAGGACCGCCCCCTCCAGCCCCAAGCACGGAAGAAGAAGAGGGAGAGGAAGACGGGGAGGAAAGTGAAGAAGGAGAGGACGGCATCTCGACTGACCTCGAGAAGAAGACAAAAACCGGGAAGAAGCTCGGGGACACAACGGCGGGGCTCGAAGGAGGAAGCGCAGCAGCAAGGGAGTGGAGGAAAGGACAGGTGCCCAAACGATTAAAGAAGACACCCCCCCCCCAGAGTCAATGCCTCATCGTTTCCCGAGAATGGGCGGCAGCGCACTCGCGCAAAGGCGCGGCCGTTACGTCACATCGAAGAGCGCCCAAAGGCGCCCCGAATTAAAGGAATGGCCTGACGTGGCGCCACCCGGAGGACGAGGTGCCACCCAAGGACCTCCTCGACCTCAACGCCCGGAAACGTGCAGAGAAAGTAACCCCCGTCCATGAGGCAACAGTCAACACGGCAGCTTTTAAGAGCCGCCACGTCCGCTCCTCGGCCCCTCGGCTTTACGCCACCCAAGACATGCTCGGCCGCTCCTCGGCCCCTCGGCTTTACGCCACCCAAGACATGCTCGGCCGCTCCTCGGCCCTTCGGCTTTACGCCACCCAAGACATACTCGGCCGCTCCTCGGCCCTTCGGCTTTACGCCACCCAAGACATGCTCGGCCGCTCCTCGGCCCCTCGGCTTTACGCCACCCAAGACATGCTCAGCCGCTCCTCGGCTCCTTGGCCCCTCGGCTTTACGCCACCCAAGACATGCTCGGCCGCGCCTCGGTCCCTCGGCTTTACGCCACCCAAGACATGCTCGGCCGCTCCTCGGCCCTTCGGCTTTACGCCACCCAAGACATGCTCGGCCGCGCCTCGGCCCCTCGGCTTTACGCCACCCAAGACATGCTCGGCCGCTCCTCGGCCCTTCGGCTTTACGCCACCCAAGACATGCTCGGCCGCGCCTCGGCCCCTCGGCTTTACGCCACCCAAGACATGCTCGGCCGCTCCTCGGCCCATCGGCTTTACGCCACCCAAGACATGCTCGGTCGCGCCTCGGCCCCTCGGCTTCACGCCACCCAAGACATGCTCGGCCGCGCCTCGGTCCTTCGGCTTTACGCCCCCCAAGACGTTCTTGGCCGCTCCTCGGCCCTTCGGCTTTCCGCCTCCCGACACACGCTTGGCCCCTTCTCGGTCCCTAGGCTTTGCGCCGCACGGGAGGCCATCCCCCTTCCGCACCCCCAGGGTCTGTGACTCCGCAGCCGACCAAATCTAAAACGAAAGCCATGCCTCGGACTCTCGCTACGACTGCCGACGCATAGCTTCTTTCCGGGGGGGAATATGATGAGGGCAATAATGGCGACAGGATGTGAATGACGTCAGCCACCCTGTACCAATGCCTCACGCCCCGGTCAACGAAGCCCTGGGACGCCGACCCAGGCGCATTAACGCCCGGACTGGCCCCCATCCGTCACAAACAACGCCACCACCCCTCGGCCAACGAGCCCGGCTCTGCGCCTTTTGGGCTCGGTCAAGGGTACGGAACACGCCCACCGAGACGCACCATACTCTGCTGCAGCTCGGCCTCCCACGCAGCCCCAATGGGCGTGTCAGTCGCAACGTGAGGTATTCACCCAGGCCCACCTATAAATACCCCTGAGTCCTAAGCCAGGGGGAGGACACACTCACAAACCACACTTGCATGGAGGCATTTCGTCCTCCAAAACCCCCTCCACATCTTCCTCTAACTTGATCGTCGGAGGGGTCGGGCCGAGCTTCCGACCCGACCTGTGTGCAGGAACGAAGACGAGGTGGCCTCTTCCCGGCGCTGCTGCGGAGCTGCCGACCCGATCTACCGCCCCGAACGACCAATCCCAACCGGGAGACCCCGAGGGAGCTGCGCCCGAGATCCTCGACATTCCGAGCCCCAGAACCGAGCCGCGTCGGCCCTGAGGCCACGACTTAAAAAGTTACACACCGTAACAACTGGTAACCAATATAAGCAAAAGTGCTCAAACCATCTTTGACTATTAAGGACTGAAAATTAATTCCATGTGTTTGAGTTGAAACATCTGTTATTGTGCTAATAAACATAATATGCTTTGTTCTTTTGTTTCATCACGTATGGAAGCTTCTGATTTCTCTCATCCTATTTGAGCTTGCTTTCCTATTTACATGTTTATTCTCTTTTATGCATACTCCTCAAATAATGACATTTACAATATAATCAAAACACACTCAATTGCATAGAATCTCCAAACTTGATTCCAGAGAAGACACTAGGTTTAGTGGACACCAAACTCCTTAGGAATGATGAGGATTAAATAATCTGATTCAAATAGGTCCAATTCTAACCCTACATACTATGATCTACATGTACCTGACAAAATGAAAGCAAATGAGAAACTTAAAAGGCTTCAGCGAAGAAAAGAAAATTGATTACTTTGGTAAATCAAGAAGTTCGTTAGCATCCATGGGAACGGTCTTCGTCATCATAGCAACCGCCCAATCGCCCAAGGGGGCCAAGAAGCCAAATAAAACCCTTCTCTTCGCGGCCTAAGCAACAGGAAGAAGAAAGGTTGTCGATAGCGAACGCGACAATATATTTCCTTTTTTCGTTTTCATCCCCCTCGATCTCGAATCGGACGGACGAGTTCTCACTTCGCGATCCAGATGTCTGCGGCGGCTATCGCCTGCAGTAGAGGCGCCGCCACGTTCGGGTTTCGTTGCTGGTCGCTGATGCGGCTGCCGGCGGCGCAAGTCGGGTACCCTCGGTCCAATTTATCGCTGCTGCAGCGCTTCACTTCGGACGAGAGCAACGGGAGTAGGGCTTGCCTTATCGACACGCTCGCTCTGGTACTGCGCTACCTTATCGGTGTTCGACTGATGGGAGGGGGTCTTGGTTGCGCTACAGGTGTTTGTGTTTTTGCTTGTGTAGGTCAAGAAGTTGGAGAAGGAAGGGGTCCCGTCGAAGCAAGCGGAGGCCATAACGAAGGTTTTGAACGAGATCGCCCGCTCCCTTGGGTCCAAGCCCGAGATACAGAGGGTTTGATCTCTTTTTATGTTTCTTGAGACCTTTTTCATATCAGTTTAAGTAATTGAATGCTCACTATATATTAGTTATTTCTATTGTGAATTGACAAACTGAGCATGAGTTTTCGGTACATCCACTGTGAGGATAGTTTAAAATGAGTCTAGAAACTTCAATCTATGTTTAAGTTATTGATTTAGTTTGGATAGATTTGATCACAAGTCTGTGTGGTAGCATCGACAAGCATCTTTTTTGTTAGTATAGCTAATATTGCATGCACAAGTGTTTCTAGCTATGTTTTTGTTATGCTGCAATTTTATGAAGTGACGCATAATGCATGAAAATTTATGGCAGACTTCCAGAACTGATACTTTTCTAGCTTGAAAAAATTGAACAATTAGTGTGTATTTTTTCCACTGCCATTTCCACCAATGTCAGTAGCTTTGCTACTACCGATATTTGTTAAGAAGTTGTTTTACTAAACACTTATTTGATCAGATAATCACTTCGAAGTTAACAGACCTTTTATGATTAGACATATCGCAAGCATTTGCAATCATTTCCATAAATATTCTTCCCAAAGGAACGTTTCAGAAATTTTTGATGAAGACACCCTAAAGTACTTGTGAACATGTTGAACTTTATCATGCCATATTTGAAATTAGCAGTTTCAACAAGCTTGGACATCAAAGCATGGAATTAATATCATTCAGTAAAGGTACATCTCAATTGGATTGTGAACATGTTAGTCAGTCTTGTGATGTATCAACTGATAGCTGATTTATCTATTATAATACTACATGAGGGTAACAAGTTTGTCGATTTACAGTTCATTAGGCACTCTGTTCAGATTCTACTCTATATACTCTTTTTTTTTTAAACTTATGTCATATGATTGCAGGATCAACACTATCCAATGCTGCAACGAGAGACTGAAGAAAATCTTCGAGTTGATATCGAGAAAATGCGTAGTGAACTTAGGTCTGGTTTGCATTGAAGTATATAACAGATTAGTAAGCCAATTATATCCAGATTAATACTTCTTTCTTTAATTTAAACTCACTGTCTTAAACAGATATGAAATCGACAAGGTTATTGCTGGGCAGCGCTCGGATCTAATCCTCGAGAGACGGTAAGGGATGTTAATGTCTATTTGATAATGGAATATGTGGTGATATCTCAGGCTGAATTATTGTCCATATTTGTTACAGAAAATACACCTTTTTAATTTAACAACTAGGTTAACCATGCTAGTTCAGATGAAGAGTTCATGTTGTAGGTAACAAAAAACAAGAGTTCATGTTGATTTGAATTCTGATTTATCATCAAGACGTTCTGGTCTGAGTGTTGCTAGATCACTGTGCTAATGTTGATCCAATGTTTCATTTGACTTTGTTCATTTTTTATCACCTTTGTTATGCCTGGAGCAAACAAATAGGACTACCATCAGTAGCATCGATCAATGATTATGTATGTGCTTATTGCAAGTAGCTTTTCATTTTTAATGTGCTGTACCGGATGAATGTAGTAGCTTTAATTTTAACTTCTTTTTTCTAATTGTTTAGGCGCATACGTCACAAGTTACGTGACAAGTTAGCCAAACAAAGTGCAGAAACCACAGAACTTATTACCAAAATCGAGAGGGTAAGTTTCCTAGATCAAGGAGAAAAAAAATTACTGATAATTCTGTCCGTAGTTTTTGGTTTAGTATGTCTAAATTTGATTTATCTTTGTAAATTTTCCAGGAAATCCTTGCATTAAGGGCACAGCTAGACACAGCAAAATATGATGCCACAAAGTTCTGCATCGCTACGGTTGTTTCTATATGTGCTGTTGCTTGTCAGATTGCGGCTCTCACGTTCAGTCCCTCGCGTGTAGAAGCGGCTGAGGAGATCCCCAAGGACAAATTATTGATTTATCAATTCTAACCCTACATACTATGATCTACATGTACCTGACAAAATGAAAGCAAATGAGAAACTTAAAAGGCTTCAGCGAAGAAAAGAAAATTGATTACTTTGGTAAATCAATAAAAATCTGCTACGGGAACGGGTGGAGAAAGTTCGTTAGCATCCATGGGAACGGTCTTCGTCATCATAGCAACCGCCCAACCGCCCAAGGGGGCCAAGAAGCCAAATAAAACCCTTCTCTTCGCGGCCTAAGCAACAGGAAGAAGAAAGGTTGTCGATAGCGAACGCGACAATATATTTCCTTTTTTCGTTTTCATCCCCCTCGATCTCGAATCGGACGGACGAGTTCTCACTTCGCGATCCAGATGTCTGCGGCGGCTATCGCCTGCAGTAGAGGCGCCGCCGCGTTCGGGTTTCGTTGCTGGTCGCTGATGCGGCTGCTGGCGGCGCAAGTCGGGTGCCCTCGGTCCAATTTATCGCTGCTGCAGCGCTTCACTTCGGACGAGAGCAACGGGAGTAGGGCTTGCCTTATCGACACGCTCGCTCTGGTACTGCGCTACCTTATCAGTGTTCGATTGATGGGACAACTACCTTAGGGCTTCCCCCAACCTGCAGTTTGCTGTGGTGAGTGGTTGACAGCCTCGTGCGCCATCATAAGTACACACCCTGGAAAGGCAGGCGAAGGCAAGTGAAGCCCATCGACTCCGACAGCTCATTAGGTGAGAAGGAAGGAGATATAATACTCCATTGGGACAGAGAGACGCCCCTATTCTTTCTTCTCTGGTCCCATTAAAGTCAGCAAAGCCACTTCCATCATGGGGCGTCTGAACCCAGGCAAGCTTCATGGGGCCTGATGAGGGAAATAATGGCAACAAGATTGGCTGACGTCACCTGTCCCATCACGCCTCAGCACCTGGTCAAACTGGTCAACACGTTGATCGAGGCACCATTAAAACCAGTCTATCCCCTGTCAAAAGTCAAGTCTAACACGCTGACCGAGGCACATTAATGTCGACCTGCCCCCTGCAAGTGGGCAGCTTAGGAAGCAGATTGCTTCCCTATAAATACCCTCTCGCTCATTAGAAGAAAAAGGGACGGACAGAGAAACACTCCCTCTTCAACCACCCTCTAGTTCATGGGGGACTCGGAAGACATTTGAGAACACTTCTGCTTCTCTTCCTCCAAAACCCTCTCCACATCATCGCTAACTTGATCGTCGGAGGGGTCGGGCCGAGCCTCCGACCCGACCTGTGTGCAGGAACGAAGGCAAGGTGGCCTCTTCTCGGTGCTGCTGCGGAGTTGCCGACCCGATCTACCGCCCCGAACCACAGTGCTCGGCCTCCAGGAAACCCCGAGGGACGTCTCCCGAGATCCTCGACATCCGGACCCTAGAACCGAGCCGCGTCGGCCCCGAGGCCACGGCTTAAAAAGTTACCTACCGTAACATTTTGGCGCTAGAAGGAGGGCCCGGAATGACAGTACGTTAGCCTTCTCTTGGGTTGCTCCACTGCAGCCGACCTGCACCAGCAGTAGCGACTTCTGGGGCTCCACCGCGACCAGCCCGCGCGCCTCGGCTTCTCGGCCCCACGCGCGCGGCCAGACCGCGCGCCTCGGCCCCTCGGCCCCACCCGCCTGGACCCCTCAGTCCCACGCGAACAGCCCGCCCGCGTCGGCCCCACGCACGCGAACAGCCCGCCCGCGTCGGCAATCCGCACGCGAACAACCCGCCCGCGTCGGCACCACGCGCGCGAACAGCCCACCTGTTAGGATCGAGAGCACTAAGAGGGGGGGTGAATTAGTGCAGCGGAAATCTTACAGCGATTAAAAACCAAAAGCTGCGTTCGTTCAATAAAAACTATTATGATGCAAAAGCTAATTCTCAGTTTGTATCTAAGTGCAGTTTGCGTCTAAGCGCAGATTGCGTCTAAGCGCAGTTTGCGTCTAAACACAGTTTGCGTCTAAGCGCAGTTTGCGTCTAAACACAGTTTGCGTCTAAGCGCAGTTTTGCGTCTAAGCGCAGTTTACGTCTAAACTCAGATTTACGTCTAAACGCAGTTTTACGTCTAAACGCAGATTTACGTCTAAACGCAGTTTTACGTCTAAACGCAGATTTACGTCTAAACTCAGATTTACGTCTAAACGCTGTTTTACGTCTAGACGCAGATTTACGTCTAAACTTTGAAACTCGTTTGTATACTCGCAGAAGGCAGTATGCAGTTGAAATCACGACGTAAACGTGAACTGAGAACTGATGATTGTGAGAGGAAAGCCGATTTACGTCTAAATGCAGTTTTACGTCTAAATGTTGAAACTCGTTCGTAAAATTGTAGAGGACAGTTTGCAGTTATCAATAGGATCAAAATGTAAGTGTAAACTGCAAAGAAACTCTTTCGTAAAAGCACGGAAGACAGTTCTGCAGAATCAAACGTAAACGTAAACTGTAATGTACGAAAATACGAATTTACGTCTGAATGCAGATTCGGAAGAACAGCACTTAGAACTTGTTCGTGAAAGCGCAGAGAGCAGTAGTAATGAAGGAGGTTTGCAGTAATGATAAAGTGCTCAAAAATAAACGCAAACCAGAGATTTAGAGTGGTTCGGTCAGCCTTGACCTACTCCACTTTTGGCTTCCTCCACCGACGAGGTTGCCGACGTCAACTAGGGGCCTTCCTTCAATAGGCGAAGGCCAACTACCCTCTTACAGATTCACTCCTTTTGACGGGCTTAGGAGACAACCCTTTCAGATGTTTTCTCTCCTCTCTTTACAACTCAAACTTGAAGAACAGAAGGAGGAGGAAAACTAGAAGTTTTGAGCTCTAAGAACCACTGAAAAGATCAAGATTTCGGGTAAGTTCTTACTCTTTTCAGTGCTGAATGGGTGGGGTATTTATAGGCCCCAACCCAATTCAAATTTCGAGCTCAAAACGATCAAATCCCGGAATTCCGGGATCAGGCGGTTGCACCTCTTGACTGGAGAGGTTGCACCGCCTGGCAGAGCTCGAAGACCGAGCTCAGGCGGTGCCACCTCTCTGTCAGGGAGGTTGCACCTCTCTGCCAGAGCTCGAAGACCGAGCTCAGGCGGTGCATCTCCTGGCCAGAGAGGTTGCACCTCTCTTCCAGAGCTCGATGACCGAGCTCGGTGATTGCATTGCCTGGCAGAGCTCGAAACTTGAGCTCTGGCGGTGCTACCTCTTGACAGAGGAGGTTGCACCGCCCAGTCTCGCTTGGAGACTGAGCCCTGGGCGGTTGCACCGCCTGGCTGGAGCGGTTGCACCTCCCAGTCTCGCTGGAAGACATAGCCTGGGCGGTGCTACCTCCAACCCTGGCGGTGGCACCTCTTTCACTATTCCAGCTCACTTGGTTTGGCTCTAAACTTGGTCCAAACCAGTCCGAACTTGGGCCTAATTGGCCCCTACTTGGGTTATAGGATTAACACCTAATCCTAACCCTAATTAACGTGCTAACTATGAATTTAAAGACATTTTCTAAGCTATTACAAAGTCCGCAAGTCAAGACTTCTTTTGGCGAGCTTCCGGCAAACTTCCGGCGGTCTTCCGATGAACTCTCGGAAACCATTCTGCGGACTCCCGGCAAGCTCCTAGACTTCACGATTTGTTCTTAGCGAGTTCCAACGAGCTTCTTCGGCAAGCTCCGATCTTTCTCGGCGAGCTCCGCGAACTCCCAACGAATCTTCGGACTTCCGTCGAACTCTCGAACTCGCAACAAATCCTTCGCGCTTGACTCCGACACTTTGTTTCGCTTTATGTCTTCATCGTTATCATAGTTAATCCTGCACAATTAAAACAAAACTTCGATCGAGATAATTAATCCTAAGCAATTAACCAAGTTGTCCGGCATGTCATTGGTCCCTCGACGCTTCGTCTGATTCTTCGGCGCATCGTCCTCTCCTGCGGCCTATTGCCCAATCGGCCAGTTGACTCCGCAACTCCGATATCCTTGGCACAATACCCGCTCTTCTTGGCCCGATGCCCGAGTCCACGGCCCGAAGCCTTCTGTCGATACGTCGACCGATCCACCGGCCCGACGTCAAATCTTCTGACATGTTCCTCCGGCACAACATGATTTTCCTGCTTTAATTGTCTCATCCTGATCAAAGCATCCTGCGTCACTCAAAACGCAGATTAAATCATAAACATATATCAAGTAGTTTCATCATCAAAATACGAGATTCAACAATCTCCCCCTTTTTGATGATGACAACCACTTGATGACGGAGTTAAACTTAACTCCCGGAGTTTAAACAAACTCCCCCTATCAATATGCCATATTGATAGAACCTTAAATTCAAACTGAATTCAAGTCATTGCAATATTCATCATGAATACTTGCAACACGTCAACATGAACATATGCATAAACTTATGCATCACATGTCATGTCATCAACATACTTCTCCCCCTTTGTCATCAACAAAAAGGAGAAGTACCACAATCAAGTGTGTGTGATATTGGTTCATCTCATTGCATGAAAATCATAATATCAAGTTTTATCATCATGCAAGTTTGCTAATATCAAATATCAACATGAAAAATTGCGATGTAAGCTTTTGATATCATAATGCAAACATTTCAAGTGTTTATCAATTATAGCAGTTCATCATATGGTAAGATATCAACGCGTAAAATTACGATACAAGTTCTTGATATCTTAACGCATGATGAAAACATGGCATAATACAAGTTTGGCAATCATAGCATCAATTCATATATCTCTTAATGATGCAAGCATTGCAAATATGGCAATCATATCAATTCATATATCTCTTGATGATGCAAGCCTAGCATCAGTGTTCATAGCATCAATTCATATATTTCTCCCCCTTTGTCATCAACAAAACGGAGAACGATATAAGCAAATTTTAAGCATAAGTGCTTGTTGTTATGTATGTGAAATAAATCCTTGCAAGTAAAAACACTTTCATCCATATTCATCAAATCCATTTCTCAAAAAATATTTTTCACATGATGTGTGTATGAGAGATGTATTTGCTAGTTAATTTCATATGTCAAAAATTAATGATATGAACTAAACTTGATATGGCATATGCTTGTTAAGTTTGGAAGAGAGTGAACTTGATATGTTAGACTCAAGAGAATCCGAAAATGAAATTTGACTCTTTCTTCCATTCGAACAAGGTTTTGCTATAGATATTCAATTACAATCATGAAGGTAAAGCATGCTTGTTATCATGGAAGTTTTGTATTCAAGCACATAATTTTCAACATGTAATTGTGTAAAATCATTATGCCAATCAAGTGATTCGATCATTCAATCAAGAAGGTTCGAAAAATAATTTTAACACGTTCAATCATTAGGACGTATTTTTGCCATAGTTTTTCAAATACAATCATAAAGATAAGACATGCTCATCATCATGGTAGTATGATAGCAAGTTTACCATATACAAGCTAGCAAAAAAATTTCTACATTTTAAGGCCCGCAAGCTAGCAATTTTGAGATGTTCAAGAAACCAACTCTTGCTTCTTGATATATGCAAATTTGTCAAGTTTTGCTAGATGTGCAAGTTAGCATTTTTGCCTCTTGAGATAGGCAAGACAGCACATTTGCTTCTTTTGAGATAGCAACTTTTCGCTTCTCTTTAGACTACGAGCTAGCAATTTTTACGATGTACAAGTTTCACAATATACAAGCTAGCAAAAAACTTCGAAAGCAAATGCAAGATAACTTTCTTGTGTAGGCTCATGATTATTGCTTCCTATTGTAATGTGCAAGTTGCAAGTCTTGCTTCTTGAGATATTCAAGATGGTGAAGTTCAAGAAGACAACTTTTGCTTCTTGAAATAAGCAAGTTAGCAATCTTTACTACTTACGATAGGCAAGCTAGCAATCAAGTTTTTGCATCTTCTTGACTTGTGCAAACTAGCTATC
Organism: Musa acuminata AAA Group; assembly: GCF_036884655.1. NCBI lineage: Eukaryota > Viridiplantae > Streptophyta > Magnoliopsida > Zingiberales > Musaceae > Musa > Musa acuminata. The sequence goes on along the minus strand of NW_027021291.1, from coordinate 1,415,261 downwards.
TCCCCCTTTGTCATTGTCAACAAGGGAAAAACCCTTTACATCAATTTCTAAATCATGACAAAGGTAAGTAATCATTCTTATTTGTGCATCATTATAGTTTCAATGCACAAATTCATTAACATTACATTTCAAAAGACTTTATGCACGATACCGAAAAAATCAATAATCATCATGAGCATATCAAACATGATATTCAAGCATTCATGATATATCATTTTGGCAACATGATCATAGATATTCAAACGATGGTATCTAGAATTCATTACATCCTATTATGCATGATTATTAACTCCTCATTTGTATTTCATGCATTATTTCATTTCATCTCATAAGGAATATCAAGAAGAGTTATTGGATGATGAGATAAATATTTTATGAATACACATAATATCATAAGTGTTTCATGTATTCATATTATCACATGTAGCATATTATCATTTTTAAGATTCATAACATGAATAACGTTATATCTATTTCATCAAAATCAATTTCGAGATTCACATAATATCATGAAATCATTAATCTCGATAAGATGGGAAAAGCATTTTCTTTTTAAGTGATTCTTTTAACACATCATAAAAAAAGAAAAACTCATTCATAATTCAAGTGATTTACAAGATATTATAAATGAATTTATCACTTGTATTTCACCAAAATCGAGAACTCTAGAGATAGAAAATGATTGAAGCATTTAATCTGATTGAAGCATGATTCATATTTAAAGTGTAGCATTTGTCAAATCTGAAATCATCAACTATAACTTTAATATTTTCATTGCAACATTAAGCAAGGTTTCATTGAACATAATTTTGAATGATTCTTATAAATGCCTAAAACTTCTTTAGTTTTAATTTATATGATTGACTTTATAATAGCATGCTCAAATCTTTATTCTTATGTCAAAACCATATATCATATTTAATAAACAAAGACAATGAAAAATATCAAGCCTTCCAGACAAAAGCCATGTATCGTCATTGAAAAGCAATATGAAAATTATCAAAATATACATTCTTGCTTCTCAAGCACATAAATAAGATTAATCTCACTAGGTGTAAAATCATTAGATTTCTATCTTGCATTAACATAAGACATGCAATTTTCATTATCATTTTCAAAATTACAAGCATGATCATATTTTTGCATTTTTATTATTAAATTATTAAAAATATAATTTTCAAGAAAATTTAAAGAAAAAGAAAATTGCGTCATGAAAAGCATCATTTAATTTCGAAGTAAATTAAAGGCATTTTGATTACCTTAGCGTTGTAGGCTGTTAAGGCGTAGTTTGCCGCCTTGCTTTTGTTGACTTTCTCTTCTTCGGAGAAGCTCGATTCATCCCAATTTTTGTTCTTCTTCTTGCGTTTAAAGCAAGTAGTTCGATTCTTTTTGCTTTTTGATTTTCGTTTCATTTGTAGTTTAAGTTCACCATCACTTGAGCTTATGCTCGAGTGGTCTTCAAATGTTCTATGTCCCAAATCCTTCCTGTTCTTTGAAAGGTTGTTTTGTTCATCATTGTCCTCATCACTTGAGTCATCGCTCAAGTGGCATTCATTTGTCCAGAGTTCCAAATCCTTCCTGTTCTTTGGAAGGTGATTGTGTTCAACATGTTCATCATGTGCATTGTGCACCATTTCATATGTGATTAATGAACCAATTAGTTCTTCAAGTGGAAATTGGTTCAAGTTTTTCGATTCTTGAATAGCAGTTACTTTTGAATCCCAAGTTTTAGAAAGTGAGCGCAAAACTTTGTTAACGAGTTCAAAATCCGAAAAGCTTTTACCAAGTGATTTTAAACCATTGACGACATCCGTAAAACGGGTGTACATGTCAACAATGGTTTCGCTTGGTTTCATATGAAAAAGCTCGAAATCATGCAGTAAAATATTAACTTTCGAGTCTTTGACTCTACTAGTTCCCTCGTGCGTGATTTCAAGAGTGCGCCAAATATCGAAAGCCGTTTCGCACAAAGAAACCCGATTGAACTCATTTTTGTCCAAAGCGCAAAATAAGGCATTCATAGCCTTTGCGTTTAAAGAAAAATACTTCTTCTCCAAATCCGACCATTCGTTCGTCGGTTTAGAGGGAAGTTGAAAGCTGTTTTCAACGATATTCCATAAATCCAGATTTAGAGAAATCAAGAAAACTCTCATTCGAGTTTTCCAATAAGTATAGTCCAATCCGTTAAAGAATGGTGGACGAAAGACCGAAAAGCCCTCTTGAAGAGCCATTTCTCTCGGGTGTAAATCCGAAATGAGAAATACCCCGCTCTGATACCAATTATTAGGATCGAGAGCACTAAGAGGGGGGGGTGAATTAGTGCAGCGGAAATCTTACAGCGATTAAAAACCAAAAGCTGCGTTCGTTCAATAAAAACTATTATGATGCAAAAGCTAATTCTCAGTTTGTATCTAAGTGCAGTTTGCGTCTAAGCGCAGATTGCGTCTAAGCGCAGTTTGCGTCTAAACACAGTTTGCGTCTAAGCGCAGTTTGCGTCTAAGCGCAGTTTGCGTCTAAACACAGTTTGCGTCTAAGCGCAGTTTTGCGTCTAAGCGCAGTTTACGTCTAAACTCAGATTTACGTCTAAACGCAGTTTTACGTCTAAACGCAGATTTACGTCTAAACGCAGTTTTACGTCTAAACGCAGATTTACGTCTAAACTCAGATTTACGTCTAAACGCTGTTTTACGTCTAGACGCAGATTTACGTCTAAACTTTGAAACTCGTTTGTATACTCGCAGAAGGCAGTATGCAGTTGAAATCAAGACGTAAACGTGAACTGAGAACTGATGATTATGAGAGGAAAGCCGATTTACGTCTAAATGCAGTTTTACGTCTAAATGTTGAAACTCGTTCGTAAAATTGTAGAGGACAGTTTGCAGTTATCAATAGGATCAAAATGTAAGTGTAAACTGCAAAGAAACTCTTTCGTAAAAGCACGGAAGACAGTTCTACAGAATCAAACGTAAACATAAACTGTAATGTACGAAAATATGAATTTACGTCTGAATGCAGATTCGGAAGAACAGCACTTAGAACTTGTTCGTGAAAGCGCAGAGAGCAGTAGTAATGAAGGAGGTTTGCAGTAATGATAAAGTGCTCAAAAATAAACGCAAACCAGAGATTTAGAGTGGTTCGGTCAGCCTTGACCTACTCCACTTTTGGCTTCCTCCACCTACGAGGTTGCCGACGTCAACTAGGGGCCTTCCTTCAATAGGCGAAGGCCAACTACCCTCTTACAGATTCACTCCTTTTGACGGGCTTAGGAGACAACCCTTTCAGATGTTTTCTCTCCTCTCTTTACAACTCAAACTTGAAGAACAGAAGGAGGAGGAAAACTAGCAGTTTTGAGCTCTAAGAACCACTGAAAAGATCAAGATTTCGGGTAAGTTCTTACTCTTTTCAGTGCTGAATGGGTGGGGTATTTATAGGCCCCAACCCAATTCAAATTTCGAGCTCAAAACGATCAAATCCCGGAATTCCGGGATCAGGCGGTTGCACCTCTTGACTGGAGAGGTTGCACCGCCTGGCAGAGCTCGAAGACCGAGCTCAGGCGGTGCCACCTCTTTGTCAGGGAGGTTGCACCTCTCTGCCAGAGCTCGAAGACCGAGCTCAGGCGGTGCATCTCTTGGCCAGAGAGGTTGCACCTCTCTTCCAGAGCTCGATGACCGAGCTCGGTGATTGCATTGCCTGGCAGAGCTCGAAACTTGAGCTCTGGCGGTGCTACCTCTTGACAGAGGAGGTTGCACCGCCCAGTCTCGCTTGGAGACTGAGCCCTGGGCGGTTGCACCGCCTGGCTAGAGCGGTTGCACCTCCCAGTCTCGCTGGAAGACATAGCCTGGGCGGTGCTACCTCCAACCCTAGCGGTGGCACCTCTTTCACTATTCCAGCTCACTTGGTTTGGCTCCAAACTTGGTCCAAACCAGTCCGAACTTGGGCCTAATTGGCCCCTACTTGGGTTATAGGATTAACACCTAATCCTAACCCTAATTAACGTGCTAACTATGAATTTAAAGACATTTTCTAAGCTATTACAAAGTCCGCAAGTCAAGACTTCTTTTGGCGAGCTTCCGGCAAACTTCCGGCGGTCTTCCGATGAACTCTCGGAAACCATTCTGCGGACTCCCGGCAAGCTCCTAGACTTCACGATTTGTTCTTAGCGAGTTCCAACAAGCTTCTTCGGCAAGCTCCGATCTTTCTCGGCGAGCTCCGCGAACTCCCAACGAATCTTCGGACTTCCGTCGAACTCTCGAACTCGCAACAAATCCTTCGCGCTTGACTCCGACACTTTGTTTCGCTTTATGTCTTCATCGTTATCATAGTTAATCCTGCACAATTAAAACAAAACTTCGATCGAGACAATTAATCCTAAGCAATTAACCAAGTTGTCCGGCATGTCATTGGTCCCTCGACGCTTCGTCTGATTCTTCGGCGCATCGTCCTCTCCTGCGGCCTATTGCCCAATCGGCCAGTTGACTCCGCAACTCCGATATCCTTGGCACAATACCCGCTCTTCTTGGCCCGATGCCCGAGTCCACGGCCCGAAGCCTTCTGTCGATACGTCGACCGATCCACCGGCCCGACGTCCAATCTTCTGACATGTTCCTCCGGCACAACATGATTTTCCTGCTTTAATTGTCTCATCCTAATCAAAGCATCCTGCGTCACTCAAAACGCAGATTAAATCATAAACATATATCAAGTAGTTTCATCATCAAAATACGAGATTCAACACCACCCACGTCGGCACCCCACGCGCGAACAGCCCGCCCGCGTCGGCGCCCCGCGCACGAACAGCCAGCGCAGCTTGCTGCCTCGGCCCCTCAGCACCGTGCGCAGCCAACGCTGCCTCGACCCCTCGGTCGCACGCGCGCGGCGAGCCCGACCGCGTCTGTCACGCCCCTCCAAAATATCGACAATATTTAAAATTTTCATCACAACAAACCGAGGATCCAAACACACATTTGAGGTCACTAAGAAAACATTCAGATCAAAATTTCACCTCTATAGTCTATAAATTCATAACCCTGTGCAATTCATAAACATATCACACATCACTCGATAATTCATACAATCTGAACTCGACTCATCAAAATAATAACCACAACATAAATTCACAAGTGGGGAAGTCTATACAGTCACCAAACCAACGATTACCATAAGATCATATCATTACATGAATTTAACTTAACATTCCAAAATCCTATACATGAGGGATCCTTTATCTTACACAAAATCCATAGGTTTAGATTCATCGTCACATTTCATAAGATGCAGAGTATCTTATACAACAAATACACATATGCTAACAAAGATCTGCCCAAAATCTTCTAAACTTTCCACCGCCTCAGCCCAATCTTAACATTTAAGCAAGCAATACGTTATCCTGAAAAATTTATCAACAAACGGGGTGAGCATAAAGAGCTCAGCAAGTGACTAACATATCCATATCAAAATAGTACAATTTCCAAAGAGATACAGTTTCAAAATACAAGGCAGAATATACGATTTCGTAGACATAATATCATTAAGAGCAGAAACACAATGGTCCTTTCAATCTTACATATTTGGTTCCTGACAGATGGGGCATAGAGTAATTGGAGCATATCAGTAATAAAGGAAACATATCGGAGCTTATCAATGGCATATAAAATGTTCCGAAGCATATCAACGGCATGTGGAACATTTCGAAGCAAAATCATCAGTGAATGAAGCATTTCAGAGCATATCCAAAAACAAATATCGTACAGAAGCTCAAACGTCGTCCTTGACGTTGCAATCATATCATTCTTATCCAGAGCATGAACAGAAACAACTCACCAAAACTCTGGATGTCATATCAAACATATAGAAGGTGTAGTGGGATCTCAGTCAGAATGTGATTCATCCATTTCTGAATGACCACCTGACAAAAGTCTCCCACGTCTGGGAGCTCCATCCACCCACGTCTAGGTGAAGTCAGAGGGGGCCGGCAGAGCATCGCAGGCTCTAAGCACATACCCTTTACCATTTCTGGCAAAGGTCCAGAATATCCCACAGAGCGGGACCCCACATAGCAGGTAATAAGCGCATACCCTTTACCATTTCTGGCAAAGGTCCAGACAATCCCACACACCAGAGTACAAGAGGGCAGTTTTAACAATAAGTAGTGTTAATGTAAACACCTTTTTCTTAGCCGTGACCCGGGGGGGGCGTCTCGGCTCGTTCGGGGGTCCGAATGGCGGGAATCTCCCTGGGGCGTTGCTCGGCTCCACTAAGGAGGTCGGGTGCGGCCTCGGACTCGGGGCGTCGCTGCGACTCCTCTCGGGCGGGGACTTCTCGCCTGCACGTCCGGACGGGGGGCCCGGGCTTTGTACCTGCACAAAGGTCGGGTCGGGGTGCTCGACCCGACCCCTCCGACGATCACTGTTAGAGAATGATGTGGGGGCCTTTTTTGGTGCAGGGAGAGTTTCTCTTTTCTTTCTCCCCCCTTCCCCTTTCACTCGGGGACGTTTATAGGGGGGGCTCGGCCTTACCGGGCGTGCCATCGCGTCGGTCGGGGCCGTACCTCTGATGGCGTCCGACATCGTCGAGGATGTTGCGTGGGGGAGCGGGGATCGCAGGGTATGGGCAAGCTTCAACCGTTACCTGCTTCTGTCCCGTCCGATTGTGCTGGGTCAACCGAGGGGCTGTGGGCTCAATGAGGCTGACGTCCGGACGCGGGTCGTCACCCTCGTTGCTTCCCCTTGGGCGCCGCGCTTGTCCACGTGCGGGGGATGTTGCCGGGAGTGGGGTCTGCCATTTTTTGTCATATCATATTCCCCCCCCAAAGGAAGCCATGGCTCGGCATCGGATGGAGGGGATTCGAGGCGTGGCTTTGATCGGTAGGCGGTGGTTCTCTTCGCGGTTCATGATTGAGACATATGTCCGGGGCGGAAAAGCCGCGCTGTGGAGGCGCTTTGGGTGACGTGCGGCCGAGGAACACGTCTCGGGCGGGCTGGCCGCGCCGAGGAGGTGGTCTCGGGGACATGCGGCCGAGGAGCACGTCTCGGGCGGGCTGGCCACGCCGAGGAGGTGGTCTCGGGGTCATGCGGCCGAGGAGCACGTCTCGGGCGGGCTGGCCGCGGCCGAGGAGCACGTCTCGGGCGGGCTGGCCGCGCCGAGGAGGTGGTCTCGGGGTCATGCGGCCGAGGAGCACGTCTTGGGCGGGCTGGCCGCGGCCGAGGAGCACGTCTCGGGCGGGCTGGCCACGCCGAGGAGGTGGTCTCGGGGTCATGCGGCCGAGGAACACGTCTCGGGCGGGCTGGCCGCGCCGAGGAGGTGGTCTCGGGGTCATGCGGCCGAGGAGCACGTCTCGGGCGGGCTGGCCGCGCCGAGGAGGTGGTCTCAGGGACATGCGGCCGAGGAGCACGTCTCGGGCGGGCTGGCCGCGCCGAGGAGGTGGTCTCGGGGTCATGCGGCCGAGGAGCACGTCTCGGGCGGGCTGGCCGCGGCCGAGGAGGTGGTCTCGGGGACATGCGGCCGAGGAGCACATCTCGGGCGGGCTGGCCGCGCCGAGGAGGTGGTCTCGGGGTCATGCGACCGAGGAACACGTCTCGGGCGGGTTGGCCGCGCCGAGGAGGTGGTCTCGGGGTCATGCGGCCGAGGAGCACGTCTCGGGCGGGCTAGCCGCGCCGAGGAGGTGGTCTCGGGGTCATGCGGCCGAGGAACACGTCTCGGGCGGGCTGGCCGCGCCGAGGAGGTGGTCTCGGGGTCATGCAGCCGAGGAGCACGTCTCGGGCGGGCTGGCCACGCCGAGGAGGTGGTCTCGGGGTCATGCGGCCGAGGAACACGTCTCGGGCGGGCTGGCCGCGCCGAGGAGGTGGTCTCGGGGTCATGCGGCCGAGGAGCACGTCTCGGGCGGGCTGGCCGCGCTGAGGAGGTGGTCTCGGGGTCATGCGGCCGAGGAACACATCTCGGGCGGGCTGGCCGCGCCGAGGAGGTGGTCTCGGGGTCATGCGGCCGAGGAGCACGTCTCGGGCGGGCTGGCCGCGCCGAGGACGTGGTCTCGGGGACATGCGGCCGAGGGGCCCGTTGGCCCTCCCCTGCAGTAACCTTGGGTCCGCATTTATGATAGGATGTTCGTTGGACTTCCCTGACGCGACGAGTGAGGGTGCGGATGAGCTGTCGGCCGCTATGGGGAGACGAAGGGACGTCTCTCTTGGCGGGATTTTTCCTATATAAATGGCGCATTCGGCCCGTCTCATGAGTTTTGCTGCTGAGCCTCGGCCCTCGTCGTCCTTTCTGTCATCGCACCTTCTCCTCTCCTGTGCCGTCATTCCCCAGTCGCTCCCTCGTCGTCCCTCTTGTTCGTTTCAAAGCCGGTAAGGATGCCCCTCTCACCCGTCTCTTCACCTTTGTCCCCCGACAGAGCCCGGGAGAGCACGCCTCCGCCCTCCTCAGACGAGGAGGCGGCGCGAGCCCTTGAGGCTCTAATGTGGCCGCACGACCTTGACTCGGTGGTGAGTGGGTCGTCGCTAGAGAAGCTCCGGGATCGTTATCACATCCCGGAGGAGTTTGTCCTAGTTGCGCCTGATCCGGGGCAGTGGTCATACGACCCGATCCCCCGAGGTTTCGCGCTGACTCAAGATGCCCTAGAGGCTGGGTTGCGCCTCCCCCTTCACCCTATCATTGTCTCCTGTCTTTCTTTGTGGCGAGTTTCACCTTCCCAGGTGGCGCCTAACTCATGGCGTTACCTAGTAGCGTTCTTAGGGGAATGTCATTATGCTAACATCACCCCTACCCGAAACCTCTTTCTCTCCTGTTTCCGCCTTCTCAAGGGGCCGGGGGGCTATTTCGTGTCAGCCCGGGCTGGCTTTCGTGTCGGGGGAGCCCCTTCGAACAACAAAGGGTGGAAGGGGCGGTTTTTCTATGTTAGCTGGTCGAAGGATTGGGGCTTCGGAGTTCGGTGGGCAGTGAGGGTGATAGATAACACAGTCCCGGATTTGAACGACGAGGAGCGTCGGGACCTGAAGAGGCTTCGGTCAATCCTTCCCGGTTCTCAGGCCATCCGAGCTATGACCGAGGAGTGGCTGGCCGAGGCGGGTCTTAGCCCGGCTTTCGGGGGTATGTTTATAGCGGGTGTTCCCCGTGTTTTGTTTGTTTCCGTAGTTTGTGATGGTTTGCTTGTTTCCTTTGTAGGAATGAAGCTTCTGTCACTCCGCGGTGGTCGGTCATCGTCGGCTCCTTCCCCACGCCCGTCCGCTGCTTCCTCTCCGTGCTCCTCAGGCGACCCGTTACCCGGCTCGGCGGGTGCTCCATTAGAGATTCCGGAGGGGCGCTCGTCAAAGAAGGCGAAGACGGCTGGTCCCGGGAAAGTCAAGGCGGGGGCCACCTCTTCGACAACCGTGGGCGCAAAGCGGACCGCTCGGGACGAAGGGCCCTCCCGAGTTGATGGGCCTAGCCAAGGGGCGACCGGGAAGAGGTCGAGCCTGCCTACGGTGGATGACCTGTGCGGGCTACGTCCGGGGGCCGACGAGCCCCTGTGGTCGTTGGTGATGGGCGAGCTTCCACCGGGGGAGGCTTCCGACCCGCTAGTCGCCCGCTGGAAGGGGCTGTCCCGAGGGGAGAAGGTGTGGGCCGGGGGAGATCCCTCGGCTGCTTTTCTTCGGGGCGTGCTCCACCCCGATCTGGCTCGGGACCTATATACCCTGCCCTCGGAGGCCATGCTCAACAAGGCGGGGAGGTTTCTGACACTGGTGAGGGTTTTGCTAACTTCGGGCGTCCCTGTAACTGCGCGCTGACCCTCCTTTTTCTGTGGCAGGGCCTCCACTACTCGACGACGCTGATGGACCGAGTGCGTAACGCTGGCCAGGTAATCTGGACCCTCAGCGAGCAAAACTTCGAGTTGTGCCGCCAGCTAGAGGAAGTTCGGGCCGGTTCGGGCCCAGAGGCGGTAGCGGCCGCGGAAAAGCGCGCGACTGGATCCGAGGAGGAGGTGGCGCGTCTGGAGGCAGAGCTCGAGCAGTCGGGCAACTCAGTCAAGGAACTCCAAGAGTTTCTTCGTTTGGATCGGGCCGAGCTTCGCCTACTGAAGTCGGAGGCACTTGGCCTCACCAAGAGGGCGGAGAAGGCCGAAGCTGAGGCCCGCGCTGCTTCCGATGCGCTAGCCGAGGAGGTTCGCCTTCGCCCGTCAAAAGATAAAGAGGCGGTCGAAGCTTATAAGAAGTCCGAGAACTTTGAGCTCGGACTGACCCGAATGGGGCGAGTATCTTACGAGTATGGATATAGAATCGCCCTAGGTCGCTTTGGCTCATGCCCTCCTGGCTCCGAGGTGGAAAGGGACCCGTTTGCCTCTCATCCCGTGGACCTGGAGGTGGACATGCCGGAGGACGTGCCTTTCGACGATCGCCCAGAGACTCCAGGAGAGTGATGAGTTTGGTTTTTGTATGTCGGAGTCGGGGTCGAGGGTGTGAGGGGTCTGTCTGTTCCTTACCGTTACGCTTCTGTACCCCCTTTTAAAATAAAATGCTCTTTTCTTCCGGTTTCTGTGTTTGCGTAGTGTCTGCATTCTTCAGATGAAGTATTTCCTAAGGTTCTGTATGTTCCAAGTCCTGGGTATGGGGTCGCCATCCATTGTTGCGAGTCGGAACGTCCCTGGTCGGGACACTCCGATGACTCGATAGGGTCCTTCCCACTTCGGGGCCAGTTTCCCCCTTACTCGGGTCGGGTGGCTGACCTCGATTTTGCGCAGGACCAGGTCTTCTAGCTTTATCGATCGGGGTCGTACCCTCCGGTTGTAGACCCTTGCTACGGCTCTTTTGTAAGAAAGGGTTTTCCGGTGCGCGTCGGCCCGTCTTTCTTCGAGCAAATCCAGGTTGGATCGGAGCCCTTCGCCCGAGGCCTCTTCGCCGTAGCCTGCTGCCCGCGGAGTCGGGACAACCACTTCGGATGGTAATACGGCCTCGGTCCCGAACGTGAGGCTGTAGGGAGACTCCCCCGTTGGGGTCTTAGGGGTAGTGCGCAGCGCCCATAGGACGCTCGGGAGCTCGTCGATCCAGGCCGATCGGGCAGCGGACACTCTTTTCTTGAGACCGTCGATGATGGACCGGTTGGTTACTTCAGCTAATCCGTTCGCTTGGGGGTAAGCCACCGAGCTGAACCTCAGCTGAATCTTGTGCTTGGCGCAAAACTCTTGGAACCTCCTGCCGGCGAATTGAGGTCCATTGTCGGTGACGATGGACCGGGGCAGACCAAACCGAGTTACGAGGTTTCTCCACACGAACCTTTGCACTTGTGACATAGTGATGGTTGCTAGGGGCTCGGCTTCGACCCACCTGGTAAAGTAGTCCACTCCTACGATGATGTATTTCCGCTGCCCGGAAGCGGGTGGGAGAGGTCCGAGTATGTCCAGTCCCCACTGCGCGAATGGCCAAGCACAGTCGACGGGGGTGAACAAGACCGCCGGCCGTCGGGCGGTGCGGGCGTGCTCCTGGCATGAGTTGCATCGCCGCACGAAAGCTTTCGCGTCCTGGCGCATGGTCGGCCAGTAGTATCCCTATCGGAGTATCTTGTGCGCCAGGGCTCGTTCGCCTATGTGTTCCCCGCATGCCCCTTCATGCATGTCGGACAGAACTGTCCGGGCTTTGTTCGACTCTAGGCAGCGTAACAAGGGGCGCGAGAAAGACCGCTTGTACAGCCGTCCTCCTTCTTCAGAGTACCACGCCTGCGTCCGACGCAAGCGTCGAGCCGTAGTTTCATTGTCGGGTAGGGTTCCGTCCCGCTTGAAGCGTAGCATCTCCTGTACCCAAGTGGCCGGCGCGCCGCCCGTGACTGTGGCGACGATCTCTATGGCTCGGTGAGGGAGCTCTTCGGTCTCGGGTCGAGCCCAGGGTGCCGAGCCGGACGCCAGTCTTGCCAGAGTGTCGGCTCGTTGGTTCTCGCTCCTGGGAACATTCGATAATTCAAACTGGGCGAACTTGGTGGCAAGGCTTTTTACCTGTGCCAGATATTTCGCCATGGTCGGGTCCCGGGCTTCGTATTCGCCGTCGAGCTGCCTAGCCACCAGCTGTGAGTCGGTGATGACGCGTATGTCGGTCACCCGCATTTCCAGTGCCAATTGGAGCCCTGCTAGGAGAGCTTCGTATTCTGCTTCATTGTTGGTGGCCCTGAACCCGAAGCGGAAGGAGCGCTCAATCGAGCGGCCGTCAGGTGTCACCAGCACCAGCCCTGCTCCGGCGCCCTTTGCGTTGGACGACCCATCTACGTGGAGAGTCCACGTGTCACGTGGTGGCTCGAGTTCTCTGCCTGTGCTCGGGGTCAGCTCCGCGATAAAGTCTGCCACGGACTGGGCTTTAATGGCGGCCCGAGGTACGTACTGTATGTCGTGCTCGCCAAGCTCTACTGCCCATTTGAGGAGACGCCCTGCAACGTCGAATTTAGACAAAACAAGCCGAAGCGGCCGGTCAGTTATTACCTCTATCGGGTGGGCCTGGAAATAAGGGCGGAGCTTTCGTGCTGATAGGACGAGTGCCAGCGCCAGCTTTTCAATTGGCGGGTAGCGTTCCTCTGGCCCGCTCAGCATGTGGCTGACATAGTAGACCGGCAGTTGGTCGCCGGAGTTTTCCTTGACCAGAACCGAACTGACCGCATGCTGGGAGGCGGCGAGGTAGAGACTCAATTTCTCCCCCAGGGAAACTGAAGCGAGTCGGGGGAGGTTGGCCAGGTGTTGCTTCATCTGCTCGAAGGCCCTCTCACATTCCGTCGTCCATCGGAAGTTCTTCGGATCCTTCAAGGCCTTGAAGAAGGGGAGGCAGCGATCTCCCGATCGGGAAAGGAATCGTGATAGGGAGACTAGCCTCCCGTTAAGGTGCTGTAGGTCTCTGATCGTCTGAGGGGGCTGCATGTCAATGATAGCCTGGACCTTTTCCGGGTTGGCGTCGATCCCCCTCTCGTGTATGATGAATCCGAGGAATTTTCCCGAGGTTACGCCAAAGGCGCACTTGGCGGGGTTGAGGCGCAGGCTGAACCTCCGCAGGGTGTCGAATGTTTCAGCCAGGTCGGAAGAATGAGCTTCCGCTGTTTGGCTCTTCACGATCATGTCGTCGACATATATCTCCATGTTTCGTCCAATCTGGCGGGCGAACATCCTGTTCACCGTCCTCTGGTAGGTGGCCCCGGCATTTTTCAACCCGAACGGCATGACTTTGTAAAAATATACCCCTTGTTCGGTGAGGAAGGCTGTGTGTTCTTGGTCTTCGGGTGCCATCCTGATTTGGTTGTACCCGGAGAAAGCATCCATAAACGAGAGACGGGTGTGGCCGGCCGTGGCGTCGACTAGCTGGTCGATCTTCGGCAGGGGGTAGCAATCTTTTGGGCAAGCATTGTTGAGACTGGTATAGTCAATGCACATCCGACAGCTTCCATTAGGCTTTTTGACAAGGACTACATTGGAGAGCCATTGTGGGTACCTGGCCTCTTCTATGAAACCGGCCGCCAGAAGTCGGTTTACCTCTTCTCGGATGGCCAGCTGCCGATCTGGGGCCTGCCGCCTGGGCCTCTGTTTCACCGGACGAGCGTCGGACGAGATGTTTAGGTGGTGCAGCGCGACTTCCGGGTGGACTCCTACTAGGTCAGATGGCGTCCAAGCGAAGATGTCGGCGTTGGCTTGCAGAAGGTCGACGAGCTGCCGTTGCTCCTGTTCGGGCAGTCCCGACTCGATTTTGACTGTTTGGTCGGGGCTGCCTTTGATCAGCGACACGTCGATGGTGAATTCCTTCAGCTCGGGGCGGGGAGTCAGCTTTTTTTCCCTCCCGGGGGTCTTCTAGCGGGGATTGGACCCTCGCTCTCTTGTTTAGCGACCCGACAATCAAGTAGCAGCGCCCGGATTCCCAGGAGTTCCCTGCTACCTCCCCGACCCCATCGTGGGTCGGGAATTTGATGGTTCGGTAGTAAGTTGAGATGACGGCTCGGATCTTGTTGAGGGTTGGCCGTCCGAGGATGGCGTTGTATGCCGTGGGGAGGTCGACCACCAGAAAGGAGGTCATCACTGTTTTTGTCTTCGGGAAAACTCCCAAAGTTAGGGGCAGGGTGATAACCCCAAGTGACGAGATTGAGGCGCCGGTGAACCCCGTGAGCGTCGAGCATACCGGCTTCATGTAATCCTTGACCAGGCCGAGCTTTTGGAAGGCGTCCCAATAAAGTATATCGGCCGAGCTTCCGATGTCGACCATGATCCTTCTCACTTGCGCGTTGGCGATCCTGGCTGATATCACCAACGCGTCATCATGTTCGGCTAGCCCAGGTTCCCCGGTCGGGAAGGTGACTTCGGGTCCTTTTGCATGTTTGGAAGCTTCAGCTCGGGAGGCCCTGGCGCGTGCCTTTCCGCCCGCCATAGAGTTTCCTCCGGACGCGGGCCCGCCGGTTATGACATCTATGTGCCGCTCGATGGGACCCTCCGGGCGTGGTGAAAGCTCCTTAACTGGCCGGAGGTAGGGGCCGAGGTGCCCTCGGCGGATGAGCTCCTCGATTTGCCTTTTTAATTCTCGACATTCCTCGGTGTCGTGACCGGGCTGTCGGTGGAAACGGCAGTATTTAGAGCGGTCCGCGAGCTCGCGCGGGCTCCTCATCGGGTGGGGGTCTTTGAGAAGGCCTTTCTCCTTAATGTGGAGAAATATTTCGGTCCGAGAGGAGTTCAGGCCGGGGGGGGGGGACCTAGGTACCGCATCGTTGGGGCCGCTGGCCCTACGCCGGGAGGTAGCGGGCTGTTGTTGCCGGGACTGCTCCGGCTTGAGCCTCTTGCGCTCGTCGCGCTTGCCGACCATCCATGCTTCAGCCGCGATGAACTGGTTCGCACGCTGGAGCATTTCAGGTACCGAAGTGGGGGGTCGCTCTACCAGAGACCAAAAGAATCGGGTAGGCCGCAGGCCCATCATGAATGCCTGCATCATCAAAGAAGGGTGAGCATCAGACAGCCCGCGAATTTGCGTGGTGAAGCGGTTCACAAAGTGAGAAAGGGGCTCGTCTTCCCTCTGGTTGAGCCCGAGAAGCATTGCCACCGACGGCTTCGGCCGGGCATGAGCCAGGAAGTTAAGCTCGAAGTCTTTGGCCAACTGGTCGAAAGAGGCGATGGTCGCGGTCTTGAGATTGCTGTACCACGCTCGGGCTGGGCCTCGTAGGGTTGTCGGGAATGCCCTGCACATCAGGGCGTCGGACGTCCCGTATAGCGCCATCTGGGCGCGGAAAGCAGCTACGTGGTCCGCCGGGTCGGTGGCTCCGTCGTAGGCATCCAATGAAGGGAGCCGAAAATGCGGCGGGATCGCTTGCTCTTGAATCTCGGGGGTGAAAGGGGACCCCTGGCGTTGCTCGGCCCCCGTGTCTCCCCTGGCCTGGCGAACCTCACGCTGCACCTCGTCCAGTCGGTGGCCTACGAGGCGCAGCTGGGCCCATAGGCCCTCCGCCGAGTCTGAAATTGGGGCCACGGGCGTCGGGCGCGCCGTTGGATCCTCCGCTCCTCGACTCCCGGGTCGGGTCGATTGTCCCGGAGGTGCGGGGGTCTGAGCGGCGGGCCGTTGCCGTGGTGGAGGTAGGGTTGAGTGCGAAGACGTCGGATGAGAGACTAGTGGGACGATGGTTTGCATCACCCCCATAAGAGCCCGGACCTGGTGAGTGAGGTCGTAGAAGGCTTCGGGTGGCACGGGTGACGGGCCGCCGGGATTGGCGATGGGTGGCGATAGACCCGGGTCGTTGAACAATCGCCAATAGCGCTCCGAGATCGCAGCGGGGCGCTCGTCCCGAACTCCCTCCTGTCGGGGATGTTCTTCCGTTGCGTCGGCCGTGTGCGACCTGACGGCTGGGGGTTCGTCGGAGTGAGCCTGTTGATCGCCTGACATTCGGAGGTTCATGCCCTCCTTCTAGCGCCAATATGTTAATGTAAACACCTTTTTCTTAGCCGTGACCCGAGGGGGCGTCTCGGGTCGTTCGGGGGTCCGAATGGCGGGAATCTCCCTGGGGCGTTGCTCGGCTCCACTAAGGAGGTCGGGTGCGGCCTCGAACTCGGGGCGTCGCTGCGACTCCTCCCGGGCGAGGACTTCTCGCCTGCGCGTCCGGACGGGGGGCCCGGGCTTTGTACCTGCACAAAGGTCGGGTCAGGGTGCTCGACCCGACCCCTCCGACGATCACTGTTAGAGAATGATGTGGGGGCCGTTTTTGGTGCAGGGAGAGTTTCTCTTTTCTTTCTCCCCCCTTCCCCTTTTGCTCGGGGACGTTTATAGGGGGGGCTCGGCCTTACCGGGCGTGCCATCGCGTCGGTCGGGGCCGTACCTCTGATGGCGTCCGACATCGCCGAGGATGTTGCGTGGGGGAGCGGGGATCGCAGGGTATGGGCGAGCTTCAACCGTTACCTGCTTCTGTCCCGTCCGACTGTGCTGGGTCAACCGAGGGGCTGAGGGCTCAGTGAGGCTGACGTCCGGACGCGGGTCGTCACCCTCGTTGCTTCCCCTTGGGCGCCGCGCCTGTCCACGTGCGGGGGATGTTGCCGGGAGTGGGGTCTGCCATTTTTTGTCATATCAAGTAGCATATATCGGAAGCACACGCGGAGCAACAAAACGTGCATGTGCCTTTTCGAGACAATACGAAACAAAGAACAAATCTCTCACAAATGTATTCAGATTTGGAATGAAATGAAAACAAGAGTGTACAGGGATTCCAAGCAATCATATTTAGCTCAATTCCAATAAGAAGGTTAGACGAATTCAAATATCCAAAGGAACGGAACAGAATACGCGAAATCGACCAAAGCTCGATTTCGGACAGAATTCCAGTGGCACATCAAACAAATACTTCAGAATATCAATTATGCTCCAATACCCATAAAAAGGCTATGGTCGAACCATATATCAATCTATATTCTAATGGAATAAATTTCATATGAAACAGGGTTCCCAACACGGAGTTACCTTTGATTTGGTAACACAAGGTCATAAACACAATCACTGTTTTGCAGAATTTATAGGGTCGGATTCAACAGATAATAGGGTAGGCAATTGAATTCCAAAATTTTCAAACTATATGTCAAAAGAAAGATTTACAAGTCTAGTTTCAAATAAAATCAGTTTGGTACAAATCAGAATTTTCAACAGGGAGTTATAGGCATTTTAGTATCGACAGGTCAGAAATCTTGAACCCTGTTTTACAGCGTCTATAGGCTCATTTGAAACAGATGTTTGGGTAAGTATTCGGTGTCCAAAATCTACAAAATCAGTGTCAAAAGGAAGATATAAGAGTCTAATTTCAAACAAAATAGTTCCTGCCCGAATTCACATTTTGTACTAAAACTTATAGCTGAAACAGTGTATAGGGATCAGTTTACCGAAAAAACTTCAGAATCCATGGTTCTATGTCCAAAGAGAGACATATCAGTTTCTAAATAGAAATCCTTCAATTTATTTTGAATCAACATAAAAACAGAGACTAAAAATTCTA
Source organism: Musa acuminata AAA Group (assembly GCF_036884655.1). Taxonomy (NCBI): domain Eukaryota; kingdom Viridiplantae; phylum Streptophyta; class Magnoliopsida; order Zingiberales; family Musaceae; genus Musa; species Musa acuminata. The sequence goes on along the minus strand of NW_027021291.1, from coordinate 1,397,822 downwards.
TAGGATGGGGTTAGAACACTTGCCTTCGGGAATTTTGACCCTAAGTGAAAGGATTTGGGCAAGAACCCTTAAAGCCCCAAATTTTTTTTTTTTTCTTCTTCTTCTTCTTCTCCTTCTTCTTCTTCTTCTTCTTCTTCTTCTTCTTCTTCTTCTTCTTTCTTTCTTTCTTTCTTTCCCTGATCACCCACGAGCTGCCTTCTCTGCTTCCTTAAGAACGAAGGCAGAGAGGCTTAAACGGTGGAATTTGTCATTTTGTGCGTTTTACAGTTTAATTCTTGTTTTTATCATATTCACGATTAGGTCCTTAGGATTTACATATAGGTCCTCAGATTCTTTCTTTTTTTTTTTTTTTTTTTTTGAACAGATCTCCCAAATCTTACAAATAAGTTACCTCTGATTCATACTCTATTTCTTTTGTAAATTTATACGAAAATTCGGAAATGAGGGGTGTTACAGCGTCGGCACCCCACGCGTGACCAGCCAGCGCAGCTTCCTGCCTCGGCCCCATGCGCGGCCGACCGGTCAGCGCCGGCCCCACGCGCGCGACCAGCCCGCGCGCCTCGGCCCCACGCGCACGATCCCTCGGTCGCACGCGCACGGTCAGCCCGACCACGTCGGCACCCCGCGCGCGACCAGCCAGCGCAGCTTGCTGCCTCGGCCCCGTGCGCAGCCAACACGCTGCCTCGGCCCCATGCTGGCCGCCCGCCTCAGTTGCTCGGCCGACAGCATAGTATGCTGCCTCGGCCCCATGCGTGGCCAGCCCGCGTCAGCTCCTCGGCTGACGGCGCAACCTGCTGCCTCGACTCCTCGGCCCCGTGCGCAGCCAACACGCTGCCTCGACCCCTCGGGCCCATGCCCAGCTTCTCGGCTGACGGCGCAACTTGCTGCCTCGGCCCCATGCGCGGCCGTCCGCCTCAACTGCTCGGCTGACGGTGCAGCTTGCTGCCTCGGCCCCGTGCGCGGCCAGCCCGCGTCGGCACCATGGCTGACAACGCAGCTTGCTGCCGCGACCAGCCCGCGCGCCTCGGTTGACGGCACAACCTGCTGCCTCGGCGACCCCATGCGCGGCCATCCTGCGTCGTGCTCCTCGGCCACACACTGCCGAGATCTACCTCGGTGCAGCCAGCCCGCGCCTCGGCCCCGCGCGCGCCTCGACCCCTCGGTCCCACGCGCGCCTCGGCCCCTCGGGCCCATGCTCAGCTCCTCGGCTGACGGCGCAAACCTGCCGCCTCGGCCCCATGCTGGCCGCCCGCCTCAGTTGCTCGGCCGACAGCACAGTTTGCTGCCTTGGCCCCATGCGCGGCCAGCCCGCGTCAGCTCCTCGGCTGACGGCGCAGCCTGCTGCCTCAGCCCCATGTTCCCGAGACACACCGGCCCGGTCGGCCCTTCTGCGCCGAACCCCTCGGCCACACTCTCCCGAGCTCCCTCAGAGCGGCCTGCCCCTCTGAGCGGTGTCACTCGGCCGCAACCTACCTGCGTCGGGCTTCTCGGCCCTTCATCGTCGAGTTCACCTCCGCGCGGCCTGCCCGTTTGAGTTGTCTCTCGGCCCGAGCCTACCTCCTCGGCCTGCGTCGTGCTACTCGGCCGCATGGCCCTCGTGACCACGCCTGCGCGATCAGCCCAACGCATTGTCACGGACTTAGCTGGTTTTGCCTAAGTCGTGCGGCACCCTTGCGTGTCCGTCCGCAAAGGTCAGCCTCCCCGAAGCCTCCCATGGTCCCTTAGGTCCCACAAAAGAGAGAACAGGACAGAGAAAAGGCCTCACTCGGGATCCACAAGCAAACATCTCCGAAAAACACTTTATAGACAATGCAAATTACAAACAGACCGTACAAGCTCTGAACAGTTGCACACAAAGGGTAAAATGGTCCATTACAGACCGAAAAGCTCTCGCGCGTGTCCACATGACACAACCTTTATTTACAAGCCTAAAGAGGCCACAAACTTAACTCAAATGGGACTTTGAACCCTTCGGCCGCCCCTTTACATTCTGTACAAGGCATGAACATGCCAAAAGACACGGACACACATAAGCATTACATCCAACATCTTGTTTAGAAGTTTGTCCGTGACACCATGGAACAACATGATCCTACTCTTGCCTCTGCAAGAGTTCATGTCCTTGACCTCTGTCTAGGGAAAGCACTATGCCTCTGCTCCATGTTCCAACTTCTCTGCTGGCTCCCTTCATGCGGCTTGGGTACTTCACCAAGTTACACCCAAGTTGCTCCGCTCCTCATTTTTGCATTGAGTCGATGGTGGCCCACGCGCCCACCATTCCACGGGTCAGCCCTCCCTTGAGTCCGATCTCCATATCGACTCTAATTGTGACTTCATTTAAGTTGCTTCAGGTCGCTCCCCCACTTGATCTCGCAATGCATCCACCAATGCATTCTCTCGAGCGAGATCATGCAACGACTCCTCGCCGCTTGCTCAGTCCATCGAGCTTCGTGGAGTTGTTGTTTGTTGAGACACTCCTCTTCAACATGTGAGGTCCATCTCCCATGATTCTCCCTCTGGAGAGCCGAGACTTATCCCTCCTGGATAACTGTCCCGTTGGAGCAACATCTCTCTTCGTTTTGGAGACCACCATCCCCTTGGACTACTCCGATCTACTGAACAAAGTGTGCATTGTTTTGCCTCTTGCAAACGTACTTGCTAGATTGCGCCTCCACATCAATACAGCCACCGCTGCACCCCTCAAGGCCTAGCAACATGCTGAACTCGTTGCACACTTCAGCCTCCTACGGACGTATCCTTCGCATGCCGAAGAGAAAGTTTTAATGCTCCATTGGCACCGAGTCTCGGCCGCCTTGGGATGGCCACGAACATTCCATCGTCCGCATACAAGCCCATGCATGAGTACCGAATTCTTCGAGTTGGCAATTCCCCTCACCTCTGTGTGCTTTGCACAACTCTTTAGGTCGCTGAGCAACTCATTCCACTTTGCATGGTCTCGTCCTTTGCCAAGCGCCTCGCTTGCCTTGAGCACCATCAAGTAAAGTTGTCAACGTTGAGCCGTAGCTCAAACTCAGCCATCCCAACCTTTGTGCGCTCCGCATTCTTCCAAGCTTGCCTGTTCTCTTGGTGCCTCTTGCGCGAAGGGTTGGCCATTCCTCTGAATGCCAATGTTAGATGCCCGCTCCTCTGAGCGACTCTTTTCCCTACATCTCCATGCTCATTTTTCCTCAAACAGTCGTGCGTTGCTGACTGCCCTCAACGCAGCCCCGCTAGGTCCCCCACATTTGCATGTCAAGTGTTTCTATGAGTGCTTGTCCCGCTCTGATACCATCTGTCACGGACTTAGCTGGTTTTGCCTAAGTCGTGCGGCACCCTTGCGTGTCCGTCCGCAAATGTCAGCCTCCCCGAAGCCTCCCATGGTCCCTCAAGTCCCACAAAAGAGAGAACAGGACAGAGAAAAGGCCTCACTCGGGATCCACAAGAAAACATCTCCGAAAAATACTTTATAGACAATGCAAATTACAAACAGACTTTACAAGCTCTGAACAGTTGCATAACAAAGGGTAAAATGGTCCATTACAGACCGAAAAGCTCTCGCGCGTGTCCACATGACACATCCTTTATTTACAAGCCTAAAGAGGCCACTAACTTAACTCAAATGGGACTTTGAAGCCTTCGGCCGCCCCTTTACATTCTGTACAAGATATGAACATGCCAAAAGACACGGACACACATAAGCATTACATCCAACATCTTGTTTAGAAGTTTGTCCGTGACAGCACGTCGTGCTACTCGGCCGCATGGCCCTCGCGAACACGCCTGCGCGGCCTGCCCGCCTGTGTCGTGCTCCTCGGCTCTTCGACTTTACGCCACCCGAGATCACACCTGCGCGGGCCCTGCCCGCCTGCGCCGTGTTCCTTGGCCCCATGTTCCCGAGACAGACCTGCGCGGCCTGCCCACCTACGTCGTGTTCCTTGGCCCCATGTTCCCGAGACACACTGGCACGGTCGGCCCTTCTGCGCCGAACCCCTCGGCCACACTCTCCCGAGCTCCCTTAGAGTGGCCTGCCCCTATGAGCGGTGTCACTCGGCCGCAGCCTGCCTGCGCCGGGCTTCTCGGCCCTTCATCGTCGAGTTCACCTCTGTGCGGCCAACCCGCCTGCGTTGTGCTCCTCGGCTCTCGGCTTTACGCCAACCGAGACCACGCCTGTGCGGCCAGCCCGCCTACGTTGTGTTCCTCGGCTCTTCGGCTTTACGCCACCCGAGACCACACATGCGCGGCCAGCCTGCCTGCGTCGTGCTCCTCGGCTCTTCGGCTTTACGCCACCCAAGACATACTTGGCCGCCCCATGTCTTGGCCGCCCCTCGGCTCTTCGACTTTACGCCCCCCAAGACATACTTGGCCGCTCCTCGGCTCTTCGGCTTTACGCCACCCAAGACATACTTGGCCGCTCCTCGGCTCTACGCCACCCAGGACACGCCTACGCGGCTAGCCCGCCTGTATCGTGCTCCTCGCCCTCGCGGCTCCGATCTCCCCGAAACTGCGTCCGCACGGCCAGCCTGCCTGGAGACAGAAGCCATGCATCGGACTCCCCCTGCATGACAACCGACGCATAGCTCCTCTCGGGGGGGGGGGGGGGGGGGGGGGGGGAATATGATGAGGGAAATAATGGCAACAAGACTGGCTGACGTCACCTGTCCCATCACGCCTCAGCACCTGGTCAAACTGGCCAACACGCTGACCGAGGCGCCATTAATACCAGCCTGCCCCCTGCCAAAAGTCAAGTCTAACACGCTAACCGAGGCACATTAATGCCGACCTGCCCCCTGCAAGTGGGCAGCTTAGGAAGCAGATTGCTTCCCTATAAATACCCTCTCGCTCATTAGAAGAAAAAGGGACGGACAGAGAAACACTCCCTCTTCAACCACCCTCTAGTTCATGGGGGACTCGGAAGACATTTGAGAACACTTTTGCTTCTCTTCCTCCAAAACCCTCTCCACATCATCGCTAACTTGATCGTCGGAGGGGTCGGGCCGAGCCTCCGACCCGACCTGTGTGCAGGAACGAAGGCGAGGTGGCCTCTTCCCGGTGCTGCTGCGGAGTTGCCGACCCGATCTACCGCCCCAAACCACAGTGCTCGGCCGCCAGGAGACCCCGAGGGACGTCTCCCGAGATCCCCGACATCCGGACCCCAGAACCGAGCCGCGTCGGCCTCGAGGCCACGGCTTAAAAAGTTACCTACCGTAATAGGGCCTCACCCCAGTTTCCTTGGAGACCGTTCATGACTGCAGCAGTAGACTCCATTTCCACGCCTAATTTGCTGCTGCATCTCCACATTTCTACCGACCTGAGAGCCCATTAAAGAAAGTAGAAACTGCGAGGAAATGGTCTCTTAAGAGACCCTCTGCTGCCACTTTCATGGCAGTAACGAATGCTTTTTGACTCTAGTTTGATTCACCGCCTTTATATTGTACAAGTTCTTTGACTGGGGAGAACATCTGTCGACCCTCGTCGATTCTTTCACGTAAGAGATGGATAACATGCAGCCGCTGTGCCTCGTCTTCCTCTTCCTCTGCTCCACCCTATTGCTGCAGTGGTCGCAGGGATGTCACCCCTGATAGGGACAAAAATGGCAGCATGCCACGTCAGCACGCCAGGTGAACACACTGCCCGAGGAGGCAAGCATTGACGCCGACTCGACGTACGCCGACGTCACCAGCCCTCAGCCAACCACCTCAGCTTTGACTCCGTGCGCTCGACCGAGGCAAAGGAGCACGTTGACCGAGGCTCGCCCATACCCTGCGGCAGCTCGGCCTCCCACGCAGCCCCAGTGGCAATGTCAGACGCCACCAAAGGTGCAGTCCTGCCCTACAGACAGCTACGTCTGGTAACATCAAACCTCCTCTATAAATACCCCTGAGTCATAAGCAAAAGGGGGGATCACACACTCAACACACGGGGGTTTTCTCCTCCTCCTAAACCCCCTCCACATCTTTCTCTAACTTGATCGTCGGAGGGGTCGGGCCGAGCCTCCGACCCGACCTGTGTGCAGGAACGAAGGCGAGGTGGTCTCTTCCCGGTGCTACTGCGGAGCTGCCGACCCGATCTACCGCCCCGAACCACAGCGCTCGACCGCCAGAAGACCCCGAGGGATGTCTCCCGAGATCCTCGACATCCGGACCCAGAACCGAGCCGCGTCGGCCCCGAGGCCACGGCTTAAAAAGTTACTCACCGTAACAGATTGGCGCTAGAAGGAGGGCCCGGAATGACGGTACGTTAGACTTCTCTTGGGTTGCTCCACTGCAGCCGACCTGCACCAGTAGCAGCGACTTCTGGGGCTGGTCTCGGCTCCTCGGCCACGCGCGCGACCACAGCGCGTGCCTCGGCCCCACGCGCCTGGACCCACCGTGCCTGCTTTGGGGAGAGCTTCTTCTGAGTTTGGAAATAGCTCAGGGCGATGTTGTCTGTCCTCAGCACAAATCGCGACCCGAGGAGGTAGTGTCGCCAAACTCGCAGATAGTGGATCACTGCTGTCATCTCCTTCTCATGCACTGGATACCGCCTCTCGGTCTCGTTGAGTTTGCGGCTCTCGTAGGCCACCGGATGACCTTCCTGCATGAGTACTCCCCCAATAGTGAAGTCCGAAGCATCTGTATGGACTTCAAAGGGCTCTCCATAGTTTGGCAATTTGAGCACTGGTTCTTCTAGAACAGCAGCCTTCAGATCTTGGAATGCTCTCTCACATTTGTCAGACCACTTCCAAGGCTGCTCCTTCTTCAGCAACTCCGTCAGTGGGGTTGCCCGCTTCGAATATCCCGTAATGAAGCGTCGATAGTAGTTGACGAAACCAAGGAAGGATCTCAACTCTGGCACCTTCTTTGGAGTTCGCCATTCCGCAACTGCTTGCACCTTCGACTTATCCATCCGAATGGAGCCATCACCGATTCGATGCCCCAAGAATAGGATCTCAGTCTGAGCAACGTAGCATTTCTCCCTTTTTACGAACAGAGTGTTCTCCCTGAGAACCTTGAAAATCGTCCGAAGGTGCTTGACGTGCTCCTCGAGCGTTTGGCTGTAGACGACGATATCGTCCAAGTAGACGACCACGAACTTATCCAAATACTCCTTGAATAGTTGGTTCATGAGAGTACAGAATGTGGCCGGAGCATTGGTCAAGCCGAAAGGCATCACCAAGAACTCAAACGCTCCATACCTGGTCACACAGGTAGTCTTTGCTTCGTCGCCTTCAGCAATGCGCACCTGCCAATACCCCGACCGAAGGTCGAGTTTTGAGAAATACTTTGCCTTGCCCAATTGATCGAACAAGTCTGCAATGAGCGGGATGGGATACTTGTTCTTCACTGTTACTTTGTTGAGGGCTCGGTAGTCGACGCATAATCGGAGGCTCCCATCTTGTTTCTTCTGGAAGAGAACTGGAGCTCCGAAAGGTGCTTTAGAGCTGCGGATGAGACCACCGCTTAGCAGTTCACCCAACTGCTTTCTGAGTTCTGCCAACTCTGGTGGAGGCATGCGGTAGGGTGGTCTTGCTGGAGGCTTTACTCCTGGCTCCAGCTCGATACTGTGATCCACGCCTCTGCGTGGTGGAAGAGTCTTCGGCAACTCGGGTGGCATGACGTCTTTGAACTCTTTCAGGACGTTCGCCACCACAGCAGGTTCTTGAATGGCCTCCTCGTTGAGTGGCTCTAGCTTCATAGTAGCCACGAATGTCAACTCGCCTTTTCGCACCCCTTTCTTCAATTGTAACGCCGAAATGTGTTGGAGCTCCTTAGTTCCTCTCCGAGAGACGGGAACCACGCAGGGGTCATCGCCTCCCATCATACATAGGGAGTTCAGGAACGGCATCGGCACCAACTTTGCCGCGTGCATAAACTCCATTCCAAGAATCACTTGGAAGTCGTCCAGTGGCACGACCATCATGTTGGTGTTCCCGCTCCAAGTCCCGATTTTGATGGGAACTCCCTTCGCCAACCCGGAGATTCGCTTGGCCTCCGAGTTCACTGCTTTCATTCGGCTTGGGCTCTTCTCCAAGATCAACCCAAGTCGCTGTGCTTCACGATCGGCTATGAAGTTGTGGGTAGCGCCCGTATCCACCATTGCACAGGTCGTTTGGCCGTTCAGCTTGATGTCTACATACATCAACTCACTACCCCCTACTTTCTGTTGCTTTGTCTTGTTGTTCTCCCCCACTTGACCCCGCATAGCATTCAACAAACGCATTGCTCCCATTCGGGGTCCTTGCGACTCCTCATCGTCGCTGCTGGATTCTGAACTGCTCGAACTAAGAGCAACAGTTTTGCCCTTGTCCGATCGGGGAGGGTGGATGGAAGCCGTCAAAGCATTGAGTGCCTGTTTCTGTGGGCACTCCCTTACCATGTGCGGTCCTCCGCACAAAAAGCATCCTCCAGGTTTTGAGGCCTTGCCTTTCGAGTTCGGCCCTTTTTGGGAGCTCCTCTTCTTCTGTTCGCCCCCGAGCTCCTTCCCTCGAGAATGTTTTTGAGGGCGATTGCTTGAAGATTGTTTCCTTCTCGCTGGGTCTTCAGAGGAAACAAAGTCGGTGAGCCTTTCTGCAGCTGCAATTGCCCCGACCACATCGGTAATATTCCTTCGATTCAGCTCCTGTTGAGCCCATGGTTTCAAACCATCAAGGAAGCTGAACAACTTGTCCTTCTCTGACATGTCCTGTATGTCCAGCATTAGTGCAGAAAACTGCTTCATATAGTCTCGGATGGTGGTACTTTGGCGGAGTTGTCTCAACTTCCTTCTTGCGACGAACTCTGTGTTCTCCGGTAGGAACTGAGTTCTCAACTCCCGCTTCAAGTCCGCCCATGTGTCGACTCGACACCGACCTTGTTGGATCTCCTCCCAACGAGTTCGCCACCAAAGTTTCGCATCTCCGTTCAGATACATTGTTGCTATAGAAACATTGGTATCTTCAGAATCGGGCCTCGTAGCTCGGAAGTATTGCTCCATGTCGAACAGAAAGTTCTTGAGCTCCTTGGCATCTCTGGCCCCTCCATATCCATGAGGCTCAGGTGCCCTCAAATTTTGTGGCGGTGTCGCGCGGGTGTTGCCTCCTCCTGCATTCAGTGTTCTTGTAAGCATGGCCACCTTTGCAGTGAGTTCCGCCACAACATCTTGTAAGTGTTGCACGGAGTCTTTGGTGTCGTCAGACAGTCGATCGACTAGGGCCTCGACCTTGTCGATCCTAGACTCCGCTTCCTCTTGCGAGCTCTCTACCCCAACAAGTCTTTGTTGGTCATGGTAAAGTTCCTCCAAGCTCGCTTCCAGAACATCCAGGCGGGTCTCCGCCGTCGTGAGTCTCTCCTTATGACTCTTCTTCCCAGTTAGCGCACCAGATTGTGCTTCCTCCGCTCGCGGAGAGTTGCCAACTTCTCGCTCGTCCTGTTCGCTGCCGCGCTCCTCTTGAGCGGCTCCAACAGCATGCGAGCGAGTGTGCACATGCAGCCCACCTGCGGCTGCTTGGGGCAAGGGTCCGGTTTGCCCCGTCTTGCTTGATTCGCCACGATGCTTTGCCATGGCGAAGTTGCGAAGTTCGTTCGCTGTTCGATCGAAGAGCTTGCCCGCTCTGATACCACAATGTCACGACCCTAGCTGGAATTGCCTAAGGCGTGAGGCACCCTTGCGGCCAAAGACGCGAACTTAGCTTGCGTTGCCTAAGTCGCGAGTCACCCTTGTGGCAAAGACGCGAACTTAGCTTGCGTTGCCTAAGTCGCGCTTCACCCTTGCGATCTTTCTCCGCAAGGATCAGCCACTTTGTAACCTCTCGCAGGTCCCGAAGGACCTGTAAAAGAGAAAGAAAGTTAGATCGAAAGAACGAGCAACGGACAAGTCCCGAAGTCTCGCGAAAAGGGAAGCTTTACAAGCAATTCGTCGAACACCTTGTGTGCACAAGAGAAAAGAGGGGGAAGGAGAAAACAAGGCTTTCAAGGATGAACGAACAGTTGCAAGCCCACAAACAGCCGCTCACCTGGTCCCGGGCGCGAAGACAAGTTCCCGTAGGGGTCACGTGCGAACTTGCGAAAGAGAGTTCAATGCCCGGTATATAACCGAAGCCCCATCCAGCCATGTGCCACCCGGGGGGTTCCTGGGGGCTGAGATGGCTGACGTTTTGGTGAGCGAAGGCAGTTCTCCGCTCACCTCCCGCGGCACGCGAAAACGGGCCGTTTTGGGCTGTTTTGGGGTTGTTTTGCTCGGTTCGGTGAGCGATCGCTTTGCAACACTGCAGCTTGTTCGAACTTACATATTGACAAGCAAAATGACCCAAAACTAAGACAAAACGTGCTGTCAAGCAGCTGTACATGCAGGGGTGAGCGACGAACGGTTCGTTGAACGGAGTTGTTGCGGTTGCGCGACGACCGTTCGTGACATTCTCCCCCACTTAAACTGTCGACGCCCTCGTCGACGCTTGTTGGTAGTTGTTGATGACTTCCTCTTCATGTCGCAGGGCATCTTCAGGCTCCCAACTGGCTTCAGTTCGGGGTAGCTTTCGCCACTTCACCAAGTACTCTGTTTGCTCCGCTCCGTTGGGTAGCTTCATCTTGCGATCCGCCAAAATGGTTTCCACTCGCTTCTCGTAGGAGGTCGTGATGGGAGGTAGCCGAGTGGGAACACTTCTGGAAGCATCTTGCGGATCCGAGTGGTAGGCTTTTAGGTTGCTGGCGTGAAGAACGTTGTGAATTTTGAACCACGCCGGCAGCTGCAACTTGTAAGACACATTGCCTACCCTGCTGATAATAGGGAAGGGCCCTTCATACTTATGCACCAATCCTTTGTGGACTCTCTTCCTGAAGAATTGGAGTGATGCTGGTTGGAGCTTTACCAACACCAAATCGCCAACTTTGAACTCCTGTGGTCGCCTTCCCAAGTCTGCCCACTTCTTCATCCGTTTTGCCGCCTTCTCCAAGTAAGCCCGCACAATATCTGAATTTCGATGCCACTCCTTTGCGAAATGATAGGCTGATGGACTGCTCCCAGTATACCCAATTGTCATAGAGTGCGGAGTCGACGGTTGTTGTCTTGTGATAATCTCGAAGGGGCTCTTGTTGGATGCAGAGCTCCGCTGCAAGTTGTAGGAGAATTGGGCAATGTCCAACAGCTTCACCCAATCTCGTTGATTGGCACTCACGTAGTGCCGAAGATATTGCTCCAAGAGCGAATTTATTCTTTCAGTCTGGCCATCCGTCTGGGGGTGGAGGCTTGTAGAGAAGTATAACTTTGACCCCAACAATTTGAAGAGCTCGGTCCAGAATCGTCCCAGGAACCGAGCGTCTCGATCACTAATGATATTGTGCGGGACTCCCCAATACTTCACTACATTCTTCATCATCAGTCTGGCCGCCTCTTCTGCTGAACAGTGTAGGGGAGCAGCAATGAAAGTTGCATACTTTGAAAATCGATTGACCACCACGAGTATCGATCCAAGTCCCCCTACAGGTGGCAAGCTTGATATAAAGTCCAAGGAAATGCTCTCCCACGGCCTTTCTGGTACGGGCAACGGCTCCAAAAGTCCCACCGGCTTCCGTTGCTCCACCTTGTCTTGTTGGCAAGTAAGGCATGTTCGAACGTATTCCTCCACATCAATCCCCATCTTCGGCCAGTAGAAGGCCCTCTCCACGAGAGCCAACGTTCTGTGAATGCCCGGGTGTCCAGCCCAAAGGGAATCGTGACACTCTTTTAAGAGTTCACGCCTTAAATTGTCCACTCTGGGAACATAGACCCTATTCCCTTACGTGTAAACAAGTCCCTACTGGACCCCAAATCGTCGTGCCTTGCCTTCTTTGATGAGCTGCATCAGGATAACTGCCTGGGGATCACTATACAGTCCATTCTTGATCCGGGAGAGGAAGTTGGAGTGCAATTGACTTGCTTGGCCTCTGCCCTCTAGTTGTGCAGCATTCACGCATTCCACCTTCCGACTCAGCGCATCGGCCACAACTTTCGCCTTCCCAGGCTTGTACTCCATCGCCATATCAAATTCAGCCAGGAAGTCCTGCCACCGTGCCTGCTTTGGGGAGAGCTTCTTCTGAGTTTGGAAATAGCTCAGGGCGATGTTGTCTGTCCTCAGCACAAATCGCGACCCGAGGAGGTAGTGTCGCCAAACTCGCAGACAGTGGATCACTGCTGTCATCTCCTTCTCATGCACTGGATACCGCCTCTCGGTCTCGTTGAGTTTGCGGCCCTCGTAGGCCACCGGATGACCTTCCTGCATGAGTACTCCCCCAATAGTGAAGTCCGAAGCATCTGTATGGACTTCAAAGGGCTCTCCATAGTTTGGCAATTTGAGCACTGGTTCTTCTAGAACAGCACCCTTCAGATCTTGGAATGCTCTCTCACATTTGTCAGACCACTTCCAAGGCTGCTCCTTCTTCAGCAACTCCGTCAGTGGGGTTGCCCACTTCGAATATCCCGCAATGAAGCGTCGATAGTAGTTGACGAAACCAAGGAAGGATCTCAACTCTGGCACCTTCTTTGGAGTTCGCCATTCCGCAACTGCTTGCACCTTCGACTTGTCCATCCGAATGGAGCCATCACCGATTCGATGCCCCAAGAATAGGATCTCAGTCTTAGCAAAGTAGCATTTCTTCCTTTTTACGAACAGAGTGTTCTCCCTGAGAACCTTGAAAATCGTCCGAAGGTGCTTGACGTGCTCCTCGAGCGTTTGGCTGTAGACGGCGATATCGTCCAAGTAGACGACCACAAACTTATCCAAATACTTCTTGAATAGTTGGTTCATGAGAGTACAGAATGTGGCCGGAGCGTTGGTCAAGCCGAAAGGCATCACCAAAAACTCAAACGCTCCATACCTGGTCACACAGGTAGTCTTTGCTTCGTCGCCTTCAGCAATGCGCACCTGCCAATACCCCGACCGAAGGTCGAGTTTTGAGAAATACTTTGCCTTGCCCAATTGATCGAACAAGTCCGCAATGAGCGGGATGGGATACTTGTTCTTCATTGTTACTTTGTTGAGGGATCGGTAGTCGACGCATAATCGGAGGCTCCCATCTTGTTTCTTCTGGAAGAGAACTGGAGCTCCGAAAGGTGCTTTAGAGCTGCGGATGAGACCACCGCTTAGCAGTTCACCCAACTGCTTTCTGAGTTCTGCCAACTCTGGTGGAGGCATGCGGTAGGGTGGTCTTGCTGGAGGCTTTACTCCTGGCTCCAGCTCGATACTGTGATCCACGCCTCTACGTGGTGGAAGAGTCTTCGGCAACTCGGGTGGCATGACGTCTTTGAACTCTTTCAGGACGTTCGCCACCACAGCAGGTTCTTGAATGGCCCTCGCGACCACGCCTGCGCGGTCACCCCGCCTGCGTCGTGCTCCTTGGCTCCATGTTCCCGAGATAGACCAGTGCCGCCAGTACGCCCGCGTCGTGCCCCTCGGCTCCATAAACCCCGAGACACGTCTGCACGGCCAACCCGTCCGCGCCGGACTCCTCGACCATGTTCACCGCCGAGTCTGCCTTAGTGTCACGACCTTAGCTGGAATTGCCTAAGGCGTGAGGCACCCTTGCGGCCAAAGACGCGAACTTAGCTTGCGTTGCCTAAGTCGCGAGTCACCCTTGTGGCAAAGACGCGAACTTAGCTTGCGTTGCCTAAGTCGCGCTTCGCCCTTGCGATCTTGCTCCGCAAGGATCAGCCACTTTGTAACCTCTCGCAGGTCCCGAAGGACTTGTAAAAGAGAAAGAAAGTTAGATCGAAAGAACGAGCAACAGACAAGTCCCGAAGGCTCGCGAAAAGGGAAGCTTTACAAGCAATTCGTCGAACACCTTGTGTGCACAAGAGAAAAGAGGGGGAAGGAGAAAACAAGGCTTTCAAGGATGAACGAACAGCTGCAAGCCCACAAACAGCCGCTCACCTGGTCCCGGGCGCGAAGACAAGTTCCCGTAGGGGTCACGTGCGAACTTGCGAAAGAGAGTTCAACGCCCGGTATATAACCGAAGCCCCATCCAGCCATGTGCCACCCGGGGAGTTCCTGGGGGCTGAGATGGCTGACCTTTTGGTGAGCGGAGGTAGTTCTCCGCTCACCTCCCGCGGCACGCGAAAACGGGCCGTTTTGAGCTGTTTTGGGGTTGTTTTGCTCAGTTCGGTGAGCGATCGTTTTGCAACACTGCAGCTTGTTCAAACTTACATATTTACAAGCAAAATGACCCAAAACTAAGACAAAACGTGCTGTCAAGCAGCTGTACATGCAGGGGTGAGCGACGAACGGTTCGTTGAACGGAGTTGTTGCGGTTGCGCGACGACCGTTCGTGACATTCTCCCCCACTTAAACTGTCGACGCCCTCGTCGACGCTTGTTGGTAGTTGTTGATGACTTCCTCTTCATGTTGCAGGGCATCTTCAGGCTCCCAACTGGCTTCAGTTCGGGGTAGCTTTCGCCACTTCACCAAGTACTCTGTTTGCTCCGCTCCGTTGGGTAGCTTCATCTTGCGATCCGCCAAAATGGTTTCCACTCGCTTCTCGTAGGAGGTCGTGATGGGAGGTAGCCGAGTGGGAACACTTCTGGAAGCATCTTGCAGATCCGAGTGGTAGGCTTTTAGGTTGCTGGCGTGAAGAACGTTGTGAATTTTGAACCACGCCGGCAGCTGCAACTTGTAAGACACATTGCCTACCCTGCTGATAATAGGGAAGGGCCCTTCATACTTATGCACCAATCCTTTGTGGACTCTCTTCCTGAAGAATTGGAGTGATGCTGGTTGGAGCTTTACCAACACCAAATCGCCAACTTTGAACTCCTGTGGTCGCCTTCCCAAGTCTGCCCACTTCTTCATCCGTTTTGCCGCCTTCTCCAAGTAAGCCCGCACAATATCTGAATTTCGATGCCACTCCTTTGCGAAATGATAGGCTGATGGACTGCTCCCAGTATACCCAATTGTCATAGAGTGCGGAGTCGACGGTTGTTGTCCTGTGATAATCTCGAAGGGGCTCTTGTTGGATGCAGAGCTCCGCTGCAAGTTGTAGGAGAATTGGGCAATGTCCAACAGCTTCACCCAATCTCGTTGATTGGCACTCACGTAGTGCCGAAGATATTGCTCCAAGAGCGAATTTATTCTTTCAGTCTGGCCATCCGTCTGGGGGTGGAGGCTTGTAGAGAAGTATAACTTTGACCCCAACAATTTGAAGAGCTCGGTCTAGAATCGTCCCAGGAACCGAGCGTCTCGATCACTAATGATATTGTGCGGGACTCCCCAATACTTCACTACATTCTTCATCATCAGTCTGGCCGCCTCTTCTGCTGAACAGTGTAGGGGAGCAGCAATGAAAGTTGCATACTTTGAAAATCGATTGACCACCACGAGTATCGATCCAAGTCCCCCTACAGGTGGCAAGCTTGATATAAAGTCCAAGGAAATGCTCTCCCACGGCCTTTCTGGTACGGGCAACGGCTCCAAAAGTCCCACCGGCTTCCGTTGCTCCACCTTGTCTTGTTGGCAAGTAAGGCATGTTCGAACGTATTCCTCCACATCAATCCCCATCTTCGGCCAGTAGAAGGCCCTCTCCACGAGAGCCAACGTTCTGTGAATGCCCGGGTGTCCAGCCCAAAGGGAATCGTGACACTCTTTTAAGAGTTCACGCCTTAAATTGTCCACTCTGGGAACATAGACCCTATTCCCTTTCGTGTAAACAAGTCCCTCCTGGACCCAAAATCGTCGTGCCTTGCCTTCTTTGATGAGCTGCATCAGGATAACTGCCTGGGGATCACTATACAGTCCATTCTTGATCCGGGAGAGGAAGTTGGAGTGCAATTGACTTGCTTGGCCTCTGCCCTCCAGTTGTGCAGCATTCACGCATTCCACCTTCCGACTCAGCGCATCGGCCACGACATTCGCCTTCCCAGGCTTGTACTCCATCGCCATATCAAATTCAGCCAGGAAGTCCTGCCACCGTGCCTGCTTTGGGGAGAGCTTCTTCTGAGTTTGGAAATAGCTCAGGGCGATGTTGTCTGTCCTCAGCACAAATCGCGACCCGAGGAGGTAGTGTCGCCAAACTCGCAGACAGTGGATCACTGCTGTCATCTCCTTCTCATACACTGGATACCGCCTCTCGGTCTCGTTGAGTTTGCGGCTCTCGTAGGCCACCGGATGACCTTCCTGCATGAGTACTCCCCCAATAGTGAAGTCCGAAGCATCTGTATGGACTTCAAAGGGCTCTCCATAGTTTGGCAATTTGAGCACTGGTTCTTCTAGAACAGCAGCCTTCAGATCTTGGAATGCTCTCTCACATTTGTCAGACCACTTCCAAGGCTGCTCCTTCTTCAGCAACTCCGTCAGTGGGGTTGCCCACTTCGAATATCCCGCAATGAAGCGTCGATAGTAGTTGACGAAACCAAGGAAGGATCTCAACTCTAGCACCTTCTTTGGAGTTCGCCATTCCGCAACTGCTTGCACCTTCGACTTATCCATCCGAATGGAGCCATCACCGATTCGATGCCCCAAGAATAGGATCTCAGTCTTAGCAAAGTAGCATTTCTTCCTTTTTACGAACAGAGTGTTCTCCCTGAGAACCTTGAAAATCGTCCGAAGGTGCTTGACGTGCTCCTCGAGCGTTTGGCTGTAGACGGCGATATCGTCCAAGTAGACGACCACAAACTTATCCAAATACTTCTTGAATAGTTGGTTCATGAGAGTACAGAATGTGGCCGGAGCGTTGGTCAAGCCGAAAGGCATCACCAAAAACTCAAACGCTCCATACCTGGTCACACAGGTAGTCTTTGCTTCGTCGCCTTCAGCAATGCGCACCTGCCAATACCCCGACCGAAGGTCGAGTTTTGAGAAATACTTTGCCTTGCCCAATTGATCGAACAAGTCCGCAATGAGCGGGATGGGATACTTGTTCTTCATTGTTACTTTGTTGAGGGATCGGTAGTCGACGCATAATCGGAGGCTCCCATCTTGTTTCTTCTGGAAGAGAACTGGAGCTCCGAAAGGTGCTTTAGAGCTGCGGATGAGACCACCGCTTAGCAGTTCACCCAACTGCTTTCTGAGTTCTGCCAACTCTGGTGGAGGCATGCGGTAGGGTGGTCTTGCTGGAGGCTTTACTCCTGGCTCCAGCTCGATACTGTGATCCACGCCTCTACGTGGTGGAAGAGTCTTCGGCAACTCGGGTGGCATGACGTCTTTGAACTCTTTCAGGACGTTCGCCACCACAGCAGGTTCTTGAATGGCCCTCGCGACCACGCCTGCGCGGTCACCCCGCCTGCGTCGTGCTCCTTGGCTCCATGTTCCCGAGATAGACCAGTGCCGCCAGTACGCCCGCGTCGTGCCCCTCGGCTCCATAAACCCCGAGACACGTCTGCACGGCCAACCCGTCCGCGCCGGACACCTCGGCCATGTTCACCGCCGAGTCTGCCTTAGTGTCACGACCTTAGCTGGAATTGCCTAAGGCGTGAGGCACCCTTGCGGCCAAAGACGCGAACTTAGCTTGCGTTGCCTAAGTCGCGAGTCACCCTTGTGGCAAAGACGCGAACTTAGCTTGCGTTGCCTAAGTCGCGCTTCGCCCTTGCGATCTTGCTCCGCAAGGATCAGCCACTTTGTAACCTCTCGCAGGTCCCGAAGGACCTGTAAAAGAGAAAGAAAGTTAGATCGAAAGAACGAGCAACAGACAAGTCCCGAAGGCTCGCGAAAAGGGAAGCTTTACAAGCAATTCGTCGAACACCTTGTGTGCACAAGAGAAAAGAGGGGGAAGGAGAAAACAAGGCTTTCAAGGATGAACGAACAGCTGCAAGCCCACAAACAGCCGCTCACCTGGTCCCGGGCGCGAAGACAAGTTCCCGTAGGGGTCACGTGCGAACTTGCGAAAGAGAGTTCAACGCCCGGTATATAACCGAAGCCCCATCCAGCCATGTGCCACCCGGGGAGTTCCTGGGGGCTGAGATGGCTGACCTTTTGGTGAGCGGAGGCAGTTCTCCGCTCACCTCCCGCGGCACGCGAAAACGGGCCGTTTTGAGCTGTTTTGGGGTTGTTTTGCTCGGTTCGGTGAGCGATCGCTTTGCAACACTACAGCTTGTTCAAACTTACATATTTACAAGCAAAATGACCCAAAACTAAGACAAAACGTGCTGTCAAGCAGCTGTACATGCAGGGGTGAGCGACGAACGGTTCGTTGAACGGAGTTGTTGTGGTTGCGCGACGACCGTTCGTGATATTCTCCCCCACTTAAACTGTCGACGCCCTCGTCGACGCTTGTTGGTAGTTGTTGATGACTTCCTCTTCATGTCGCAGGGCGTCTTCAGGCTCCCAACTGGCTTCAGTTCGGGGAAGCTTTCGCCACTTCACCAAGTACTCTGTTTGCTCCGCTCCGTTGGGTAGCTTCATCTTGCGATCCGCCAAAATGGTTTCCACTCGCTTCTCGTAGGAGGTCGTGATGGGAGGTAGCCGAGTGGGAACACTTCTGGAAGCATCTTGCGGATCCGAGTGGTAGGCTTTTAGGTTGCTGGCGTGAAGAACGTTGTGAATTTTGAACCACGCCGGCAGCTGCAACTTGTAAGACACATTGCCTACCCTACTGATAATAGGGAAGGGCCCTTCATACTTACGCACCAATCCTTTGTGGACTCTCTTCCTGAAGAATTGGAGTGATGCTGGTTGGAGCTTTACCAACACCAAATCGCCAACTTTGAACTCCTGTGGTCGCCTTCCCAAGTCTGCCCACTTCTTCATCCGTTTTGCCGCCTTCTCCAAGTAAGCCCGCGCAATATCTGAATTTCGATGCCACTCCTTTGCGAAATGATAGGCTGATGGACTGCTCCCAGTATACCCAATTGCCATAGAGTGCGGAGTCGACGGTTGTTGTCCTGTGATAATCTCGAAGGGGCTCTTGTTGGATGCAGAGCTCCGCTGCAAGTTGTAGGAGAATTGGGCAATGTCCAACAGCTTCACCCAATCTCGTTGATTGGCACTCACGTAGTGCCGAAGATATTGCTCCAAGAGCGAATTTATTCTTTCAGTCTGGCCATCCGTCTGGGGGTGGAGGCTTGTAGAGAAGTATAACTTTGACCCCAACAATTTGAAGAGCTCGGTCCAGAATCGTCCCAGGAACCGAGCGTCTCGATCACTAATGATATTGTGCGGGACTCCCCAATACTTCACTACATTCTTCATCATCAGTCTGGCCGCCTCTTCTGCTGAACAGTGTAGGGGAGCAGCAATGAAAGTTGCATACTTTGAAAACCGATCGACCATCACGAGTATCGATCCAAGTCCCCCTATAGGTGGCAAGCTTGATATGAAGTCCAAGGAAATGCTCTCCCACGGCCTTTCTGGTACGGGCAACGGCTCCAAAAGTCCCACCGGCTTCCGTTGCTCCACCTTGTCTTGTTGGCAAGTAAGGCATGTTCGAACGTATTCCTCCACATCAATCCCCATCTTCGGCTAGTAGAAGGCCCTCTCCACGAGAGCCAACGTTCTGTGAATGCCCGGGTGTCCAGCCCAAAGGGAATCGTGACACTCTTTTAAGAGTTCACGCCTTAAATTGTCCACTCTGGGAACATAGACCCTATTCCCTTTCGTGTAAACAAGTCCCTCCTGGACCCAAATCGTCGTGCCTTGCCTTCTTTGATGAGCTGCATCAGGATAACTGCCTGGGGATCACTATACAGTCCATTCTTGATCCGGGAGAGGAAGTTGGAGTGCAATTGACTTGCTTGGCCTCTGCCCTCCAGTTGTGCAGCATTCACGCATTCCACCTTCCGACTCAACGCATCGACCACGACATTCACCTTCCCAGGCTTGTACTCCATCGCCATATCAAATTCAGCCAGGAAGTCCTGCCATCGTGCCTGCTTTGGGGAGAGCTTCTTCTGAGTTTGGAAATAGCTCCGGGCGATGTTGTCTGTCCTCAGCACAAATCGCGACCCGAGGAGGTAGTATCGCCAAACTCGCAGACAGTGGATCACTGCTGTCATCTCCTTCTCATGCACTGGATACCGCCTCTCGGTCTCGTTGAGTTTGCGGCTCTCATAGGCCACCGGATGACCTTCCTGCATGAGTACTCCCCCAATAGTGAAGTCCGAAGCATCTGTATGGACTTCATAGGGCTCTCCATAGTTTGGCAATTTGAGCACTGGTTCTTCTAGAACAGCAGCCTTCAGATCTTGGAATGCTCTCTCACATTTGTCAGACCACTTCCAAGGCTGCTCCTTCTTCAGCAACTCCGTCAGTGGGGTTGCCCGCTTCGAATATCCCGCAATGAAGCGTCGATAGTAGTTGACGAAACCAAGGAAGGATCTCAACTCTGGCACCTTCTTTGGAGTTCGCCATTCCGCAACTGCTTGCACCTTCGACTTATCCATCCGAATGGAGCCATCACCGATTCGATGCCCCAAGAATAGGATCTCAGTCTGAGCAAAGTAGCATTTCTCCCTTTTTACGAATAGAGTGTTCTCCCTGAGAACCTTGAAAATCGTCCGAAGGTGCTTGACGTGCTCCTCGAGCGTTTGGCTGTAGACGACGATATCGTCCAAGTAGACGACCACGAACTTATCCAAATACTCCTTGAATAGTTGGTTCATGAGAGTACAGAATGTGGCCGGAGCGTTGGTCAAGCCGAAAGGCATCACCAAGAACTCAAACGCTCCATACCTGGTCACACAGGTAGTCTTTGCTTCGTCGCCTTCAGCAATGCGCACCTGCCAATACCCCGACCGAAGGTCGAGTTTTGAGAAATACTTTGCCTTGCCCAATTGATCGAACAAGTCTGCAATGAGCGGGATGGGATACTAGTTCTTCACTGTTACTTTGTTGAGGGCTCGGTAGTCGACGCATAATCGGAGGCTCCCATCTTGTTTCTTCTGGAAGAGAACTGGAGCTCCGAAAGGTGCTTTAGAGCTGCGGATGAGACCACCGCTTAGCAGTTCACCCAACTGCTTTCTGAGTTATGCCAACTCTGGTGGAGGCATGCGGTAGGGTGGTCTTGCTGGAGGCTTTACTCTTGGCTCCAGCTCGATACTGTGATCCACGCCTCTGCGTGGTGGAAGAGTCTTCGGCAACTCGGGTGGCATGACGTCTTTGAACTCTTTCAGGACGTTCGCCACCACAGCAGGTTCTTGAATGGCCTCCTCGTTGAGTGGCTCTAGCTTCATAGCAGCCACGAATGTCAACTCGCCTTTTCGCACCCCTTTCTTCAATTGTAACGCCGAAATGTGTTGGAGCTCCTTAGTTCCTCTCCGAGAGACGGGAACCACGCAGGGGTCATCGCCTCCCATCATACATAGGGAGTTCAGGAACGGCATCGGCACCAACTTTGCCGCGTGCATAAACTCCATTCCAAGAATCACTTGGAAGTCGTCCAGTGGCACGGCCATCATGTTGGTGTTCCCGCTCCAAGTCCCGATTTTGATGGGAACTCCCTTCGCCAACCCGGAGATTCGCTTGGCCTCCGAGTTCACTGCTTTCATTCGGCTTGGGCTCTTCTCCAAGATCAACCCAAGTCGCTGTGCTTCACGATCGGCTATGAAGTTGTGGGTAGCGCCCGTATCCACCATTGCACGGGTCGTTTGGCCGTTCAGCTTGATGTCTACATACATCAACTCACTACCCCCTGCTTTCTGTTGCTTTGTCTTGTTGTTCTCCCCCACTTGACCCCGCATAGCATTCAACAAACGCATTGCTCCCATTCGGGGTCCTTGCGACTCCTCATTGTCGCTGCTGGATTCTGAACTGCTCGAACTAAGAGCAACAGTTTTGCCCTTGTCCGATCGGGGAGGGTGGATGGAAGCCGTCAAAGCGTTGAGTGCATGTTTCTGTGGGCACTCCCTTACCATGTGCGGTCCTCCGCACAAAAAGCATCCTCCAGGTTTTGAGGCCTTGCCTTTCGAGTTCGGCCCTTTTTGGGAGCTCCTCTTCTTCTGTTCGCCCCCGAGCTCCTTCCCTCGAGAATGTTTTTGAGGGCGATTGCTTGAAGATTGTTTCCTTCTCGCTGGGTCTTCAGAGGAAACAAAGTCGGTGAGCCTTTCTGCAGCTGCAATTTCCCCGACCACATCGGTAATATTCCTTCGATTCAGCTCCTGTTGAGCCCATAGTTTCAAACCATCAAGGAAGCTGAACAACTTGTCCTTCTCTGACATGTCCTGTATGTCCAGCATTAGTGCAGAAAACTGCTTCATATAGTCTCGGATGGTGGTACTTTGGCGGAGTTGTCTCAACTTCCTTCTTGCGACGAACTCTGTGTTCTCCGGTAGGAACTGAGTTCTCAACTCCCGCTTCAAGTCCGCCCATGAGTCGACTCGACACCGACCTTGTTGGATCTCCTCCCAACGAGTTCGCCACCAAAGTTTCGCATCTCCGTTCAGATACATTGTTGCTATAGAAACTTTGGTATCTTCAGAATCGGGCCTCGTAGCTCGGAAGTATTGCTCCATGTCGAACAGAAAGTTCTCGAGCTCCTTGGCATCTCTGGCCCCTCCATATCCATGAGGCTCAGGTGCCCTCAAATTTTGTGGCGGTGCCGCGCGGGTGTTGCCTCCTCCTGCATTCAGTGTTCTTGTAAGCATGGCCACCTTTGCAGTGAGTTCCGCCACAACATCTTGTAAGTGTTGCACGGAGTCTTTGGTGTCGTCAGACAGTCGATCGACTAGGGCCTCGACCCTGTCGATCCTAGACTCCGCTTCCTCTTGCGAGCTCTCTACCCCAACAAGTCTTTGTTGGTCATGGTAAAGTTCCTCCAAGCTCGCTTCCAGAACATCCAGGCGGGTCTCCGCCGTCGTGAGTCTCTCCTTATGACTCTTCTTCCCAGTTAGCGCACCAGATTGTGCTTCCTCCGCTTGCGGAGAGTTGCCAACTTCTCGCTCGTCCTGTTCGCTGCCGCGCTCCTCTTGAGCGGCTCCAACAGCATGCGAGCGAGTGTGCACATGCAGCCCACCTGCGGCTGCTTGGGGCAAGGGTCCGGTTTGCCCCGTCTTGCTTGATTCGCCACGATGCTTTGCCATGGCGAAGTTGCGAAGTTCGTTCGCTGTTCGATCGAAGAGTTTGCCCGCTCTGATACCACAATGTCACGACCTTAGCTGGAATTGCCTAAGGCGTGAGGCACCCTTGCGGCCAAAGACGCGAACTTAGCTTGCGTTGCCTAAGTCGCGAGTCACCCTTGTGGCAAAGACGCGAACTTAGCTTGCGTTGCCTAAGTCGCGCTTCGCCCTTGCGATCTTGCTCCGCAAGGATCAGCCACTTTGTAACCTCTCGCAGGTCCCGAAGGACCTGTAAAAGAGAAAGAAAGTTAGATCGAAAGAACGAGCAACGGACAAGTCCCGAAGTCTCGCGAAAGGGGAAGCTTTACAAGCAATTCGTCGAACACCTTGTGTGCACAAGAGAAAAGAGGGGGAAGGAGAAAACAAGGCTTTCAAGGATGAACGAACAGCTGTAAGCCCACAAACAACCACTCACCTGGTCCCGGGCGCGAAGACAAGTTCCCGTAGGGGTCACGTGCGAACTTGCGAAAGAGAGTTCAACGCCCGGTATATAACCGAAGCCCCATCCAGCCATGTGCCACCCGGGGGGTTCCTGGGGGCTGAGATGGCTGACGTTTTGGTGAGCGGAGGCAGTTCTCCGCTCACCTCCCGCGGCACGCGAAAACGGGCCGTTTTGGGCTGTTTTGGGGTTGTTTTGCTCGGTTCGGTGAGCGATCGCTTTGCAACACTGGAGCTTGTTCGAACTTACATATTTACAAGCAAAATGACCCAAAACTAAGACAAAACATGCTGTCAAGCAGCTGTACATGCAGGGGTGAGCGACGAACGGTTCGTTGAACGGAGTTGTTGCGGTTGCGCGACGACCGTTCGTGACATTAGGGCGGCCCACCCACCTGGGTCTCGCCCCTCGGTCGCTGCCTGCCTGCACCGAGCACCTCTGCCGCTCGTTGCCGAGATCCACCTCGGCGCGGCCCGACCGCCTGTCGTGTTCCTCGGCCGCGTGGTGCCCGAGACCGCGTCCTCGCGTCCTGCCCGCCTGCGTCGTGCTACCCGGTCGCAATCACCCCGCCTGCGCAGCCACCCCGCCTGCGCAGTCACCCCGCCTGCGTTGTGCTCCTCGGCCCTCAGCCTTACGCCTCCCGAGATCACACCTGCGCGGTTCACCCGCCTGCGTTGTGCTCCTCGGCCCTCGGCCCTCGGCCTTAGGCCTCCCGAGATCACACCTGCGCGGTCACCCCGCCTGCGTTGTGCTCCTCGGCCTTCGGCCTTACGCCTCCCGATATCACACCTGCGCGGTCACCCCGCCTGCGTCGTGCTCCTCGGCCCCCCGGCTCTCGGGACACACCTGCGCGGTTCACCCGCTTGCGTCGAACTCCTCGGCCCCTGCACCCAAGACATACCTGCACGGTTTACCCGCCTGCGTCGCGCTCCTCGGCCCTTCGGCTTTACGCAACCCAAGACATACCTGTGCGGTTTACCCGCTTGCATCGCGCTCCTCGGCTCTTCGGCTTTACGCCCCCCAAGACATACTTGGCCGCTCCTCGGCTCTTCGGCTTTACGCCACCCAAGACATACTTGGTCGCTCCTCGGCTCTTCGGCTCTACGCCACCCAGGACACGCCTGCGCGGCTAGCCCGCCTGCGTCGTGCTCCTCTGCTCTTCGACTCTGCGCCACCCAGGACACGCCTGCGCGGCTAGCCCGCCTGCGTCGTGCTCCTCGCCCTCGCGGCTCCGTTCTCCCCGAAATGCGTCCGAAACCACACATGCTCCGTGCTCCTCGCCCTCGCGGCCCTCGGCTCTACAACTCCCGAAACCACACCTGCGCGGTCACCCCGCCTGCGCTGTGCTCCTCGGCTCCATTGCCCCCGAGTCCAACTCTGCTCGGCTTCCTGACTAAGTTGCGCACCTCGACCTCGTGCTGCTCGAGATGCGTTCGCGCGACCGGCTCGTCTGCGCCATGCCCCTCGGATCCGCATGAACAGCCTACCTGAAGTAAGAAGCCATGCATCGGACTCCCTACATGCAAAAACCGATGCATAGCTCCTTTCGGGGGGGGCATATGATAGGGACAAAAATGGCAGCGTGCCGACCCCTCCGGCCTCCTCCGCTCCTGGGACTCGGCCACGGACTGTTGCTCCGCGTGGGACGGCGTGGCCTGCGACGCTGCCACTGGCCGCGTCGTCAACGTCTCCCGCCCTGGCCTCTCCGCTGGGCCCGACTTCATCTCCGACGCCTCCATTGCCGGGAGGCTCTCGCTTGCCCTCGGCGACCTCTTCTCCCTCCGGTTGCTCGATCTCAGCAACCTCAAGCGGCTCGCCGGCCCCATTCCACCCGCCCTCGGCCGCCTCTCGAACACCTCCTCCTCGACTCCAACCAACTCACCGGTTGCATCCCCTCCGCGTTCGCAAACCTCACCCGACTATGAATGCTCTATTTTACGTCTTATATAAAACATAGTTTAATCGGGTTTCTTTGTGCGAAACTACTTTCAATATTTAACACTTTTTCTTGAAACCACACACCAAGAAGTGTTAAGGTTTCAAAAATCAATCTTTTAATGCACGATTTTGAACTCTTTTGAATGAAACCAAAAGAAACCGTTGTTGACATGTACACCCGTTTTACGTATGTCATCAATGTTTTAAAAACAATTGGTAGAAGTTTTTCGGATTTTGAACTTGTAAACAAGATTTTACATTCTCTTTCTAAAAATTGGAATTCAAAAGTAACTATGATAAAAGAAGCTAAAAATCTAAACAACTTACCACTTAAAGAACTAATTGATTCGTTAATGACATATGAAAATGGTGTACAATACACATGATGAACATGATGAACAAAACAACCTTTCAAAGAACATGAACGATTTGAGACATAGAACACAAGAAAACCACTTGAGCATAAGCTGAAGTGGTGATGAATTTGAACTTGTATAGAAATTTAAAAAGTTAATAAAACAAAAATTAAAGAATAAAAAAAACAGAATTCATCGCCTCACCTGGGCGCCATTCTGTCCGAGGAGGAGGGCAATAATGCTGACTCGACATGCGCTGACGTTATCCGCTCTCAGACAACGACTTCATCGTTGCTTGACCCCACGCGCTTGACCGAGGTAGAGGAGGACGACGACCGACCCTCGCCCATACCCTACGACATTTCGGTTCTCCACGTAACGTCAATAGCAATGTCAGACGCTACCAGCCTGCCCCTTGCAAGCGGGCACATCAGGGAACAGTAAGCTTACCTATAAATACCCTTACCTTCTGAATGGAAAAAGGGGACTGGAACTTCTACTTCTCCACCTAAAACCCTCTCCGCTTCCTTTAACTTGGTCGTCGGAGGGGTCAGGCCGAGCTTCCGACCCGACCTCCATGCAGGTATGAAGACGCCCGACCTCCCGCTGGGCTCCTGGCGTGGAGCCGCCTCCATGAGGACCCGACGACACCAGCACGCGACCACCCAGACGGTTCGTCGAAGCCCACCTAGGAGAGATCCCCTCGTCGACCGAGCCCGAACAAAGCCGCGTCGGCCCCCGAGGCCACGGCTTACAGTTGTTTACCACAACATTTTGGCGCTAGAAGGAGGGCTCGGAATGTCGGGTGATCACCCGAGCCGTGTCCCTCGGACGTAGACAGCTGAGTTCCACCTGCGTGGTTTGCCCGCCTGCGTCATGCTACTCGGTCGCTCGATGCCCAAGACCTCACCAGCGTGGCCTGTCCGCCTACATGGTGCTACTCGGTCGCTCGATGCCCAAGGCCACACCTGCGCACCCTACCCGCCTGCGTCGTGCTACTCGGTCGCATTATGCCCGAGACCACACCTGCGTGGTTTGCCCGCCCGCGTCGTGCTCCTCGGCCGCGTAATGCCCGAGACCACCAGCGCGGCCAGCCCGCCTGCGTCGTGCTCCTCGGCTTCTTGCTCCTGAGACACACGTGCGCGGCCAGCCCGCCTACGTCGTGCTCCTCGGCTTCCTGCTCCCGAGACACACCTACGTGGTTTGCCCGCCTGCGTCGTGCTACTCGATCGCTCGATGCCCGAGACCTCACCAGCGTGGCCTATCCGCCTACGTTGTGCTACTCGGTCGCTCAATGCCCAAGGCCACACTTGCGCGGCCTGCTCGCCTGCGTCGTGCTACTCGGTCGCACGATGCTAGAGACCACACCTGCGTGGTTTGCCCGCCTGCGCCGTGCCCCTCGGCCGCGTAATGCTCAAGACCACCAGCGCGGCCAGCCAGCCCGCTTGCGTCGTGCTCCTCGGCCGCGTAATGCCCGAGACCACCAGCGCGGCCAACCAGCCCGCCTACGTCGTGCTCCTCGGCTTCCTGCTCCCGAGACACACGTGCGCGGCCAGCCCGACTGCGTCATGATCCTCGGCTTCCTGCTCCCGAGACACACGTGCGTTGCCAGCCCGCCTGCGTCGTGCTCCTCGGCTTCCTGCTCCCGAGACACACCTGCGCGGTTTACCCGCCTGCGTCGTGCTCCTCGAGCCGTATCTTTCGGCTTGAGCCATATTGCTCGGTCGCAGACCGCCGAGTCCTACCTCAGCGCGGCCTTCCCGCCTGAACTGGATCCCACAGCCCGAGCCACATCCTTCGGGTTGAGCCATATCCCTCGATCGTAGACTGCCGAGTTCTATCTCAACGCGGCCTTCCCACCTGAGATGCATCCCTCGGCCTGGGTCATAGCTTCGACACGAGCCGTGTCCCTCGGACGTAGACTGCCGAGTTCCACCTCAGCGCGGCCTGCCCGCCTTCACCATATCCCTTGGCCTTCACCGTGTTACTCGATCGCTCGATGCTCGAGACCTCACCAGCGTGGCCAGCCCGCCTGCGTCGTGCTCCTCGGCTTCCTGCTCCCGAGACACACGTGCGCGTCCAGCCCGCCTGCGTCGTGCTCCTCGGCCTCCGCTAGAAGGAGGGCCCGAATGTCGAGGGATCGGCAGATCGACTTGGACGAAGCCACAACTGAGGGGTCACACCCGATCGGGGCTCCGGGGGAGCGCGCCCCGTAAGGAGAACCTTGAGATGAACACCCCGCCACGACCTCAGAACGCTTTTGGCGGTCATTTAACGACCCGAGCTTGTCGCCACCCGAGGGTCCCCCTACCGACCCATCATCGATGTCGTCCGAGGCCTTACAGGACCTCGCCTATCAAGTCCGGGCTTTGACAGGCATGGTGCAAACCATCATCCCACTAGTCGCTCGTCCGGAGCACCCGCCTGCGATCTAACCAGTGCGACAACAAGCGCTGCCTGTCCAGGCCCACACGCTACCTCCGGAGGTCCCGACTTCGCCTCGGGACCGATCGGCCTTGCTCGGGGATCGAGCGACGACAAACCCGAGAGGTTGCCCGGAACCCGAGGCATTGTCTTCGGATTCAACGGACTCCCTGCGAGCCCAGTTACGCTTCGTTAGTCAGCGACACGACAAAGTGTAGCAGGAGGTTCGTTGGTCAAGGGGGGAGCTCGGTGTGAACGCACAATAGGGGTCTCCGTTCACGCCCGAGATTCAAGGTCAGATAGTCCCCCCGAACTTCCAGCTCCCCTCTCTGGACGCATATGACGGCTCCACCGACCTAGCGGATCACGTGGCCACTTTCCGTGCCTAGACGGTGCTGTATGGGACCTCTGATGCTTTGATGTGCAGAGCGTTCCCCACAACTCTAAGAGGATCAGCTCGCACATGGTACAGCGGCCTGAAGACCTGGACGATCACCTCCTTTGATCAACTCGTCAGTGACTTCGAGTTCAGCTTCCTGGCTTACGCCCACCCGAAGCCGTCCGTTGTGCTGCTCCTCGGACTCAACCAAAGGGAGGGTGAGCCCCTCTCCAATTTTGTGAATCGCTTTACCACATAAATCTGGGGGTTGCCGAAAGCTCATCCCTCCC
Organism: Musa acuminata AAA Group; assembly: GCF_036884655.1. Taxonomy (NCBI): domain Eukaryota; kingdom Viridiplantae; phylum Streptophyta; class Magnoliopsida; order Zingiberales; family Musaceae; genus Musa; species Musa acuminata. Next base: position 1,369,034 of record NW_027021291.1, on the reverse strand, counting down.
TGTTAATACAGCCATTTATGATAGCCATGCGACCTTCCAGGTTCTTCTGGTCCCTCCTGGAGCAACCCACCACCGCGGTACCGATGATGCTCCAACGGGCCAACCAATACATCGCGGCGGAAGCCTGGATGGTCGGGAGGCGGGAGAAGCACAAGAGGATCAGGCCAAGCGCCACCCCACCATAAATGAGGCCTCCTCTTGAGCCAAGCTCCTCGGCCACAACCGGCCCGAGGTCACCTCTACGCGGCCTACCCGCCTGAGCTAAGCTCCTCGGCCATAGCCGGTCCGAGGCCTCATCCCGAGTTAAGCTCCTCGACCGCAACCGGTCCGAGGGCGCCTCCCGAGTTAAGCTCCTCGGCCGCATCAAGTCCAAGGCCACCTCTGCGCAGCCTGCCCGTCTGAGTCGCGTTCCTCGGCTGCATCTTGTCACGCCCCAAAAATATCCATGATATTAAAAATTTTTCATCATAACTAACCCAGGATCCAAACACACATTTGAGGTCACTAAGAAAACATTCAGATCAAAAATTTCACTTCTATAATCTACCAATTCATAACTCGGTGCAATTCATAAACATAGCACACATCACTCGATAATTCATACAATCTGAACTCGACTCATCAAAATAAAAACCACAATATAAATCCACAAGTGGGGAAAATCTATGCAGTCACCACAATCATCGATTTACCATAAGTTCATATCATTACACAAATTTAATTTAACATTCCAAAACCCTATACATGAGGGATCCTTTAACTTACACAAAATCCACAGGTTTAGATTCATAGTCACATTTCATTAGATGCAAGGTAGCTTATACACAACTACATATATGCTAACAAAAGTTCTGCCCAACGTCTTCTAAACTTTCCGCTGCCTCAGCCCATTCTTAACATTTAAGCAAGAGTTACGCTATCCTGAAAAATTTATCAACAAACGGGGTGAGCATAAAGAGCTCAGCAAGTGACTAACATATCCATATCAAAATAGTACAATTTCCAAAGAGATACAGTTTCAAAACACAAAGCAGAATATACGATTTCGTAGACATAATATCATTAGGAGCAGAATCACAATTGTCCTTTTAATCATACATATTTGGTTCCTGACAGATGGGGCATAGAGTAATTGGAGCATATCAGAAACAAAGGAAACATATCGGAGCTTATCAATGGCATATAAAATGTTCCAAAACACATCAACGACATATGGAACATTACGAAGCAAACTCAACAGTGAAGGAAACATTTCAGAGCATATCAAACTCATATGTCGTACAGAAGCTCAAACGTCGTCCTTGACGTTGCAATCATATCATACTTATCCAGAGCAGGAACAGAAATAACTCACCAAGACTCTGGATGTCATATCAAACATATAGAGGGTGTAGTGGGATCTCAGTCAGAATGTGATTCATCCATTTCTGAATGACCACCTGACAAAAGTCTCCCACGTCTGGGAGCTCCATCCACCCACGTCTAGGTGAAGTCAAAGGGGGCCGGCAGAGCATCGCAGGCTCTAAGCAATATCCCACATAGCGGGACCCCACATAGCGGGCAAATAAGCGCATACCAGAATATCCCACATAGCGGGACCCCACATAGCGGGCAAATCAGCGCATACCCTTTACCATTTCTGGCAAAGGTCCAGACAATCCCACACACCAGAGTACAAGAAGGCAGTTTCAACAAATTGCAGCATATAACGGAAGCACACGCGGAACAACCAAACGTACATGTGCCTTTTCAAAAACAATGTGATGCGAGGAACAAATCTCTCACAAAAGTATTCATTTTAGGGAAAGAATTGAAAGCAAGAGTGTACAGGGATTCCAAGCAATCATAACCAGCTCAATTCCAATAAGAAGGTTAGGCGAATTCAAGTATCCAAAGGAAATAGAACAGAATACGCGAAATCGACCAAAGCTCGATTTCGGACAGAATTCCAGTGGCACATCAAACAAATATTTCAGAATAACAAATATGCTCCAATACCCATAAGAAGGCTATGGTTGAACCATATATCAGTCTATATTCGGATGGAACAGATTTCATATGAAACAGGGCTCCCAACACAGAGTTACCTCTGATTTGGTAACATAAGGTCAAAATCACAATCACTGGTTTGCAGACTTTATAGGATCGGATTCAACAGACGATAGGGTGAGCAATTGAACTCCAAAATTTTCAAACTATATGTCAAAAGAGAGAATTTCAAGTCTAGTTTCAAATAAAATCAGTTTGGTACAAATCAGAATTTTCAACAGGGAGTTATAGGCGTTTTAGTTTCGAAAGGTCAGAAATCTTGAACTCTGTTTTACAGCGTCTATAGGCTCTTTTGAAACAAATTTTTGGGTAAGTATTCGGTGTCCAAAATCTACAAAATCGGTGTCAAAAGAAAGACATACGAGTCTAATTTCAAACAAAAATAGTTCCTGCCTGAATTCTCATTCTGTACTAAAACTTAGGGCCGAAACAGTGCTTAGGGGTCAGTTTACCGAAAACTTTCAGAATCCATAGTTCTATGTCCAAAGAGGAACATATCAGTTTCTAAATAAAAATCTTCCAATTTATTTTGAATCAACATAAAAACAGAGTCAAATACTTATGTAGGATGGGGTTAGAACACTTGCCTTTGCAAATTTTGACCCGAAGTAACAAGATTAAAGCAAAAACCCTAAAAGCCCCAAATTTTCTTTCTCTTCTCCTTCTTCTTCTTCTTCTTCTTCTTCTTTTCTTTCCCTGATCACCCACGAGCTGCCTCCTCTGCTTCCTTAACAACGAAGGCAGAGAGGCTTAAGCGGTGGAATTTATCATTTGGTGCATTTTGCAGTTTAGTCCTTGTTTTTATCATATTCACGATTAGGTCCTTAGGGTTTACATATAGGTCCTCAGATTCTTTCTTCTTTTTTTTTTGAACAGATCTCCCAAATCTTACAAATAGGTTACCTCTAATTCATACTCTATTTCTTTTGTCAATTAAAATAGATGCTTACATTATCACCAAAAGTTCATACGAACATTCGGAAATGAGAGGTGTTACACTCTCCCCCCCTTAAAAGAAAAATTTAGTCCTCTAAATTTATCGTACCTCTATTCGATGAAAAGACGAGGATACACCTTTTTCATTTCCTCTTCTAGCTCCCAAGTTGTCTCTTCTCCAGAATGATGTCTCCAATTTACTTGAACCAGTGGGATGACCCGATTCCTTAGGACTTTTTCTTTCTTATCAATAATCTGAATAGGCTCTTCCACATAGGATAAATCTTTATCGAATTCCACCAGCTCATACTTAATGAGGTGAGAAGGGTCATACATATACTTTCTAATCATCGAGACATGAAATATATCATGGACATGGCTCAATGCTGGTGGCAAGGCAATCCTGTAAGCGACAGAACCAACCCTCTCAAGAACCTCAAAAGGTCCAATAAATCTTGGGCTTAATTTTCCTTTCTTCCCAAACCTCATAATGCCTTTGGAAGGGGAGACTTTTAAGAATACAAAATCTCCGATTTCAAACTCAATATCTCGTCTTCTATTGTCAGCATAACTCTTTTGACGACTCTGAGCAGTTTTTAACCTTTTCCTTATTACTTGAATTTTCTCGGTAGTTTCTTGTACCTTGTCCGGTGCTAATAGCTTTCTGTCTCCAACTTCCTCCCAACATATAGGTGTTATGCACTTTCGCCCATATAGAGCTTCATAAGGAGCCATCTGAATACTTGAATGATAACTATTATTATACGTGAACTCAACAAGTGAAATATCCTTATCCCATTCACCTTTCCAATCCATAACATAGGCTCTAAGCAAATCCTCAAGTGTTTGAATTGTTCTTTCTGACTGACCATCAGTCTGAGGATGATATGCAGTACTAAACTTGACTTTAGTGCCCATCGACTCCTGCAATTTTCTCCAGAATCTAGAGAGAAATCTGGAGTCTCTATCAGAGATAATCTCCTTTGGAATACCATGAAGTCTTACTACTTCATTAACATATAAATCTGCAAGTCTATCAAGTGAATAAGTCATATTAATCGGTAGGAAATGCGCAGATTTTGTTAACCTATCAATGATAACCCAAATAGCATCATGCTTCCTCGAGGTTCTGGGTAGTCCTGAAACAAAATCCATAGTAATACATTCCCATTTCCATTCAGGAATAACTAAAGGTTGCAGCAACCCTCCAGGTCTTTGGTGTTCTACTTTGATTTGCTGACAAGTCAAACATTTAGAAACATATATTGCAATTTCTTTCTTCATGCCTTTCCACCAATAATGACTTCGAAGATCTCTATACATCTTAGTGCTCCCAGGGTGTAGGGTGTACTTTGAAGTATGACTTTCAGTTAGGATTTGATTCTTGATAACTAGTTCATTTGGTACACATACTCTCTCCCCAAATCTCAATAGGCCATCCTTTGAAATTTGAAATTGTGGCTTCAATCCCTTTTCTACTTCACTCCTCAAGTAGATTAAATGTGGATCTCGTAATTGTCCTTCCTTAATTTGTTGCATAAGATCAGACTGCACTTGAATGGAGGCTATCAGAATCATCGAGTCTTGCTCTTTTCTCAAAGCTTTCAAATCAAAATTTTCTTCTATTAGCTTCCATTGCTTCACGACCAGACTAGCCATAAAACTTGTAGATTTCCTACTAAGTGCATCAGCTACAACATTGGCCTTGCCTGGGTGATAACGGATGGCACAATCATAATCCTTCAGAAGTTCTATCCATCTTCGCTGCCTCATGTTCAACTCCTTCTGGGTGAAAATATATTTTAAACTCTTGTGATCAGTGAAAATTTCAAACTGTCGACCATACAAATAATGTCTCCAAATCTTTAGAGCAAAAATAATTGCTGCCAATTCTAAATCATGAGTTGGATAATTCAATTCATAACCTTTAAGTTGCCTAGAAGCATAAGCAATTACTCTCCCTTCCTGCATCAAAACACATCCTAGGCCCTTTCTTGAAGCATCAGTATAAACTACAAATCCCTCACTACCACTTGGAATAGTGAGAATAGGGGCACTAGTCAATCTTCTTTTTAACTCTTGAAAGCTTTGCTCACAATCATCACCCCATACAAATTTCATACTCTTCTTAGTGAGTTTGGTGAGAGGTTGAGCAATTCGAGTAAATCCCTCCACAAATCTCCTGTAATAACCTGCCATGCCCAAGAAACTTCTAATCTCTGTTACAATTGTTGGTACTTCCCATTCAACTACAGCTTCTATTTTCCTTGGATCAACAGATATGCCCTCCCCTGAAATCACATGGCCTAAGAAAGCAACTTCATTCAACCAAAATTCACATTTGCTGAACTTCGCATACAACTTCTTTTCTCTTAGTATGGACAACACATCTCTCAAGTGTTCCTCATGCTCCTGATTACTCTTTGAATACACCAATATGTCATCAATAAATACAATTACACAGATATCCAAGAGTGGTTGAAATATCCTATTCATTAGTTCCATAAAAGCTGCAGGGGCATTAGTCAAACCAAATGGCATCACCAAGAATTCATAATGACCATATCGAGTTCTGAAAGCTGTTTTTGAAATATCCTCCTCCTTGATCTTCAACTGATAGTAACCTGACCTCAGGTCAATCTTAGAGAATACTTGTGCACCCTGCAGTTGATCAAACAAATCATCAATTCTAGGTATGGGATACTTGTTTTTGATGGTCACCTGATTCAACTGTCTATAATCAATACAAAGCCTCAATGTTCCATCCTTCTTCTTCACTAATAGTACCGGAGCACCCCATGGGGATACACTGGGTCGTATGAAACCCTTGTCTAATAATTCTTGTATTTGCTTCTTTAATTCTTCTAACTCAAGTGGTGCCATTCTGTAGGGAGGCTTAGATATTGGGGTTGTACTGGGGACTAGATCAATAGCAAATTCACCCTCTCTATCTAGAGGTAAACCAGGCAAGTCATCAGGAAATACATCAGGAAACTCTTTAACCACTGAAATTTCATCTAAGTGGGTTTCCTGATTTGAATGCTCCTTTACACACACCATATAACAAAAACAACCTTTTTGCATAAGATGATAAGCTTGAAGTGCGGATATTAAGCAAGGAGGCAAATCATGCTTAATGCCCTCAAAGAAAAATATAGGCTGATCTGGTATGCAGAAAGTAATTATTTTTTTGTAACAATCAATACTAGCGTGATGAGAAGATAACCAATCCATGCCAAGTATAATATCAAAACCCTGGATCTCTAGGAGAATCAAATCAGCAAGGAATTCGTGGTCTCCTATAGAGATCAAACAAGATGGGTAGACCAAGTTTGTTGCCAATGAATCTCCAACAGCAGTTGTTACATATAACATATAATCCAGGGGTTTAGGTGGAATATCCAAGTGACAAGCAAAATATTTTGAAACAAACGATAAGTTGGAGCCGGGATCAAACAAAACTTTTGCATTTCTTTTAGAAACATGAAGAATACCTTCCACCACTGATTTAGAAGCTCTAGAATCTTGTTCAGTGATAGCGTACACTCTAGCATGGGCTGAGGGTCTAGGAGACAGTGGCTCTCTTTTCCTGTTCAGTGGGCAATCTTTTATTTGATGACCTAGCTTTCCACAATTAAAACATGCTCCAGTCACCCGAAAACACCGACTTGTCTCATGATTTAATCCGCATTTTTCACATAACTGAGTCCTCCCCCATGGTTTCCTTTTCTCAAATCCAGATGTCTTAAACCTAAAAAAAAAACATAATATTCTTAGTGATTCTCAAATCATGCTCTGATACCACCTCTGTCACGCCCCAAAAATATCCATGATATTAAAAATTTTTCATCATAACTAACCCAGGATCCAAACACACATTTGAGGTCACTAAGAAAACATTCAGATCAAAAATTTCACTTCTATAATCTACCAATTCATAACTCGGTGCAATTCATAAACATAGCACACATCACTCGATAATTCATACAATCTGAACTCGACTCATCAAAATAAAAACCACAATATAAATCCACAAGTGGGGAAAATCTATGCAGTCACCACAATCATCGATTTACCATAAGTTCATATCATTACACAAATTTAATTTAACATTCCAAAACCCTATACATGAGGGATCCTTTAACTTACACAAAATCCACAGGTTTAGATTCATAGTCACATTTCATTAGATGCAAGGTAGCTTATACACAACTACATATATGCTAACAAAAGTTCTGCCCAACGTCTTCTAAACTTTCCGCTGCCTCAGCCCATTCTTAACATTTAAGCAAGAGTTACGCTATCCTGAAAAATTTATCAACAAACGGGGTGAGCATAAAGAGCTCAGCAAGTGACTAACATATCCATATCAAAATAGTACAATTTCCAAAGAGATACAGTTTCAAAACACAAAGCAGAATATACGATTTCGTAGACATAATATCATTAGGAGCAGAATCACAATTGTCCTTTTAATCATACATATTTGGTTCCTGACAGATGGGGCATAGAGTAATTGGAGCATATCAGAAACAAAGGAAACATATCGGAGCTTATCAATGGCATATAAAATGTTCCAAAACACATCAACGACATATGGAACATTACGAAGCAAACTCAACAGTGAAGGAAACATTTCAGAGCATATCAAACTCATATGTCGTACAGAAGCTCAAACGTCGTCCTTGACGTTGCAATCATATCATACTTATCCAGAGCAGGAACAGAAATAACTCACCAAGACTCTGGATGTCATATCAAACATATAGAGGGTGTAGTGGGATCTCAGTCAGAATGTGATTCATCCATTTCTGAATGACCACCTGACAAAAGTCTCCCACGTCTGGGAGCTCCATCCACCCACGTCTAGGTGAAGTCAAAGGGGGCCGGCAGAGCATCGCAGGCTCTAAGCAATATCCCACATAGCGGGACCCCACATAGCGGGCAAATAAGCGCATACCAGAATATCCCACATAGCGGGACCCCACATAGCGGGCAAATCAGCGCATACCCTTTACCATTTCTGGCAAAGGTCCAGACAATCCCACACACCAGAGTACAAGAAGGCAGTTTCAACAAATTGCAGCATATAACGGAAGCACACGCGGAACAACCAAACGTACATGTGCCTTTTCAAAAACAATGTGATGCGAGGAACAAATCTCTCACAAAAGTATTCATTTTAGGGAAAGAATTGAAAGCAAGAGTGTACAGGGATTCCAAGCAATCATAACCAGCTCAATTCCAATAAGAAGGTTAGGCGAATTCAAGTATCCAAAGGAAATGGAACAGAATACGCGAAATCGACCAAAGCTCGATTTCGGACAGAATTCCAGTGGCACATCAAACAAATATTTCAGAATAACAAATATGCTCCAATACCCATAAGAAGGCTATGGTTGAACCATATATCAGTCTATATTCGGATGGAACAGATTTCATATGAAACAGGGCTCCCAACACAGAGTTACCTCTGATTTGGTAACATAAGGTCAAAATCACAATCACTGGTTTGCAGACTTTATAGGATCGGATTCAACAGACGATAGGGTGAGCAATTGAACTCCAAAATTTTCAAACTATATGTCAAAAGAGAGAATTTCAAGTCTAGTTTCAAATAAAATCAGTTTGGTACAAATCAGAATTTTCAACAGGGAGTTATAGGCGTTTTAGTTTCCAAAGGTCAGAAATCTTGAACTCTGTTTTACAGCGTCTATAGGCTCTTTTGAAACAAATTTTTGGGTAAGTATTCGGTGTCCAAAATCTACAAAATCGGTGTCAAAAGAAAGACATACGAGTCTAATTTCAAACAAAAATAGTTCCTGCCTGAATTCTCATTCTGTACTAAAACTTAGGGCCGAAACAGTGCTTAGGGGTCAGTTTACCGAAAACTTTCAGAATCCATAGTTCTATGTCCAAAGAGGAACATATCAGTTTCTAAATAAAAATCTTCCAATTTATTTTGAATCAACATAAAAACAGAGTCAAATACTTATGTAGGATGGGGTTAGAACACTTGCCTTTGCAAATTTTGACCCGAAGTAACAAGATTAAAGCAAAAACCCTAAAAGCCCCAAATTTTCTTTCTCTTCTCCTTCTTCTTCTTCTTCTTCTTCTTCTTTTCTTTCCCTGATCACCCACGAGCTGCCTCCTCTGCTTCCTTAACAACGAAGGCAGAGAGGCTTAAGCGGTGGAATTTGTCATTTGGTGCATTTTGCAGTTTAGTCCTTGTTTTTATCATATTCACGATTAGGTCCTTAGGGTTTACATATAGGTCCTCAGATTCTTTCTTCTTTTTTTTTTGAACAGATCTCCCAAATCTTACAAATAGGTTACCTCTAATTCATACTCTATTTCTTTTGTCAATTAAAATAGATGCTTACATTATCACCAAAAGTTCATACGAACATTCGGAAATGAGAGGTGTTACACATCTGCCCGAGACCACTACCTCAGCGTGGATCGCTTGAGTCGTGCTCCTCAGTTGCTTATTGCCCGAGACTGCGACCTTTACGCGGCCTGCCCACTTGAGTCACGCTCCTCGGCTTCATCTGCCCGGGACCACTACCTCAGCGTGGATCACCTGAGTCGTGCTCCTCGACTGCTTGCTGCCCGAGACCGCGACCTCTGCGCGGCTTGCCCGCCTGAGTCGCGCCCCTCGGCTACTTGTTGCCCGAGACCGCGACCTCTGCGCGGCTTGCCCACCTGAGTCGCGCTCCTCGGCTTCATCTGCCCGAAACCACTACCTCAGCGTGGATCGCTTGAGTCGTGTTCCTCGGCTGCTTGTTGCCCGAGACCGCGACCTCTGCGCGGCCTGCCCGCCTGAGTCGCGCTCCTCGGCTTCATATGCCTAAGACCACTCCCTCAGCGTGGATCGCCTGAGTCGTGCTCCTCGGCTGCTTGTTGCCCGAGACCGCGACCTCTGCGTGGCTTGCCCACCTGAGTCGCGCTCCTCGGCTTCATCTGCCCGAAACCACTACCTCAGCATGGATCGCCTGAGTCGTGCTCCTCGGTTGCTTGTTGCCCGAGAATGCGACCTGCCCGCCTGAGTCACACTCCTCTGCTTCATCTGCCCGAGACCACTACCTCAGTGTGGATCGCCTGAGTCGTGCTCCTCGGCTGCTTGTTGCCCGAGACCGCGACCTCTGCGCGGCCTGCCCGCTTGAGTCGCGCTCCTCGGCTTCATCTGCCCGAGACCACTACCTAAGCGTGGATCGCTTGAGTCGTGCTCCTCGGCTGCTTGCTGCCCGAGACCACGACTTCTGCGTGGCTTGCCCACCTGAGTCGTGCCCCTCGGCTGCTTGTTGCCCGAGACCATGACCTCTGCGCGGCTTGCCCGCCTGAGTCACGCTCCTCGGCCTCATCTGCCCGAAACCACTACCTCAGCGTGGATTGCCTGAGTTGTGCTCCTCGCCTGCTTGTTGCCCGAGACCGCGACCTCTGCGCGGCCTGCCCGCTTGAGTCGCGCTCCTTGGCTTCATCTGCCTGAGCCCACTACCGCAGCGTGGATCGCCCGAGTCGTGCTCCTCGGCTTCATCTGCCCGAAACCACTACCTCAGCGTGGATCACTTGAGTCGTGCTCCTCGGCTGCTTGTTGCCCGAGACCGCGACCTTTGCGCTGTTATGATCGAGAGCACTAAGAGGGGGGGGTGAATTAGTGCAGCGGAAATCTTACAGCGATTAAAAACCAAAAGCTGCGTTCGTTCAATAAAAACTATTATGATGCAAAAGCTAATTCTCAGTTTGTATCTAAGTGCAGTTTGCGTCTAAGCGCAGATTGCGTCTAAGCGCAGTTTGCGTCTAAACACAGTTTGCGTCTAAGCGCAGTTTGCGTCTAAGCGCAGTTTGCGTCTAAACACAGTTTGCGTCTAAGCGCAGTTTTGCGTCTAAGCGCAGTTTACGTCTAAACTCAGATTTACGTCTAAACGCAGTTTTACGTCTAAACGCAGATTTACGTCTAAACGCAGTTTTACGTTTAAACGCAGATTTACGTCTAAACTCAGATTTACGTCTAAACGCTGTTTTACGTCTAGACGCAGATTTACGTCTAAACTTTGAAACTCGTTTGTATACTCGCAGAAGGCAGTATGCAGTTGAAATCAAGACGTAAACGTGAACTGAGAACTGATGATTGTGAGAGGAAAGCCGATTTACGTCTAAATGCAGTTTTACGTCTAAATGTTGAAACTCGTTCGTAAAATTGTAGAGGACAGTTTGTAGTTATCAATAGGATCAAAATGTAAGTGTAAACTGCAAAGAAACTCTTTCGTAAAAGCACGGAAGACAGTTCTGCAGAATCAAACGTAAACGTAAACTGTAATGTACGAAAATACGAATTTACGTCTGAATGCAGATTCGGAAGAACAGCACTTAGAACTTGTTCGTGAAAGCGCAGAGAGCAGTAGTAATGAAGGAGGTTTGCAGTAATGATAAAGTGCTCAAAAATAAACGCAAACCAGAGATTTAGAGTGGTTCGGTCAGCCTTGACCTACTCCACTTTTGGCTTCCTCCACCGACGAGGTTGTCGACGTCAACTAGGGGCCTTCCTTCAATAGGCGAAGGCCAACTACCCTCTTACAGATTCACTCCTTTTGACGGGCTTAGGAGACAACCCTTTCAGATGTTTTCTCTCCTCTCTTTACAACTCAAACTTGAAGAACAGAAGGAGGAGGAAAACTAGCAGTTTTGAGCTCTAAGAACCACTGAAAAGATCAAGATTTCGGGTAAGTTCTTTTGCTTTTCAGTGCTGAATGGGTGGGGTATTTATAGGCCCCAACCCAATTCAAATTTCGAGCTCAAAACGATCAAATCCCGGAATTCCGGGATCATGCGGTTGCACCTCTTGACTGGAGAGGTTGCACCGCCTGGCAGAGCTCGAAGACCGAGCTCAGGCGGTGCCACCTCTCTGTCAGGGAGGTTGCACCTCTCTGCCAGAGCTCGAAGACCGAGCTCAGGCGGTGCATCTCCTGGCCAGAGAGGTTGCACCTCTCTTCCAGAGCTCGATGACCGAGCTCGGTGATTGCATTGCCTGGCAGAGCTCGAAACTTGAGCTCTGGCGGTGCTACCTCTTGACAGAGGAGGTTGCACCGCCCAGTCTCGCTTGGAGACTGAGCCCTGGGCAGTTGCACCGCCTGGCTGGAGCGGTTGCACCTCCCAGTCTCGCTGGAAGACATAGCCTGGGCGGTGCTACCTCCAACCCTGGCGGTGGCACCTCTTTCACTATTCCAGCTCACTTGGTTTGGCTCCAAACTTGGTCCAAACCAGTCCGAACTTGGGCCTAATTGGCCCCTACTTGGGTTATAGGATTAACACCTAATCCTAACCCTAATTAACGTGCTAACTATGAATTTAAAGACATTTTCTAAGCTATTACAAAGTCCGCAAGTCAAGACTTCTTTTGGCGAGCTTCCGGCAAACTTCCGGCGGTCTTCCGATGAACTCTCGGAAACCATTCTGCGGACTCCCGGCAAGCTCCTAGACTTCACGATTTGTTCTTAGCGAGTTCCAACGAGCTTCTTCGGCAAGCTCCGATCTTTCTCGGCGAGCTCTGCGAACTCCCAACGAATCTTCGGACTTCCGTCGAACTCTCGAACTCGCAACAAATCCTTCGCGCTTGACTCCGACACTTTGTTTCGCTTTATGTCTTCATCGTTATCATAGTTAATCCTGCACAATTAAAACAAAACTTCGATCGAGACAATTAATCCTAAGCAATTAACCAAGTTGTCCGGCATGTCATTGGTCCCTCGACGCTTCGTCTGATTCTTCGGCGCATCGTCCTCTCCTGCGGCCTATTGCCCAATCGGCCAGTTGACTCCGCAACTCCGATATCCTTGGCACAATACCCGCTCTTCTTGGCCCGAAGCCTTCTGTCGATACGTCGACCGATCCACCGGCCCGACGTCCAATCTTCTGACATGTTCCTCCGGCACAACATGATTTTCCTGCTTTAATTGTCTCATCCTGATCAAAGCATCCTGCGTCACTCAAAACGCAGATTAAATCATAAACATATATCAAGTAGTTTCATCATCAAAATACGAGATTCAACAATCTCCCCCTTTTTGATGATGACAACCACTTGATGACGGAGTTAAACTTAACTCCCGGAGTTTAAACAAACTCCCCCTATCAATATGCCATATTGATAGAACCTTGAATTCAAACTGAATTCAAGTCATTGCAATATTCATCATGAATACTTGCAACACGTCAACATGAACATATGCATAAACTTATGCATCACATGTCATGTCATCAACATACTTCTCCCCCTTTGTCATCAACAAAAAGGAGAAGTATCACAATCAAGTGTGTGTGATATTGGTTCATCTCATTGCATGAAAATCATAATATCAAGTTTTATCATCATGCAAGTTTGCTAATATCAAATATCAACATGAAAAATTGCGATGTAAGCTTTTGATATCATAATGCAAACATTTCAAGTGTTTATCAATTATAGCAGTTCATCATATGGTAAGATATCAACGCGTAAAATTACGATACAAGTTCTTGATATCTTAACGCATGATGAAAACATGGCATAATACAAGTTTGGCAATCATAGCATCAATTCATATATCTCTTAATGATGCAAGCATTGCAAATATGGCAATCATATCAATTCATATATCTCTTGATGATGCAAGCCTAGCATCAGTGTTCATAGCATCAATTCATATATTTATCCCCCTTTGTCATCAACAAAACGGAGAACGATATAAGCAAATTTTAAGCATAAGTGCTTGTTGTTATGTATGTGAAATAAATCCTTGCAAGTAAAAACACTTTCATCCATATTCATCAAATCCATTTCTCAAATATTTTTCACATGATGTGTGTATGAGAGATGTATTTGCTAGTTAATTTCATATGTCAAAAATTAATGATATGAACTAAACTTGATATGGCATATGCTTGTTAAGTTTGGAAGAGAGTGAACTTGATATGTTAGACTCAAGAGAATCCGAAAATGAAATTTGACTCTTTCTTCCATTCGAACAAGGTTTTGCTATAGATATTCAATTACAATCATGAAGGTAAAGCATGCTTGTTATCATGGAAGTTTTGTATTCAAGCACATAATTTTCAACATGTAATTGTGTAAAATCATTATGCCAATCAAGTGATTCGATCATTCAATCAAGAAGGTTCGAAAAATAATTTTAACACGTTCAATCATTAGGACGTATTTTTGCCATAGTTTTTCAAATACAATCATAAAGATAAGACATGCTCATCATCATGGTAGTATGATAGCAAGTTTACCATATACAAGCTAGCAAAAAAAATTTCTACATTTTAAGGCCCGCAAGCTAGCAATTTTGAGATGTTCAAGAAACCAACTCTTGCTTCTTGATATATGCAAATTTGTCAAGTTTTGCTAGATGTGCAAGTTAGCATTTTTGCCTCTTGAGATAGGCAAGACAGCACATTTGCTTCTTTTGAGATAGCAACTTTTCGCTTCTCTTTAGACTACGAGCTAGCAATTTTTACGATGTACAAGTTTCACAATATACAAGCTAGCAAAAAGCTTCGAAAGCAAATGCAAGATAACTTTCTTGTGTAGGCTCATGATTATTGCTTCCTATTGTAATGTGCAAGTTGCAAGTCTTGCTTCTTGAGATATTCAAGATGGTGAAGTTCAAGAAGACAACTTTTGCTTCTTGAAATAAGCAAGTTAGCAATCTTTGCTACTTACGATAGGCAAGCTAGCAATCAAGTTTTTGCATCTTCTTGACTTGTGCAAACTAGCTATCTCCCCCTTTGTCATTGTCAACAAGGGAAAAACCCTTTACATCAATTTCTAAATCATGACAAAGGTAAGTAATCATTCTTATTTGTGCATCATTATAGTTTCAATGCACAAATTCATTAACATTACATTTCAAAAGATTTTATGCACGATACCGAAAAAATCAATAATCATCATGAGCATATCAAACATGATATTCAAGCATTCATGATATATCATTTTGGCAACATGATCATAGATATTCAAACGATGGTATCTAGAATTCATTACATCCTATTATGCATGATTATTAACTCCTCATTTGTATTTCATGCATTATTTCATTTCATCTCATAAGGAATATCAAGAAGAGTTATTGGATGATGAGATAAATATTTTATGAATACACATAATATCATAAGTGTTTCATGTATTCATATTATCACATGAAGCATATTATCATTTTTAAGATTCATAACATGAATAACGTTATATCTATTTCATCAAAATCAATTTCGAGATTCACATAATATCATGAAATCATTAATCTCGATAAGATGGGAAAAGCATTTTCTTTTTAAGTGATTCTTTTAACACATCATAAAAACAAGAAAAACTCATTCATAATTCAAGTGATTTACAAGATATTATAAATGAATTTATCACTTGTATTTCACCAAAATCGAGAACTCTAGAGATAGAAAATGATTGAAGCATTTAATCTGATTGAAGCATGATTCATATTTAAAGTGTAGCATTTGTCAAATCTGAAATCATCAACTATAACTTTAATATTTTCATTGCAACATTAAGCAAGGTTTCATTGAACATAATTTTGAATGATTCTTATAAATGCCTAAAACTTCTTTAGTTTTAATTTATATGATTGACTTTATAATAGCATGCTCAAATCTTTATTCTTATGTCAAAACCATATATCATATTTAATAAACAAAGACAATGAAAAATATCAAGCCTTCCAGACAAAAGCCATGTATCGTCATTGAAAAGCAATATGAAAATTATCAAAATATACATTCTTGCTTCTCAAGCACATAAATAAGATTAATCTCACTAGGTGTAAAATCAATAGATTTCTATCTTGCATTAACATAAGACATGCAATTTTCATTATCATTTTCAAAATTACAAGCATGATCATATTTTTGCATTTTTATTATTAAATTATTAAAAATATAATTTTCAAGAAAGAAAAAAAAGAAAAAAGAAAAATGCGTCATGAAAAGCATCATGTAATTTCGAAGTAAATTAAAGGCATTTTGATTACCTTAGCGTTGTAGGCTGTTAAGGCGTAGTTTGCCGCCTTGCTTTTGTTGACTTTCTCTTCTTCGGAGAAGCTCGATTCATCCCAATTTTTGTTCTTCTTCTTGCGTTTAAAGCAAGTAGTTCGATTCTTTTTGCTTTTTGATTTTCGTTTCATTTGTAGTTTAAGTTCACCATCACTTGAGCTTATGCTCGAGTGGTCTTCAAATGTTCTATGTCCCAAATCCTTCCTGTTCTTTGAAAGGTTGTTTTGTTCATCATTGTCCTCATCACTTGAGTCATCGCTCAAGTGGCATTCATTTGTCCAGAGTTCCAAATCCTTCCTGTTCTTTGGAAGGTGATTGTGTTCAACATGTTCATCATGTGCATTGTGCACCATTTCATATGTGATTAATGAACCAATTAGTTCTTCAAGTGGAAATTGGTTCAAGTTTTTCGATTCTTGAATAGCAGTTACTTTTGAATCCCAAGTTTTAGAAAGTGAGCGCAAAACTTTGTTAACGAGTTCAAAATCCGAAAAGCTTTTACCAAGTGATTTTAAACCATTGACGACATCCGTAAAACGGGTGTACATGTCAACAACGGTTTCGCTTGGTTTCATATGAAAAAGCTCGAAATCATGCAGTAAAATATTAACTTTCGAGTCTTTGACTCTACTAGTTCCCTCGTGCGTGATTTCAAGAGTGCGCCAAATATCGAAAGCCGTTTCGCACAAAGAAACCCGATTGAACTCATTTTTGTCCAAAGCGCAAAATAAGGCATTCATAGCCTTTGCGTTTAAAGAAAAATACTTCTTCTCCAAATCCGACCATTCGTTCGTCGGTTTAGAGGGAAGTTGAAAGCTGTTTTCAACGATATTCCATAAATCCAGATTTAGAGAAATCAAGAAAACTCTCATTCGAGTTTTCCAATAAGTATAGTCCAATCCGTTAAAGAATGGTGGACGAAAGACCGAAAAGCCCTCTTGAAGAGCCATTTCTCTCGGGTGTAAATCCGAAATGAGAAATACCCCGCTCTGATACCAATTGTTAGGATCGAGAGCACTAAGAGGGGGGGGTGAATTAGTGCAGCGGAAATCTTACAGCGATTAAAAACCAAAAGCTGCGTTCGTTCAATAAAAACTATTATGATGCAAAAGCTAATTCTCAGTTTGTATCTAAGTGCAGTTTGCGTCTAAGCGCAGATTGCGTCTAAGCGCAGTTTGCGTCTAAACACAGTTTGCGTCTAAGCGCAGTTTGCGTCTAAACACAGTTTGCGTCTAAGCGCAGTTTTGCGTCTAAGCGCAGTTTACGTCTAAACTCAGATTTACGTCTAAACACAGTTTTACGTCTAAACGCAGATTTACGTCTAAACGCAGTTTTACGTCTAAACGCAGATTTACGTCTAAACTCAGATTTACGTCTAAACGCTGTTTTACGTCTAGACGCAGATTTACGTCTAAACTTTGAAACTCGTTTGTATACTCGCAGAAGGCAGTATGCAGTTGAAATCAAGACGTAAACGTGAACTGAGAACTGATGATTGTGAGAGGAAAGCCGATTTACGTCTAAATGCAGTTTTACGTCTAAATGTTGAAACTCGTTCGTAAAATTGTAGAGGACAGTTTGCAGTTATCAATAGGATCAAAATGTAAGTGTAAACTACAAAGAAACTCTTTCGTAAAAGCACGGAAGACAGTTCTGCAGAATCAAACGTAAACGTAAACTGTAATGTACGAAAATACGAATTTACGTCTGAATGCAGATTCGGAAGAACAGCACTTAGAACTTGTTCGTGAAAGCGCAGAGAGCAGTAGTAATGAAGGAGGTTTGCAGTAATGATAAAGTGCTCAAAAATAAACGCAAACCAGAGATTTAGAGTGGTTCGGTCAGCCTTGACCTACTCCACTTTTGGCTTCCTCCACCGACGAGGTTGCCGACGTCAACTAGGGGCCTTCCTTCAATAGGCGAAGGCCAACTACCCTCTTACAGATTCACTCCTTTTGACGGGCTTAGGAGACAACCCTTTCACATGTTTTCTCTCCTCTCTTTACAACTCAAACTTGAAGAACAGAAGGAGGAGGAAAACTAGCAGTTTTGAGCTCTAAGAACCACTGAAAAGATCAAGATTTCGGGTAAGTTCTTTTGCTTTTCAGTGCTGAATGGGTGGGGTATTTATAGGCCCCAACCCAATTCAAATTTCGAGCTCAAAACGATCAAATCCCGGAATTCCGGGATCAGGCGGTTGCACCTCTTGACTGGAGAGGTTGCACCGCCTGGCAGAGCTCGAAGACCGAGCTCAGGCGGTGCCACCTCTCTGTCAGGGAGGTTGCACCTCTCTGCCAGAGCTCGAAGACCGAGCTCAGGCGGTGCATCTCCTGGCCAGAGAGGTTGCACCTCTCTTCCAGAGCTCGATGACCGAGCTCGGTGATTGCATTGCCTGGCAGAGCTCGAAACTTGAGCTCTGGCGGTGCTACCTCTTGACAGAGGAGGTTGCACCGCCCAGTCTCGCTTGGAGACTGAGCCCTGGGCGGTTGCACCGCCTGGCTGGAGCGGTTGCACCTCCCAGTCTCGCTGGAAGACATAGCCTGGGCGGTGCTACCTCCAACCCTGGCGGTGGCACCTCTTTCACTATTCCAGCTCACTTGGTTTGGCTCCAAACTTGGTCCAAACCAGTCCGAACTTGGGCCTAATTGGCCCCTACTTGGGTTATAGGATTAACACCTAATCCTAACCCTAATTAACGTGCTAACTATGAATTTAAAGACATTTTCTAAGCTATTACAAAGTCCGCAAGTCAAGACTTCTTTTGGCGAGCTTCCGGCAAACTTCCGGCGGTCTTCCGATGAACTCTCGGAAACCATTCTGCGGACTCCCGGCAAGCTCCTAGACTTCACGATTTGTTCTTAGCGAGTTCCAACGAGCTTCTTCGGCAAGCTCCGATCTTTCTCGGCGAGCTCCGCGAACTCCCAACGAATCTTCGGACTTCCGTCGAACTCTCGAACTCGCAACAAATCCTTCGCGCTTGACTCCGACACTTTGTTTCGCTTTATGTCTTCATAGTTATCATAGTTAATCCTGCACAATTAAAACAAAACTTCGATCGAGACAATTAATCCTAAGCAATTAACCAAGTTGTCCGGCATGTCATTGGTCCCTCGACGCTTCGTCTGATTCTTCGGCGCATCGTCCTCTCCTGCGGCCTATTGCCCAATCGGCCAGTTGACTCCGCAACTCCGATATCCTTGGCACAATACCCGCTCTTCTTGGCCCGAAGCCTTCTGTCGATACGTCGACCGATCCACCGGCCCGACGTCCAATCTTCTGACATGTTCCTCCGGCACAACATGATTTTCCTGCTTTAATTGTCTCATCCTGATCAAAGCATCATGCGTCACTCAAAACGCAGATTAAATCATAAACATATATCAAGTAGTTTCATCATCAAAATACGAGATTCAACATGCGCGGCCTGCCCGCCTGAGTCGGGCTCCTCGGCTTCATCTGCCCGAGACCACTACCTAAGCGTGGATCGCTTGAGTCGTGCTCCTCGGCTCCATGCCGCCCGAGACCACACCTGCGCGGCCAGCCCGCCTGTGTCGTGCTCCTCGACTCCATAACGCCTGAGACCACACCTGCGCGGCCAACTCGCCTGCGTCATGCTCCTCGGCTCCAAGCAGCCCGAGTCCCATCTCTGCGCAGCCTGCTTGCCCGAGCATGTACCTCGACTGCACGTCGCTCGAGACTACCGCGGCACGCCTAGCCCGCCTTACTCTCTAAACTTGGGTCATACCCCAGGTAACGGATCGGCAACCGCACGATAAGAACAAATACAGAAAGCTGAAGCCATGCCTCAGACCCCCGTTATAACAACCAACGCATAGCTTCTTTCGGGGGGGGAATATGATGAGGGTAAAAATGGCGATCAGTCTCAGGACAACGTCAACTGCTCCAAATGACGTCACGCACCTCGGAACTGATCAGAACGTCGACCGAGGCACATTAACATCCTGCAAAAGCCAAGTCCAACACGCTACGCTACCGCTTCTATCAGACGCTGAGCTAAGCTCCTCGGCCACAACCGGCCCGAGGTCGCCTCTGCGCGGCCTACCCGCCTGAGCTAAGCTCCTTGGCCATAGCCGGTCCGAGGCCTCCTTCCGAGTTAAGCTCCTTGACCGCAACCAGTCCGAGGCCGCCTCCCGAGTTAAGCTCCTCGGCCGCATCAAGTCCGAGGCCACCTTTGCGCAGCCTGCCCGTCTGAGTCGCGCTCCTCGGCTGCATCTGCCCGAGACCACTACCTCAGCATGGATCGCTTGAGTCGTGCTCCCCGGTTGCTTGTTGCCCGAGACTGCAACCTTTGCGTGGCCTGCCCACTTGAGTCGCGCTCCTCGACTTCATCTGCCCGGGACCACTACCTCAGCGTGGATCGCCTGAGTCGTGCTCCTCGACTGCTTGCTGCCCGAGACCGCGACCTCTGCGCGGCTTGCCCGCCTGAGTCGCGCCCCTCGACTATTTGTTGCCCGAGACCGCAACCTCTGCACGACTTGTCCACCTGAGTCGCGCTCCTCGGCTTCATCTGCTCGAAACCCCTACCTCAGCGTGGATCGCTTGAGTCGTGCTCCTCGGCTGCTTGTTGCCCGAGACCGCGACCTCTGCGCGGCCTGCCCGCCTGAGTCGCGCTCCTCGGCTTCATATGCCTGAGACCACTACCTCAGCATGGATCGCCTGAGTCGTGCTCCTCGACTGCTTGCTGCCCGAGACCGCGACCTCTGCGCGGCTTGCCCGCCTGAGTCGCGCCCCTCGGCTGCTTGTTGCCCGAGACCGCGACCTCTGCGTGGCTTGCCCACCTGAGTCGCGCTCCTCGGCTTCATCTGCCCGAAACCACTACCTCAACGTGGATCGCTTGAGTCATGCTCCTCGGCTGCTTGTTGCCCGAGACCGCGACCTCTGCGAGGCCTGCCCGCCTGAGTCGTGCTCCTCGGCTGCTTGTTGCCCGAGATCGCGACCTCTACGTGGCTTGCCCGCCTGAGTCGCGCTCCTCGGCTTCATCTGCCCGAAACCACTACCTCAGCGTGGATCGCCTGAGTCGTGCTCCTCGGCTGCTTGTTGCCCTAGATCGCGACCTGCCTGCCTGAGTCACGCTCCTCTGCTTCATCTGCCCGAGACCACTACCTCAGTTTGGATCGCCTGAGTCGTGCTCCTCGGTTGCTTGTTGCCTGAGACCGCGACCTCTGCGCGGCCTGCCCGCCTGAGTCGCGCTCCTCGGCTTCATCTGCCCGAGACCACTACCTAAGCGTGGATCGCTTGAGTCGTGCTCCTCGGCTGCTTGCTGCCCGAGACCACGACCTCTACGTGGCTTGCCTGCCTGAGTCGCGCCCCTCGGCTGCTTGTTGCCCGAGACCGTGACCTCTGCGCGGCTTGCCCGCCTAAGTCGCGCTCCTCGGCCTCATCTGCCCAAAACCACTACCTCAGCGTGGATCGCCTGAGTCGTGCTCCTCAGCTGCTTGTTGCCCGAGACCGCGACCTCTGCGCGGCCTGCCCGCTTGAGTCGCGCTCCTCGGCTTCATCTGCTCGAGCCCACTACCACAGCGTGGATCGCTTGAGTCGTGCTCCTCGGCTTCATCTGCCCGAGACCACTACCTAAGCGTGGATCGCCTGAGTCGTGCTCCTCGGCTCCATGCCGCCCGAGACCACACCTGCGCGGCCAGCCCGCCTGCGTCGTGCTCCTCGACTCCATGCCGCCCGAGACCACACCTGCGCGGCCAACTCGCCTGCGTCATGCTCCTCGGCTCCAAGCAACCCGAGTCCCATCTCTGCGCAGCCTGCTTGCGCGAGCATGTACCTCGACTGCACGTCGCTCGAGACTACCGCGGCACGCCTAGCCCGCCTTACTCTCTAAACTTGGGTCATACCCCAGGTAACGGATCGGCAACCGCACGATAAGAACGAATACAGAAAGCTGAAGCCATGCCTCAGACCCCCGTTATAACGACCGACGCATAGCTTCTTTCGGGGGGGGGGGGAATATGATGAGGGTAAAAATGGCGATCAGTCTCAGGACAACGTCAACTGCTCCAAATGATGTCACGCGCCTCGGAACTTATCAGAACGTCGATCGAGGCACATTAACATCCTGCAAAAGCCAAGTCCAACACGCTATGCCATCGCTGCTATCAGATGCTACCAGGAGTACGGTCCCGCTCCCGGCGAGCGAGCACATCAAGCAACGATAACCTTCCTTATAAAATCCTCGCACTAAGCAGAAGGAAATAAGAGGGAGGAAGATGAGACAAACATCCCACTATACCTCGACTAACTTGATCGTCGGAGGGGTCGGGCCGCACTCTCCCGACCCGACATGTGTGCAGGTACGAAGGCGGAGCCCTCCACCAAACGCCCAGGAGCCGAGCCCCCTTCCCGAAGGAAACAGCGACCCGTCGACGCTCGGACCACCCAAGCGCGATCGCCTCGGTAGCCCCCAGGGTCATCCAACGCGACCCACGATCATTCGGACTCGAACCAAACCGCATCGGCCCCGAGGCCACGGCTTAAAATTGTTTACACTAACACTTGGTTAGGTTCAATTTGAACACCTCTACCATTTATGGCTTGCACAATATTTTTCTAATAATATATTTACAAATATGTGTACCAAATCTAAATCTATGTTTATATAAGAGGACCTCGATAAAATGAATATTCTTTATGTTTTTATTTTCATCACAAGTAAATTTGATTAGGTTTTGCACTAATCTCCAATCTCCATCCGATGTTTAAGAGCGGCAGAAGTCGTGAGATTGTTAAGAAGAACCGTTTAATTCAAAATTATATATCATGGTCTACATCGACTCAAAATATTTATCATGGTATTAAGTTTCAATTATATATTGATACGATATTTAAGCTTTTTTTTCACTTAAGTTCAGTTTACGATCATTCAAACAAAAATCCTATTTATCATGTCATATCGTGACAAATCTGAATTTTAATGTCACTCTAGTGTTTAACTGGTTGACAGCGTTGCTTTTGCATTAGAGAAACCGTCGAAGAAAGGCTGCTGCTTTGAACGACATAGAAACAAGAATACCAATGCACAACTTTATGGCATCGTGTTTTGCTGCGTCTAACTGTGCCCTTAATGCAAGGATTTCCTGGAAAATTTACAAAGATACACCAAATATAGACATACTAAACCAAAAACTACGGACAGAATTATCAGTAATTTTTTTTCTCCTTGATCTAGGAAACTTACCCTGTCGAGTTTGGTAATAAGTTCTGTGGTTTCTGCACTTTGTTTCGCTAACTCGTCACGTAACTCGTCACATATGCACCTAAACAATTAGAAAAAAGAAGTTAAAAGTAAAGCTACTACATTCATCCGGTACAGTACATTAAAAATGAAAGCTACTTGCAATAAGCACATACATAATCATTGATCGATGCTACTGATGGTAGTCCTATTTGTTTGTTCCAGGCATAACAAAGGTGATAAAAAATGAACAAACTCAAATGAAACATTGGATCAACATTAGCACAGTGATCTAGCAACACTCAGACCAGAACGTCATGATGATAAATCAGAATTCAAATCAACATGAACTCTGGTTTTTTGTTACCTACAATTTGAACACCTCTACCATTTATGGCTTAAAATTCCATGCTTTGATGACCAAGCTTGTTGAAACTGCTAATTTCAAATATGGCATGATAAAGTTCAACATGTTCACAAGTACTTTAGGGTGTCTTCATCAAAAATTTCTGAAAAGTTCCTTTGGGAAGAATATTCATGGAAATGATTGCAAATGCATGCGATATGTCTAATCATAAAAGGTCTGTTAACTTCAAAGTGATTATCTGATCAAATAAGTGTTTAGTAAAACAACTTCTTAACAAATATCGGTAGCAGCAAAGCTACTGACATTGGTGGAAATGGCAGTGGAAAAAATACACACTAATTGTTCAATTTTTTCAAGCTAGAAAAGTATCAATTCTGGAAGTCTGCCATAAATTTTTCATGCATTATGCGTCATTTGCAATATTAGCAGTTCTGGAAGTCTGCCATAAACATAGCTAGAAACACTTGTGGGTGCAATATTTGCTATACTAACAAAAAAGATGCTTGTTGATGCTACCACACAGACTTGTGATCAAATCTATCCAAACTAAATCAATAACTTAAACATAGATTGAAGTTTCTAGACTCATTTTAAACTATTCTCACAGTGGATGTACCGAAAACTCATGCCCAGTTTGTCAATTCACAATACAAATAACTAATATATAGTGAGCATTCAATTACTTAAACTGATATGAAAAAGGTCTCCTGTGATATTTCCGGATATATGAGAATTGAAATGTAGCAAAACAAGAAAAAGTGAAGTTATAGGAATCAAATAAAGGGGAAATAGAAAACTGACATGGGCTTCCCCATTACAGACTCATTGTCTTTTCTTTTCTCCGCTCATGTTTCCGGATAGGCCATGGAAACTTGCCAACCGATTAGGAATATCAACTTCTATTCTCCGCTCATGTTGAATTTTTTTGAAGAATTAACCAGATTCAGATATTTAAAAAGTAGTTAAAATTGCCATCTTTTGAAAATGCCTAATGATAATTCTAGTGCTAACCTTAGATTCCTTTATCCCTGTATAATTTTTAGCTAATTAAAAGCTCTCTACAACTACAAGTATGCACATAATCTCTGACACTGACGGAAAAGCATTTTAACAATGACACACTACGGAAAATAAAAATAAAAAAAGTATTTCTGATGAGCCCGCTCATTTTCATCATCTATTACCTTGCTTCCAAGGATTGAAAGCATATAGTGCTATTGCCCTACAGCCCGACGTACTTCTTTGTGATACAATTGAACGGTGTGTCACGGACAAACTTCGAAACAGGATGTTTGATGTAATGCTTACGTATGTCCGTGTCTTTCTATTTGTTTATGCTTTGCACAGCATATAGATGGACAACCAAAGGTTTAATAGTCTCATTTTAGTTGGGTTTGGTGGCCTCTTTAGGCTTGTAAATAAAGGTTGTGTCATGTAGACACGTGTGAGAGATTATTCGATCTGTAATGAACCATTTTACCCTTTTGTTGTGCAACTGTTCTGAGCTTATAAAGTCTATTTGTAATTTGCATTGTATATGAAGTGTTTTTCGGAAATGTTTGCTTGTGGATTCCGAGTGAGGCGTTTACTCTAACCCGTTTTCTCTTTTGTGGGTCCTAATGGATCATGGGAGGTTTCGGGGAGACTGACCTTTGCGGACGGACACGCAAGGGTGCCGCACGACTTAGGCAAAACTAGCTAAGTCTGTGACAGATGGTATCAGACCGGGACAAGCACCCATATAAACACCTGACATACAAATCTGGGGGACCAAGTGGGGTTGCGTTGAGGGCAGTCAGCACACGCGCGACCGTTTGGGAGAAAACGGGCATGGAGATGTAGGAAAAAGGAGTCGCTCGGAGGAGCGAGCATCTGAGACTGGCATTCGGAGGAATGACAAACCCTTCGCGCAAGAGGCACCACGAGGACAAGCAAGCTGGGAAGAATGTGAAGCGCACAAAGGTTCGAATGGCTGAGTTCGAGCTACGGCTCAACGTTGACAACAACACTTGATGGTGCTCAAGGCAAGTGAGGCGCTTGGTAAAGGATGAGACAATGCAAGGTGGAAAGAGTTGCTCAGCGATCGAAAGAGCTGTGCAAAGCTCACAGAGGTGAGAGGAATTGCTAACTCAAAGAATTCGGTGCTCATGTAAGGGCTTGCATGCGGATGATGGAATGTTCGTGGCCATCCCAAGGCGACCGAAACTCGGTGCCAAGGAGCATTGAAACTTTCTCTTCGGCATGTGAAGGATACGTCCGTGGAAGGCTAAAGTGTGCAGCAAGTTCAGCATGTTGCTAGGGCTTGAGTGATGCAGCGGGGGCTGTATTGACGTAGAGTCGCAATCTAGCAAGTGCGTTTGCAGGAGGCGGAACAATGCACAGTTTGTTCAGCAAATCGGAGTAGTCTAAGGGGATGGTGGTCTCCGAAACGAAGAGAGATGTTGCTACAATATGACAGTTATTTAGAAGGGATAGATCTCGGTTATCCGGAGGGAGAATCATGTGCAACAGATCGCACATGTTGAGGAGGAGTACCTCAAAAACAACAACTCCACGAAGCTCAATGGATCGAGCGAGCGATGAGGAGTCGTTGAATGATCTCACTTAAGAGAATGCATTGGTGGATGCATTGCGAGATCAAGTGAGAGAGCGATCTAAAGCAACATAAATGAAAGCACACTTGGGAGTAGATATGATGATCAGACTCAAGGAAGGGCTGACCCGAGGAATGGTGGGCGTGAGGGCCACCATCAACTCAATGCAAAACGAGGAGCGGAGCAACTTGGGTGTAACTTGGCGAAGTACCCAAGCCGTATGAAGTGAGCCGGCATAAAAGATGGAACATGGAGCGGAGGCACAAAGCTTTCCTTGGACAGAGGTCAAGGACATGAACTCTTGCAAAGGCAAGAGTAGGATTATGTTGTTCCATAGGTCATTCATTCTGACGGAGCGGACTCATCTTGTATGGTGCCAAAGACGAAAAAAGTTTATGGGCACATGCACCTTATCTCAGAGAAGCATTTGATGGAGGAACTAAGGCAACTCAACTTGCGGAGGCGAAGTTGGGTTCAGAATGCCTTGGCACGGGGCAAGAGGATGCGGAGGCAGGTAGTCTTGAAGAATATGCCACAGTGATGTCATTCAAGTTACTTGAAGGAAGCGATGTGCAGCGGAGATTGTGCTTGTAGGGGCAGAGGCCCAGAATCCAGACAATGGTGCACTAATTATAGCGAAGTTGGTGGACTTCGGGAGCTACTAGGCGATGGATTGTCCTAGAGCGATGCTTCAACTAAGTGTGACCCAAGAGCGGGTGGATGAAGGTCGATTGTCAAAGGAGCGAACAAAAACGAAAGTGGAGACCCTGCGATGTATTGGCAGAGGCTACACATAGAGGGTTCACAATTCAAGTTCATCCCACAATGATCAGAATGCAATGGAGATGTCACCAGGAGGCGACATGGTGCAGCGGATCGTGGTGGAAGCAGTTCGTGGCAATGCGATTCACACGACACAGTCCCGTGAGGGACTTTATCATACGGAGGTATGATCGGGAGCTACTGGGAGCTCCACTTCGGTGAACAACACGACGGTAAGAAGAGCTATGGATACAAGGAGTGAAGGCCATGGTACCGTAGAGGCAGGTCTTCCGTGCGTGCATCGAATTTTGAATCGGATGGTCATCAGCATATGGAGGCTGTGTACCACCGAGGGAAAAGTTCGAATGCAAGTACCAGTGAGTCCCATTGGGGGGACTTGATCATGCAGAGGTATGATCGAAACAACTGGAGAGTTGGACTGCTCTAGAGTCATATTCGCTTAAGGGAGCCCGACAAGCCAAAGGACAAGGTCGAGTAAGCGAACGTTACTACCAAGGAAGCTAAGGAGAACATAATCGGTGCAAATCCTACAACATGATGGCAAAAGCCATGCATGAGAGTTGCAGTCTGTCTTTCCATCAACCAAAAGGGATCTGCTTGGAGAACACAGAAGTGTTGAAGCAGGGAGTCGAAAGGGGCGAGGAAGCGACGATGAGTCCAGAGGGACTTAGCTACCAAAAATCAAGTATCAGTTAGAATGGAGGTGGACTCGGTGAAAAACCACATAAACATATCTACTGATCGTGAAGAAAATGGATGCAGATGCGAGGCGACGGATAGTAGGGCCATGGGCATGGTAGCGCCATGGTATCGCAGAGGCGGGACTTCCGTGAAAGTCATTGATCCCTTGCTCTCATGGAGGGAGAGCGCTTGGCCGTGAAAGGGGCCGAGGAGGTAGAGCATGCAGAGGCTAACTCCAAGTACCGAGATAAGGCTGAAGGGCAGAGGCCAAGGAACTTCGTAAGACCGGTGTCAATGAGCTTCTCATCGAGATAGCCGAAAGTAAAGGACTTCGGGTCATATAAGAGTGCAAGACTAAGGAACGAAGCAGGCAATACGCGGTACTGTACCTTTGCTACTCAGTGGAGTAGGCGGCAGGGTTGATGGAGAAGATGATACAATCCCAGAGGCGACCAAAACTATTAGAGACTTACTCCATGTTGGGGGTGAAAACTTCCTATATTCTAGAAGTTCGATGGTATTGAGAAGGTGAGTCACAGTAGTTAACTCAATGCAAGGAGTGCAAACACTTTGAGTGCTTCAGACGTGTGAGCAAAGAACATGCGAAGGCTAGTAACCAGCTCGATGCATGAAGTACAACAGTTGAGGAGGTGGGCGAAGTCAAGTAACCTTTGCCTTCTCAACTCTTAAGAGAATGGGCGAAACCGAGTACTCCAATTCTCTTATCTATCCAGCAGAGGAGCTCTGCACAGGTTCAAAGACCCTTCGAAGATAACGGAAGACAATAGTTGTCAAATCCTTACCAACGGTGATCAGTACTACTAAGAACAGATTATCCGCTTCATTTCCCAACAGAATGTCATCGAAAGCAGAAGTGATGCGAATATACTTGGAAGTGACAACTAAGTTAATGAAGAGTCAATGGACAAATTTTATGGAGGAAGGGACCCAAAACTTCAGAAAGTTTGGAGGCGATGCTCGTTAAAGCTCCAATAAGCATCCACCCAGTTCAAGCAGCATGAGGCATTTGAGAGACTAGCGCATAGTAAGGATGGTCTTTTCCTTCATCTGAAGGATCCGTAGGAATCAACAAGGATCAACACAACTCAGCCAACCCCACACCAGAGTCAAAGTCATTGGCAAGTTGAAACAGCATATCATATCAAAAGTTCGACTACTCAACAACAACAACGGAGAGCAACTGGGAGCCAAGAGGCGCATTGCAGCTAGAGCGGAAGATTGAAACCTCAACATAGGCGAGGAGTTGTAGTGTCCACAAAGGCTTCGACGAGGACGTCGAAGGGATGAGTGGGGGAGATTGTCACGGACAAACTTCGAAACAGGATGTTTGATATAATGCTTATGTATGTCCGTGTCTTTTTATTTGTTTATGCTTTGCACAGCATATAAAGAGACAACCAAAGGCCTAATAGTCCCATTTTAGTTGGGTTTGGTGGCCTCTTTAGGCTTGTAAATAAAGGTTGTGTCATGTGGACACGTGTGAGAGATTATTCGATCTGTAATGTACCATTTTATCCCTTTGTTGTGCAACTGTTCTAAGCTTGTAAAGTCTATTTGTAATTTGAATTGTCTATGAAGTGTTTTTCGGAAATGTTTACTTGTGGATCCCGAGTGAGACGTTTACTCTAACCCGTTTTCTCTTTTGTGGGTCCTAACGGATTATGGGAGGCTTCGGGGAGGCTGACTTTTGCGGACGGACACGCAAGGGTGCCGCACGACCAAGGATTGAAAGCATATAGTGCTATTGCCCTACTGCCCGACGTACTTCTTTGTGATACAACTGAATAGTGGGTGAGATGCAATCAAGTGGAGCAAACCTGCGAGCCCTTCATTTCCAACTTGAATTTCCAGATATTAGAATCTTGAATCATCTCACTCTGTGTTAAACATCACACACAACAAAATGTCAGCAAATGTGAACTACAAAGCAACAAAACCTAATAATACTCAAGAAACATAAAAAGAGGTCAAACCCTCTGCATCTCGGGCTTGGACACAAAGGACTGGGCGACACTCTCCAAGCTCTCATTCAAAACCTCCGTGATGGTCGATGTGATGGCCTCTGCTTGCTTCGACGGGACCCCTTCCTTCTCCAACCTCCAGACCTACACAAGCAAATACACAAATGTCAGCAAATGTGAACTACAAAGCAACAAAACCTAATAATACTCAAGAAACATAAAAAGAGGTCAAACCCTCTGCATCTCGGGCTTGGACACAAAGGACTGGGCGACGCTCTCCAAGCTCTCATTCAAAACCTCCGTGATGGTCGATGTGATGGCCTCTGCTTGCTTCGACGGGACCCCTTCCTTCTCCAACCTCCTGACCTACACAAGCAAAAACACAAATGTCAGCAAATGTGAACTACAAAGCAACAAAACCTAATAATACTCAAGAAACATAAAAAAAGGTCAGACCCTCTGCATCTCGGGCTTGGACACAAAGGACTGGGCGACACTCTCCAAGCTCTCATTCAAAACCTCCGTGATGGTCGATGCGATGGCCTCCGCTTGCTTCGACGGGGCCCCTTCCTTCTCCAACCTCCTGACCTACACAAGCAAAAACACAAACACCTGTAGCGCAACCGAGACCCCCTCCCATCAATCAAACACCGACAAGGTAGCGCAGTACCAGAGCGAGCGTGTCGATAAGGCAAGCCCTACTCCCGTTGCTCTTGACGAGTTGCGAAGAGAAGCGCTGCAGCAGCGACAAATTGGACCGAGGGCACCCGACTTGCGCCGCCGGCAGCCGCATCAGCGACCAGCAACGAAACCCTAACGCGGCGGCGCCTCTACTGCAGGTGATAGCCGCCGCAGACATCTGGATCGCGAAGTGAGAACTCGTCCGTCCGATTCGAGATCGAGGGGGATGAAAACGAAAAAAGGAATTATATTGTCGCGCCCGCTATCGACAGCCTTTCTTCTTCCTGTTGCTTAGGCCGCGAAGAGAAGGGTTTGATTTGGCTTCGAGGCCCCCTTGGCGCGATTGCTATGATGACGAAGACCGCGGAGCAGAGAGTTGGCAAGGCAAGCATCATAAGTTCATGTTCATAGCATCACACGTCTAATAATATTATTGTCATCCTTTTTTAGCTTATAATAAAAAATAATAATGCTGTCACAGTTGAACAAAGAAACTAATTAAAATAAAACATATTTCTCTATTATAATTAATTGATTGTATAAAATATTATGATCATATCTAATAAACATAATACAATAATTATCAACATGAATTGTAAAAAATGCGGTCATATCTAATAAAATTTTATTTTATTGGATTGTAAAAAATATTACCCTCATCTCTTATAAATATAAACAATAATTATCTACATATGGATCTTAGCAGATTTTAATAATTTTTAATATTAGTAAGATTGATGTAAATACTCTTAACTCGTCACTTAAATCTAACACTTTTTCAACAATTTTCATATAATTCATTTATCTTTCCCATCTTTCCTTTCTTCTTCTCGACTTAATTGAAACATAAATCATGATCAACCAAGTCCTCTTAGGTGTTTACATAAAAATAAGAAATATCTTATGAAAATATCATGGAATAAGGATTGATCATATTCATGGGGATTATGTAAATATCTCATTCAAAGTTCGAAACAATTATGACTTTTTCCGAGATTGGAGACGGTTACTAATTCATGATCTGACATGACATGATCAGAATGAAAACTTCATTCTCGATTCTGCGAGAATTTTTATTAAAGCGTTTCACTAGATGGTTAGGGAACATATGTAAGAGATAATTTTAAAATATTCAAAATTCTTAATGTGAGGTTGTAAGTAACAAAAAAAAAAAAAGTTACAAATAGTAATCTCCAAAGATAAGAGTATGAGTGGTAATTGAGGGGTTCTATTTAGTAAAATTATATTTTATGTTTTAAAAATAATTATATAAAGTAAGTGATTACCAATAGCAAAAAAAAAAAAAAATAGCAATCTCCATCTTTTATTATCATTAAATTTATTTATTTATTTATTATTTTTAATTTAAACTTCTTGAGCAATCCTCTACTTCTCCTCACTATCATCAATTGTCGCCCATACTTATATCATCTTAAATATTTCTAATTTTATCTTTTATTAAATATTGGTGAATAAATCTTTTTTCTCTTTTCTAACTTTCCCAATAATAGGCACCGATTCTCTCCTAATTATTCACACATATTTATATTATCTTAAATATACCTATTTTATATTTTATTAAATATTGGCAAATGAAAATATTTTTTTCTTTTCTAACTTTTCTAATAAGAGGGCAGCTTCAAAAATATAATAAGATTCTGAGGTGAATCCTGTATACCACTATTAAATCAATATCTTAGATTAAAAAAAACTATTGAATGATATTATTTTATATAAAAATATTTTTAATATAAAAAATTATCATTGATAAGCAGAAATATAACAAGAGTACAAATCTAAATTTACATAATCATAAAGAATTATTTTTGTTGCGACAAACAATTTTATTGTTATTAGTGTTGATAAGAAATTATTTTAGAATATGTCAGAATATATCCCTATGACAAGATCCATAATAATATTTTAACCCTGATAATGTACATAATACATTTATTCTTGTGTCAGACCTAAAATTTCTAAACTTATCACCAATTTATAATGCTCATTAATAAAGTCCATATTATAAAGAAGTTTCAATGGATAAACTTTACATGTTATCACTAGAAAAGTAAAATACATGCAACAGATGACAAAACTTTAAACTCGAGTGCTAAGTGCTCCAGCGCTGCTTACATTGGCCTTGTGGTTACTATCAGCAATGGCCAAACTCATATGCAGCATCTAGGTAGAATTGAGCTTATTAAAGATGGAATAGAAAGAAACAAAGTTCAAACAATCGCACCTGAGTTGTTAGTCAATAGAAGGTTTTACTTGGGTGGCTTGCGAGAAGGATACAAAATATCATCAATGTTTTCCTTTATTTAGTTCCCCACTTTGTTCAGGTTCGTAGCTACACCTGAGGCCACCACCCTAGCATTCTTTCTAAACCTACACATTGACAAAACTTTCAGCATTTCTTTACTCAGAGTTGGACATGGAATATGTATGAATAGAATTAAAACTAAATACTTTCTTGTCGAAGAATTCATCCACTGAATGCTAAGCTGGTTGGTGTGCGTGTGGCTCAGAATGTAGTGTAGTATCTACTTGATATCTTACAAGTGAATCCCTAGAAACGCAGTTCCATGATGACAGGCATTATAGAACTGGCGCAATCGAGAAATAATAGATCAGTGTTACTGAGATGGCACAGGGTATCTATTCGGTCAAAGAGAGGATCACTGTCAAATGACCAACCATATTTATAGTTCATATCACTCGAATTGAATTGCTTTCGTGCATCTCAAAGCACGCATTACCTTGATTTCTGCATCTAGCCTCTGACCTGTGGGCGCTAGCCGTCTGCCATTCCTCTCCTTTGCCTTGTAACAGAAGAAATCGTTCGCTTCCTAAATGCCTGTGTGCAACGATATCTAATCAGTATCAAAGCCTTGTAGAAACAGCCAGATGATACAATGAGTTGAGGTTCCCCCAACCTGCAGTTTGCTGTGGTGAGTGGTTGACAGCCTCGTGCGCCATCACAAGTACACACCCTGGAAAGGCAGGCGAAGGCAAGTGAAGCCCATCGACTCCGACAGCTCATTAGGTGAGAAGGAAGGAGATATAAAATACTCCATTGGGACAGAGAGACGCCCCTATTCTTTCTTCTCTGGTCCCATTAAAGTCAGCAGCGCCACTTCCATCATGGGGCGTCTGAACCCAGGCAAGCTTCATGGGGCCTCACCCCAGTTTCCTTGGAGACCGTTCATGACTGCAGCAGCAGACTCCATTTCCACGCCTAATTTGCTGCTGCATCTCCACATTTCTGCCGACCTGAGAGCCCATTAAAGAAAGTAGAAACTGCGAGGAAATGGTCTCTTAAGAGACCCTCTGCTGCCACTTTCATGGCAGTAACGAATGCTTTTTTACTCCAGTTTGATTCACCGCCTTTTCATTGCACAAGTTCTTCGACTGGGGAGAACATCTGTCGACCCTCGTCGATTCTTTCACGTAAGAGATGGATAACATGCAGCCGCTGTGCCTCGTCTTCCTCTTCCTCTGCTCCACCCTGTTGCTGCAGTGGTCGCAGGGATGTCACCCCCACGACCGTTCGGCCCTTCTCACCTTCAAGGCCGGCATCACCGCCGACCCCTCCGGCCTCCTCCGCTCCTGGGACTCGGCCACGGACTGTTGCTCCGCGTGGGACGGCGTGGCCTGCGACGCTGCCTGATAAGGGTAAAAAACTGACTTGACATAACCCCCGGATTTGACGTAATACACCCCCCCCACGTCGGACGCCCAGTACGACGCGCTGCCCCAGAAATAGCATTAACGACAACACGACACGCACTCATACCCGCCGTACCCGAACGACCTCCTCGGCTGACCCATCACGACCGACCGAGGCAGTCAAAGGCGCCAGCTGACACCCCCCATACCCTACGGCAGCTCGGCTCTCCACGCAACGCCCACGGCGGCGACAGACGCCGTCAGAGGTACGGTCATGCTCTGGCAGGATGGCCCATCAGGTAACATCAACCCCCCTTATAAATACCCCCCCCGGCTCCCAGCACAAGGGGGATCTCGAACCCAATACAATACTCCTTCCCACTAACTTGATCGTCGGAGGGGTCGGGCCGAGATACCGACCCGACCTGTGTGCAGGTACCCGACCACCGTCAACCCGATTCGTCAAGGCGGAGCTCTCAAGCAAGACCCTCTGCATCCGCCATCTCAAGCCCTACAAAGGGAGACACGACCGATCCCAGGCATTTGGGGCCCTGAACCAGCCGCGTCAACCCCAAAGTCGCGGCCAGAACGTTATTTACCGTAACAGATTGGCGCTAGAAGGAGGGCCGGCGTCCAAATGTCAAGCGATCAGCAAATTTACCCCGGCGGATCCTCAAATGCGGAGCTCCCCGCCTTAGGGGAACGGCGTGACGAGACCCACGACGAACGCCCCGCAGCGGTGTCAGAACGCTACTGGCGACTGTTCAACAACCCGGGCTTGTCACCCCCTGGCGGCGCACCCGCCAACTCCTCGCAAGTGTCGCCCGAGGCCTTTCATGACCTCGCCCACCAGGTCCGTGTTAGGATCGAGAGCACTAAGAGGGGGGGGGTGAATTAGTGCAGCGGAAATCTTACAGCGATTAAAAAACGAAAGCTGCGTTCGTTCAATAAAAACTATTATGATGCAAAAGCTAATTCTCAGTTTATATCTAAGTGCAGTTTGCGTCTAAGCGCAGATTGCGTCTAAGCGCAGTTTGCGTCTAAACACAGTTTGCGTCTAAGCGCAGTTTGCGTCTAAACACAGTTTGCGTCTAAGCGCAGTTTTGCGTCTAAGCGCAGTTTTCGTCTAAACTCAGATTTACGTCTAAACACAGTTTTACGTCTAAACTTTGAAACTCGTTTGTATACTCGCAGAAGGCAGTTATGCAGTTGAAATCAAGACGTAAACATGAACTGAGATCTGATGATTGTGCGAGGAAAGCCGATTTACGTCTGAATGCAGATTCGAAAGAACAGCACTTAGAACTTGTTCGTGAAAGCGCAGAGAGCAGTAGTAATGAAGGAGGTTTGCAGTAATGATAAAGTGCTCAAGAATAAACGCAAACCAGAGATTTAGAGTGGTTCGGTCAGTCTTGACCTACTCCACTTTTGGCTTCCTCCACCGACGAGGTTGCTGACGTCAACTAGGGGCCTTCCTTCAATAGGCGAAGGCCAAACTGCCCTTTTACAGTTTCTCTCCTTTTGACAGGCTCAGGAGACAACCTTTACAGACCTTTCTCTCCTCACTTTACAACTGAAAACTTGAAGAACAGAAGGAGGAGACTTAAAGGCTTTACAACACTTTTGAGCTCTTAGAATCACAGAAAAGATCAAGATTTCGGTGTAGGTCTGTATCCTTTCAGTGTTGAATGGGTGGGGTATTTATAGGCCCCAACCCCATTCAAATTTGGAGCTCAAAACGATCAAATCCCGGAATTCCGGGATCAGGCGGTTGCACCTCTTGACTGGAGAGGTAGCACCGCCTGGCAGAGCTCGAAGTCTGAGCTCAGGCGGTTGCACCTCCTGACTGGAGAGGTTGCACCGCCTGGCAGAGCTCGAAGACTGAGCTCAGGCGAATGCACCTTCTCTGTCAGAGGTGGTTGCGCCTCTCTGCCAGAGCTCGAAGACCGAGCTCAGGCGGTGCATCTCCTGATCAGAGAGGTTTCACCTCTCTGCCAGAGGTGGTTGCACCTCTCTGCCAGAGGTGGTTGCACCTCTCTGCCAGAGGTGGTTGCACCTCTCTGCCAGAGCTCGAAGACCGAGCTTAGGCGGTGCATCTCCTGGCCAGAGAGGTCGTACTTCTCTTCCAGAGCTCGAAGACTGAGCTCGGTGATTGCATCACCAGGCAGAGCTCGAAACTTGAGCTCAGGCGGTGCTACCGCTTGACAGAGGAGGTTGCACCGCCTAGTCTCGCTTGGAGACTGAGCCCTGGGCGGTTGCACCTCTTGGCTGGGGCGGTTGCACCGCCCAGTCTCGCTGGGAGACTTAGCCTGGGCGGTGGCACCTCCCTGCCTGGGCGGTTGCACCTCCCACAGCTACTTGGGTTCGAATGGGTTGAACCATTCGACCCAACTTGAGTTCTTCAGGGGCCCAATTGCCCCAGGATTAAGCTAATGGGATCACCTCCCATTTCTAACTTAATCACCGTGCTAACTACGATTAAATCTAAGACAATTTCTGCAGCTTTGCTTCGGTACGTCAATCGCTTCTTCCGACGAGTTTCCGGCGAACTTCCGTCGATCATCCGATGAACCCTCGGTGATGCTTCTGCGGACTTCCGGCAAACTCCTGGACTTTGCGACGATCCACTTGGCGAGTTCCGACGAGCTTCGCTTGGCAAGCTTCTGGACTTCTCGGATCTGTTCTCGCAGAACCTCCGACGACCGTTCGTACTTCCGTCGAACTCTCGAACTCCCAACGTGATCATGAACTTGACTCTGGCGCAACTCCTTCTGCTTGTCTATCTTTCATCGTAGTTAATCCTGCACACTTAAAACAAAACTTCGATCGAGACAATTAATCCTAAGCAATTAACCAAGTTGTCCGGCATGTCATTGGTCCCTCGACGCTTCGTCTGATTCTTCGGTGCATCGTCCTCTCCTGCGGCCTATTGCCCAATCGGCCAGTTGACTCCGCAACTCCGATATCCTTGGCACAATACCCGCTCTTCTTGGCCCGATGCCCGAGTCCACGGCCCGAAGCCTTCTATCGATACGTCGACCGATCCACCGGCCCGACGTCCAATCTTCTGACATGTTCCTCCGGCACAACATGATTTTCCTGCTTTAATTGTCTCATCCTGATCAAAGCATCCTGCGTCACTCAAAACGTAGATTAAATCATAAACATATATCAAGTAGTTTCATCATCAAAATACGAGATTCAACAGTCCGAACTCTGACAAGCATGGTGCAGACCATTATCTCCCAACGAACCCCTCCGCGTGCGGCGAGGCCCTCGCAGCAACAGGAGACTCTCGCCCGGACCCACGCACCACCCCCAGAACTTCCGGGCTCGCCTCGAAACCCCACAACCCGACCGGGGAGCAGGGAAGCTGAGGACACGGTGAGCCACCCCGAGCCCGAGGCCCCGACTGCTGACTCGACGAACGCCCTACGGGCCCAACTGCGCCTCGTCAGTCAAAGGCTGGACGAGGTACAACAGGAGGTTCGTAAGTCAAAAGGAGAACCCGGGACGGACGGACACCAAGGATCTCCGTTCACCCCCGAGATACAGGATCAGGCGATCCCGCCGCACTTCTGCCTCCCTGCCCTGGACGCGTATGACGGCGCAACCGACCCCGCGGACCATGTGGCCGCTTTTCGGGCCCAGATGGCGCTGTTCGGGACTTCAGACGCCCTGATGTGCCGGGCGTTCCCGACGACCTTGCGAGGACCAGCCCGCGCATGGTATAGCGGCCTGAAGCCAGGGACCATCGCCTCCTTCGACCAGCTCGCCAAGGATTTTGAGCTTAACTTCCTAGCATACTCCCGACCGAAGCCATCTATGGCGTTGCTCTTGGGGCTCAACCAGAAGGAGGACGAGCCCCTTTCTCACTTTGTGAACCGGTTTACGACGCAAATCCGTGGACTATCGGATGCTCACCCCTCTCTCTTGATGCAGGCCTTCATGACCGGCCTACGGCCCTCCAGGTTCTTCTGGTCGCTCGTGGAAAGGCCCCCCGTCGCGGTCCCTGAGATGCTCCAACGGGCCAGCCAGTTCATCGCCGCAGAAACCTGGATGGTGGGAAAGCGAGAAGAGCACAGAAAGGTCAAGTCGGAGCCGCCCCGACACCAGCAACCCACCACCTCCCGGCGAAAGTTGGACAGGCCTGACCCAAGGCCTCCTCTTCCCGCCTTGAACTCCTCCCGGACGGAGATATTCCTACACGAAAGGGGGAAGGGGCTGCTCAGGGACCCCCACCCGATGAAGAACCCGCGGGAGCTCGCAGACCGCTCAAAGTACTGCCGATTTCATCGACAGCACGGGCACGACACGGAGCAGTGTTACGAGCTAAAAAGACAAATCGA
This sequence comes from Musa acuminata AAA Group, assembly GCF_036884655.1. NCBI lineage: Eukaryota > Viridiplantae > Streptophyta > Magnoliopsida > Zingiberales > Musaceae > Musa > Musa acuminata. The sequence continues at coordinate 1,330,695 of NW_027021291.1, read as the reverse complement.
GGAGCTCATCCTCAAAGGCCATCTCGGCCAGTACCTCCGGTCGAGCAAAGAGCAGTCTCCTCGTCCGGAGGGCCCTGTTGAGCGACACATCGATGTCATAGCCGGGGGCCCCGCATCCGGAGGAAGTTCTATGTCGGGCAGGAAGGCCTATGCCCGGACCGCCCCCGACGAAGCCTCGGGGCGTGAGCCTTGTTGGGAAATTATTGGGGACGACATCACATGCGCAGCGGAAGAACAAGAAAACAAAAATCCCCGATTCCCAAAAAGATGTTCGTCGTCGTGCGAAGATTGGTGCGCAAAAATCCACAAAACACAAAACTGCGTATAGAGATTGTGTTACATAGGGAGATCGTATATCCCTGTTTCCTTGCAGATCCTTAGGAGAGGGTGAAGGAGGTCAAGCGTCCTCCTCTCTAGCGGTGATCCACACAGCAGGGTTGTGACGACCCTCCTCAAAACTCCAGGCCTACTCTGAGGTGGAGAGGGAGAGGAGAATAGGAAGGGCAAGTAAAGACTCTAGCCTATGAGGCTGTGAATCCCTCCTATTTATAGAGATCCCGTGTCAAACCCTAATGGGTCCTTCCCTAGTGGGTATTGGATCTGCATCCAATAAGACAAGGGCTCCATCGGATATCTCATATCCGAACCTCTACTCATCGCAATGCCTACCATATGTGTGTGACCCTCTAGGCCCAATATCGAGCTGGCCGTGAGTCATACCTGTCAGAACTCCTTCTGACTGAGTGAATTATTATCTCTGTAATAATTCACTTGACTCATCGACTACGGACGTACTAGGCCACTACGCTGTAGTCCCCAGACGATACAGGGGAATCCAATCCATTGGACCTGTCTATCCTCAGTTACCATATACCTATAGTCCCTCATCCATCTAATATCCCAGAGACCGTATATCGAGCATGGTGCTGTCAGACCCATACGGTTTCTACTCGAGTCTCTCTCTAATCGGATTCTCCCGGAGAACTCTTTCTCTCTCAACCCGAATGACCCTGGCCAGGGATTTATCTGAGCAAGAACACATGGGATATTCCTCTCATGATGCCGAGAGTGGATGATCCTCTGTCGACACTCAATAGCCCTCGTAAGGTCGACTACCACTCTCAATGACCAGCTGTACTAGATCTGGGAACAGCCAAACCTATAAGTCTGGTATCAAAGAGTGGAGCACTCATATAGGACATCCTTGGTGTCTCAAGTCTAAGGACCAGATACACCACTAGAACTACGGAATCGCTGTCTGACAATAAGGCATCATCAACCATCCAGCATTCCGTAAGCGGATCAATCAGTGAACTCATTCTCCAATGAGCACCTGTACTGTATCCCTAGTGTCCCTATACGAGCAGCTATGAGACTAGCTGCATCCATCATATGGACGGGTATACAGCACACCAGTCTATCCGGTTATCATGATGTCCCTCTCGAGTAACCTATGACCGGGATTATTTAGGATATGTGTTTAAAGGTGAATCGATCTCATTATCGTGATCTCATCACGATCCGATTCCCATTGCACAAATCCAATGATATCACAATATATATGCATTTATGCAATAGTTATAAAGTGATATACGCCAAAATATAATAAGCAAAAAGATTCTGTATCAAGTCACACGTGCCATCACTCACGTGATTGGCTTGCTGGGCACCTATGACTAGCAATCTCCCACTTGACCTAAAGCCAATCACCTATGTGTCTGATCCCCATCAGACCCCTGTGACGCTCAAAGACAATCTGAGACAACGGCTTTGTCAGTGGATCTGCAATGTTATCTTCGGATGGAACTCTTTCCACTGCTACATCTCCTCGGGTTACGATCTCTCTTATAAGCTAGAACCTCCTCAGAACATTTCTGATGAGATCCGGGTTCCCTTATTTGAGTAATCGTCCCATAGTTGTCGCAATATAAGGAAGTCGAGTTCTCGCTATTCGTAACGACTCCCAAATCTGTGATGAACATCTTCACCCAGACTCCCTCTTTTGTTGCATCCGATGCAGCAATGTACTCCGCCTCTGTTGTCGAGTCAGCAGTGGTATCTTGCTTGGAACTCTTCCAGCACACTGCTCCTCCATTCAAGGTGTACACATACCCTGAATTCGACTTGCTATCATCGACATCAAACTGAAAACTTGAGTCAGTGAAGCCTTCAACCTTAAGGCTATTACCTCCATATACTAGTAAAAGATCCTTAGTCCTTCTCAAGTACTTAAGGATACACTTTACTGCTTTCCAGTGCTCCAAGCCTGGATCCGCCTGATACCTGCTCGTGACACTCAGAGCATGCGCTATATCAGGCCTAGTACATAGCATGGCATACATGATAGACCCTATTGCTGAGGCAAAAGGTATCATATTCATGTTTGCCCTTTGGAAATTTCCATGCCAAACCTTTTGACAATGGTTTCTATGTACCTGGACTGGGACAAGCCAAGCATCCTCTTGGATCTATCTCTATAGATTCTAATCCCCAAGATATATGATGCTTCCCCTAAGTCCTTCAAGGAGAAGTCTCTAGATAACCAAGCATTTACTGTGGATAGCATTCCTATGTCATTCCCAATGATGAGGATGTCATCCACATATAACACCAAAAAAGTGATAGCGCTCCCACTTACCTTTCTGTATACACAAGGCTCATCTTCGTTCTTAACGAAGTCATAAGATCTGATTGCCTCATCAAATCTTATGTTCCAACTTCGGGAAGCTTGCTTTAGTCCATAAATGGATCTAAGCAACCTACACACCTTATCTGGGCAGTTCTTGGACACGTATCCCTCAGGTTGCATCATATACACCTCCTCCTCGAGGTTCCCGTTGAGGAATGCGGTTTTCACATCCATCTGCCAGATCTCATAATCATAGTGTGCTGCAATAGCCAATAGAATTCTGATGGATTTTAGCATTGCTACGGGTGAGAAGGTTTCGTCGTAGTCAACACCTTGCCTTTTGACGATACCCTTTAGCCACTAGCCTTTCTTTATAGGTCTCTACCTTTCCATCTACTCCGATCTTTTTCTTAAAGATCCATTTGCAACCGATGGGTACAATACCTTCGGGCGCATCAACTAGGTTCCAAACCTTATTGGAGTACATAGAATCCATCTCAGAATTCATGGCTTCTTGCCACTTCCCGGAGTCTATACTCATAATAGCCTCCTCATAGGTCTGAGGATCAATATCCTCTACATCCTCTGCTCTAATATGTCCCACATATCTCTCAGGAGGATGGGATACTCTATCAGACCTGCGTAAAGTTGAAACTTGTGTATTAGGTACCTGAACAGACTCGGGCTGTAGAGTGGTGCTTGAGCTTGGTTCTCTAACTTCGCTCAACTCTATCATTCTCCCATTGTCTCCGCCAAGAATGTGTTCCTTCTTAAGGAACACTGCTCTCTTAGCTACAAAGACCTTTTGGTCCTCGAGATGATAGAAGTAATACCCACAAGTTTCCTTGGGGTATCCCACAAATATGCATCGCTCTGTCCTTGATTCTAACTTATCGGGGTTGTGTCTTTTAACGTGGGCAGGGCAGCCCCAAATCTTAACAACCTTATGATCAGGCTTCTTCCCTTTCCATATCTCATATGGTGTAGACACTACCGACTTAGTTAGAACTCTGTTCAGAAGGTAAGATGCGGTTTCTAGGGCATATCCCCAGAATAAGATGGGTAGGTCAGCGAAACTCATCATGGACCGTACCATATCTAATAGCGTACGATTTTTCCTTTCAGAGACACCATTGAGCTGAGGTGTATAAGGAGGTGTCCATTGGGATAATATCCCATGGTCCTTGAGGAACTGAGTAAACTCTGTACTTAAGTATTCACCTCCTCGATCTGATCGAAGAGTTTTGATATTCTTTCCAGTCTGGTTCTCCACCTCATTCTTATACTCTCTGAATTTCTCAAAAGCCTCGGACTTGTACTTTATTAAGTACACATATCCATACCTTGAGAAATCATCAGTAAATGTAATGAAGTAGGAGTAACCTCCAATGGAATGAGTTGACATGGGTCCACATACATCACTATGTATGAGTTCCAACAACTCATTGGCTCTCTCTCCAGTTCTACTAAATGGAGATTTGGTCAGTTTTCCACGAATGCAAGGCTCACAAGTTGCATAAGACACATAGTCGAATGTGTTAGGATCGAGAGCACTAAGAGGGGGGGGGGGGGGGGGGGGGGTGAATTAGTGCAGCGGAAATCTTTTAGCAATTTAAAAATGAAAGCTGCGTTCGTCCGATAGAAACGATTTCGATGTAAAAGCCGATTCTAAGATTACTTAAGATTAAGCGCAGTTTACGTCTAAGCGCAGTTTATGTCTAAACTCAGTTTGCGTCTAAATACAGTTTGCGTCTAAACGCAGTTTTGCGTCTAAACACAGTTTTACGTCTAAACGCAGTTTTGCGTCTAAACTCAGTTTACGTCTTAAACGCAGTTTTATGTCTAAACGCAGTTTGCGTCTAAAAGTAGTTTGTCTAAAACACAGTTTTATGTCTAAACACAGTTTGCGCAGTTTGCGTATAAACACAGTTTTGCGTCTAAACTCAGTTTACGTCTAAACGCAGTTTTACGTCTAAACGCAGTTTGCGTCTAAACGCAGTTTTACGTCTAAACGTAGTTTTACGTTTAAAAGAGGTTTACGTCTAAAACACAGTTTTATGTTTAAACACAGTTTGAGCAGTTTACGTTTAAACGCAGTTTTACGTCTAAACGCAGTTTGCGTCTAAACACAGTTTTACGTCTAAACGCAGTTTTACGTCTAAACGTAGTTTTACGTCTAAACGTAGTTTTACGTCTAAACGTAGTTTGCGTCTAAAACAGTTTCAAAGGGATCTAAACTCAGAAGCTAGTTCATAAAAGCGCAGAAGACAGTTTTGCAGAATCAAAACACAAACGTAAGCTGATCGTACGAAAAACACAGATTTACGTCCGAATGCAGATTCGAAAAGATCAGCACTTAGAACTTGTTCGTAAAGGCGCAGAGAGCAATAGTTATGTAGGAGGTTTGCAGCAATGATAAGGAACTCAAAAATAAACGCAAACCAGAGATTTAGAGTGGTTCGGTCAGTCTTGACCTACTCCACTTTTGGCTTCCTCTACCGACGAGGTCACCGACGTCAACTAGCTGCCTTCCTTCAATGGGCGAAGGCCAACTGCCCTTTTACAGTTTCACTCCTTTTGACGGGCTCAGGAGACAACCCTTACAGATCCTTTCTCTCCTCTCTTTACAACTCAAGACTTGAAGAATAGAAAGAGGAGAACTTTTGGACTTTACACAAGTTTGAGCTCTTAGAATCACATAAAAGATCAAGAATTCGTAGTGGATCTGTATACTTTCTGTGCTGAATGGGTGGGGTATTTATAGGCCCCAACCCAGTTCAAACTTGGAGCTCAAAACGATCAAATCCCGGAATTCCGGGATCAGGCGGTTGCACCTCTTGACTGGAGAGGTTGCACCGCCTGGCAGAGCTAGAAGTCTGAGCTCAGGCGGTTGCACCCCTTGACTGGAGAGGTTGCACCGCCTGGCAGAGCTCGAAGACTGAGCTCAGGCGGTTGCACCTTCTCTGTCAGGGGTGGTTGCACCTCTCTGCCAGAGCTCGAAGACCGAGCTCAGGCGGTGCATCTCCTGACCAGAGAGGTTTCACCTCTCTTCCAGAGGTGGTTGCACCTCTCTGCCAGAGGTGGTTGCACCTCTCTGCCAGAGCTCGAAGACCGAGCTCAGGCGGTGCATCTCCTGACCAGAGAGGTTGCATCTCTCTGCCAGAGCTCGAAGATCGAGCTCGGTGGTTGCATCACCTGGCAGAGCTCGAAACTTGAGCTCTGGCGGTGCTACCTCTTGACAGAGGAGGTTGCACCGCCCAGTCTCGCTTGGAGACTGAGCCCTGGGCGGTTGCACCTCTTGGCTGGGGCGGTTGCACCTCTTTCACTATTTCAGCTCACTTGGTTTGGCTCCAAACTTGGCCCAAACCAATCCGAACTTGAGCCTAATTGGCCCCTACTTGGGTCATAGGATTAACACCTAATCCTAACCCTAATTAACGTGCTAACTATGATTTTAAAGACATTTTCTAAGCTATTACAAAGTCCGCAAGTCAAGACTTCTTCTGGCGAGCTTCCGGCAAACTTCCGACGGTCTTCCGATGAACTCTCGGAAACCATTCTGCGGACTCCCGGCAAGCTCCTAGACTTCACGATTTGTTCTTAGCGAGTTCCAACGAGCTTCTTCGGCAAGCTCTGATCTTTCTCGGCGAGCTCCGCGAACTTCCAACGAACCTTCTGGCGAGCTTCCGAAAAACCCTTCGGCAAGCTCCCAACTCATCCTCGGCTAGTTCCGGTAGCATTCCCGACGAACCTTCGGACTTCCGTCGAACTCTCGAACTCGCAACAAATCCTTCGTGCTTGACTCCGACACTTTGTTTCGCTTTATGTCTTCATCGTTATCATAGTTAATCCTGCACAACAAAACAAAAACTTCGATCGAGACAATTAATCCTAAGCAATTAACCAAGTTGTCCGACATGTCATTGGTCCCTCGACGCTTCGTCCGATTCTTCGGCGCATCGTCCTCTCCTGCAGCCTATTGCCCAATCGGCCAGTTGATTCCGCAACTCCGATATCCTTGGCACAATACCCGCTCTTCTTGGCCTGATGCCCGATTCCATGGCCCGAAGCCTTCTGTCGATACGTCGACCGATCCACCGGCCCGACGTCCAATCTTCTGACATGTTCCTTCGGCACAACATGATTTTCCTGCTTTAATTGTCTCATCCTGATCGAAGCATCCTGCGTCACTCAAACCGCAGATTAAATCATAAACATATATCAAGTAGTTTCATCATCAAAATACGAGATTCAACAATCTCCCCCTTTTTGATGATGACAACCACTTGATGACGGAGTTAAACTTAACTCCCGGAGTTTAAACAAACTCCCCCTATCAATATGCCATATTGATAGAACCTTGAATTCAAACTGAATTCAAGTCATTGCAATATTCATCATGAATACTTGCAACACGTCAACATGAACATATGCATAAACTTATGCATCACATGTCATGTCTTCAACATACTTCTCCCCCTTTGTCATCAACAAAAAGGAGAAGTACCACAATCAAGTGTGTGTGGTATTGGTTCAACTCATTGCATGAAAATCATAATATCAAGTTTTATCATCATGCAAGTTTGCTAATATCAAATATCAACATGAAAAATTGCGATGTAAGCTTTTGATATCATAACGCAAACATTTCAAGTGTTTATCAATTGTAGCATTTCATCACATGGTAAGATATCAACGCGTAAAATTACGATACAAGTTCTTGATATCTTAACGCATGATGCAAACATGGCAAAATGCAAGTTTGGCAATCATAGCATCAATTCATATATCTCTTAATGATGCAAGCATTGCAAATATGGCAATCATATCAATTCATATGTCTCTTGATGATGCAAGCATAGCATCAGTGTTCATAGCATTAATTCATATATTTCTTAATGATGCAAGCATTGCAAATATGGCAATCATATCAATTCATGTCTTTTGATGATGCAAGCATAGCATCAGTGTTCATAGCATCAATTCATATATTTCTCCCCCTTTGTCATCAACAAAACGGAGAATGATATAAGCAAATTTTAAGCATAAGTGCTTGTTGTTATGTATGTGAAATAAATCCTTGCAAGTAAAAACACTTTCATCCATATTCATTAAATCCATTTCTCAAAAAATATTTTTCACATGATATGTGTATGAGAGATGTATTTGCTAGTTGATTACATATGTCAAAATTCAATGATATGAACTAAACTTGATATGACATATGCTTGTTGTTATGTATGTGAAATAAATCCTTGCAAGTAAAAACACTTTCATCCATATTTATCAAATCCATTTCTCAAAAAATATTTTTCACATGATATGTGTATGAGAGATGTATTTGCTAGTTGATTACATATGTCAAAATTCAATGATATGAACTAAACTTGATATGACATATGCTTGTTAAGAAGAGAGTGAACTTGATATGTTAGATTCAAGAGAATCCGAAAATGAAATTTGACTCTTTCTTCCATTCGGACAAGGTTTTGCTATAGATATTCAATTACAATAATAAAGATAAGACATTGCTCATCATCATGGTAGTATGATAGCAAGTTTACCATATACAAGCTAGCAAAAAATTTCTACATTTTAAGGCCCGCAAGCTAGCAATTTTGAGATGTTCAAGAAAGCAACTCTTTCTTCTTGAAATATAAGTTTTGCTAGATGTGCAAGTTAACTTTTTGCTTCTTGAGATAGGCAAGATAGCATTCCTTGGTGATGTTCAATATAGCTAAGTTCTACATCATGCAAGCTAGTGAATTTTATAACATTTTAGAACATGCATAATCACCAAAGCATCATAATTAGAGGGCACAAGTATTGCATGTATAATTGCATATCATAAATGTTTCATATCTTGATGGTATCAATTTTGTCAAATTATATCCTACCATGCATGATCAAAACTTCTCCCCATTTTATCATTGAAAACAAGAAGGAAGTAGGGGGAAGAGCATAAAAGTGTTAAATATTTCAAGGCATTTATATCATAGATCAAGTCATGATTCGTGATTCATCATAAAGCAAGTTAGTTTTCAATCATCACATAAGGCATTTAAGGAATTTTTGAAACATAGGAGAATGATTAATTTAAGCATACAATGTTTCAATCCAATCCAAGTCATGAATATCAATGCTTTCATATTGTGAGTATCAATTCATGAATACCACAAGATATTATTTGTGACTTCAATTTTGCAAGATCAAGATTATGATTTAAATAAAACTTATTCAAATCAATTCATAATCAAGTCATTAAAATTAATTTCGAGATTCACAAAATATCATGAAATCAAAAGACAAGTTGCATTTCATTTGAAGAACTCCTTTTTGATAAATGTAGGGAGCATAATAAACGATCTTGATTTATAAAGAGCTTCATGTTATAATTATCAAGATCATGATTTTAATAATTATTCTCTTTAGCAAAGAATCACAAAAGCACTTTATTTTTGCATAAGAATTCTCATTGTATTATGATTTATAAATTCTTTTTCTGCACATGAATCATAGGAGATATGTATGTGAAACAAATCTTTGCAAGCAAAGACACTATCATTCATATTTCAAGATGGAATTTATAAGCAGGAATCATTTCATCAAATCCATTTTAGAAAAATATTTTTCATAAGTGTATGAGAAAATCCGATTGTTAGGATACCAATTGTTAAGTGAATCCGAAAATGAAATTAGTACTTTCATGCATTCGGATAAGATTTTGCTATAGATTTTCAAGTTCAATTATGAAGATAAAACATGCTCATGATCATAAAAATTTATGTATCCAAAACATATAATTTCCAACATGTTATAGTGTAAAATCATCATGGCAATTAAGTGATTTGAACATTGAATCAAGAATGTCCGAAAAATAATCTTAACACGTTCATGCATTCGAGCACATTTTTGCCATAGTTTTTCAAATATACTCATGAGAATAACACATGCTTATCATCGGCTTAAAACCTCATGCATAAAATTGTTAATCAAAATATTTAATTTCATCATTATGCATTTCTTCAAATCAAACATGATCTTTAATTAAAGTCGAGAAATAACAATGGAAATCAACGTAATACACATTTTTACTTCTTAACCATGATTTCATATTTTCAATCAAGATCATTTTATTTATTTATTATAGAATATGCAATATTATCATTTTCGAAATTACTAGCATGATCATGTAATTTTCAAGAAAATTAATTCTAAACTAAAAAGAAAATACATCATGAAAGCGTCAAGTAATTTCAAAATAAATCAAAGGCATTCTAATTACCTCAACGTCGTAGGCTGTTAAGGCGTAGTTTGCCACCTCGCTTTTGTTGATTTTTTCTTCGTCTTCGGAGGAGCTCGATTCATCCCAATTTTTGTTCTTCTTCTTGCGTTTAAAGCAAGTAGTTCCATTCTTTTTGCTTTTTAATTTTCGTTTCATTTGTAGTTTAAGTTCACCATCACTTGAGCTTATGCTCGAGTGGTCTTCAAATGTTCTATGTCCCAAATCCTTCCTGTTCTTTGGAAGGTTGTTTTGTTCATCATTGTCCTCATCACTTGAGTCATCGCTCAAGTGGCATTCATTTGTCCGGAGTTCCAAATCCTTCCTGTTCTTTGGAAGGTGATTGTGTTCAACATGTTCATCATGTTCATTGTGCACCATTTCGTATGTCATCAACGAACCAATTAGTTCTTCAAGTGGTAAGTTGTTTAGGTTTTTAGCTTCTTGTATTGCAGTTACTTTTGAATTCCACTTCTTAGAAAGAGAACGCAAAATCTTGTTTACGAGTTCAAAATCCGAAAAACATTTTCCAAGAGCTCTTAAACTATTGACGACATCCGTGAAACGGGTGTACATGTCGCCTATAGTCTCGCTTGGTTGCATTCGAAAAAGCTCAAAATCATGCAATAAAAAGTGAACTTTCGAGTCTTTGACTCTACTAGTTCCCTCGTGCGTGATTTCAAGTGTTCGCCAAATGTCAAAAGCCGTTTCGCACGTAGAAATCCGATTGAACTCATTTTTGTCCAAAGCGCAAAATAAGGCATTCATAGCCTTTGCGTTTAAAGAAAAATACTTCTTCTCCAAATCCGACCATTCGTTCGTCGGTTTAGAGGGAAGTTGAAAACCGTTTTCAATGATATTCCATAAATCCAAGTTCGTAGAAATCAAGAAAACTCTCATTCGAGTTTTCCAATAAGTGTAGTCCAATCCGTTAAACAACGGTGGACGAAAGACCGAAAAGCTCTCTTGAAAGCCATGAAGAGCCATTTCTCTCGGGTGTAAATCCGAAATGAGAAAAACCCTGCTCTGATACCAATTGTTAGGATCGAGAGCACTAAGAGGGGGGGGGGTGAATTAGTGCAGCGGAAATCTTTTAGCAATTTAAAATCTTTTAGCAATTTAGCAATTTTACGTCTAAACGCAGTTTTACGTCTAAACGTAGTTTTACGTCTAAACATAGTTTTACGTCTAAACGTAGTTTGCGTCTAAAACAGTTTCAAAGGGATCTAAACTCAGAAGCTAGTTCATAAAAGCGCAGAAGACAGTTTTGCAGAATCAAAACACAAACGTAAGCTGATCGTACGAAAAACACAGATTTACGTCCGAATGCAGATTCGAAAAGATCAGCACTTAGAACTTGTTCGTAAAGGCGCAGAGAGCAGTAGTTATGTAGGAGGTTTGCAGCAATGATAAGGAACTCAAAAATAAACGCAAACCAGAGATTTAGAGTGGTTCGGTCAGTCTTGACCTACTCCACTTTTGGCTTCCTCTACCGACGAGGTCACCGACGTCAACTAGCTGCCTTCCTTCAATGGGCGAAGGCCAACTGCCCTTTTACAGTTTCACTCCTTTTGATGGGCTCAGGAGACAACCCTTACAGATCCTTTCTCTCCTCTCTTTACAACTCAAGACTTGAAGAACAGAAAGAGGAGAACTTTTGGACTTTACACAAGTTTGAGCTCTTAGAATCACAGAAAAGATCAAGAATTCGTAGTGGATCTGTATACTTTCTGTGCTGAATGGGTGGGGTATTTATAGGCCCCAACCCAGTTCAAACTTGGAGCTCAAAACGATCAAATCCCGGAATTCCGGGATCAGGCGGTTGCACCTCTTGACTGGAGAGGTTGCACCGCCTGGCAGAGCTAGAAGTCTGAGCTCAGGCGGTTGCACCCCTTGACTGGAGAGGTTGCACCGCCTGGCAGAGCTCGAAGACTGAGCTCAGGCGGTTGCACCTTCTCTGTCAGGGGTGGTTGCACCTCTCTGCCAGAGCTCGAAGACCGAGCTCAGGCGGTGCATCTCCTGACCAGAGAGGTTTCACCTCTCTTCCAGAGGTGGTTGCACCTCTCTGCCAGAGGTGGTTGCACCTCTCTGCCAGAGGTGGTTGCACCTCTCTGCCAGAGCTCGAAGACCGAGCTCAGGCGGTGCATCTCCTGACCAGAGAGGTTGCATCTCTCTGCCAGAGCTCGAAGATCGAGCTCGGTGGTTGCATCGCCTGGCAGAGCTCGAAACTTGAGCTCTGGCGGTGCTACCTCTTGACAGAGGAGGTTGCACCGCCCAGTCTCGCTTGGAGACTGAGCCCTGGGCGGTTGCACCTCTTGGCTGGGGCGGTTGCACCTCTTTCACTATTTCAGCTCACTTGGTTTGGCTCCAAACTTGGCCCAAACCAATCCGAACTTGAGCCTAATTGGCCCCTACTTGGGTCATAGGATTAACACCTAATCCTAACCCTAATTAACGTGCTAACTATGATTTTAAAGACATTTTCTAAGCTATTACAAAGTCCGCAAGTCAAGACTTCTTCTGGCGAGCTTCCGGCAAACTTCCGACGGTCTTCCGATGAACTCTCGGAAACCATTCTGCGGACTCCCGGCAAGCTCCTAGACTTCACGATTTGTTCTTAGCGAGTTCCAACGAGCTTCTTCGGCAAGCTCTGATCTTTCTCGGCGAGCTTCGCGAACTTCCAACGAACCTTCTGGCGAGCTTCCGAAAAACCCTTCGGCAAGCTCCCAACTCATCCTCGGCTAGTTCCGGTAGCATTCCCGACGAACCTTCGGACTTCCGTCGAACTCTCGAACTCGCAACAAATCCTTCGTGCTTGACTCCGACACTTTGTTTCGCTTTATGTCTTCATCGTTATCATAGTTAATCCTGCACAACAAAACAAAAACTTCGATCGAGACAATTAATCCTAAGCAATTAACCAAGTTGTCCGACATGTCATTGGTCCCTCGACGCTTCGTCCGATTCTTCGGCGCATCGTCCTCTCCTGCAGCCTATTGCCCAATCGGCCAGTTGATTCCGCAACTCCGATATCCTTGGCACAATACCCGCTCTTCTTGGCCTGATGCCCGATTCCATGGCCCGAAGCCTTCTGTCGATACGTCGACCGATCCACCGGCCCGACGTCCAATCTTCTGACATGTTCCTTCGGCACAACATGATTTTCCTGCTTTAATTGTCTCATCCTGATCGAAGCATCCTGCGTCACTCAAACCGCAGATTAAATCATAAACATATATCAAGTAGTTTCATCATCAAAATACGAGATTCAACAGAATGGATCTAGATATCCATCATTTAGCAACTTTTGAATCATTTTTTCATGGATGTGACCTAGCCTACAATGCCACAGGTATGCACTGTTCAACTCATCTCGTTTCCTTTTGGACACATTTACATTCATGATATGTGGAGTGGTGTCTAACATAAATAAACCATTATGCAATGTTCCTTTCGTGATGATCTTATCATCTAATAATATCGAACAACCATTATTCTCAAAAATAAATTTATATCCACTAACTGTTAAACATGAAATGGAGATAATGTTTTTGATAATAGAAGGAACAAAATAACATGCATCTAATGCAATAAAAGCTCCACTAGGCAGATGTAGGGCGACCTCGCCAACAGCTAATACAGCAACTTTTGCTCCATTACCCATCTTGAGGTCCATCTCGCCTCTCTCTAGTCTCCTAGGCCTTGCCAGAACCTGCAACGAATTGCATATATGATAAGCACTACCGGTATCCAATACCCATGTGTTATCATAAGAGTCTGACAAATGGAGACTGATCATGAATGTACCTGAAGCTTTATCAAGCTTTTGTTTCGCCCTTTCTGCAAGGTACTCTTTGCAGTTTCTCTTCCAGTGCCCATCTTTACCACTGTAGAATCACTGGCCTTTGTCCTTTGTTGGGTCTTTCTTAGCAACCTTTGCTTTACCTGGTTTGCCCTTGCCCTTTCTCTTCTTAAGGGACCTTTCTGCTTTCCTTTTCTTTTTGGTCTCACCAGTGTAGAGAACTGGCTTCTCTTTCTTAATAGTACTCTCTGCCTCCCTCAACATATTGAGGAGCTCTGGGAGAGTCACCTCAAGCTTGTTCATATTAAAATTCATTATGAACTGTGAAAAGGAATCTGGTAGGGACTGAAGCACAATGTTCACACACAAGTTATCCTCTAGGACCATTCCTAGACCTGTGAGTTTCTCTATCCACTCAATCATCTTTAGGACATGGTTCTGAACCGATGTCCCCTCAGTCATCCTAGCGCGGAAGAGGCTCTTGGATATCTCATATCGCTGAGTCCTTCCCTGTTCCTCAAATAATTTGCGGACATGTAGGAGAATGGATCTGGCATCCATCTTTTCATGTTGTCTCTGTAACTCTGGAGTCATAGAGCCCAACATATAGCACTGAGCAAGAGTGGAGTCATCAATGTACTTCACGTAGCGAGCGATCTCATCCTCGCTTGCCCCTTCTTCGGGCGTAGGCATCACTGTATCAAGGACGTACACGATTTTCTCCGCTGTGAGAACAATTCTCAAGTTATGGAGCCAATCCGTATAATTTGGACCAGTGAGGCGGTTGACATCAAGTATGCCACGTAAGGGATTTGAAAGCGACATTTTCTGAAAATAAAGATGTAGCAAAAATGAATAACATGCAGATTTTGCAAGAAATAAACTATCAAGATATGGACTTCTATCTTAATATGCTCCCACTATTTTACTAACGAGTCACGCGACACCCTAAGCACGTGAAACGGAAGTCTCCGGCATACTTCTAATGAGGATCAGGATCCAATCAGCGTCTTAGTGTAACCTCGAGGGACTCGACCAATCACACTAAGCCTAAAAGGTAGGCAACTCTTGCCGATCACAACTCCTTGTGATTCCCGTCCTGTTCGGCCTCCGAATCACCATGGCCTCGAGGGACTCGACCAACCATGATGCTCGGTTAAGTCAACACCTTCGTTACAAGATGAGTCTGATTTGATGATATACCCTCGAGGGACTCGACCAAGCATACCATGCCCTCAGGTCACCGGTGACATCTCTATGTTGTAAGCAAGATAGCGAATCGCGATATAGGTGAGTCTCGAGAGACTCGACCAACTAAACCTACACCGGGAATCGGTTCTGTTACGGTGAGTAACTTTTTAAGCCGTGGCCTCGGGGCCGACGCGGCTCGGTTCTGGGGCTCGGAATGTCGGGGATCTCGGGCTTAGCTCCCTCGGGGTCTCCCGGTCGGGATCGGTCGTTCGGGGCGGTAGATCGGGTCGGCAGCTCCGTAGCAGCGCCAGGAAGAGGTCACTTCGTCTTCGTTCCTGCACACAGGTCGGGTCGGAAGCTCGGCCCGACCCCTCCGACGAACAAGTTAGAGGAAGATGTGGAGGGGGTTTTGGAGGACGAAATGCCTCCATACAAGTGTGGTTTGTGAGTCTGTCCTCCTCCTCTCCTAATGGATGAGAGGGTATTTATAGGGGAGTATTCTGCAGGATGCACCTCGGTCAGCATGTTCGGCCTGCCTTTTGCAGGATGTACCTCGATCAGCGTGTTGGACCTCGGTCAGCGTGTTCGGCCTGGCTTTTGCAGGATGTACCTCGGTCAGCGTGTTGGACCTGGCTTTTGCAGGATATTAGTGTGCCTCGGTCAGCGTTTTGATCAATTCCGAGGTGCATGATGTCATTTGGAGCAGCTGAGACTGTTTGCCATTTTTTCCCTTAACATATTCCCCCTCGGAAAGAAGCTATGCGTCGGTCATTGTAACGGGAGTCCGAGGCATAGCTTCAGCTTTAGGCGGGTTGGCCGCGTGGGCGCAGTCCCGGGGAGCTGGAGGTCGAGGAGCACGACGCAGGTGGGTGAACCGCGCGGGTGTGTCCTGAGAGCTGGAGGTCGAGGAGCACGACGCAGGCGGGTGAACCGCGTGGGTGTGTCCTGAGAGCTGGAGGTCGAGGAACACGACGCATGCGGGAAAACCGCGCAGGTGTGTCTTGGGTGGCGTAAAGCCGTCGAGCCGAGGAGTGGCCGGGTGTGTCTTGGGTGGCGTAAAGCCAAAGAGCCGAGGAGCGGCGAGGTGTGTCTTGGGTGGCGTAAAGCCGAAGGGCCGAGGAACGGCCGAGCATGTCTTGGGTGGCGTAAAGCCGAAGGGCCGAGGAACGGCCGAGCACGTCTTGGGTGGCGTAAAGCCGAAGAGCCGAGGAGTGGTGAGGTGTGTCTTGGGTGGCGTAAAGCCGAAGAGCCGAAGAGCGGCCGAGCATGTCTTGGGTGGCGTAAAGCCGAAGAGCCGAGGAGCAGCCAGGTATGTCTTGGGTGGCGTAAAGCCGAAGGGCCGAGGAACGGCCGAGCATGTCTTGGGTGGCGTAAAGCCGAAGGGCCGAGGAGCGGCGAGGTATGTCTTGGGTGGCGTAAAGCCGAAGAGCACGACGCAGGCAGGCAGGCCGCGCAGGCATGGTCTCGGGTGGCGTAAAGCCGAAGAGCCGAGGAGCATGACGCAGGCAGGCAGGCCGCGCAGGCGTGGTCTCGGGTGGCGTAAAGCCGAGGAGCACGACGCAGGCGGGCAGGCCGCGCAGGCGTGGTCTCGGGTGGCGTAAAGCCGAAGAGCCGAGGAGCACGACGCGGGCAGGCAGGCCGCGCAGGTGTGGTCTCGGGTGGCGTAAAGCCGAGGAGCACGACGCAGGCGGGCAGGCCGCGCAGGCGTGGTCTCGGGAGGCGTAAAGCCGAAGAGCCGAGGAGCACGACGCATGCGGGCAGACCGCGCAGGCGTGGTTGCGAGGGCCATGCGGCCGAGTGACACGGCGCCGGACGAGGTGATAGGCTCGGCCGAGAGACAACTTAAGCGGGGAGGTCGCGCTGAGGTGAACTCGACGGCGAAGGGCCGAGAAGCTCGGCGCAGGTAGGCTGCAGCCGAGTGACACCGCTCAGAGGGGCAGGCCGCTCTGAGGGGAGCTCGGGAGAGTGTGGCCGAGGGGTTCGACGCAGAAGGGCCGACCGTGCAAGCGTGTCTCTGGAACATGGGGCCAAGGAACACGACGCAGGCGGGCAGGCCGCGCAGGTCTGTCTCGGGAACATGGGGCCAAGGAACACGACGCAGGCGGGCTAGGGCCGCGCAGGTGTGGTCTCGGGTGGCGTAAAGCCGAAGAGTCGAGGAGCACGACGCAGGCGGGCAGGCCGCGCAGGCGTGTTCGCGAGGGCCATGCGGCCGAGTAGCACTACGTGCGTCGGGCTAATCGCGCAGGCGTGGTCACGAGGGCCATGCAGCCGAGTAGCATGACGCAAGCCGTGGAGGTAGGCTGGGGTCGAGCGACAACTCAGTCGGGCAAGCCGTGCTGAGGTGGACTTGATAGTGCATGGCCGAGGGGCTCGGCGCAGGAGTGTCGACCGCGCAAGCGTGTCTCGGGAACATGGGGCCAGGGAGCACGACGCAGGCGGGCAGACCGCGCAGGTCTGTCTCGGGAACATGGGGCCAAGGAACACGGCGCAGGCGGGCTGGAGCCGCGCAGGTGTGGTCTCGGGTGGCGTAAAGCCAAAGAGCCGAGGAGCACGACGCAAGCGGGCAGACCGCGCAGGCGTGGTCGCGAGGGCCATGCGGCCGAGTAGCACGACGTGCGTCGAGCTGATCGCGCAGGTGTGGTCGCGAGGGCCATGCGGACGAGTGACACGGTGCAGGGGGACAGACCACGCAAGTGCGTCTCGGGCATTATGCAACCGATGAGGTCGGCTCCGGCCGATGAGGTCTCGGACAGGCCGTGGCCGAGGAAGTCTCGGGCCGAGAGATTACTCAGGCGGGCAAGCCGCGCATGGGGCCGAGGTAGCAGGTTGCGCCGTCAGCCGAGGAGCTGGCGCGGGCTGGCCGCGCATGGGGCAGAGGCAGTAAGCTGCGCTGTCAGGCGAGCAGCTGAGGCGTGCTGTCGCGCATGGGGCCCAAGGGTCAAGGCAGCGGGCTGCACCGTCAGCCGAGCAGCTGACGCGGGCTGGCCACGCATGAGGCCGAGGAGCCGAGGCAGCGCATGAGGTCGGCTCGGGTAGAGGAGGTCTTGGACAGGCTGTGGCCGAGGGAGTCTCGGGCCGAGAGGTTACTCAGGCGGGCAAAATGCGCAAGGGGCCGAGGGGCCGAGGCAGCGCATGAGGTCGGCTCGGGTAGAGGAGGTCTCGGACAGGCTTTGGCCGAGGGAGTCTCGGGCCGAGAGGTTACTCAGGCGGGCAAGCTGCGCAAGGGGCCGAGGAGCCGAGGCAGCGTGCAGCGTGTTTGCTGCGCATGGTGCCGAGGGGCCGAGGCAGCGTGTTGCTGCGCACGGGGCCGAGGGGCCGAGGCAGCGGGCTGCTTGCTGCGCATGAGGCCGAGGAGCCGAGGCAGCGCATGAGGTCGGCTCGGGTAGAGGAGGTCTCGGACAGGCTGTGGCCGAGGAAGTCTCGGGCCGAGAGGTTACTCAGGCGGGCAAGCTGGGGCCGAGGAGCAGAGGCGCGCGGGTTGGTCACGCGCGTGGGGCCGACGCGGGCGGGTTGGTCGCGCGCGTGGGGCCGAGGGGTCGAGGAACCGAGGCGCGCGGGGTGCCGACGCGGGCGGGCTGTTCGCGCGCGGGGTGCCGACCCGGGCGGGCTATTCGCGCGCGGGGTGCCGACCCGGGCGGGATGGCCGCGCGTGTGTCAGCCGAGGAGCTCTCGGGCATACCGCGCAAGTGCGCCTCGGGCATTATGCGACCGAGGTGGCAGGCCGCTCTGAGGTGAACTCGACAGCGTATGGCCGAGAAGCTCGGCGCAGGCGGGCGGACCGTGCTTGGGGCCGAAGGCCGAGGCAGCGTGCAGCGTGTTGGCTGCGCATGTGGCCGAGGGGCCAAGGCAGCGGGCTGCTTGCTGCGCTTGGGGCCGAGGGGCCGAGGAAGCGTGTTGCTGCGCACGGGGCCGAGGCGCCGAGGCAGCAGGCTGCTAGCGCGGGCTGGCCGCGCATGGGACCGAGGCAGCAGGTTGCGCCGTCAGCCGAGGAGCTGAGGCAGCGTGTTGCCGCGCACGGAGCAGAGGGGCCGAGGCAGCGTATTGGCTGCGCACGGGGCCGAAGGGCCGAGCGGCGCCGAGAGGCCGAGGTAGCGTGGGGCCGAGGCAGCAAGCTGCGCTGGCTGGTCGCGCGCGGGGCGCGGAAGCGGGCGGGCTGTTCGCGCGCGGGGTGCCGACGCGGGCGGGCTGGTCGCGCGCGTGGGGCCGACGCGGGCGGTTCGGCCGTGCGCGTGGGACCGAGGGGTCCAGGCTCGAGGGGCCGAGGCAGCAAGCTGCGCTGGCTGGTCGCGCGCGGGGCGCCGACGTGGGCGGGTTGTTCGCGCGCGGGGTGTCGACGCGGGCGGGCTGGTCGCGCGCGTGGGGCCGACGCGGGCGGTTCGGCCGCGCGCGTGGGACCGAGGGGTCCAGGCGCGAGGGGCCGAGGCAGCAAGCTGCGCTGGCTGGTCGCGCGCGGGGCGCCGACGCGGGCGGGCTGTTCGCGCGCGGGGTGCCGACTTGGGCGGGCTGGCCGCGCGCGTGGGGCCGAGGCAGCTCGGCGCAGGCAGAGACCAGCCCTCGCTGCTTCTGGTGCAGGTCGGTTGCAGCGGAGCAACCAAAGAGAAAGCTAACGTACCGTCATTCCGGGCCCTCCTTCTAGCGCCAAAATGTTACGGTGAGTAACTTTTTAAGCCGTGGCCTCGGGGCCGACGCGGCTCGGTTCTGGGGCTCGGAATGTCGGGGATCTCGGGCTTAGCTCCCTCGGGGTCTCCCGGTCGGGATCGGTCGTTCGGGCGGTAGATCGGGTCGGCAGCTCCGCAGCAGCGCCAGGAAGAGGTCACTTCGTCTTCGTTCCTGCACACAGGTCGGGTCGGAAGCTCGGCCCGACCCCTCCGACGAACAAGTTAGAGGAAGATGTGGAGGGGGTTTTGGAGGACGAAATGCCTCCATACAAGTGTGGTTTGTGAGTGTGTCCTCCTCCTCTCCTAATGGATGAGAGGGTATTTATAGGGGAGTATTCTGCAGGATGCACCTCGGTCAGCGTGTTCGGCCTGCCTTTTGCAGGATGTACCTCGATCAGCGTGTTGGACCTCGGTCAGCGTGTTCGGCCTGGCTTTTACAGGATGTACCTCGGTCAGCGTGTTGGACCTGGCTTTTGCAGGATATTAGTGTGCCTCGGTCAGCGTTTTGATCAATTCCGAGGTGCATGATGTCATTTGGAGCAGCTGAGACTGTTTGTCATTTTTTCCCTTAACAGGTTCCTACTCATAACGATGGAAGGCCACGTGGGTCAATCTAATTGCCTCACGTTTATCGACTTAATATTATCGAGCGATGTTTCTATAATTTGGTCTCCTAATATGACATGTCACACATATACATATTTAATATATATCTACATCGCATGCAAATATATATACATATCTAGTATGTGTATAAGCAATCACACCAGATGATCATGGACCACAACCTAATATGATTAGGCCCGAGCCAGTAGGCCTAATCACTCACATCAAGATCTATGTGTGCAATGGTGCATCTCCATGCCCTGTGATCGTCCATCTCGTCCTCGTCGGTTCCGTCGACATCTTGATGCATCTCCATGCATCACGATCGTCCGTCTCGTGGGTCCCGCTATCGCATCCACGCTCCCGCTGCGCCTCCTCATGTGATTACAACTTAATCATAGGCACACAGGCCCGACAATAAACGAGAAATATAATGGAGGTTCGCAGACCTCAATAATAATAATCACAAGTACACACATCATACATCACATATATAAATAATCATCATCATGTAAGACTACTAGATAATAATAAAAATAATAATCAACTAAACCTTTTAATTAATTAATATTTTTCTGAAATCAGGGACATGTAGGGAATTTCTCAATTCCTAAGGGTATTTTCATAATTTGGAAAAGACAGAAACTGGAATTTCTCAAATTCCGAGGGGCAAAACTATCTTTTGCCCAGAAAACCCTAATACCCTTTACCCCTTTCGCTGCTGCCGCCGCCGCCACCCTGCCGGCGGCAGCCTGTGCGGCGGGGCGAGGGCACTGCCCTCGCCTGCAGGCGGCACGCCCACTGGCGGCGATGCCGCTGCCTCCGCAGGCGGTGCTGTACCGCCGGGCGGCCGCCCCTGTGGGGGGGTTTCGCCCGCGGGAGCAGCGGCGGCGCCTCTGCCCGTGGGCTGCCAGCCCCGCCAGCAGCAAGCCTGCTGCAAGCAGACCGCCGTCCGGCTGCTGCAGGCACAGCGCTTGCGCATGCGTCGGCGCTGTGCTGCCTGGCTGCGGCTGCGGCTACCGCTGCAGGTGGCTGCAGGCATGCAGATCGAGGGCAGCAACTGTTGCTGCCCTTCCTCGCTTTTGCGTCAACGATTTTGACGTCAATATTCTTCCTAAACACAACACACGCAGTTCAAAGCCAATCATTCGCACGAACAACCTGGCTCTGATACCACTGTTGGGAAATTATTGGGGGCGACATCACATGCGCAGCGGAAGAACAAGAAAACAAAAATCCCCGATTCCCAAAAAGATGTTCGTCGTCGTGCGAAGATTGGTGCGCAAAAATCCACAAAACACAAAACTGCGTATAGAGATTGTGTTACCTAGGGAGATCGTATATCCCTGTTTCCTTGCAGATCCTTAGGAGAGGGTGAAGGAGGTCAAGCGTTCCTCCTCTCTAGCGACGACCCTCCTCAAAACTCCAGGCCTACTCTGAGGTGGAGAGGGAGAGGAGCGACGACCCTCCTCAAAACTCCAGGCCTATTCTGAGGTGGAGAGGGAGAGGAGAATAGAAAGGGCAAGCAAAGACTCTAGCCTATGAGGCTGTGAATCCCTCCTATTTATAGAGATCCCGTGTCAAACCCTAATGGGTCCTTCCCTAGTGGGTATTGGATCTGCATCCAATAAGACAAGGGCTCCGTCGGATATCTCATATCCGAACCTCATATCCGAACCTCTACTCATCGCAATGCCTACCATATGTGTGTGACCCTCTAGGCCCAATATCGAGCTGGCAGTGAGTCATACCTGTCAGAACTCCTTCTGACTGAGTGAATTATTATCTCTGTAATAATTCACTTGACTCATCGACTACGGACGTACTAGGCCACTACGCCGTAGTCCCCAGACGATACAGGGGAATCCAATCCATTGGACCTGTCTGTCCTCAGTTACCATATACCTATAGTCCCTCATCCATCTAATATCCTAGAGACCGTATATCGAGCATGGTGTTGTCAGACCCATACGGTTTCTACTCGAGTCTCGCTCTAATCGGATTCTCTCGGAGAACTCTTTCTCTCTCAACCCGAATGACCCTGGCCAGGGATTTATCTAAGCATGAACACATGGGATATTCCTCTCATGATGCTGAGAGTGGATGATCCTCTGTCGACACTCAATAGCCCTCGTAAGGTCGACTACCACTCCCAATGACCAGCTGTACTAGATCTGGGAACAACCAAACCTATAAGTCTGGTATCAAAGAGTGGAGCACTCATACAGGACATCCTTGGTGTCTCAAGTCTAAGGACCAGATACACCACTAGGACTACGGAATCGCTGTCTGACAATAAGGCATCATCAACCATCCAGCATTCCGTAAGCGGATCAATCAGTGAACTCATTCTCCAATGAGCACCTGTACTGTATCCCTAGTGTCCCTACACGAGCAGCTATGAGACCAGCTGCATCCATCATATGGACGGGTATACAGCACACCAGTCTATTCGGTTATCACGATGTCCCTCTCGAGTAACCTATGACCGGGATTATTTAGGATATGTGTTTAAAGGTGAATCGATCTCATTATCGTGATCTCATCACGATCCGATTCCCATTGCACAAATCCAAGGATATCACAATATATATGCATTTATGCAATTGTTATAAAGTGATATACGCCAAAATATAATAAGCAAAAAGATTCTGTATCAAGTCACACGTGTCATCACTCACGTGATTGGCTTGCTGGGCACCTATGACTAGCAAGCTTGAGCCCGAGATCACCTTCCCAGCCGGAGCCACTGAGCGGCCCCACCACGACGACGCCCTGGTGATATCGGCCAGGGTAGCCAACGCGCGAGTGAGAAGAATCATGGTCGACACGGGGAGCTCGGCCGACATACTCTACTTTGGCGCCTTCCAGAAGCTGGGCCTAGCCAGGGAAAATTTAAGCCCGATGTGCTCGGCGCTCACCGGCTTCACGGGAGATTCGATATCACCTCTGGGAGCCATTACCCTACCTCTGACTCTGGGGACCCCGCCGAAATCAAAGACTGCCATGACCACTTTTCTAGTGGTCGACCTTCCCACCGCTTATAACGCCATACTTGGTCGGCCGACCCTCAACAAGGTCAGAGCCGTCGTCTCGACCTACTACCGGACCGTCAAATTCCCGACACGGGAGGGAGTCGGGGAAGTCACCGGAAGCCCCCAAGAGTCCAGGCGCTGCTACCTTACCTCCGTCTCATTGGGCAAAAGGACCAGGGGAGAGGCGCCTCTAGAAGATCCCCGGGAGGCAAAAAAGCCGGCCCCTCACCCAGAGCCGAGGGGGTCCACTGTTGACATCCCCTTACGGGAAGCACGGCCGGATCAGACGGTCAAGGTCGGATCAGAGCTGCCCGAGTGGGAACGGGAACAGCTCGTCGGTCTTCTGCGGGAGAATGCCGACATCTTCGCCTGGTCTCCATCGGACATGAAGGGAGTCGATCCCAAGGTCGCGGAGCATCATCTCAATATCCCACATGACGTCCGTCCAGTAAAGCAAAAGCCCCGGCGCCACGCACCTGACCGACAACGTGTCATACAAGAAGAGGTGGACCGACTCTTGGCGGCAAGCTTCATAGAAGAGGCCAAGTATCCTCAGTGGTTGTCCAATGTAGTTCTCGTGAAAAAACACAATGGAAGCTGGAGGATATGCGTTGACTACACCAGTCTCAATGATGCGTGTCCTAAAGACTGCTACCCCCTCCCGAAGATCGACCAGCTGGTCGACGCGACAGCAGGGCACGCGCGCCTCTCTTTCATGGACGCCTATTCAGGATACAACCAGATCAGGATGGCACCCGAAGATAGGGAACACACGGCTTTCCTCACCGATCAAGGGATATACTTCTACAAGGTCATGTCGTTCGGGTTGAAAAACGCCGGAGCCACATACCAGAGGACGGTAAACAAAATGTTTGCCCCCCAAATCGGGAGGAACATGGAAGTCTATGTGGATGACATGATTGTGAAAAGCAGAGAAGCCGGAACACACCTTGCCGACCTGGCCGAGACCTTCGCCACGCTACGCAAATTCGGCATGCGGCTCAACCCCACAAAGTGCGCTTTCGGCGTCACCTTCGGGAAGTTCCTAGGGTTCATTGTACACCAGAGAGGAATCGATGCCAACCCAGAGAAAGTACAGGCAATAATCGATATGCAGTCCCCCCGGACAGTTAAAGACCTGCAGCGACTCAACGGTAGACTTGTCGCCCTGTCTCGCTTCCTCGCCCGATCGGGCGATCGTTGCCTCCCTTTCTTCAAGGCGCTCAAAGACCCGAAGAACTTCCAATGGACATCGGAATGCGAGGAGGTTTTCAAACAGATGAAGCGGCACTTGGCCAGCCTCCCTCGACTCGCTTCCGTCATTCCCGGCGAGAAGCTGGGACTCTATCTGGCGGCCTCCCCGCACGCAGTTAGCTCTGTCCTCGTCAAGGAAAGCTCCGGCACACAACTCCCGATCTACTACGTCAGCCACGTCCTGAAAGGACCTGAGGAGCGTTACACGCCGATAGAAAATCTCGCACTCGCCCTGGTGCTCTCGGCTCGGAAGTTGCACCCCTACTTCCAGGCGCACTCGGTGGAAGTCGTCACCGACCAGCCTCTTCGGCAGATCTTAACAAAGTTTGATGTTGCAGGTCGGCTCCTCAGATGGGCGGTGGAGCTCGGAGAACATGATATCAGCTACGTGCCCAGAACCGCCATCAAGGCTCAGGCGGTAGCCGACTTCATCGTGTAATTGACTCGGGTGGACAAAGACCTCGAGCGAACTCCTGAGGCTTGGACCCTACACGTGGACGGCTCGACCAGCTCAAAGGGTGCCGGAGCTGGGCTGGTCCTTCTCGCTCCCGACGGACGCTCATTCGAACGTTCCCTCCGCTTCGGGTTTAAAGCCACCAACAACGAGGCGGAGTACGAAGCGCTCCTAGCCGGATTAAGGCTGGCCCTCGAGATGCAGGTGGCCGCAATACACGTCCTCACTGACTCGCAACTCGTGGCCGAACAACTCAGCGGTGGATACGAAGCTCGTGACGCGACCATGGCCAAATATCTGGCGCGGGTAAGGGATCTAACCGCGAAATTCCCTTACTTCACATTATCTAATGTTCCGAGGGAGGAAAACGGACGAGCCGACGCGCTCGCTAAGCTGGCGTCAAGGCGAACCCCCGAAGCATGGCCGGAGATAGAGGAGCTTCCCGCTCGCGCCATTGAGGTAGCAACCACGGCCCCAGGCGGCGCGCCGACCACGTGGGTGCAAGAGCTGCTGAGCTTCAAGCGAGATGGAACCCTCCCTCTCGACGAAGTCGCGGCTCGGCGTCTGCGCCGCACACACGCGTGGTACACCGAGGAAAGTGGCCGGCTTTACAGACGATCCTTCACCTACCCCCTACTGAGGTGTTTGGAGCCTGACGAAGCCCAGACCGTCCTGGCTGAAACTCACGAGGGGATCTGCGGCGAACACATTGGCGGGCGGACCCTGGCGCACAAGATACTACGCCAAGGCTACTACTGGCCAACCATGTGTCGAGACGCAAAAGCTTACGTGCAGCGGTGCAGCTCGTGCCAGCAACACACCCGCGCGCCCCGACAGCCTGCGGTCTCCCTTAGTCCCATCGACTGCGCATGGTCGTTCGCCCAGTGGGGACTAGACCTCCTCGGCCCCTTTCCACCGGCCTCTGGGCAGTGGAAGTATATAATCGTGGGAGTAGACTACTTCACAAAGTGGGTCGAGGCCGAGCCACTGGCCACGACGACGGAACACCAGATGGAGAAATTCGTTTGGAAAAACCTTGTGACCCGATTCGGGTTGCCCAGAGCCATTGTCACCGACAACGGACCTCAGTTCGCCGGCACGAGGTTCCGGGAATTCTGCGCCGGTCATGGCATTCAACTGAGGTTCAGTTCGGTGGCCCACCCTCAGACGAACGGGTTGGCCGAGGTAACCAACCGATCCATCCTGGATGGCCTCAGAAGAAGAGTGTCCGCGGCTCGATCGACCTGGACGGACGAGCTCCCCAGCGTGCTGTGGTCACTGCGCACCACCCCCAAGGCTGCGACTGGAGAATCCCCCTATAGCCTGACTTTCGGAACCGAGGCCGTCCTACCGCCCGAGATGACTGTCGCTACGCTTCGGACGAGGAGCTATGACTAGGAGGCCTCGAACCAGGGACTTCGCGCCAACCTCGACGTGCTCGAGGAGCGACGCGCCGATGCACACCTGAAGGCCCTCTCTCACCAGAGAGCCGTCGCAAGGGTCTACAACAGAAAGGTGCGACCCAGGCCAATCAGGTTAGGCGATCTGGTCCTACGAAGGGCCGAAGTCAGCGACCCAACCCGAACGAGGGGGAAGCTGGCCCCCAAGTGGGAGGGACCTTACCGGGTTACCAGCGTGGTTCGACCAGGTACTTATCGACTCACAACAATGGACGATTCCTCCCTGCCGAGGACATGGAACGTCCAGAACCTTAGAAAGTTCTTCGTCTGAGGCCAATGCCCCAGCTCCCAAGATTGAAGTTGTGCAATTTTCGGAGCTTAAAAGACACTGGAAAAAGATTCTTTTATTCATGAAGCATGGGATTACAAGGCCCAACTTTCGAAGCAGAAAGACGTACTGGGAGGAAGTTTTCTTTACAAAGCAAGGGGCTACAACCGCAACCAGATCCGAAGGTCACGAAAATTACAAAATACGGAAGCTGCTCGGCTGAGCTGACCTCCAGACCGCCCTAACCGTCAGATCCTCCCACGCCATCATCAAAGGGAACTTCCTCCGGCATGTCCACATCCAAATCCTCAGGATGCGAGACAAACGGATCCGCCTCCACTTCCAGCCCGGGATGGCTCGTCTGGAACCGGCCAAGGGCGATTCGGTACCCGTACTCGTAGGTAACCTGCCCCGACCGAGCCAGCCCGAGCTGGAAGCCCGGGGACTGTTTATAAGCCTCGATTACCTCCTCTTTCTCCGGCCGCCGCTCCCGCTCGGCCGCCAGGGCTTCTGAAGCCCCCTTCACGTCAGCTAGTGCGCCCTCCAGCCGCTGGGTCAGGACGGCTGCCTCGTCTCGGGCCAGACGAGTCTCTGACTGTGCTCCCTCCAGGAGTCCCCGGAGATTGCCTTTCTCCTCCTCGGCCGCCTTCGCCTCGGACCTTAAGCGAAGGACCTCGGCCTCCAGCGCCAACGCACGCTTGTCGGCCGCCCTTGCCTCAGCTCGGAGATGCATCGCCTCCTCCTCGAGCTCCGAGGAACGCTGCTCGGCCGCCGCAACCACCTCCGGAGCCGCCCCGGCCCGCACCTCCTCGAGCTGTTTGCGCAGCTCGGCGTTGCGGTCGCACAGAATTCCAAGGGCCCGACCCGCGTCGCGAACCCGGTCTGCCAGTGCCATCGCGTAGTGCTGGCCCTGCAAGAAGAAAGTCAGAACGACCCTCGGGAGCACCACAAGCAGGAAGCTGGTAGCGGAACACTTACCCACAACAGCGACTTCACCGACTTCCCGAACAGGACGTCGGACGGCAGAGTGTACATCTCGCGGGCCAGATCAGGGTGCAGCCCCCCTCGGACAAACGCGGCCGCGGTCTCCCCGTCGGCCCAGACCCGGGTCCCGCAGGTCAGCCCCGCCCACCAAGCTACCAACCGGTCAGAAGGTTGGCCCTCAGAAAGTTCGCCCATCAAGCGTGCATGATAGAAGTCGTTCGGCGGGCCCGCCGGAAGACGACACAAGTCCCGGATCGAGGGATCCCGAGGCGCCTTTCCTGTGACCACGTTGCTCGGGCCTGCCTCGCCTCGACCTCGCCCTCCTCGCCTATCGTGTGAGCCCGACTCCGCCGCCTCTGCGCTCTCCTGAGCCCTTGGGGGAGTCGGTTTCTTCGGAGCTACGACCTTTGCCTTCTTTCGAGGACGGGCATCCTCGAGATCCACCGGCGCCTCTCTAGTGTCAGCGCTCGGGCCGACCTGGCACCGCGGAGATGCGGCGGACGAAATGCGTCATCCACGCACCACGGCAAGTTTCACCATCCCTGCACAAACACAACGACCTCGGTTAGTATTCCAAAAAAGAAAAGCAAAATTGGAAGGCCCACCGCCACCTTCTCAGGGCATACCTCGAGGTACTGGGCTCAAGCCCGCCTCGACCAGCCACGCCTCGGTCATCTTTCGGATGACTCGAGAAGAAGGGAGGATCTCCTTCAATCTTCGAAGGGCTCGGAGCTCCCCCTCGTCCAAGGCCGGGGCAGTATTATCGACTGCGCGCGCCGCCCACCGGAGCCCGAAGCTCCAACTCCTCGGATGACAAACGTAGAAGAAGCGCTCCTTCCACCCCTTGTTGCTGGAAGGAGCCCCACTGACACGGAAACCCGGTCGGGCGAACAAATAATAGCCCCCCGACCCTCTGGATAGACGGAAACAGGAGAGGAAAAGGGACCGGCTCGGGGCGATCTGGGCATAATAGCATTCCCCAAGGAACGCCACCAGATAGCGCCAAGAATTCGGCGCCATCTGGGAAGGGGAAATGCGCCACCACGAGACGCAGGCGGTAATGACGGGGTGGAACGGAAGGTGCAGCCCGGCCTCAAAGGCGTCTACTGTTAGGGCAAAGCCCTTGGGTATAGGGTCATACGCTCGCTGCCCCGGCTCAGGAGCAATGAGCGTGAACTCCGCCGGGATACCGTAACGGTCCCGGAGGAGGCCGAGCGACGACTCGCTCACGGTGGAGTCGAGGTCGTGCGGCCACATAAGCGATTCGAGGGCTTTGGTGGCCCTTTCCTTGGACGACGAGCGGGAGCTCGCCAACGCCACCCCCTCACCGGCGGCACCGGGAAGAGGAGGCGGAGAAGGAAGGGATGAAGGAGGGGAAGCCATCCTTACCGAGCTTTTGGGAAGGAAGGGCGGCTGAAGAAGTGCCGGACTAGGACACCCAAAGGAGGGATTGAAGCAAAAGCAGGTACCAAGAAGTGAAAGGGACCGACGGAGCGATACTTATAGCCTGTTTCCCGCCGAAACGACGACCTTTCCCCTCCTGAGCCGCGCTGCGAAGACGCAAAGGTCGCATCGCCATAACTTCGGCCGGTGCGGCTCTTAAATGCGGTGCGGTATGAAGTACGGAGCCCCTAATCATATCAACCTCGAAAACCGACGACGCCCGAAAGGCACGGCCCTTTGACCTTTCCCAGGCAAAAGGCGACCCGGCCGCCCGTGCCCGCACAACGGTCAAAACGACCTAACGCTAATCGAAAGTCAAGTATCGCTTCGGTCATGTTACGCCCGAACCCACCACCTCGGTCGCGGCCCACCCGCACCGAGCGCCTCGGTCAATCTACCCCGAGTCACACCTGCACGGTCACCCCGCCTGCGTTGTGCTCCTCGGCTCTCCGGCTCTGCGCCACCCCGAGCCACACCTGCGCGGTCACCCCGCCTGTTGTGCTCCTCGGCTCTCCGGCTCTGTGCCACCCCGAGCCACACCTGCGCGGTCAACCCGCCTGTTGTGCTCCTCGGCTCTCCGGCTCTACGCCACCTCGAGCCACACCTGCGCGGTCACCCCGCCTGTTGTGCTCCTCGGCTCTCCGGCTCTGCGCCACCCCGAGCCACACCTGCGCGGTCACCCCGCCTGTTGTGCTCCTCGGCTCTCCGGCTCTGCGCCACCCCGAGCCACACCTGCGCGGTCACCCCGCCTGTTGTGCTCCTCGGCTCTCCGGCTCTGCGCCACCCCGAGTCACACCTGCGCGGTCACCCCGCCTGTTGTGCTCCTCGGCTCTCCGGCTCTGCGCCACCCCGAGTCACACCTGCGCGGTCACCCCGCCTGCGTTGTGCTCCTCGGCTCTCCGGCTCTGCACCGCCCCGAGTCACACCTATGCGGTCACCCCGCTTGCGTTGTGTTCCTCGACCCTCAACTTCGCATCTCCCCAGTCATGCCTGCACGATCGCACCACCTGCATAGTGCCTCTCGACCCTCATCGACCCTAATGGCCCCTAGGCCGACCCCGCTCAGCCTCCCGACCAAGTTGCGTATCCCGGCTAAGCTCTGCTCGGGAAGTACTCGCGCGACCGATCCAACTACGGCACGCCTCTCAGACCCACCTGAACAGCACGTTGAAGCAGGGAACCATGCATCGAACTCCTTACGCGTAAAGCCGATGCATAGCTCCTTTCGGGTGGGGCATATGATAAGGGTAAAAAACTGACTTGACATAACTCCCGGATTTGACGTAATACACCCCCCCACGTCGGACGCCCAGTACGACGCGCTGCCCCAGAAATAGCATTAACGACGACACGACACGCACCCATACCCGCCGTACCCGAACGACCTCCTCGGCTGACCCATCACGGCCGGCCGAGGCAGTCAAAGGTGCCAGCTGACACCCCCCATACCCTGCGGCAGCTCGGCTCTCCACGCAACGCCCACGGCGGCGACAGACGCCGTCAGAGGTACGGTCATGCTCTGGCAGGATGGCCCATCAGGTAACATCAACCCCCCTTATAAATACCCCCCCCGGCTCCCAGCACAAGGGGGATCTTGAACCCAATACAATACTCCTTCCCACTAACTTGATCGTCGGAGGGGTCGGGTCGAGATACCGACCCGACCTATGTGCAGGTACCCGACCATCGTCAACCCGGTTCGTCAAGGCGGAGCTCTCAAGCAAGACCCTCTGCATCCGCCATCTCAAGCCCTACAAAGGGAGACACGACCGATCCCAGGCATTTGGGGCCCTGAACCAGCCGCGTCAACCCCAAAGTCGCGGCCAGAACGTTATTTACCGTAACACTGCCACTGGCCGCGTCGTCAACGTCTCCCGCCCTGGCCTCTCCCCCGGGCCCGACTTCATCTCCGACGCCTCCATTGCCGGGAGTCTCTCGCCTGCCCTCGGCGACCTCTTCTCCCTCCGGTTGCTCGATCTCAGCAACCTCAAGCAGCTCGCCGGCCCCGTTCCACCCGCCCTCGGCCGCCTCTCCCGCCTTGAACACCTCCTCCTCGACTCCAACCAACTCACCGGCTGCATCCCCTCCGCCTTCGCAAACCTCACCCGACTCCGGAAGCTCTCCCTCGGCAACAACCGCCTCTCCGGATCGCTTCCCCCTTCCATGTTCACCTCTCCATTTCTTTCCGTGGTCTCTCTTTCCAACAACAGGCTAACCGGCGGCATCCCGGCATCCATCGGGCGGGTACCTGCAATGGAGGCACTAGACCTCCATGGCAACCACCTCACCGGCTCCATCCCCATGGAGATCGGATTGCTGCGAAGGCTCACTGTTCTTGATCTTTCAGAGAACAAGATCTCCGGCGGCATCCCCAGCTCCATAGGCAAGCTCAAAAACCTGGTGGTTCTCTACTTGAACCAGAACCGCATCACGGGAAGCATTCCGCCTTCCATCGCCGGTATGGTCTCGCTGCAGTTCTGTAGGATGTCGGAGAACCAGCTCACCGGGAGCATCCCGGATTCGATCGGCGGCCTACCTAGCATCGAGAGACTGATACTGGAGAACAACAAGCTCACCGGTCAGCTGCCCGCCGCTATAGGACGCCTCGCCACGCTCACGGACATCTTCTTCTCCAACAACCGATTTACCGGCAGGATCCCTTCCAGCTTCGCCAACCTGGCCAATCTGCAGACGTTAGACCTGTCGCGGAACCGCCTCGGTGGTCCAATCCCCGCCGAGCTCTCCCGGCTGCGGAACCTCCAAGAGCTGGATCTCTCCTTCAACTCCCTGATGCACTTGGGCAGGCCGCCGAGCTGGCTCGGCCAGATGAACATATTCAAGCTTGTCCTGGCGGACACAGGGATCTCCGGTCCGCTGTCTGACTGGCTGTCGTCGGCGTCGTCCATCTCGATCCTCGACCTTTCCAGCAACGGACTGGTGGGGGATCTCCCGCCGTGGATCGGCAACATGACCGGGCTCTCGTTGCTCAACCTCTCCAACAACACTCTGCATTCGGGGATCCCGGAGGGGTTCAAGAACCTGACGCTGCTGATGGACCTGGACCTGCACTCCAACGAGCTGTACGGCCGGCTGCGGCCAGTGCTGGCGAAGGGGACGCAGGACCCCTTGGGGCACTACCGGACGCTGGATCTGTCACGCAACCGGTTCACCGGGGGGCTTGACGAGGGCGTGGGGGAGCTGGCCGCGATGGACACAGTAGAGAGGCTAGTGGTGTCGCACAACCCAGAGCTTGGCGGCGGGATACCGGCGTCCATGGCGAGGCTGGCGGCGCTGAAGGAGGTGAGGATGGCGGGGAACGGGCTCTCCGGGATCATACCTGAGGGCGTGCTGGACCTCGCGCGACTGACCGAGTTCGATGTGTCAGATAACAGGCTCAGCGGTCGGATACCGCGCCATCGGGCTCCCTTGACGGCGGAGGGCTTCAGAGGAAACACGGGGCTCTGCAGCGCGCCTCTCCCGCCATGCAAGCTGTGGTAACGAGCCAAAGTACACAGGAAGGAGTCTCAGATTTAATTTCCCGATGTCAAGGTGACGGAGAACAAAACAAAACTTTCTTGTTTGACAATTCATGGAAACGTAAGAACGGCTTGCACTTTTTTCTTTTTCGTTTTTTGGAGTCCAATTGTCTATTAAGGTGAGGAATCTTAATATATCAAACTATATAATATAATATAAGGCTACATACTTACATAATTTATAGAGATTGATGAATATATCTATATACTTGAGCTCCTCCAATCGAACAATATCCATGTGTTGTGTCAGTCGACGTAATAAAATCTGGTTCAAACCGTTTTCAGTTAGATTTGATTAAAATAAGATAGTTTGAATCGTAATCGATTCAAATTTATTTAATCGATTCGATTAATTCGATTCAATTAATCAGTTTATAATTAAAATAATTATATATATATATATATAAAATAAATTAGTTCAATTCAATTGATCCGAACTGAAATCTTGGTTAGGTTCAATTTGAACAACCTCTACCATTTATGGCTTGCACAATATTTTTCTAATAATATATTTACAAATATGTGTACCAAATCTAAATCTATGATTATATAAGAGGACCTCGATAAAATGAATATTCTTTATGTTTTTATTTTCATCACAAGTAAATTTGATTAGGTTTTGCACTAATCTCCGATCTCCAACCGATGTTTAAGAGTGGCAGAAGTCATGAGATTGTTAAGAAGAACCGTTTAATAGTCAAAATCATATATCATGGTCTACATCGACTCAAAATATTTATTGATAGGGGTAAAAAATTGATTTGACATAACACCCCGGATTTGACGTAATGTACCCCCACGTCGGACACCCTGTGCGGCACACTGCCCCAGAACGTGCATTAACAACGACACGACGCGCACCCACACTCGCCATACCCAAACAACCTCCTCGGCTGACCCCTCATGGCCGGCCGAGGCAGGGGAAGGCGCTGACTGACACCACCCATACCCTGCGGTAGCTCGGCCTTCCACGCAACGACCACGACGACAGACGCCATCAGGGGTACGACCCTGCCCCGACAGGATGGCACATCAGGTAACATCAAACCCACTTATAAATACCCTCTGGCTCCTAGCAGGTAAGGGGGATGATCTCATCCAAAAAACTCCTCTCCACCATCACTGACTTGATCGTCGGAGGGGTCGGGCCGAACCACCAACCCGACCTGTGTGCAGGTACTCGACCGCTGCCGAACCCACTTGACGCCGTGGAACTTTCCAGTCAGATCCCCTACATCAGTCACCACAGCACCCCCGGGGAAGCCACGTCTGATCCCAACCATTTGGAGCCCTGAACCAGCCGCGTCGACACAGAGGTCACGGCTAAAAAAGGTTACTTACCGTAACAGATTGGCGCTAGAAGGAGGGGCCGTCCAAATGTCAGGCGATCAGCGAATCCGCCTCGGTGGATCCTCAACTACCGAGCTCCCCGCCTTGGGGGAGCATCCCCCGCATAATGAAATCCACGACGACCGCCCCGCGGCGGTATCGGAGCGCTACTGGCGACTATTCAATGACCCAAGCTTATCACCCCCCGACGGCGCGCCTGTCGGCCCGTCGTCGGTATCACCCGAGGCTTTTCACGACCTCGCCCACCAAGTCCGAACCCTGACAAGCATGGTCCAGACCATCATCCCGATCGTCTCCCAACGGACCCCTCCGCACGCGACCCGGCCCTCGCCACAACGGGAGACCCCTATCCAGACTCACGTACCACTTCCTGAGCTCCCCATCTCACCTCAAAACCCCGCAGCTCGGCCCGGGAGCTGAGAAGCAGAAGACGCGGCAAGCCGACCCAAGCCCGAGGTTCCGACCGCCGACTCGACTAATGCCCTACGGGCTCAGCTACGCCTTGTCAGTCAAAGGCTTAACGAGGTACAACAGGAAGTCCGCAAGTCAAAGGGAGAGCTCGGGGCAGACGGACGCCAAGGATCTCCGTTCACCCCCGAGATACAAAACCAGGCGATCCCGCCGCACTTCCGCCTCCCCTCTCTGGATGCGTATGACGGCGCCACCGACCCGGCAGACCACGTGGCCGCTTTCCGCGCCCAGATGGCGCTATTCGGCACTTCCGACGCCCTGATGTGCAGGGCATTCCCAACGACTCTGCGCGGGCCGGCCCGCACGTGGTACGACGGCCTGATGCCTGGGACCATCGCCTCCTTCGACCAGCTCGCCAAGGATTTCGAGCTTAACTTCCTGGCGTACGCCCGACCTAAACCGTCCATGGCATTACTGTTGGGAAATCATGGGGGGTGACATCATATGCGCAGCGGAAGAACAAGAAAACAAAAATCCCCGATTCCCAAAAAGATGTTCGTCGTCGTGCGAAGATTGGTGCGCAAAAATCCGCAAAACACAAAACTGCGTATAGAGATTGTGTTACCTAGGGAGATCGTATATCCCTGTTTCCTTACAGATCCTTAGGAGAGGGTGAAGGAGGTCAAGCGTCCTCCTCTCTAGCGGTGATCCACACAGCAGGGTTACGACGACGCTCCTCAAAAACTCCAGGCCTGCTCTGAGGTGGAGAGGGAGAGGAGAATAGGAAGGGCAAGCAAAGACTCTAGCCTATGAGGCTGTGAATCCCTCCTATTTATAGAGATCCCGTGTCAAACCCTAATGGGTCCTTCCCTAGTGGGTATTGGATCTGCATCCAATAAGACAAGGGCTCCGTCGGATATCTCATATCCGAACCTCTACTCATCGCAATGCCTACCATATGTGTGTGACCCTCTAGGCCCAATATCGAGCTGGCCGTGAGTCATACCTGTCAGAACTCCTTCTGACTGAGTAAATTATTATCTCTATAATAATTCACTTGACTCATCGACTACGGACGTACTAGGCCACTACGCCGTAGTCCCCAGACGATACAGGGGAATCCAATCCATTGGACCTGTCTGTCCTCAGTTACCATGTACCTATAGTCCATCATCCATCTAATATCCCAGAGACCGTATATCGAGCATGGTGCTGTCAGACCCATACGGTTTTTACTCGAGTCTCGCTCTAATCGGATTCTCCCGGAGAACTCTTTCTCTCTCAACCCGAATGACCCTGGCCAGGGATTTGTCTGAGCAAGAACACATGGGATATTCCTCTCATGATGCCGAGAGTGGATGATCCTCTGTCGACACTCAATAGCCCTCGTAAGGTCGACTACCACTCCCAATGACCAACTGTACTAGATCTGGGAATAGCCAAACCTATAAGTCTGGTATCAAAGAGTGGAGCACTCATACAGGACATCCTTGGTGTCTCAAGTCTAAGGACCAGATACACCACTAGGACTACGGAATCATTGTTTGACAATAAGGCATCATCAACCATCCAGCATTCCGTAAGCGGATCAATCAGTGAACTCATTCTCCAATGAGCACCTGTACTGTATCCCTAGTGTCCCTACACGAGCAGCTATGAGACCAGCTGCATCCATCATATGGACGGGTATACAGCACACCAGTCTATCCGGTTATCACGATGTCCCTCTCGAGTAACCTATGACCGGGATTATTTAGGATATGTGTTTAAAGGTGAATCGATCTCATTATCGTGATCTCATCACGATCCGATTCCCATTGCACAAATCCAAGGACATCACAATATATATGCATTTATGCAATAGTTATAAAGTGATATACGCCAAAATATAATAAGCAAAAAGATTATGTATCAAGTCACACGTGCCATCACTCACGTGATTGGCTTGCTGGGCACCTATGACTAGCAATCTCCCACTTGACCTAAAGCCAATCACCTATGTGTCTGATCCCCATCAGACCCCTGTGACGTTCAAAGACAATCTGAGACAACGGCTTTGTCAGTGGATCTGCAATGTTATCTTCGGATGGAACTTTTTCCACTGCTACATCTCCTCGGGTTACGATCTCTCTTATAAGCTGGAACCTCCTCAGAACACTTCTGATGAGACCCGGGTTCCCTTATTTGAGTAATCACCCCATAGTTGTCGCAATATAAGGAGATCGGCTCCTCGCTACCCGGCACGACTCCCAAATCTGTGATGAACTTCTTCAACCAGACTCCCTCCTTTGCTGCATCTGATGCATCAATGTACTCCGCCTCTGTGGTCGAGTCAGCAGTGGTATCTTGCTTGGAACTCTTCCAGCACACTGCTCCTCCATTCAAGGTGTACACATACCCTGAATTCGACTTGCTATCATCGACATCAGACTAAAAACTTGAGTCAGTGTAGCCTTCAACCTTAAGGCTATTACCTCCATATACTAGTAAAAGATCCTTAGTCCTTCTCAAGTACTTAAGGATACACTTTACTGCTTTCCAGTGCTCCAAGCCTGGATCCGTCTGATACCTGCTCGTGACACTCAGAGCATGCGCTATATCAGGCCTAGTACATAGCATGGCATACATGATAGACCCTATTGCTGAGGCATAAGGTATCATATCCATGTTCGCCCTTTCTTCTGGAGTCTTTGGGGACATACTCGTAGAAAGCGATATCCCATGTCTCATCGGTATGAGACCTCTCTTGGAATTTTCCATGCCAAACCTTTTGACAATAGTTTCTATGTACCTGGACTGGGACAAGCCAAGCATCCTCTTGGATCTATCTCTATAGATTCTAATCCCCAAGATATAAGATGCTTCTCCTAAGTCCTTCATGGAGAAGTGTCTAGATAACTAAGCCTTTACTGTGGATAGCATTCCTATGTCATTCCCAATGATGAGGATGTCATCCACATATAACACCAAAAAGGTAATAGCGCTCCCACTTACCTTTCTGTATACACAAGGCTCATCTTCATTCTTAACGAAGTCATAAGATCTGATTGCCTCATCAAATCTTATGTTCCAACTTCGGGAAGCTTGCTTTAGTCCATAAATGGATCTAAGCAACCTACACACCTTATCTGGGCAGTTCTTGGACACGAATCCCTCAGGTTGCATCATATACACCTCCTCCTCGAGGTTCCCGTTGAGGAATGCGGTTTTCACATCCATCTGTCAGATCTCATAATCATAGTGTGCTGCAATAGCCAATAGAATTCTGATGGATTTTAGCATTGCTACGGGTGAGAAAGTTTCGTCGTAGTCAACACCTTGCCTTTGACGATACCCCTTAGCCACTAGCCTTGCTTTATAGGTCTCTACCTTTCCATCTACTCCGATCTTTTTCTTAAAGATCCACTTGCAACCGATGGGTACAATACCTTCGGGTGCATCAACTAGGTTCAAAACCTTATTGGAGTACATAGAATCCATCTCAGAATTCATGGCTTCTTTCCACTTCCCGGAGTCTATACTCATAATAGCCTCCTCGTAGGTCTGAGGATCAATATCCTCTACATCCTCTGCTCTAATATGTCCCACATATCTCTCAGGAGGATGGGATACTCTATCAGACCTGCGTAAAGTTGATACTTGTGTATTAGGTACCTGAACAGACTCGAGCTGTAGAGTGGTGCTTGAGCTTGGTTCTCCAACCTCGCTCAATTCTATCATTCTCCCACTGTCTCCGTCAAGAATGTGTTCCTTCTCAAGGAACACTGCTCTCTTAGCTACAAAGACCTTTTGGTCCTCGAGATGATAGAAGTAATACCCACAAGTTTCCTTGGGGTATCCCACAAATTTACATCGCTCTGTCCTTAATTCTAACTTATCGGGGTTGTGTCTTTTAACATGGGCAGGGCAGCCCCAAATCTTAACAACCTTAAGATCAGACTTCTTCCCTTTCCATATCTCATATGGTGTAGACACTACCGACTTAGTTGGAACTCTGTTCAGAAGGTAAGCTGCGGTTTCTAGGGCATATCCCCAGAATGAGATGGGTAGGTCAGCGAAACTCATCATGGACCGTACAATATCTAATAATGTACGATTTCTCCTTTCAGAGACACCATTGAGCTGAGGTGTATAAGGAGGTGTCCATTGGGATAATATCCCATGGTCCTTGAGGAAGTGAGTAAACTCTGTACTTAAGTACTCACCTCCTCGATCTGATCGAAGAGTTTTGATACTCTTTCCAGTCTGGTTCTCCACCTCATTCTTATACTCTCTGAATTTCTCAAAAGCCTCGGACTTGTACTTCATTAAGTACACATATCCATACCTTGAGAAATCATCAGTAAATGTAATGAAGTAGGAGTAACCTCCAATGGCATGAGTTGACATGGGTCCACATACATCACTATGTATGAGTTCCAACAACTCAGTGGCTCTCTCTCCAGTTCCACTAAATGGAGAGTTGGTCAGTTTTCCACGAATGCAAGGCTCACAAGTTGCATATGACACATAGTCGAATGGATCTAGATATCCATCATTTAGCAACTTTTGAATCCTTCTTTCATGGATGTGACCTAGCCTACAATGCCACAGGTATGCACTGTTCAACTCATCTCGTTTCCTTTTAGACACATTTACATTCATGATATGTGGAGTGGTGTCTAACATAAATAAACCATTATGCAATGTTCCTTTCGTGATGATCTTATCATCTAATAATATCGAACAACCATTGTTCTCAAAAACAAATTTATATCCACTAACTGTTAAACATGAAATGGAAATAATGTTTTTGATAATAGAAGGAACAAAATAACATGCATCTAATGCAATAAAAGCTCCACTAGGCAGATGTAGGGCGACCTCGCCAACAGCTAATACAGCAACTTTTGCTCCATTACCCATCTTGAGGTCCATCTCGCCTCTCTCTAGTCTCCTAGGCCTTGCCAGAACCTGCAATGAATTGCATATATGATAAGCACTACCGGTATCCAATACCCATGTGTTATCATAAGAGTCTGACAAATGGAGACTGATCATGAATGTACCTGAAGCTTCATCAAGCTTTTGTTTCGCCCTTTCTGCAATGTACTCTTTGCAGTTTCTCTTCCAATGCCCATCTTTACCACAGTGGAAGCACTGGCCTTTGTTCTTTGCTGGGTCTTTCTTAGCAACCTTTGCTTTACCTCGTTTGCCCTTGCCCTTTCCCTTCTTAAGGGACCTTTCTGCTTTCCTTTTCTTTCTGGTCTCACTAGTGTAGAGAACTGGCTTCTCTTTCTTAATAGTACTCTCTGCCTCCCTCAACATATTGAGGAGCTCTAGGAGAGTCACCTCAAGCTTGTTCATATTAAAATTCATTATGAACTGTGAAAAGGAATCTGGTAGGGACTGAAGCACAATGTCCACACAAAAGTTATCCTCTAGGACCATTCCTAGACCTGTGAGTTTCTCTATCCACTCAATCATCTTTAGGACATGGTTCTGAACCGGTGTCCCCTCAGTCATCCTAGCGC
Organism: Musa acuminata AAA Group; assembly: GCF_036884655.1. NCBI lineage: Eukaryota > Viridiplantae > Streptophyta > Magnoliopsida > Zingiberales > Musaceae > Musa > Musa acuminata. The sequence continues at coordinate 1,290,819 of NW_027021291.1, read as the reverse complement.
GGAAAAGGCTCTTGGATATCTCATATCGTTGAGTCCTTCCCTGTTCCTCAAACAATTTGCGGACATGTAGGAGAATGGATCTGGCATCCATCTTTTCATGTTGTCTCTGTAACTCTGGAGTCATAGAGCCCAACATATAGCACTGAGCAAGAGTGGAGTCATCAATGTACTTCACGTAGCGAGCGATCTCATCCTCGCTTGCCCCTTCTTCGGGCGTAGGCATCATTGTATCAAGGACGTACACGATTTTTTCCGCTGTGAGAACAATTCTCAAGTTACGGAGCCAATCCGTATAATTTGGACCAGTGAGGCGGTTGACATCAAGTATGCCACGTAAGGGATTTGAAAACGACATTTTCTGAAAATAAAGATGTAGCAAAAATGAATAACATGCAGATTTTGCAAGAAATAAACTATCAAGATATGGACTTCTATCTTAATATGCTCCCACTATTTTACTAACGAGTCACGCGACACCCTCAGCACGTGAAACGGAAGTCTCCGGCAGACTTCTAGTGGGGATCAAGATCCAATCAGCGTCTTAGTGTAACCTCGAGGGACTTGACCAATCACACTAAGCCTAAAAGGTAGGCAACTCTTGCAGATCACAACTCCTTGTGATTCCCGTCCTGTTTGGCCTCCGAATCACCATGGCCTCGAGGGACTCGACCAACCATGATGCTCGGTTAAGTCAACACCTTCGTTACAAGATGAGTCTGATTTGATGATATACCCTCGAGGGACTCGACCAAGCATACCATGCCCTCAGGTCACCGGTGACATCTCTATGTCGTAAGCAAGATAGCGAATCGCGATATAGGTGAGTCTCGAGGGACTCGACCAACTCAACCTACACCGGGAATCGGTTCCTACTCATAACGATGGAAGGCCACGTGAGTCAATCTAATTGCCTCACGTTTATCGACTTAATATTATCGAGAGATGTTTCTATAATTTGGTCTCCTAATATGACATGTCACACATATACATATTTAATATATATCTACATCGCATGCAAATATATATACATATCTAGTATATGTATAAGCAATCACATCAGATGATCATGGACCACAACCTAATATGATTAGGCCCGAGCCAGTAGGCCTAATCACTCACATCAAGATCTATGTGTGCAACGGTGCATCTCCATGCCCTATGATCGTTCATCTCGTCCTCGTCGGTTCCGACGACATCTTGATGCATCTCCATGCATCACGATCGTCCGTCTCGTGGGTCCCGCTATCGCATCCACGCTCCCGCTGCACCTCCTCATATGATTACAACTCAATCATAGGCACGCAGGCCCGACAATAAACGAGAAATATAATGGAGGTTCGCAGACCTCAATAATAATAATCACAAGTACACACATCACACGGTCCATGATCATCCGTCCACACATCATACATCTTATGTATAAATAATCATCATGTAGGACTATTAGATAATAATAAAAATAATAATCAACTAAACTTTTTAATTAATTAATATTTTTCTGAAATAAGGGACATGTAGGGAATTTCTCAATTCCTAAGGGTATTTTCGTAATTTGGACAAAAGACAGAAACTGGAATTTCTCAAATTCCGAGGGGCAAAACTGTCTTTTGCCCAGAAAACCCTAATACCCTTTCCCCCTTTCGCTGCTGCCGCCGTCGCCACCCTGCCGGCGGCGGCCTGTGCGGCGGGGCGAGGGCACTGCCCTCGCCTGCAGGCGGCACGCCCGCTGGCGGCGATGCCGCTGCGGGTGGGCGCCGCCGCCTCCGCAGGCGGTGCTGTACCGCCGGGCGGCCGCCCCTGTGGGGGGGTTTCGCCCGCGGGAGAAGCGGCGGCAGGCGCCGCTGCCCTGCGGCGCCTCTGCCCGTGGGCTGCCAGCCCCGCCAGCAGCAAGCCTGCTGCAAGCAGACCGCCGGTCGGCTGCTGCAGGCACAGCGCTTGCGCATGCGCCGGCGCTGTGCTGCCTGGGTGCGGCTGCGGCTGCCGCTGCAGGTGGCTGCAGGTATGCAGATCGAGGGCAGCAACTGTTGCTGCCCTTCCTCGCTTTTGCGTCAACGATTTTGACGTCAATATTCTTTCTAAACACAACACACGCAGTTCAAAAATCAATCATTCGCACGAACAACCTGGCTCTGATACCACTATTGGGAAATCATGGGGGGCGACATCATATGCGTAGCGGAAGAACAAGAAAACAAAAATCCCCGATTCCCAAAAAGATGTTCGTCGTCGTGCGAAGATTGGTGCGCAAAAATCCGCAAAACACAAAACTGCGTATAGAGATTGTGTTACCTAGGGAGATCGTATATCCCTGTTTCCTTACAGATCCTTAGGAGAGGGTGAAGGAGGTCAAGCGTCCTCCTCTCTAGCGGTGATCCACACAGCAGGGTTGCGACGACGCTCCTCAAAAACTCCAGGCCTGCTCTGAGGTGGAGAGGGAGAGGAGAATAGGAAGGGCAAGCAAATACTCTAGCCTATGAGGCTGTGAATCCCTCCTATTTATAGAGATCCCGTGTCAAACCCTAATGGGTCCTTCCCTAGTGGGTATTGGATCTGCATCCAATAAGACAAGGGCTCTGTCAGATATCTCATATCCGAACCTCTACTCATCGCAATGCCTACCATATGTGTGTGACCCTCTAGGCCCAATATCGAGCTGGCCGTGAGTCATACCTGTCAGAACTCCTTCTGACTGAGTGAATTATTATCTCTATAATAATTCACTTGACTCATCGACTACGGACGTACTAGGCCACTACGCCGTAGTCCCCAGACGATACAGGGGAATCCAATCCATTGGACCTGTCTGTCCTCAGTTACCATGTACCTATAGTCCCTCATCCATCTAATATCCCAGAGACCGTATATCGAGCATGGTGCTGTCAGACCCATACGGTTTTTACTCGAGTCTCGCTCTAATCGGATTCTCCCGGAGAACTCTTTCTCTCTCAACCCGAATGACCCTGGCCAGGGATTTGTCTGAGCAAGAACACATGAGATATTCCTCTCATGATGCCGAGAGTGGATGATCCTCTGTCGACACTCAATAGCCCTCGTAAGGTCGACTACCACTCCCAATGACCAGCTGTACTAGATCTGGGAACAGCCAAACCTATAAGTCTGGTATCAAAGAGTGGAGCACTCATACAGGACATCCTTGGTGTCTCAAGTCTAAGGACCAGATACACCACTAGGACTACGGAATCATTGTCTAACAATAAGGCATCATCAACCATCCAGCATTCCATAAGCGGATCAATCAGTGAACTCATTCTCCAATGAGCACCTGTACTGTATCCCTAGTGTCCCTACACGAGCAGCTATGAGACCAGCTGCATCCATCATATGGACGGGTATACAGCACACCAGTCTATCCGGTTATCACGATGTCCCTCTCGAGTAACCTATGACCGGGATTATTTAGGATATGTGTTTAAAGGTGAATCGATCTCATTATCGTGATCTCATCACGATCCGATTCCCATTGCACAAATCCAAGGACATCACAATATATATGCATTTATGCAATAGTTATAAAGTGATATACGCCAAAATATAATAAGCAAAAAGATTATGTATCAAGTCACACGTGCCATCACTCACGTGATTGGCTTGCTGGGCACCTATGACTAGCAATTACTCCTCGGGCTCAACCAGAGAGAGGACGAGCCCCTCTCCCACTTTGTGAACCGATTTACAACCCAAATCCGTGGATTGTTGGATGCTCACCCCTCTTTCTTGATGAAGGCGTTCATGACAGGCCTGCGCCCCTCCAAGTTCTTTTGGTCGCTCGTAGAGCGACCCCCCGTCGCGGTCCCCGAGATGCTCCAACGTGCCAGTCAGTTCATCGCCGCGGAGACTTGGATGTCTGGAAGGCGGGAGGAACACAAAAAGGTCAAGACAGAACCGCCCCGACAGCAACAACCCGCCGCCTCTCGGCGAAAGTTGGACAGACCCGACCCGAGGCCTCCTCTTCCCGCCTTGAATTCGTCCCGGACTGAAATATTTCTACACGAAAAGGGGAAGGGACTGCTCAAGGACCCTCGCCCGATGAGGAACCCGCGGGAGCTCGTGGACCGATCAAGATATTATCGATTTCATCGGCAGCACGGGCACAACACTGAGCAATGCTACGAGCTGAAGAGGCAAATCGAGGAGCTTATCCTCAGAGGTCACCTTGGCCGGTACCTCCGGCCGAACAAAGAGCAGTCGCCTCGCCCAGAAGGTCCCGTCGAGCAGCACATCGATGTGATAGCCGGGGGCCTCGCATCAGGGGGAGGTTCCATGTCGGGCAGGAAGGCGTATGCCCGAGCCGCGCCTGACGAAGCCTCGGGGCACGAGCCGGAGCCCGAGATCACCTTCCCAACCGGAGCTACTGAGCGACCCGACCACGACGACGCTTTGGTAATATCAGCCAGGGTAGCCAACGCACAGATGAGGAGGATCATGGTTGACACGGGGAGCTCGGCCGACGTACTCTACTTCGACGCCTTTCAAAAGCTGGGCTTGGTCAGGGAGAATCTGAGCCCGATGTGCTCGGCGCTCACCGGTTTCACGGGAGATTCAATATCACCCCTGGGGGCCATTACTTTGCCCCTGACTTTGGGGACCCCACCGAAGTCAAAGACTGTGATGGCCACTTTTCTGGTGGTCGACCTTCCTACCGCCTACAATGCCATACTCGGTCGGCCGACCCTCAACAAGGTTAGAGCGGTCGTCTCGACCTACTACCAGACCATTAAATTCCCAACTCACGCTGGAGTCGGGGAAGCTACGGGAAGCCCCCGAGAATCCAGGCGGTGCTACCTTACCGCCGTATCATTGGGCAAGAGAGCCAGGACCAAATCGCCCCTGGAAGATCCGCGGGAAAAGAAGAAATTGACTCCCCATCCCGAGCCGACGGGGTCCACCGTTGACATTCCTTTGCAAGAAGCTCGGTCGGACCAGACCGTGAAGATCGGATCGGAACTACCAGAGCGGGAACGAGAGCAGCTCGTCGGTCTCCTACGGGAAAATGCCGACGTCTTCGCATGGTCCCCATCGGACATGACGGGCGTGTTGAATCTCGTATTTTGATGATGAAACTACTTGATATATGTTTATGATTTAATCTGCGTTTTGAGTGACGCAGGATTCTTTGATCAGGATGAGACAATTAAAGCAGGAAAATCATGTTGTGCCGGAGGAACATGTCAGAAGATTGGATGTCGAGCTGGTGGATCGGTCGACGTATCGACAGAAGGCTTCGGGCCGTGGACTCGGGCATCGGGCCAAGAAGAGCGGGTATTGTGCCAAGGATATCGGAGTTGCGGAGTCAACTGGCCGATTGGGCAATAGGCCGCAGGAGAGGACGATGCGCCGAAGAATCAGACGAAGCGTCGAGGGACCAATGACATGCCGGACAACTTGGTTAATTGCTTAGGATTAATTGTCTCGATCGAAGTTTTGTTTTAAGTGTGCAGGATTAACTACGATGAAAGATAGACAAGCAGCAGGAGTTGCGCCGGAGTCAAGTTCATGATCACGTTGGGAGTTCGAGAGCTCGACGGAAGTACGGACGGTCGTCGGAGGTTCTGCGGGAACAGATCCGAGAAGTCCAGAAGCTTGCCAAGCGAAGCTCGTCGGAACTCGCCAAGTGGATCGTCGCAAAGTCCAGGAGTTTGCCGGAAGTCCGCAGAAGCATCACCGAGGGTTCATCGGATGATCGACGGAAGTTCGCCAGAAACTCGCCGGAAGAAGCGATTGACGTACCGAAGCAAAGCTGCAGAAATTGTCTTAGATTTAATCGTAGTTAGCACGGTGATTAAGTTAGAAATGGGAGGTGATCCCATTAGCTTAATCCTGGGGCAATTGGGCCCCTGAAGAACTCAAGTTGGGTCGAATGGTTCAACCCATTCGAACCCAAGTAGCTGTGGGAGGTGCAACCGCCCAGGCAGGGAGGTGCCACCGCCCAGGCTAAGTCTCCCAGCGAGACTGGGCGGTGCAACCGCCCCAGCTAAGAGGTGCAACCGCCCAGGGGTAAGTCTCCAAGCGAGACTGGGCGGTGCAACCTCCTCCGTCGAGAGGTAGCACCGCCAGAGCTCAAGTTCCGAGCTCTGGCAGGCGATGCAACCACCGAGCTCGGTCTTCGAGCTCTAGCAGAGAGCTGCAACCTCTCTGGCCAGGAGATGCACAGCCTAAGCTCGGTCTTCGAGCTCTAGCAGAGTGGTGCTACCACCTCTGGCAGAGAGGTGCAACCACCTCTGGCAGAAAGGTGCGATCACCTCTGGCAGAGAAGAGAAACTTCTCTGGTCAGGAGATGCACCGCCTGAGCTCGGTCTTCGAGCTCTGGCAGGAAGGTGCAACCACCCCTGACAGAGAAGGTGGAACCGTCCGAGCTCAGTCTTCGAGCTCTGCCAGGCGGTGCCACCTCTCCAGTCGAGAGGTGCAACCGCCTGAGCTCAGACTTCGAGCTCTGCCAAGCGGTGCCACCTCTCCAGTCAAGAGGTGCAACCGCCTGATCCCGGAATTCCGGGATTTGATCGTTTTGAGCTCGAAATTTGAATTGGGTTGGGGCCTATAAATACCCCACCCATTCAGCACTGAAAAGACACAGACCAACACCGAAATCTTGATCTTTTCTGTGATTCTAAGAGCTCAAAAGTGTTGTAAAGCCTTTAAGTCTCCTCCTTCTGTTCTTCAAGTTTTCAGTTGTAAAGTGAGGAGAGAAAGGTCTGTAAAGGTTGTCTCCTGAGCCTGTCAAAAGGAGAGAAACTGTAAAAGGGCAGTTTGGCCTTCGCCCATTGAAGGAAGGCAGCTAGTTGACGTCGGCAACCTCGTCGGTGGAGGAAGCCAAAAGTGGAGTAGGTCAAGGCTGACCGAACCACTCTAAATCTCTGGTTTGCGTTTATCTTTGAGCACTTTATCATTACTGCAAACCTCCTTCAATACTACTGCTCTCTGCGCTTTCACGAACAAGTTCTAAGTGCTGTTCTTCCGAATCTGCATTCAGACGTAAATTCGTATTTTCGTACATTACAGTTTACGTTTACGTTTGATTCTGCAGAACTGTCTTCCGTGCTTTTACGAAAGAGTTTCTTTGCAGTTTACACTTACATTTTGATCCTATTGATAACTGCAAACTGTCCTCTACAATTTTACGAACGAGTTTCAACATTCAGACGTAAAACTGCATTTAGACGTAAATCGGCTTTCCTCTCACAATCATTAGTTCTCAGTTCACGTTTACGTCTTGATTTCAACTGCATACTGTCTTCTGCGAGTATACAAACGAGTTTCAAAGTTTAGACGTAAATCTGAGTTTAGACGTAAATCTGCGTTTAGACGTAAAACTGCGTTTAGACGTAAATCTGCGTTTAGACGTAAAATTGCGTTTAGACGTAAATCTGAGTTTAGACGCAAACTGCGCTTAGACGCAAACTGCGCTTAGACGCAAACTGTGTTTAGACGCAAACTGCGCTTAGACGCAATCTGCGCTTAGACGCAAACTGCACTTAGATACAAACTGAGAATTAGCTTTTGCATCATAATAGTTTTCATTGAACGAACGCAGCTTTTGGTTTTTAATCGCTGTAAGATTTCCGCTGCACTAATTCACCCCCCCCCTCTTAGTGCTCTCGATCCTAACAGGGCGTCGACCCTGAGGTCGCAGAGCACCATCTCAACATCCCACCTGACGCCCGCCCGGTGAAACAAAAGGCCCGGCGCCAGGCCCCTGATCGACAACGTGCGATACAAGAGGAGGTGGACCGGCTCCTGGCCGCGGGCTTCATAGAAGAAGCCAAATATCCTCAGTGGCTGTCCAATGTAGTCCTCATGAAGAAACACAATGGAAGCTGGAGGATGTGTGTTGACTACACCAGTCTCAACGATGCATGCCCTAAAGACTGCTACCCCCTCCCAAAGATCGACCAGCTGGTCGACGCAACAGCCGGTCACGCGCGACTCTCTTTCATGGATGCCTACTCAGGGTATAACCAGATCAGGATGGCACCCGGCGACAGAGAGCACACAGGCTTCCTCACTGATCGAGGCGTGTACTTCTACAAAGTCATGCCGTTCGGGTTAAAAAATGCCGGGGCCACATACCAGAGGACGGTAAACAAGATGTTCGCCCATCAAATCGGAAGGAACATGGAAGTCTACGTGGACGACATGATCGTGAAGAGCCAGGAGGCCGGAGCACACCTCGCCGACCTAGCCGAGGCCTTCTCCACGCTACGCAAGTTCGGCATGCGGCTCAACCCCGCGAAGTGCGCCTTCGGCGTCCCCTCCGGGAAGTTCCTTGGATTCATTGTGCACGAGAGAGGAATCGATGCCAACCTGGAGAAGGTTCAAGCGATAATCAATATGCAGTCTCCCCGGATGGTCAAAGACCTACAGCGACTTAACGGGAGACTTGTCGCCCTGTCTCGCTTCCTCGCCCGATTGGGCGATCGCTGCCTCCCGTTCTTCAAAGCGCTCAAAAGCCCGAAGAACTTCCAGTGGACATCAGAATGCGAGGAGGCTTTCAAACAAATGAAACAGCACTTGGCCAGCCTTCCCCGGCTCGCCTCCGTCTCTCCGGGCGAGAGGCTGGGCCTCTACTTGGCGGCTTCCCAGCATGCGGTCAGCTTTGTCCTGGTCAAGGAAAGCTCCGGCCAACAACTCCCGATCTACTACGTCAGCCACGTCCTGAGTGGACCTGAGGAGCGTTACCCGCCGATAGAGAAGCTCGCGCTCGCCCTAGTGCTCTCAGCTCGGAAGTTGCGCCCCTACTTCCAAGAACACCCGGTGGAGGTCGTCACCGACCAACCCCTTCAACAGGTCTTAACGAAATTTGATGTTGCGGGACGGCTCCTCAAATGGGCGGTGGAGCTCGGCGAACATGACATAAGATCTCAAGCGGGCCCCCGAAGCTTGGACCCTACACGTCGACGGCTCGGCCAACTCAAAGGGCGCAGGCACAGGGCTGGTCCTCCTCGCCCCTGACGGACGCTCGTTCGAGCGATCCCTTCGCTTCGGGTTCAAAGCCACCAACAACGAGGCGGAGTACGAGGCACTCTTAGCGGGACTAAGAGTGCCTCGTATCCCTTCGCTTCTTAAGGTTTCCGACGTTCCAGGTTCTCGGCAAAGGAGAACCGTCCATCGACGTGAGGTGGTAAGCACCCGGTCGGACTACCTTGATGACCCGATAAGGTCCCTCCCACTTGGGGGCCAGCTTTCCCCTTGCTCGGGTCGGGTCGCTAACCTCGACCCTTCGTAGGACTAGATCGCCTAACTTGATCGGTCGGGGTCATACCTTTTTATTGTAGACCCTCGCAACGGCTCTCTGGTAAGAGAGGGCTTTCAGGTGCGCGTCAGCGCGTCGCTCCTCGAGCACGTCGAGGCTGGCACGAAGTCCTTCGTTCGAGACTTCCTCGTCATAGCTCTTTGTCCGAAGGGTGGCGACAGCCATCTCGGGTGGCAAGACGGCTTCGGTCCCGAACGTCAAACTGTACGGGGATTCTCTGGTCGCGGCCTTAGGAGTGGTGCGCAGTGACCATAGTACGCTGGGGAGCTCGTCTATCCAGGCCGACCGGGCTGCGGACACTCTTCTTTTGACTCCGTCCAAGATGGATCGGTTGGTTACCTCTGCCAGCCCATTCGTCTGGGGTTGAGCCACGGAGCTGAACCTCAGTTGAATGCCATGATTGGCGCAGAATTCCTGGAACCTTCTGCCGGCGAACTGAGGTCCGTTGTCCGTGATAATGGCCTTGGGCAACCCGAACCGAGTTACCAGGTTCTTCCACACGAACTTCTCCATTTGATGTTCCGTGATCGTCGCCAGCGGCTCAGCCTCAACCCACTTTGTGAAGTAGTCCACTCCTATAATTATGTACTTCCGCTGTCCAAAAGCCGGTGGGAAAGGTCCGAGGAGGTCCAAACCCCACTGCGCAAATGGCCATGCGCAGTCGATGGGGCTGAGCGGGACCGCGAGTTGTCGGGGAGTGCGGGCGTGCTGTTGGCACGAGCTGCACCGCTGTACGTAAGCTTTCGCGTCTCGGCACATGGTCGGCTAGTAGTAGCCTTGGCGAAGTATTTTGTGCGCCAAGGTTCGCCCGCCGATGTGCTCGCCGCAAACCCTTTCGTGGGTTTCGGCTAGGACCGCCTGGGCTTCGTCAGGCTCCAAGCATCGCAGGAGGGGATAGGTGAAGGACCGTTTGTAAAGTCGGCCGCTCTCCTCGGTGTACCATACGTGTGTGCGACGCAGGCGCCGAGTCGCGGCTTCGTCGAGGGGAAGGGTTCCGTCCCGCTTGAAGCGTAGTAGCTCCTGCACCCACGTGATCGGGGCGTTGCCTGAGGCCGTAGTCGCCACTTCAATGGCGCGAGCAGGGAGCTCCTCAACCTCTGGCCGTGCCTTGGAGGTCGGTTTTGACACCAGCTTAGCTAGGACATCGGCTCGTTCGTTTTTCTTCCTCGGAACATTGGATAAGGTAAAGTAGCGAAACTTTGGGGGTCAGGTCCCTTACCCGTGCCAGGTATTTCGCCATGGTCGCGTCCCGAGCTCTGTATCCGCCATTGAGCTGCTCGGCCACAAGTTGTGAGTCGATGAGGACGCGTATCACGGCCACCTGCATTTCAAGGGCCAGCCTTAGTCCCGCTAAGAGTGCCTCGTACTCCGCCTCGTTGTTGGTGGCTTTGAACCCGAAGCGAAGGGATCGCTCGAACGAGCGTCCGTCAGGGGCGAGGAGGACCAGCCCTGTGCCTGCGCCCTTTGAGTTGGCCGAGCCGTCGACGTGTAGGGTCCAAGCTTCGGGGGCCCGCTTGAGATCTTATGTCATGTTCGCCGAGCTCCACCGCCCATTTGAGGAGCCGTCCCGCAACATCAAATTTCGTTAAGACCTGTTGAAGGGGTTGGTCGGTGACGACCTCCACCGGGTGTTCTTGGAAGTAGGGGCGCAACTTCCGAGCTGAGAGCACTAGGGCGAGCGCGAGCTTCTCTATCGGCGGGTAACGCTCCTCAGGTCCACTCAGGACGTGGCTGACGTAGTAGATCGGGAGTTGTTGGCCGGAGCTTTCCTTGACCAGGACAAAGCTGACCGCATGCTGGGAAGCCGCCAAGTAGAGGCCCAGCCTCTCGCCCGGAGAGACGGAGGCGAGCCGGGGAAGGCTGGCCAAGTGCTGTTTCATTTGTTTGAAAGCCTCCTCGCATTCTGATGTCCACTGGAAGTTCTTCGGGCTTTTGAGCGCTTTGAAGAACGGGAGGCAGCGATCGCCCAATCGGGCGAGGAAGCGAGACAGGGCGACAAGTCTCCCGTTAAGTCGCTGTAGGTCTTTGACCATCCGGGGAGACTGCATATTGATTATCGCTTGAACCTTCTCCAGGTTGGCATCGATTCCTCTCTCGTGCACAATGAATCCAAGGAACTCTCTCCTTGGAACGAAGAAACCTTTTTTCGTCTGAAACGAAGAAACCTTTTCCGTTTAAAGAAGAAGAACTCTCTCCCGAAGGAAGAAGCTTTTGCCTAGGAAACGAAGAAGGGAACAATAAAGCGGATGGAGAAAAGTCTTTCCTTTTATTGAAGACAGCAAACCAAAATACAGGACCCGACTTACAAAACCCGACCAACAAAAACAAATTCAAAAACCCTTTATTTTTGGGGGACCTCTAGGCGATCGTCGAAGGGGACTTCCTCGGGCATATCCTGTTGAATCTCGGATTTTGATGATGAAGTCAATTGTCATTTGTTGTTTAATCTGTGTGTTGAGATAAGTGTGCAGGATTAACTACGATGAAAGATAGACAAGCAGCAGGAGTTGCTCCAGAGTCAAGATCATGATCACGTTGGGAGTTCGAGAGTTCGACGGAAGTTCGGACGGTCGTCGGAGGTTCTGCGAGAACAGATCCGAGAAGTCCGGAAGCTTGCCAAGCGAAGCTCGTTGGAACTCGCCAAGTGGATCGTCGCAAAGTCCAGGAGTTTGCCGGAAGTCCGCAGAAGCATCACCGAGGGTTCATCGGATGATCGACGGAAGTTCGCCGGAAACTCGCCGGAAGAAGCGATTGACGTACCGAAGCAAAGCTGCAGAAATTGTCTTAAATTTAATCGTAGTTAGCACGGTGATTAAGTTAGAAATGGGAGGTGATCCCATTAGCTTAATCCTGGGGCAATTGGGCCCCTGAAGAACTCATGTTGGGTCGAATGGTTCAACCCATTCGGACCCAAGAAGCTGTGGGAGGTGCAACCGCCCAGGCAGGGAGGTAGCACCGCCCAGGCTAAGTCTCCCAGCGAGACTGGGCGGTGCAACCGCTCCAGCCAAGAGGTGCAACCGCCCAGGGCTTAGTCTCCAAACGAGACTGGGCGGTGCAACCGCTCCAGCCAAGAGGTGCAACCGCCCAGGACTTAGTCTCCAAACGAGACTGGGCGGTGCAACCTCCTCTGTCAAGAGGTAGCACCGCCAGAGCTCAAGTTTCGAGCTCTGCTAGGTGATGCAATCACCGAGCTCGGTCTTCGAGCTCTGGAAGAGAGGTGCAACCTCTCTGGCCAGGAGATGCACCACCTGAGCTCGGTCTTCGAGCTCTGGCAGAGAGGTGCAACCACCTATGGCAGAGAGGTGCAACCACCTCTGGCAGAGAGGTGAAACCTCTCTGATCAGGAGATGCACCGCCTGAGCTCAGTCTTCGAGCTCTGGCAGAGAGGTGCAACCACCCCTGATAGAGAAGGTGCATCCGCCTGGGCTCAGTCTTCAAGCTCTGCCAGGCGGTGCAACCTCTCCAGTCAAGAGGTGCAACCGCCTGAGCTCAGACTTCGAGCTCTGCCAGGCGGTGCAACCTCTCCAGTCAAGAGGTGCAACCGCCTGATCCCGGAATTCCGGGATTTGATCGGTTTGAGCTCGAAGTTTGAACTGGGTTGGGGCCTATAAATACCCCACCCATTCAGCATAGAAAGCATATAGATCCACTACGAATTCTTGATCTTTTCTGTGATTCTAAGAGCTCAAACTTGTGTAAAGTCCAAAAGTTCTCCTCTTTCTGTTCTTCAAGTCTTGAGTTGTAAAGAGAGGAGAGAAAGGATCTGTAAGGGTTGTCTCCTGAGCCCGTCAAAAGGAGTGAAACTGTAAAAGGGCAGTTGGCCTTCGCCCATTGAAGGAAGGCAGCTAGTTGACGTCGGTGACCTCGTCGGTAGAGGAAGCCAAAAGTGGAGTAGGTCAAGACTGACCGAACCACTCTAAATATCTGGTTTGCGTTTATTTTTGAGTTCCTTATCATTGCTGCAAACCTCCTACATAACTACTGCTCTCTGCGCCTTTACGAACAAGTTCTAAGTGCTGATCTTTTCGAATCTGCATTCAGACGTAAATCTCTGTTTTTCGTACGATCAATTTACATTTACGTTTTGATTCTGCAAAACTGTCTTCTGCGCTTTTACGAACGAGTTTCTAAAATCAGATCTCTTTGAAACTGTGTTTAAACGTAAAACTGTGTTTTAGACGTAAAACTACTTTTAGACGCAAACTGCGTTAAACGTAAAACTGCGTTTAGACGCAAACTGCGTTTAGACGTAAAACTGCGTTTAGACGTAAACTGTGTAAAACTGTGTTTTAGACGTAAAACTACTTTTAAACGCAAACTGCGTTTAGACGTAAAACTGCGTTTAGACGTAAACTGAGTTTAGACGCAAAATTGCGTTTAGACGTAAAACTACGTTTAGACACAAAACTGCGTTTATACGCAAACTGTATTTAGACGCAAACTGAGTTTAAACGTAAACTGTGTTTAGACGTAAACTGCGCTTGATCTTAAGTAATCTTAGAATCAGCTTTTACATCGAAATCGTTTTTATCGAACAAACGCAGCTTTCGTTTTTAATCACAGAAAGATATCCGCTGCACTAATTCACCCCCCCCCCCTCTTAGTGCTCTCGATCCTAACATATCCACCCCCCGGTCCTCGGGGTGAGGGGTAAAAGGGTCCTCCTCCACCTCGAGACCCGGGTGACGAGCACAGAAACGGGACGTAGCGATACGGTATCCATATTCAAAGGATACCCGCCCCGTCCGCGTCAGCCCGAGCTCGAACCCCTCCGACCTCTTGTAGGCCTCGAGGAGCTCCTTGTCCCTCGCGGGTCGGAGACGGGCCTCCTCCGCCAGCGCCTCCGAGGCCGTCTTCGCCTCAACCTTCGCTTCCTCCAGCTTTTTGCTGAGGGCGCTCGCCTCCGTCTTCACCAGGCGGAGCTCAGTCCGCTCCACCCTTATTGTCTTCTGGAGTCCCTCATTCGCCTTCTTAGAGGCCTCGAGCCCCGACCGGAGGCACGCCGCCTCTGCCTCCAGGTCCAACGCACGCTGCTCGGCAGCCACCACGGCCTCTGGACCAGCTCCGGCTCGAACCTCTTCAACCTGGCAGGACGAGTTCAGCGTTGCGGCTGGCCAGGCCCCCGATGACCCGGCCGGCGTCGCGCACCCTGTCCATCAGGGCCACCGCGTAGTGGAGACCCTGCATAGAAGGAAACAGGTCAAGGAGGCCGGCATCGGACAAATGAACCGGCAAAGCAGGAGCACGCTTACCCAGGTCAGTGACTGGGCCGACTTGTTGAGCAACGCCTCCGAGGGCAGGACATACAAGTCCCGAGCCATATCGGGATGGAGCGCGCCTCGGAGGAACGTCGCGGAGGGATCCCCTCCGGCCCACACCTTAGACCCTCGGGACAAACCCTCCCAGCGGGGAACCAGAGGGTCGCTGAGCTCACCGGGTAGGATCTCGCTCGCTAGCCGCGTCAGGTACGGCTCCCCGTCTCTGGCAGGAAGCCGGCAGAGGTCGCGCACGGAGACAGAGCGAAGACCCTTCCCGGCCATCCGACGACTGGGGACTGCCCCTCCACGATGAGAGCTCGCCTCGGGCCCCTTCGACGGGGTTGTCTTCGCCTTCTTCGAAGGGCGCCCAGCCTCGACCTCCAGCGGGGCGCCCGCCGAGCCGGGTAGCGGGTCGGTCAACGGAGCGGGAGTAGGAGGTTGCGGATCGGTTGGCGAAGCTGGAAGGGGGGGCTCCGAACCCTGACCCCCCAGGAGCGAGCGCAGGTTCACCATATCTACGAAAAACAAAAGAAGTTAGTACCCGGAGCCAACCACGCAAAACGCCCGGACAAAACGTAACCAAACATACCCATAGGCGTCGGGCTGAGGCCCGCCTCGACCAGCCATTGCTTGGTCATGGTACGGATGGCCTGCGACCTAGGGAGAATCTCCTTGAGCCTCACCAGAGCTTGGCGCTCTGCCTCGCCCAAACATGGGGTGGTGTTATCGATCGCCCTCGCGGACCACCGAACCTCGAAACCCCAGTCCTGCGCACGGCTGACATAAAAAAACCTCCCATTCCATCCCTTGTTACTGGAAGGGGCACCACCGACTCGAAAACCCGTCCGGGCTGACAAAAAATAGCCCCACGAACCCCTGCAGAGGCGGTAGCAGGAAAGAAAGAGGTTAAGAGTGGGGGTGATGTTGGCATAATGGCATTCCCCCAGGAATACCACCAGGTAACGCCAAGAGTTTGGCGCCACCTGAGATGGCGAAATCCGCCAGAGAGACAGGCAGGATGCTATGAGGGGGTGAAGAGGAAAACGCAAGCCCGCCTCCAGGGCGTCGAGGGTCAAGGCGAAGCCCTTTTGGACTGGGTCATACGCCCGTTGGCCCGGTTCGGGAGCACTGAGGATATGGTCCTCCGAGATGCTATAGCGCGCCCGGAGTTCCTCCAGCAAGGCCCCGCTCATGGAGTGTGACTAAATGCAGTGTGAGCTGCAATCCATATCAATCAAATTAATACCAATACAAATCAATATCAATATATCAATATGTAGTAATATAAAAGTATGAAGTAGTACCAATATCAATATATAGTAATAATTAATACTAATAATTATCGATAATATAATTATAAATGATTATATTAACTAATACTTAATTGATACTTAGATATTTTACATATGAATATTAATACTTATATTAATATTAACTATTAAACTAATTATTAATGTTAACTAATACTTATTTTATTACTTATATTTATTTACTTATATTTATTATATTATTATTATATTATTATTATTTATTATATTATTATTATATTATTATTATTTATTATATTATTATTATATTAATATTATTATTATATTATATTATCATTATAGGATTATATTATGTATAGGATTATATTTTATATTATGTATAGGATTATATTATGATTACAGAGTAGAAGTTATGATTATAAAAAATAGTAATAGTATGTAATTAAGTAATAGCATGTAATTATGTAATATAGTGATGTTATATAGGATGATAGGGATAGCCTTATATAACTAATGAATATCTAATGTCATTCTAATATAACATATATATTTGTTTCTTCCATAACGTAAATCACCCGTATTTTTTTTAGATTAAATCGGATTCTAGAATCATTCCTAGAAACATAGACGGGTCTGAGCTTATAGACATTACATACATCTAGTATAACCTCCCCAACCCTTCTTTTTTTTTTTACAATTCTGTAATACCGTCCATCTTTTCTCCTAAAACTCTAAGTCATATAGTAATACGTTATTATGTTCCCCAACCAATTGGATTATCTTGAACCATGCATGAATTGGGATAAACTTACTTAATAATAATAATAATAAGACTATTTTGTAATAATAAAAAGACTATTTTGAAAGCTAGTCAATGATGACCCTCCATGGATTCACCTATATAAGCCGCAGCTAACGTTGCAAAAATAAGAGCTTGAATACCACTTGTAAATAATCCAAGAAACATGACAGGTATAGGAACTACTGAAGGGACTAAAGAAACAAGAACGACAACTACTAAGGTAGCGCACCGATAAGGTAGGAACTCGCTCTTCTTACCGTCGTGTTGTTCACCGAAGTGGAGCTCCCAGTAGCTCCCGATCATACCTCCATATGATAAAGTCCCTCACGGGACTGTGTCGTGTGAATCGCATTGCCACGAACTGCTTCCACCACGATCCGCTGCACCATGTCGCCTCCTGGTGACATCTCCAATGCATTCTGATCATTGTGGGATGAACTTGAATTGTGAACCCTCTATGTGTAGCCTCTGCCAATACATCGCAGGGTCTCCACTTTCGTTTTGTTCGCTCTTTTGACAATCGACCTTCATCCACCCGCTCTTAGGTCACACTTAGTTGAAGCATCGCTCTAGGACAATCCATCGCCTAGTAGCTCCCGAAGTCCACCAACTTCGCTATAATTAGTGCACCATTGTCTGGATCCTGGGCCTCTGCCCCTACAAGCACAATCTCCACTGTGTATCGCTTCCTTCAAGTAACTTGAATGGCATCACTATGGCATATTCTTCAAGAATACCTGCCTCCGCATCCTCTTGCCCCATGCCAAGGCATTCTGAACCCAACTTCGCCTCCGCAAGTTGAGTTGCCTTAGTTCCTCCATCAAATGCTTCTCTGAGATAAGGTGCATGTGCCCATAAACTTTTTTCGTCTTTGGCACCATACAAGATGAGTCCGCTCCGTCAAAATGAATGACCCATGGAACAACATGATCCTACTCTTGCCTTTGCAAGAGTTCATATCCTTGACCTCTGTCCAAGGAAAGCTTTGTGCCTCCGCTCCATGTTCCATCTTTTATGCCAGCTCACTTCATACGGCTTGGGTACT
Source organism: Musa acuminata AAA Group (assembly GCF_036884655.1). Lineage (NCBI taxonomy): Eukaryota > Viridiplantae > Streptophyta > Magnoliopsida > Zingiberales > Musaceae > Musa > Musa acuminata. Next base: position 1,273,178 of record NW_027021291.1, on the reverse strand, counting down.
TCGCCAAGTTACACCCAAGTTGCTCCGCTCCTCGTTTTGCATTGAGTTGATGGTGGCCCTCACGCCCACCATTCCTCGGGTCAGCCCTTCCTTGAGTCTGATCATCATATCTACTCCCAAGTGTGCTTTCATTTATGTTGCTTTAGATCGCTCTCTCACTTGATCTCGCAATGCATCCACCAATGCATTCTCTTAAGTGAGATCATTCAACGACTCCTCATCGCTCGCTCGGTCCATTGAGCTTCATGGAGTTGTTGTTTTTGAGGTACTCCTCCTCAACATGTGCGATCTGTTGCACATGATTCTCCCTCTGGATAACCGAGATCTATCCCTCCTAAATAACTGTCATATTGTAGCAACATCTCTCTTCGTTTCGGAGACCACCATCCCCTTAGACTACTCCGATTTGCTGAACAAACTGTGCATTGTTCCGCCTCCTGCAAACGCACTTGCTAGATTGCGACTCTACGTCAATACAGCCCCCGCTGCATCACTCAAGCCCTAGCAACATGCTAAACTTGCTGCATACTTTAGCCTTCCACGGACGTATCCTTCACATGCCGAAGAGAAAGTTTCAATGCTCCTTGGCACCGAGTTTCGGTCGCCTTGGGATGGCCACGAACATTCCATCATCCGCATGCAAGCCCTTACATGAGCACCGAATTCTTTGAGTTAGCAATTCCTCTCACCTCTGTGAGCTTTGCACAGCTCTTTCGATCGCTGAGCAACTCTTTCCACCTTGCATTGTCTCATCATTTACCAAGCGCCTCACTTGCCTTGAGCACCATCAAGTGTTGTTGTCAACGTTGAGCCGTAGCTCGAACTCAGCCATCCGAACCTTTGTGCGCTTCACATTCTTCCCAGCTTGCTTGTCCTCGTGGTGCCTCTTGCGCGAAGGGTTTGCCATTCCTCCGAATGCCAGTCTCAGATGCTCGCTCCTCCGAGCGACTCCTTTTTCCTACATCTTCATGCCCGTTTTCTCCCAAACGGTCGCGCGTGTGCTGACTGCCCTCAACGCAACCCCACTAGGTCCCTCAGATTTGTATGCCAGGTGTTTATATGGGTGCTTGTCCCAGTCTGATACCATCTGTCACAGACTTAGCTAGTTTTGCCTAAGTCATGCGGCACCCTTGCGTGTTCGTCCGCAAAGGTCAGTCTCCCTGAAACCTCCTGTTAAGGGAAAAAATGGCAAACAGTCTCAGCTGCTCCAAATGACATCATGCACCTCGGAATTGATCAAAACGCTGACCGAGGCACACTAATATCCTGCAAAAGCCAGGTCCAACACGCTGACCGAGGTACATCCTGCAAAAGCCAGGCCGAACACGCTAACCGAGGTCCAACACGCTGATCGAGGTACATCCTGCAAAAGGCAGGCCGAACACGCTGACCGAGGTGCATCCTGCAGAATACTCCCCTATAAATACCCTCTCATCCATTAGGAGAGGAGGAGGACACACTCACAAACCACCCTTGTATGGAGGCATTTCGTCCTCCAAAACCCCCTCCACATCTTCCTCTAACTTGTTCGTCGGAGGGGTCGGGCCGAGCTTCCGACCCGACCTGTGTGCAGGAACGAAGACGAAGTGGCCTCTTCCTGGCGCTGCTGCGGAGCTGCCGACCCGATCTACCGCCCCGAACGACCGATCCCGACCGGGAGACCCCGAGGGAGCTAAGCCCGAGATCCCCAACATTCCGAGCCCCAGAACCGAGCCGCGTCGGCTCCGAGGCCACGGCTTAAAAAGTTACTCACCGTAACATTTTGACGCTAGAAGGAGGGCCCGGAATGACGGTACGTTAGCTTTCTCTTTGGTTGCTTCGCTGCAACCGACCTGCACCAGAAGCAGCGACTTCTGGGGCTGGTCTCTGCCTGCGCCGAGCTGCCTCGGCCCCACGCGCGCGGCCAGCCCGCCCAAGTCGGCACCCCGCGCGCGAACAGCCCGCCCGCGTCGGCGCCCCGCGCGCGACCAGCCAGCGCAGCTTGCTGCCTCGGCCCCTCGCGCCTGGACCCCTCGGTCCCACGCGCGCGACCAGCCAGCGCAGCTTGCTGCCTCGGCCCCACGCTACCTCGGCCTCTCGGCGCCGCTCGGCCCTTCGGCCCCGTGCGCAGCCAATACGCTGCCTCGGCCCCTCGGCACCGTGCGCGGCAACACGCTGCCTCAGCTCCTCGGTTGACGGCGCAACCTGCTGCCTCGGTCCCATGCGCGGCCAGCCCGCGCTAGCAGCCTGCTGCCTCGGCGCCTCGGCCCCGTGCGCAGCAACACGCTTCCTCGGCCCCAAGCGCAGCAGCAGCCCGCTGCCTTGGCCCCTCGGCCACATGCGCAGCCAACACGCTGCACGCTGCCTCGGCCTTCGGCCCCATGCACGGTCCGCCCGCCTGCGCCGAGCTTCTCGGCCATACGCTGTCGAGTTCACCTCAGCCGGGCTTGCCCGGCTGAGTTGTCGCTCGGCCCGAGCCTACCACCTCGGTCGCATAATGCCCGAGGCGCACTTGCGCGGTATGCCCGAGAGCTCCTCGGCTGACACACGCGCGGCCAGCCCGCCCGGGTCGGCACCCCGTGCGCGAATAGCCCGCCCGGGTCGGCACCCCGCGCGCGAACAGCCCGCCCGCGTCGGCACCCCGCGCGCCTCGGTTCCTCGACCCCTCGGCCCCACGCGCGCGACCAACCCGCCCGCGTCGGCCCCACGCGCGTGACCAACCCGCACGCCTCGGCTCCTCGGCCCCAGCTTGCCCGCCTGAGTAACCTCTCGGCCCGAGACTTCCTCGGCCACAGCCTGTCCGAGATCTCCTCTACCCGAGCCGACCTCATGCGCTGCCTCGGCTCCTCGGCCTCATGCGCAGCAAGCAGCCCGCTGCCTCGGCCCCTCGGCCCCGTGCGCAGCACCACGCTGCCTCGGCCCCTCGGCACCATGCGCAGCAAACACGCTGCACGCTGCCTCGGCTCCTCGGCCCCTTGCGCAGCTTGCCCGCCTGAGTAACCTCTCGGCCCGAGACTCCCTCGGCCATAGCCTGTCCGAGACCTCCTCTACCCGAGCCGACCTCATGCGCTGCCTCGGCCCCTCGGCCCCTTGCGCAGCTTGCCCGCCTGAGTAACCTCTCGGCCCGAGACTCCCTCGGCCACAGCCTGTCCGAGACCTCCTCTACCCGAGCCGACCTCATGCGCTGCCTCGGCTCCTCGGCCCCATGCGTGGCCAGCCCGCGTCAGCTGCTCGGCTGACGGTGCAGCCCGCTGCCTTGACCCTTGGGCCCCATGCGCGACAGCTCGCCTCAGCTGCTCGCCTGACAGCGCAGCTTACTGCCTCGGCCCCATGCGCGGCCAGCCCGCGCTAGCTCCTCGGCTGACGGCGCAACCTGCTACCTCGGCCCCATGCGCGGCTTGCCCGCCTGAGTAATCTCTCGGCCCGAGACTTCCTCGGCCACGGCCTGTCCGAGACCTCCTCGGCCCGAGCCGACCTCATCGGTTGTATAATGCCCGAGACGCACTTGCGTGGTCTGTCCCCCTGCACCGTGTCACTCGTCCGCATGGCCCTCGCGACCACACCTGCGCGATCAGCCCAACGCACGTCTTGCTACTCGGCCGCATGGCCCTCGTGACCACGCCTGCGCGGTCTGCCCGCCTGCGTCGTGCTCCTCGGCTCTTCGGCTTTACGCCACCCGAGACCACACCTGCGCGGCTCCAGCCCGCCTGCGCCGTGTTCCTTGGCCCCATGTTCCCGAGACAGACCTGCGCGGTCTGCCCGCCTGCGTCGTGCTCCCTGGCCCCATGTTCCCGAGACACGCTTGCGCGGTCGACACTCCTGCACCGAGCCCCTCGGCCATGCACTGTCAAGTCCACCTCAGCACGGCTTGCCCGGCTGAGTTTTCGCTCGACCCCAGCCTACCTCCACGGCCTGCGTCATGCTACTCGGCTGCATGGCCCTCGTGACCACGCCTGCGCGATCAGCCCGACGCACGTCGTGCTACTCGGCCGCATGGCCCTCGCGAACACGCCTGCGGGGCCTGCCCGCCTGCGTCATGCTCCTCGGCTCTTCGGCTTTACGCCACCCGAGACCACACCTGCGCGGCCCCAGCCCGCCTGCGTCGTGTTCCTTGGCCCCATGTTCCCGAGACAGACCTGCGCGGCCTGCCCGCCTGCGTCGTGTTCCTTGGCCCCATGTTCCAGAGACACGCTTGCGCGGTCGGCCCTTCTGCGCCGAACCCCTCGGCCACACTCTCCCGAGCTCCCCTCAGAGCGGCCTGCCCCTCTGAGCGGTGTCACTCGGCTGCAGCCTACCTGCGCCGAGCTTCTCGGCCCTTCACCGTCGAGTTCACCTCAGCGCGACCTCCCCGCTTAAGTTGTCTCTCGGCCGAGCCTATCACCTCGTCCGGCGCCGTGTCACTCGGCCGCATGGCCCTCGCAACCACGCCTGCGCGGTCTGCCCGCCTGCGTCGTGCTCCTCGGCTCTTCGGTTTACGCCTCCCGAGACCACGCCTGCGCGGCCTGCCCGCCTGCCTCGTGCTCCTCGGCTTTACGCCACCCGAGACCACGCCTGCGCGGCCTGCCTGCCCGCGTCGTGCTCCTCGGCTCTTCGGCTTTACGCCACCCGAGACCACGCCTGCGCGGCCTGCCCGCCTGCGTCGTGCTCCTCGGCTTTACGCCACCCGAGACCACGCCTGCGCGGCCTGCCTGCCTGCGTCGTGCTCCTCGGCTCTTCGGCTTTACGCCACCCGAGACCACGCCTGCGCGGACTGCCCACCTGCGTCGTGCTCTTCGACTTTACGCCACCCAAGACATACCTCGCCGCTCCTCGGCCCTTCGGCTTTACGCCACCCAAGACATGCTCGGCCGTTCCTCGGCCCTTCGGCTTTACGCCACCCAAGACATACCTGGCCGCTCCTCGGCTCTTCGGCTTTACGCCACCCAAGACATGCTCGGCCGCTCCTCGGCTCTTCGGCTTTACGCCACCCAAGACGTGCTCGGCCGTTCCTCGGCCCTTCGGCTTTACGCCACCCAAGACATGCTCGGCCGTTCCTCGGCCCTTCGGCTTTACGCCACCCAAGACACACCTCGCCGCTCCTCGGCTCTTCGGCTTTACGCCACCCAAGACACACCCGGCCGCTCCTCGGCTCGACGGTTTTACGCCACCCAAGACACACCTGCGCGGTTTTCCCGCATGCGTCGTGTTCCTCGACCTCCAGCTCTCAGGACACACCCGCGCGGTTCACCCGCCTGCGTCGTGCTCCTCGACCTCCAGCTCTCAGGACACACCCGCGCGGTTCACCCGCCTGCGTCGTGCTCCTCGACCTCCAGCTCTCAGGACACACATGCGCGGTTCACCCGCCTGCGTCGTGCTCCTCGACCTCCAGCTCTCAGGACACACCCGCGCGGTTCACCCGCCTGCGTCGTGCTCCTCGACCTCCAGCTCTCAGGACACACATGCGCGGTTCACCCGCCTGCGTCGTGCTCCTCGACCTCCAGCTCCCCGGGACCGCGCCCACGCGGCCAACCCGCCTAAAGCTGAAGCCATGCCTCGGACTCCCGTTACAACGACCGACGCATAGCTTCTTTCCGGGGGGGAATATGTTAAGGGAAAAAATGGCAAACAGTCTCAGCTGCTCCAAATGACATCATGCACCTCGGAATTGATCAAAACGCTGACCGAGGCACACTAATATCCTGCAAAAGCCAGGTCCAACACGCTGACCGAGGTACATCCTGCAAAAGCCAGGCCGAACACGCTGACCGAGGTGCATCCTGCAGAATACTCCCCTATAAATACCCTCTCATCCATTAGGAGAGGAGGAGGACACACTCACAAACCACACTTGTATGGAGGCATTTCGTCCTCCAAAACCCCCTCCACATCTTCCTCTAACTTGTTCGTCGGAGGGGTCGAGCCGAGCTTCCGACCCGACCTGTGTGCAGGAACGAAGACGAAGTGGCCTCTTCCTGGCGCTGCTGCGGAGCTGCCGACCCGATCTACCGCCTCGAATGACCGATCCCGACCGGGAGACCCCGAGGGAGCTAAGCCCGAGATCCCCGACATTCCGAGCCCTAGAACCGAGCCGCGTCGGCCCCGAGGCCACGGCTTAAAAAGTTACTCACCGTAACACCTCCCATGATCCATTAGGACCCACAAAAGAGAAAACGGTTTAGAGTAAACGCCTCACTCGGAATCCACAAGCAAACATTTCCGAAAAACACTTCACAGACAATGCAAATTACAAATAGACTTTATAAGCTCAGAACAGTTGCACAACAAAGGGGTAAAATGGTCAATTACAGATCGAATAATCTCTCACACGTGTCTACATGACACAACCTTTATTTACAAGCCTAAAGAGGCCACCAAACCCAACTAAAATGAGACTATTAAACCTTTGGTTGTCCATCTATATGCTGTGCAAAGCATAAACAAATAGAAAGACACGGACATACGTAAGCATTACATCAAACATCCTGTTTCGAAGTTTGTCCGTGACACATTGTTCAGTTGTATCACAAAGAAGTACGTCGGGCAGTAGGGCAATAGCACTATATGCTTTCAATCCTTGGAAGCAAGGTAATAGATGATGAAAATGAGCGGGCTCATCAGAAATACTTTTTTTATTTTTATTTTCCGTAGTGTGTCATTGTTAAAATGCTTTTCTGTCAGTGTCAGAGATTATGTGCATACTTGTAGTTGTAGAGACCTTTTAATTAGCTAAAAATTATACAGGGATAAAGGAATCTCTGGTTAGCACTAGAATTATCATTAGGCATTTTCAAAAGATGGCAATTTTAACTACTTTTTAAATATCTAAATCTGGTCAATTCTTCCAAAAAATTCAACATGAGCGGAGATTAGAAGTTGATATTCCTAATCGGTTGGCAAGTTTCCATGGCCTATCCGGAAACATGAGCGGAGAAAAGAAAAGACAATGAGTCTGTAATGGGGAAAGCCCATGTCAGTTTTCTATTTCCCCTTTATTTGATTCCTATAACTTCACTTTTTCTTGTTTTGCTACATTTCCATTCTCATATATCCGGAAATATCACAGGAGACCTTTTTCATATCAGTTTAAGTAATTGAATGCTCACTATATATTAGTTATTTCTATTGTGAATTGACAAACTGGGCATGAGTTTTCGGTACATCCACTGTGAGAATAGTTTAAAATGAGTCTAGAAACTTCAATCTATGTTTAAGTTATTGATTTAGTTTGGATAGATTTGATCACAAGTCTGTGTGGTAGCATCAACAAGCATCTTTTTTGTTAGTATAGCTAATATTGCACCCACGAGTGTTTCTAGCTATGTTTATGGCAGACTTCCAGAACTGATACTTTATGGCAGACTTCCAGAACTGCTAATATTGCAAATGACGCATAATGCATGAAAAATTTATGGCAGACTTCCAGAACTGATACTTTTCTAGCTTGAAAAAATTGAACAATTAGTGTGTATTTTTTCCACTGCCATTTCCACCAATGTCAGTAGCTTTGCTGCTACCGATATTTGTTAAGAAGTTGTTTTACTAAACACTTATTTGATCAGATAATCATTTTGAAGTTAACAGACCTTTTATGATTAGACATATCGCATGCATTTGCAATCATTTCCATGAATATTCTTCCCAAAGGAACTTTTCAGAAATTTTTGATGAAGACACCCTAAAGTACTTGTGAACATGTTGAACTTTATCATGCCATATTTGAAATTAGCAGTTTCAACAAGCTTGGTCATCAAAGCATGGAATTAATATCATTCAGTAAAGGTACATCTCAGTTGGATTGTGAACATGTTAGTCAGTCTTGTGATGTATCAACTGATAGCTGATTTATCTATTATAATACTACAAGAGGGTAACAAGATTGTCAATTTACAGTTCATTAGGCACTCTGTTCAGATTCTACTCTATATACTCTTTTTTTTTTAACTTATGTCATATGATTGCAGGATCATCACTATGCATTGCTGCAACGAGAGACTGAAAAACTTCGAGTTGATATCGAGAAAATGCGTAGTGAACTTAGGTCTGGTTTGCATTGAAGTATATAACAGATTAGTGAGCCAATTATATCCAGATTAATACTTCTTTCTTTAATTTAAACTCACTGTCTTAAACAGATATGAAATCGACAAGGTAACTGTTGGGCAGCGCTTGGATCTAAACCTCGAGAGAGAGAGAGTAAGGGATGTTAATGTCTTTTTGATAATGGAATATGTGGTGATATCTCAGGCTGAATTATTGTCCATATTTGTTACAGAAAATACACCTTTTTAATTTAACAACTAGGTTAACCATGCTAGTTCAGATGAAGAGATCTCGATTGCATAAGAAAATAGTTAAACTTGGTGCTAAATCTGACTTTTACTGACAATCCACTAGATTGTTGTAGGTAACAAAAAACCAGAGTTCATGTTGATTTGAATTCTGATTTATCATCATGACGTTCTGGTCTGAGTGTTGCTAGATCACTGTGCTAATGTTGATCCAATGTTTCATTTGAGTTTGTTCATTTTTTATCAGCTTTGTTATGCCTGGAACAAACAAATAGGACTACCATCAGTAGCATCAATGTAGTAGCTTTACTTTTAACTTCTTTTTTCTAATTGTTTAGGTGCATATTTGACGAGTTACGTGACGAGTTAGCGAAACAAAGGGCAGAAACCACAGAACTTATTACCAAACTCGACAGGGTAAGTTTCCTAGATCAAGGAGAAAAAAAATTACTGATAATTCTGTCCGTAGTTTTTGGTTTAGTATGTCTAAATTTGGTTTATCTTTGTAAATTTTCCAGGAAATCCTTGCATTAAGGGCACAGTTAGACGCAGCAAAACACGATGCCATAAAGTTGTGCATTGGTATTCTTGTTTCTATGTCGTTCAAAGCAGCAGCCTTTCTTCGACGGTTTCTCTAATGCAAAAGCAACGCTGTCAACCAGTTAAACACTAGAGTGACATTAAAATTCAGATTTGTCACGATATGACATGATAAATAGGATTTTTGTTTGAATGATCGTAAACTGAACTTAAGTGAAAAAAAGCTTAAATATCGTATCAATATATAATTGAAACTTAATACCATGATAAATATTTTGAGTCGATGTAGACCATGATATATGATTTTGAATTAAACGGGACTTCTTAACAATCTCACGACTTCTGCCGCTCTTAAACTTCACTTTTTTCTAATTGGCTTTTGCAGGATGTTAATGTGCCTCGGTCGACGTTCTGATAAGTTCCGAGGCGCGTGACGTCATTTGGAGCAGTTGACGTTGTTCTGAGACTGATCGCCATTTTTACCCTCATCATATTCCCCCCCCCCCCGAAAGAAGCTATGCGTCGGTCGTTATAACGGGGGTCTGAGCCATGGCTTCAGCTTTCTGTATTCGTTCTTATCGTGCGGTTGCCGATCCGTTACCTGGGGTATGACCCAAGTTTAGAGAGTAAGGCGGGCTAGGCGTGTCGCGGTGGTCTCGAGCGACGTGCAATCGAGGTACATGCTCGAGCAAGCAGGCTGTGCAGAGATGGGACTCGGGCTGCTTGGAGCCGAGGAGCATGACGCAGGCAAGTTGGCTGCGCAGGTGTGGTCTCGGGCGGCATGGAGTCGAGGAGCACGACGCAGGCGGGCTGGCCGTGCAGGTGTGGTCTCGGGCGGCATGGAGCCGAGGAGCACGACTCAGGCGATCCACGCTTAGGTAGTGGTCTCGGGCAGATGAAGCCGAGGAGCCCGACTCAGGCGGGCAGGCCGCGCAAAGGTCGCGGTCTCGGGCAACAAGCAGCCGAGAAGCACGACTCAGGCGATCCACGCTGAGGTAGTGGTTTCGGGCAGATGAAGCCGAGGAGCACGACTCAGGCGATCCACGCTGAGGTAGTGAGCTCGGGCAGATAAAGCCGAGGAGCGCGACTCAAGCGGGCAAGCCGCGCAGAGGTCGCGGTCTCGGGCAACAAGCAGGCGAGGAGCATTACTCAGGCAATCCACGCTGAGGTAGTGGTTTCGGGCAGATGAGGCCGAGGAGCACGACTCAGGCGGGCAAGCCGCGCAGAGGTCACGGTCTCGGGCAACAAGCAGCCGAGGGGCGCGACTCAGGCGGGCAAGCCACGCAAAGGTCGTGGTCTCGGGCAGTAAGCAGCAGAGGAGCACGACTCAAGTGATCCACGCTTAGGTAGTGGTCTCGGGCAGATGAAGCCGAGGAGCGCGACTCAGGCGGGCAGGCCGCGTAGAGGTCGCGGTCTCGGGCAACAAGCAGCCGAGGAGCACGACTCAGGCGATCCACACTAAGGTAGTGGTCTCGGGCAGATGAAGCAGAGGAGCGTGACTCAGGCGGGCAGGTCGCGCATAGGTCGCGGTCTCGGGCAACAAGCAGCCGAGGAGCACAACTCAGGCAATCCACGCTGAGGTAGTGGTTTCGGGAAGATGAAGTTGAGGAGCGCGACTCAGGCGGGCAAGCCTCGCAGAGGTCGTGGTCTCGGGCAACAAGTAGCCGAGGAGCACGACTCAAGCGATCCACGCTGAGGTAGTGGTCTCAGGCATATGAAGCCGTGGAGCGCGACTCAGGTGGGCAGGCCGCGCAGAGGTCGCGGTCTCGGGCAATAAGCAGCCGAGGAGCACGACTCAAGCGATCCACGCTGAGGTAGTGGTTTCGGGCAGATGAAGCCGAGGAGCGCGACTCAGGTGGGCAAGCCGCGCAGAGGTCGCGGTCTCGGGCAACAAGCAGCCGAGGGGCGCGACTCAGGCGGGCAAGCCGCGCAGAGGTCGCGGTCTCGGGCAGCAAGCAGTCGAGGAGCACGACTCAGGCGATCCACGCTGAGGTAGTGGTCCCGGGCAGATGAAGCCGAGGAGCGCAACTCAAGCGGGCAGGCCGCGCAAAAGTCGCAGTCTCGAGCAACAAGCAACCGAGGAGCATGACTCAAGTGATCCACGCTGAGGTAGTGGTCTCGGGCAGATGCAGCCGAGGAGCGCGACTCAGACGGGCAGGCCGCGCAGAGGTGGCCTCAGACTTGATGCGGTCGAGGAGCTTAACTCGGGAGGCGGCCTCGAACCGGTTGCGGTCGAGGAGCTTAACTCGGGAGGATGCCTCGGACCGGCTACGGCAGAGGAGCTTAGCTCATGCGGGTAGGCTGCGCAGAGGTGACCTCGGGCCGGCTGTGGCCGAGGAGCTTGGCTAAGGAGGAGGCCTCATTTATGGTGGGGTGGCGCTTGGCCTGATCCTCTTGTGCTTTTCCCGCCTCCCGACCATCCAGGCTTCTGCCGCGATGTAGTGGTTGGCCCGTTGGAGCATCATCGGTACCGCGGTGGTGGGTTGCTCCAGGAGGGACCAGAAGAACCTGGAAGGTCGCAGGGCTATCATAAATGCCTGTATTAACAGGGAGGGATGAGCTTCCGGCAACCCCCAGATTTATGTGGTAAAGCGATTCACAAAATTGGAGAGGGGCTCGCCCTCCCTTTGGTTGAGTCCGAGGAGCAGCACAACGGACGGCTTCGGGTGGGCGTAAGCCAGGAAGCTGAGCTCGAAGTCACTGACGAGCTGATCAAAGGAGGTGATCGTCCAGGTCTTCAGGCCGTTGTACCATGTGCGAGCTGATCCTCTTAGAGTTGTGGGGAACGCTCTACACATCAAAGCATCATAGGTCCTATACAGCACCGTCTGGGCACGGAAAGTGGCCACGTGATCCGCTAGGTAGGTGGAGCCGTCATATGCGTCCAGAGAGGGGAGCTGGAAGTTCGGGGGGACTATCTGACCTTGAATCTCGGGTGTGAACGGAGACCCCTGTTGCGCGTTCACCCCGAGCTCCCCCCTTGACCTGCGAACCTCCTGCTGCACTTTGTCGTGCCGCTGACTAACAAAACGTAACTGGGCTCGCAGGGAGTCCGTTGAATCCGAAGACAATGCCTCGGGTTCCGGGCGACCTCTCGGGTTTGTTGTCGCTCGATCCCCGAGCAGGGCCGATCGGTCCAGAGGCGAAGTTGGGACCTCCGGAGGTAGCGTGTGGGCCTGGACAGGCAGCGCTTGTTGCCGCACTGGTTAGATCTCAAGCGGGTGCTCCGGACGAGGGACTAGTGGGATGATGGTTTGCACCATGCCCGTCAAAGCCCGGACTTGATAGGAGAGGTCCTGTAAGGCCTCGGACGACACCGATGATGGGTCGGTAGGGGGACCCTCGGGTGGCGACAAACTCGGGTCGTTAAATGACCGCCAAAAGCATTCCGAGGTCGTGGCGGGGTGTTCATCTCGAGGTTCTCCTTACGTGGCGCGCTCCCCCGGAACCCCGATCGGGTGTGACCCCTCAGTTGTGGCTTAGTCCAAGTCAATTTGCCGATCCCTCGACATTCGGGCCCTCCTTCTAGCGGAGGCCGAGGAGCACGACGCAGGCGGGCTGGCCGCATGCGTGTGTCTTGGGAGCAGGAAGCCGAGGAGCACGACGCAGGCGGGCTGGCCACGCTGGTGAGGTCTCGGGCATCGAGCAATTGAGTAACACGGTGAAGGCCAAGGGATATGGTGAAGGCGGGCAGGCTGCGCTGAGGTGGAACTCGGCAGTCTACGTCCGAGGGACACGGCTCAGGTCGAAGCTATTACCCGGGCCGAGGGATGCATCTCAGGCGGGAAGGCCGCGTTGAGATAGGACTCAGCAGTCTACGGCCGAGGGATATGGCTCAACCCGAAGGATGTGGCTCAGGCTGTGGGATCCAGTTCAGGCGGGAAGGCCGCGCTGAGGTAGGACTCGGCGGTCTGCGGTCGAGGAATATGGCTCAAGCCGAAGGATACGGCTCGAGGAGCACGACGCAGGCGGGTAAACCACGCAGGTATGTCTCGGGAGCAGGAAGTCGAGGAGCACGACGCAGGCGGGCTGGCCACGCACGTGTGTCTCGGGAGCAGGAAGCCGAGGAGCACGACGCAGTCGGGCTGGCCGCGCATGTGTCTCGGGAGCAGGAAGCCGAGGAGCATGACAAAGGCGGGCTGGCTAGCCGTGCTGGTGGTCTCGGGCAATACGCGACCGAGGAGCACGACGCAAGCGGGCTGGCTTGCCGCGCTGGTGGTCTCGGGCATTACGCGGCCGAGGGGCATGGCGCAGGCGGGCAAACCGCGCAGGTGTGGTCTCGGGCATCGTGCGATCGAGTAGCACGACGCAGGCGAGCAGGCCGCGCAGGTGTGGCCTTGGGCATCGAGCGACCGAGTAGCACCACGCAAGCGGGCTGGCCGCGCAGGTGTATCTCGGGAGCAGGAAGCCGAGGAGCACGATGCAGGCGGGCTGGCCGCGCTAGTGGTCTCGGGCATTACGCGGCCGAGGAGCACGACGTAGGCGGGCAAACTGCGCAGGTGTGGTCTCGGGCATCATGCGACCGAGTAGCACGACACAAGCGGGCAGGGTGCGCAGGTGTGGCCTTGGGCATCGAGCGACCGAGTAGCACCATGCAGGCGGACAGGCCACGCTGGTGAGGTCTCGGGCATCGAGCGACCGAGTAGCATGACGCAGGCGAGCAAATTGCGCAGGTGGAACTCAGCAGTCTACGTCCGAGGGACACGGCTCGGGTCAAAGGTATGACTCGGGCCGAGGGATGCATCTCAGACGGGAAGGCCGCGCTGAGATAGGACTCGGCAGTTTGCTGCCGAGGGACGCAGCGAAGGCCGAGGTTGTCTCCGGCCGAGCCGTGTAGGCTCGGAGGAGTTTAGGCCGGGGCTAACAGCGAGTCGAGTGGAGGTAAGGCAGATACTGAACCTTCGCTCGGAAAAGACCGAGGCAGGGCTTTGATTTCTTTCACGAGGACTACATCGAGTAGCCACTGTGTGCGCTTGGCCTCTCTCGTAGAGCCCGCGATCGGGAGTCGTCCCTTCTCCTCCCGGCCGCCCAGGTCTCCGCTGCGATGTACCGGTTAGCCCGCTGGAGCATTTCTAGCACCGTGGTGGGAGGTCGCTCTACGAGGGACCAGAGAAATCTGGAAGGTTGCATGCCTATCACGTACGCCTGCACTAACAGAGAGGGGTGAGAGTCCGACAAACCCCGGATTTGCGTGACAAAGCGATCCACGAAATGTAAGAGGGGCTTGTCCTCCCTTTGTCTGAGTCCAAGGAGCAGTGCCGCGGAAGGCTTCGGCCGTGCATATGCCATGAAGTGGAGCTCGAAGTCATTGACGAGCTGGTCGAAAGACGCGATCGTTCCGGTCTTCAAGCCGTCGTACCACGCGTGGGCCGGCCCTCTCAGAGTTGTGGGAAACACTCTACACATCAGAGCATCAGATGTCCCGTATAGCGCCATCTGGGCGTGAAAACTAGCTACATGGTCCGCCGGGTCGGCGGAGCCATCGTAAGCATCTAGAGAGGGGAGCTGGAAGTCCGAGGGGACTGTCAGATCCCGTATCTCGGGCGTGAATGGAGACCCTTGGTGTACGTCCTCCCTTACCTCTCCCCTGGACCTATGGACCTCTTTTTGCAGCTCGTCGAGTCGCTGGCTGACGAGCCGCAACTGGGCCCATAGAGATTCCGAAGAGAGTGCCTCGGGTTCCGGGCAGTCGCTCGGGTTTGCCATCACTCGATCCTCGAGTGGTAATGACGGGATCCGAGGCGAGCCGGGAGACTCCAAGGGCGGCGTGTGAGCCTGAACGGGTGGCTCTTCTTGCCACAGCGGTTTAGCAATGTACGGGATGATGGATTGCACCATGTCCGTTAGAGCTTGGACCTGATGAACGAGGGCTTGAAAGGCTTCGGGCGACACGGGCGTCGAGTCGGCTGGGGCACCGCCGTGTGGCGACAAGCCCGGGTCGTTGATTATTTGACAATATCGTCCTAAGGTCATGGCGAGGTGTTCGTCACGATGGTCTCCGTGCGAGGGCCGTTCCCGCGAGGCTTCGGTCGGGCGCGACCTCTCAGCCGTAAGCTCGTCTGAGCCGCTCGAGTGATCACCCGACATTCCGAGCCCTCCTTCTAGTGCCAAAATGTTGTGGTAAACAACTGTAAGCCGTGGCCTCGGGGGCCGACGCGGCTTGGTTCGGGCTCGGTCAACGAGGGGATCTCTCCGAGGTGGGCTTCGACGAACCGTCTGGGTGGTCGCGTGCTGGTGTCGTTGGGTCCTCATGGAGGCGGCTCCACGTCGGGAGCCCAGCGGGAGGTCGGGCGTCTTCATACCTGCACGGAGGTCGGGTCGGAAGCTCGGCCCGACCCCTCCGACGACCAAGTTAGAGGAAGCGAAGAGGGTTTTAGGTGAAGTAGAAGTTCCAGTCCCCCTTTTCCATTCAGAAGGTAAGGGTATTTATAGGGAAGCTTACTGTTCCCTGATGTGCCCGCTTGCAAGGGGCAGGCTGGTAGCGTCTGACATTGCTATTGACGTTGCGTGGAGAACCGAAATGTCGAAGGGTATGGGCGAGGGTCGATTGTCGTCCTCCTCTACCTCGGTCAAGCGCACGAGGTCAAGCAACGATGAAGTCGTTGTCTGAGAGCGGATGACGTCAGCGCATGTCGAGTTAGCATTATTGCCCTCCTCCTCGGATAGAGTGGCACCCAGGTGAGGCCGACGTCGTGACGCGTCATGTCGCCATTATTACCCCTATCAAGAACTATCAAGGTTTCGAGTTTGCCTATGGACCTGGGGATGCCGTCGGAGATCTTGTTCTCTGAAAGATCAAGAATAGTGAGCCTTCGCAGCAATCCGATCTCCATGGGGATGGAGCCGGTGAGGTGGTTGCCATGGAGGTCTAATGCCTCCGTTGCATGTACCCAACCGATGAATTCCGTTTTTTTTATTCTTTAATTTTTGTTTTATTAACTTTTTAAATTTCTATACAAGTTCAAATTCATCACCACTTCAGCTTATGCTCAAGTGGTTTTCTTGTGTTCTATATCTCAAATCGTTCATGTTCTTTGAAAGGTTGTTTTGTTCATCATGTTCATCATGTGTATTGTACACCATTTTCATATGTCATTAACGAATCAATTAGTTCTTCAAGTGGTAAGTTGTTTAGATTTTTAGCTTCTTTTATCACAATTACTTTTGAATTCCAATTTTTAGAAAGAGAATGTAAAATCTTGTTTACAAGTTCAAAATCCGAAAAACTTCTACCAATTGTTTTTAAACCATTGACGACATCCGTAAAACGGATGTACATGTCAACAACGGTTTCTTTTGGTTTCATTTAAAAGAGTTCAAAATCGTACATTAAAAGATTGATTTTTGAAACCTTAACACTTATTCGTGTGTGGTTTCAAGAAAAAATGTCAAATATCGAAAGTCATTTCGCACAAAGAAATCCGATTAAACTATGTTTTATATAAGACGTAAAATAGAGCATTAATAGTCGGGTGAGGTTTGCGAACGCGGAGGGGATGCAACCGGTGAGTTGGTTGGAGTCGAGGAGGTGTTCGAGAGGCGGCCGAGGGCGGGTGGAATGGGGCCGGCGAGCTGCTTGAGGTTGCTGAGATCGAGCAACCGGAGGGAGAAGAGGTCGCCGAGGGCAGGCGAGAGCCTCCCGGCAATGGAGGCGTCGGAGATGAAGTCGGGCCCCGAGGAGAGGCCAGGGCGGGAGACGTTGACGACGCGGCGAGTGGCAGCGTCGCAGGCCACGCCGTCCCACGCGGAGCAACAGTCCGTGGCCGAGTCCCAGGAGCGGAGGAGGCCGGAGGGGTCGGCGGTGATGCCGGCCTTGAAGGCGAGAAGGGCCGAACGGTCGTGGGGGTGACATCCCTGCGACCACTGCAGCAACAGGGTGGAGCAGAGGAAGAGGAAGACGAGGCACAGCGGCTGCATGCTATCCATCTCTTACGTGAAAGAATCGACGAGGGTCGACAGATGTTCTCCCCAGTCGAAGAACTTGTGCAATGAAAAGGCGGTGAATCAAACTGGAGTATGTTACGGTGAGTAACTTTTTAAGCCGTGGCCTCGGGGCCGACGCGGCTCGGTTCTGGGGCTCGGAATGTCGGGGATCTCGGGCTTAGCTCCCTCGGGGTCTCCCGGTCGGGATCGATCGTTCGGGGCGGTAGATCGGGTCGGCAGCTCCGCAGCAGCGCCAGGAAGAGGTCACTTCGTCTTCGTTCCTGCACACAGGTCGGGTCGGAAGCTCGGCCCGACCCCTCCGACGAACAAGTTAGAGGAAGATGTGGAGGGGGTTTTGGAGGACGAAATGCCTCCATACAAGTGTGGTTTGTGAGTGTGTCCTCCCCCTTTTTGCTTAGGGCTCGGGGGCATTTATAGATGAGTTTGATGTTACCTGATGTGGCTGCTTGCAGGGGCAGGACAGTGCCCCGCGTGGCATCTGACATGGCCACTGGGGCCGCGTGGAGGACCGAGCTGCCGAAGGGTATAGGCGAGCCTCGGTTGAGCTGCTGCAGGGTATGGCGCATCTCGATTGGCGTGTTCCTTACCCTTGACCGAGCCCCGGAAGGCACAGAGCTGGGCTCGTTGGACGAGGGGTGAGGGTGTTGTGGTGACGGACGGGATCCAGTCCGGGCGTTAATGCGCTTGGGACGGCGTCCCAGGGTTTCGTTGACCATGGAGTGAAGTCACGGCACAGGGTGGCTGACGTCATTCACGTCGTTTCGCCATTATTGCACTCATCATATTCCCCCCCGGAAAGAAGCTATGCGTCGGCAGTCGTAGCGAGAGTCCGAGGCATGGCTTTCGTTCTTCGAGTCAGTCGGGTGCGGAGTCGTAGACCCTGGGGGTGCGGCAGAGGAATGGACTCCCGTGCGGCCCAAGGCCGAGGGGCCGGAAAGGGCCCTGGTATGTGTCGGGAGGTGGAGAGCCGATGGGCCGAGGGGCGGCCGAGCATGTCTTGGGTGGCGTAAAGCCGAAGGGCCGAGGAGCGGCCGAGCGTGTCTTGGGTGGCGTAAAGCCGAGCGGTCGAGGGGCGGCCGAGCATGTCTTGGGTGGCGTAAAGCCGAGCGGTCGAGGGACGGCCGAGCATGTCTTGGGTGGCGTAAAGCCGAAGGGCCGAGGAGCGGCCGAGCATGTCTTGGGTGGCGTAAAGCCGAGGGGCCGAGGGGCGGCCGAGCATGTCTTGGGTGGCGTAAAGCCGAAGGGCCGAGGAGCGGCCGAGCATGTCTTGGGTGGCGTAAAGCCGAAGGGCCGAGGAGCGGCCGCGCATGTCTTGGGTGGCGTAAAGCCGAGGGGCCGAGGGGCGGCCGAGTGACACGGCGCCGGACGAGGTGATAGGCTCGGCCGAGAGACAACTTAAGCGGGGAGGTCGCGCTGAGGTGAACTCGACGGCGAAGGGCCGAGAAGCTCGGCGCAGGTAGGCTGCAGCCGAGTGACACCGCTCAGAGGGGCAGGCCGCTCTGAGGGGAGCTCGGGAGAGTGTGGCCGAGGGGTTCGACGCAGAAGGGCCGACCGCGCAAGCGTGTCTCTGGAACATGGGGCCAAGGAACACGACGCAGGCGGGCAGGCCGCGCAGGTCTGTCTCGGGAACATGGGGCCAAGGAACACGACGCAGGCGGGCTAGGGCCGCGCAGGTGTGGTCTCGGGTGGCGTAAAGCCGAAGAGCCGAGGAGCACGACGCAGGCGGGCAGGCCGCGCAGGCGTGTTCGCGAGGGCCATGCGGCCGAGTAGCACTACGTGCGTCGGGCTGATCGCGCAGGCGTGGTCACGAGGGCCATGCAGCCGAGTAGCATGACGCAAGCCGTGGAGGTAGGCTGGGGTCCAGCGACAACTCAGTCGGGCAAGCCGTGCTGAGGTGGACTTGACAGTGCATAGCCGAGGGGCTCGGCGCAGGAGTGTCGACCGCGCAAGCGTGTCTCGGGAACATGGGGCCAGGGAGCACGACGCAGGCGGGCAGACCGCGCAGGTCTGTCTCGGGAACATGGGGCCAAGGAACACGGCGCAGGCGGGCTGGAGCCGCGCAGGTGTGGTCTCGGGTGGCGTAAAGCCGAAGAGCCGAGGAGCACGACGCAAGCGGGCAGACCGCGCAGGCGTGGTCGCGAGGGCCATGCGGCCGAGTAGCACGACGTGCGTCGGGCTGATCGCGCAGGTGTGGTCGCAAGGGCCATGCGGACGAGTGACACGGTGCAGGGGGACAGACCACGCAAGTGCGTCTCGGGCATTATGCAACCGATGAGGTCGGCTCCGGCCGAGGAGGTCTCGGACAGGCCGTGGCCGAGGAAGTCTAGGGCCGAGAGATTACTCAGGCGGGCAAGCCGCACATGGGGCAGAGGCAGTAAGCTGCGCTGTCAGGCGAGCAGCTGAGGCGTGCTGTCGCGCATGGGGCCCAAGGGTCAAGGCAGCGGGCTGCACCGTCAGCCGAGCAGCTGACGCGGGCTGGCCCCGCATGAGGCCGAGGAGCCGAGGCAGCGCATGAGGTCGGCTCGGGTAGAGGAGGTCTTGGACAGGCTGTGGCCGAGGAAGTCTCGGGCCGAGAGGTTACTCTGGCGGGCAAGCTGGGGCCGAGGAGCCGAGGCGCGCGGGTTGGTCACGCGCGTGGGGCCGACGCGGGCGGGTTGGTCGCGCGCGTGGGGCCGAGGGGTCGAGGAACCGAGGCGCGCGGGGTGCCGACGTGGGCGGGCTGTTCGCGCGCGGGGTGCCGACCCGGGCGGGCTATTCGCGCGCGGGGTGCCGACCCGGGCGGGATGGCCGCGCGTGTGTTAGCCGAGGAGCTCTCGGGCATACCACGCAAGTGCGCCTCGGGCATTATGCGACCGAGGTGGCAGGCCGCTCTGAGGTGAACTCGACAGCGTATGGCCGAGAAGCTCGGCGCAGGCGGGCGGACCGTGCTTGGGGCCGAAGGCCGAGGCAGCGTGCAGCGTGTTGGCTGCGCATGTGGCCGAGGGGCCAAGGCAGCGGGCTGATTGCTGCGCTTGGGGCCGAGGGGCCGAGGAAGCGTGTTGCTGCGCACGGGGCCGAGGCGCCGAGGCAGCAGGCTGCTAGCGCGGGCTGGCCGCGCATGGGACCGAGGCAGCAGGTTGCGCCGTCAGCCGAGGAGCTGAGGCAGCGTGTTGCCGCGCACGGTGCCGAGGGGCCGAGGCAGCGTATTGGCTGCGCACGGGGCCGAAGGGCCGAGCGGCGCCGAGAGGCCGAGGTAGCGTGGGGCCGAGGCAGCAAGCTGCGCTGGCTGGTCGCGCGCGGGGCGCGGAAGCGGGCGGGCTGTTCGCGCGCGGGGTGCCGACGCGGGCGGGCTGGTCGCGCGCGTGGGGCCGACGCGGGCGGTTCGGCCGCGCGCGTGGGACCGAGGGGTCCAGGCGCGAGGGGCCGAGGCAGCAAGCTGCGCTGGCTGGTCGCGCGCGGGGCGCCGACGCGGGCGGGTTGTTCGCGCGCGGGGTGTCGACGCGGGCGGGCTGGTCGCGCGCGTGGGGCCGACGCGGGCGGTTCGGCCGCGCGCGTGGGACCGAGGGGTCCACGCGCGAGGGGCCGAGGCAGAAAGCTGCGCTGGCTGGTCGCGCGCGGGGCGCCGACGCGGGCGAGCTGTTCGCGCGCGGGGTGCCTACTTGGGCGGGCTGGCCGCGCGCGTGGGCCCGAGGCAGCTCGGCGCAGGCAGAGACCAGCCCCAGAAGTCGCTGCTTCTGGTGCAGGTCGGTTGCAGCGGAGCAACCAAAGAGAAAGCTAACGTACCGTCATTCCGGGCCCTCCTTCTAGCGCCAAAATGTTACGGTGAGTAACTTTTTAAGCCGTGGCCTCGGGGCCGACGCGGCTCGGTTCTGGGGCTCGGAATGTCGGGGATCTCGGGCTTAGCTCCCTCGGGGTCTCCCGGTCGGGATCGGTCGTTCGGGGCGGTAGATCGGGTCGGCAGCTCCGCAGCAGCGCCAGGAAGAGGTCACTTCGTCTTCGTTCCTGCACACAGGTCGGGTCGGAAGCTCGGCCCGACCCCTCCGACGAACAAGTTAGAGGAAGATGTGGAGGGGGTTTTGGAGGACGAAATGCCTCCATACAAGTGTGGTTTGTGAGTGTGTCCTCCCCCTTTTTGCTTAGGGCTCGGGGGCATTTATAGATGAGTTTGATGTTACCTGATGTGGCTGCTTGCAGGGGCAGGACAGTGCCCCGCGTGGCATCTGACATGGCCACTGGGGCCGCGTGGAGGACCGAGCTGCCGAAGGGTATAGGCGAGCCTCGATTGAGCTGCTGCAGGGTATGGCGCATCTCGATTGGCGTGTTCCTTACCCTTGACCGAGCCCCGGAAGGCACAGAGCTGGGCTCGTTGGACGAGGGGTGAGGGTGTTGTGGTGACGGACGGGATCCAGTCCGGGCGTTAATGCGCCTGGGACGGCGTCCCAGGGTTTCGTTGACCGTGGAGTGAAGTCACGGCACAGGGTGGCTGACGTCATTCACGTCGTTTCGCCATTATTGCACTCATCAGAGTAAAAAAGCATTCGTTACTGCCATGAAAGTGGCAGCAGAGGGTCTCTTAAGAGACCATTTCCTCGCAGTTTCTACTTTCTTTAATGGGCTCTCAGGTCGGCAGAAATGTGGAGATGCAGCAGCAAATTAGGCGTGGAAATGGAGTCTGCTGCTGCAGTCATGAACGGTCTCCAAGGAAACTGGGGTGAGGCCCCATGAAGCTTGCCTGGGTTCAGACGCCCCATGATGGAAGTGGCGCTGCTGACTTTAATGGGACCAGAGAAGAAAGAATAGGGGCGTCTCTCTGTCCCAATGGAGTATTTTATATCTCCTTCCTTCTCACCTAATGAGCTGTCGGAGTCGATGGGCTTCACTTGCCTTCGCCTGCCTTTCCAGGGTGTGTACTTGTGATGGCGCACGAGGCTGTCAACCACTCACCACAGCAAACTGCAGGTTGGGGGAACCTCAACTCATTGTATCATCTGGCTGTTTCTACAAGGCTTTGATACTGATTAGATATCGTTGCACACAGGCATTTAGGAAGTGATGAGGGCAATAATGGCGACATGATGTGAATGACGCCAGCCACCCTGTACCAAGGCCTCACTCCCCGGTCAACGAAACCCTGGGACGCCGACCCAGGCGCATTAACGCCCGGACTGGACCCCGTCCGTCACAACAACGCCACCACCCCTCGGCCAACGAGCCCAGCTCTGCGCCTTCTGGGCTCGGTCAAGGGTAAGGAACACGCCAACCGAGACGCGCCATACCCTGCAGCAGCCCGGCCTCCCACACAGCCCCAATGGGCGTGTCAGACGCAACGTGAGGTATTTACCCAGGCCCATCTATAAATACTAGGGAGTTCCAGACAAGCGGAGGAGGACACACTCACACACCACAATTGTATGGAGGCATTTCGTCGTCCAAAACCCCCTCCACATCTCCCTCTAACTTGATCGTCGGAGGGGTCGGGCCGAGCTTCCGACCCGACCTGTGTGCAGGAACGAAGACGAGGTGGCCTCTTCCTGGCGCTGCTGCGGAGCTGCCGACCCGATCTACCGCCCTGAACGACCAATCCCGACCGGGAGACCCCGAGGGAGCTGCGCCCGAGATCCCCGACATTCCGAGCCCCAGAACCGAGCCGCGTCGGCCCCGAGGCCACGGCTTAAAAAGTTACTTACCGTAACATTTTGGCGCTAGAAGGAGGGCCCAGCATGTCGAGCGATCATTAGGACGATCGTGCCAGACTCGCGATCGGGGGACCATTCCCGACCGAGGCTACGGGGGAACCCCCCCTTCTCCAAGGACCTCGGGAAGAGCATCCCGCTACGGCTTTGGAGTGCTACTGGCGGATCTTCAACGATCCGGGCCTATCGCCCCCCGACGGAACCACCGGCGATCCGCCGCCCGTATCGGCCGAAGCCTTCCACGGCCTCACTCACCAGGTCCAGCTACTCACCGACATGGTACAAACCATTGTCCCCCTTGTCTCCCGTCCATCTCGGCCCCCGGGACCCCAACAGTTGTATCAACAGGGGGTCCCTAGTCAAGCTCCCCACTTCACCTCGGGTGCCGCTATCTCAACCCCGTGAGCAGGCGGCGATCTGCCCGGAAGGCCATTCGGAACCAGAGGCACTATCCTCGAACTCTGCAGTTTCCCTCCGCGCTCAGTTGCGTCTCGTCAACCAACGGCTTGACAATGTGCAAAGGGAAATCCGTGCCGGGCCACCAGGAGAGCCCACGGAAGGCCCGCATCAGGGGTCGCCGTTCGTGCCGAAGATACTGGAGCACGCCATTCCCCCAGGCTTCCGACTCCCCCCCCTGGACACTTATGATGGCTCTGCCGACCCGGCCAACCACACGGCGGCCTTCCGCGCACAGATGTCATTGTACGGGACCTCTGACGCCTTGATGAGCAGGGCATTCCCCACCACGTTGAGAGGGCCGGCCCTCGCGTGGTACGGAGGCTTGAAGACTGCGACGATCGCCTCATTCGACCAGCTCACCAAGGACTTCGAGCTCCACTTCATAGCTTGCGCTCGCCCGAAGCCTTCCATGGCGTTCCTCCTCGGGCTTAGCCAGAAGGAGGATGAGCCCCTCTCCCTTTACGTAAATCGCTTTGCTACAAGGATCCGGGAACTCCCGGACGCTCACCCTTCACTGTCAATGCAGGCGTTCGTAACAGGTCTGCGTCCCTCCCGACTCTTCTGGTCTCTCGTGGAGCGACCTCCTACCTCGGTCCCCGAGATGCTCCAGCGCGCGAACCAGTTCGTGGAAGTCGAAGCCTGGACGGGGGGGAAACGGCAGGAACACAAGAGGGAAAGACCAGAGCCGGCTCAGGGACCGCTCCCTCCCAGACGCAAGCTCCACCAACCCGATCCTCCCCTGCTAAGACCCCTCCCGCTCCCAACGGGTACATCCCGGACAGAAATCTTTCTCCAGATCAGGGAAAGGGGACTGCTCAAAACCCCTTACCCGATGAACAACCCGCGAGAGCTGGCCGACCGGTCCAAGTACTGCCGCTTCCACCGCCAAAATGGACATGACACTGAGGAATGCCGCGAGCTCTCGCGGCAAATCTACGAACTCCGCCGGGAGGGGCGCCTCGACCCCCACGTTCAGACAGGCAACATCCCCCCGCCCTGCCCAGACGGTCCGGCCGAGCGCCTAATCAGTGTCATCACTGGCGGCCCAGCGTCCGGAGGGGATAGCATGTCTGGAAGGAAGGCCTACGCCCGCTCGGCTAGGGACGAGGGTCCCCATGGAACCCCTGACCCCCAGGTCGCATTTCCCCCCGAAGACGCCGAACGACTGGAGCACGACGACGCGCTGGTAATAACCGCCAGAATCGCCAATGCCCAGGTAAGAAGGATTATGATTGACACAGGAAGCTCGGCGGATATACTATTCCACGACGCCTTCCAGAAGTTGGGACTTACGAAGCAAGCCCTGAAACCCGTCCACTCGGACCTCACCGGGTTCACCGGCAACTCGGTTTCGCCTTTGGGATCTGTCACACTACCTCTGACGCTGGGGACACCGCCCAAGACTAAAACGGTGATGTCGACCTTTCTGATAGTAGATCTTCCTACAACGTACAATGCCATCCTCGGCCGACCTTCCCTCAACAAAAGCAGGGCCCTGGTTTCCACTTACCATCAGACAGTGAAATTCCCGACTCACGCGGGAACTGGAGAGGTTTGGGGAAGCCCTCGGGAATCCAGGCGATGCTACCTGATGGCGGTCTCCCTACACAACAGGGCAAAAACCGAAGCACCCCTGGACGATCCCAGAGAAATGAAATGGCCAAATCCACATCCCGAGTCGTCGGCCCCAACCTACGACGTGTCACTGAAAAAGGGACGCCCGGACCGAACCATTAAGGTCGGGACTGACCTACCCCAAGACGAGCGGGAACAACTCGTCGGCCTCTTGCAAGAGAACGCCGACGTCTTCGCTTAGTCGCCATCCGACGCAGCAGGCATGGACCCAAAGGTAGCCCAACATCACCTCAACATATCGCCTGATGCCCACCCGGTGAAACAAAAGCCGTGACCCCAGGCCCCGGACAGGCAACAAGCTGTCCGCCAAGAGGTAGAACGGCTCTTAGCGGCCGGCTTTATAGAAGAGGTCAAGTACCCACAGTGGCTATCCAATGTAGTTCTGGTAAAAAAGCATAATGGGAGTTGGCGAATGTGTGTTGACTACACCAGTCTTAATCAGGCGTGCCCAAAACACTGCTACCCCCTTCCGAGAATTGATCAGCTCGTGGATGCAACCGCAGGGCACGCCCGACTCTCATTCATGGACGCCTTCTCCGGATATAATCAGATCCGAATGGCGCCTGAGGATCAGAGACACATAGCCTTCATCACCAACCTCGGGGCATACTTTTACAAAGTAATGCCGTTCGGACTAAAGAACGCAGGCGCAACTTATCAGAGGACCATCAACAAGATATTCGCCCAGCAGATAGGGCGAAACTTGGAGGTCTATGTGGATGACATGATTGTAAAAAGCCGGGTCTCGGGAGATCACCTAACGGACCTATCAGAAACATTCGCCACACTCCGAAACTGCGGCCTTCGGCTCAACCCCGCAAAGTGTGCCTTCGGCGTCAGTACAGGAAAGTTCCTCGGATTCATTATACACGAAAGAGGGATCGACGTCAACCCGGAAAAGGTCCAGGCGATCCTCGACATGCAGGCCCCTCGGACGGTCAAAGACCTACAGCGACTGAACGGACGGCTGGCCGCCCTATCCCGATTCCTGTCCCGGTCGGGCGATCGCTGCCTCGCCTTCTTCCGTGCAATAAGAGACCCGAAGAATTTCCAATGGACGCCCCAGTGTGAGGAAGCTTTCCGACAGGTCCAGCAGCATTTAGCCAACCTTCCCCGCCTCGCTTCAGTCACTGCTGGAGAGGAGCTCTGCGTTTACCTGGCTGCCTCACAGCACGCAGTCAGCTCGGTCCTCGTCAAGGAAGCCGGCCAACAGCTCCCCGTCTACTACACCAATCATGTCCTGAGCGGGCCCGAGGAGCGATATCCTCCAATCGAGAAGCTCGCCCTCGCGCTCGTGCTGGCAGCCCGAAAGTTACGCCCCTACTTCCAAGCTCATCCGATCAAGGTAATCACCGACCAACCTCTCAGTCAAGTACTGTCAAAATTCGATGTCGCAGGGCGACTCCTCAAGTGGTCGGTCGAGCTCGGAGAGTTCGACATCCACTACACGCCCAGGACCGCCATCAAAGCACAAGCACTGGCCGACTTCATCTCTGAGCTCGCCCATCCCGAAGGGCGGCCCCCCAGTGAACTAGGCGGAACATGGGTCCTACAGGTGGACGGCTCGTCCGCTTCAACCGGCGCAGGCGCAGGACTAGTGCTGTCGGCCCCCGATGGGCAGACGTTCGAGCGTTCCCTCCGCTTCGGGTTCCATGCCACCAACAATGAAGCCGAGTACGAGGCACTCCTGGCGGGGCTCAGACTATCCCGCGAGATGCAGGTTGACGCCATCAAAGTCCTCACCGATTCGCAGCTGGTGACCAAGCAACTTAACGGCGGATACGTGGCCAGAGAACCCACCATGGCAAAGTACGTAGCGGAGGTAAAAAACTTAGCCTCATGTTTCGCACACTTCACGATATCCAGGGTGCCAAGACTTCAGAACGACCGTGCCGATGAGCTGGCCAAGCTAGCCTCGAAGCGACCCCCGGGCACCACCCACGGGATCGAGGAGCTCCCCTCCCCCTCTATCCCGGTCGCGTGTGTTTCGGCGGCCGACTCCCGAGCCACCTGGGTAGGGGACATGCTGCGCTACAAACGCGACGGGACCCTCCCCACCGACGAAGCCGCAGCCCGACATATTCGCCGAAAACATGCATGGTACTCCGAAGCGAACTTTCTCCCACCCTCTTCTACGGTGCCTCGAGCCAGAGGAGGCGACGACTGTCTTGGCCGAGGTCCATGAAGGGATTTGTGGAGAGCACATCGCCGGCCGAACCCTGGCCTGCAAAATTCTCCGCCAAGGCTATTACTGGCCCACCATGGTCCAGGACGCGAAGGCCTACGTACGGAAGTGTGGCCCGTGCCAAAGGCACGCCCGGACCCCCCAACTGCCGGCGGTGCCGCTCTCCCCCATCACCTGCGCGTGGCCGTTCGCGCAATGGGGGCTGGATCTCCTCGGCCCCTTCCCCCCAGCCTCAGGGCAGAGAAGATACATTGTGGTCGCAATAGACTACTTCACCCGATGGCCGGAAGCTGAACCGCTGGCGGCGATCACCGAGCAGCAGATCAAGAAGTTCATATGGAAAAACATCGTGACCCGGTTCGGCCTCCCCAGGACCATCATCACGGACAACGGGACCCAATTCGCCAGCAAAAGGATTCAAGAATTCTACGCTAGCTATGGAATCCGGTTAAAACACAGCTCGGTAGCCTACCCCCAGACGAATGGACTGGCCGAGGTAACAAACCGATCTATCCTGGACGGGCTCAAAAGAAGGGTATCAGCTTCCCGAACGGCCTGGGTCGAGGAGTTACCCAGCATCTTGTGGTCCTTGCGGACCACCCCCAAAACAGCCACCGGGGAATCACCCTACAGCCTCTCGTATGGGACCGAGGCCGTCCTACCCCCCGAGGTAGTATTCCCTACCCCTCGAGTAGAAGAGTACCACGAGACCACATCGGACCAGGGGCTGCGCGCCGGCTTGGACCTGATCGAAGAGCGGCGCACCGGCGCACACCTGAGGGATCTTTCTTACAAAAGAGCAGTTGCCCGGGTGTACAACCGCAGGGTACGACCTCGGCCTATTAAAATGAACGACTTAGTCCTGCGAAGGGCCGAAGTCAGCAACCCGACCAGGGCCGGGGGGAAGCTGGCCCCCAACTGGGAAGGACCTTATCGGATCATCGAGGTAGTCCGACCAGGCACATACAGGCTCGCGACAATGGACGGGTCCCACTTGCCAAGAACATGGAACGTCCGGAACCTTAGGAGATTTTTTGTTTAGAACAAGGGAAGATCGCGCCGCCAAGCGAAAGGCCTCTCTGGCCGGACAGTACACAAATGGTAGAAAGCTTCCTTTATTTAAAAAATGGAGAAATACAAGACTCGGCACCCAGAGGAAGCACAAAGGCTCGGCGCACATAAGCCCGCAGGGCTGAAGCCCGTCCTCACTGCCGGGGGACCTCCAAACGGTCGTCGAAGGGAACCTCCTCGGGCATGTCCACACCTCGGTCTTCGGGGTGAGAGTTGAAGGGGTCCTCGTCCACCTCGAGACCAGGATGGCGAGCACGGAAGCGCGACGTAGCGATTCGATACCCGTATTCGAAGGATACCCGCCCCGTCCGCGTCAGCCCGAGTTCGAACCCTTCCGACTTCTTGTACGCCTCGATGAGTGCCTTGTCCTTTAGGGGTCGAAGCAGGGTCTCCTCCGCCAACGCCTCCGAGGCCTTTTTCACCTCGGCGTTTGCGCCCTCCAGCTTCTTGCTAAGGGCACTCGCCTCGGCCTTCACCAGACGGAGCTCGGTCCGTTCTATCCGCATCAGTTTTTGGAGCTCCCCGTTGGCCTCCTTCATGGCGTCGTTGGCCTCTTTGGAGGCCTCAAGCTCCAACCGGAGACGGACGACTTCCGCCTCAAAGCCCGAGGCACGCTCCTCAGCAGCCGCCACAACCTCCGGCCCGCTTTTGGCCTGAATCTCCGCCATCTTGTCACGGACAAACTTCTAAACAAGATGTTGGATGTAATGCTTATGTGTGTCCGTGTCTTTTGGCTTGTTCATGCCTTGTACAGAATGTAAAGGGGCGGCCGAAGGCTTCAAAGTCCCATTTGAGTTAAGTTTGTGGCCTCTTTAGGCTTGTAAATAAAGGTTGTGTCATGTGGACACGCGCGAGAGCTTTTCGATCTGTAATGGACCATTTTACCCTTTGTTGTGCAACTGTTTAGAGCTTGTAAAGTCTGTTTGCTATTTGCATTGTCTATAAAGTGTTTTTCGGAGATGTTTGCTTGTAGATCCCGAGCGAGGCCTTTTCTCTATCTTGTTCTCTCTTTTGTGGGACCTATGGGACCATGGGAGGCTTCGGGGAGGCTGACCTTTGCGGACGGACGCGCAAGGGTGCCGCACGACTTAGGCAAAACCAGCTAAGTCCGTGACAGATGGTATCAGAGCGGGACAAGCACTCATAGAAACACTTAGCATGCAAACGTGGGGGACCTAGCGGGACTGCGTTGAGGGCAGTCAGCACACGCGCGACCGTTTGGGGGAAAACGGGCATGGAGATGTAGGGAAAAGGAGTCGCTCAGAGGAGCGGGCATCTAAGATTTGCATTCAGAGGAATGGCCAACCCTTCGCGCAAGAGGCACCACGAGAACAGACAAGCTTGGAAGAATGTGAAGCGCACAAAAGTTGGGATGGCTGAGTTTGAGCTATGGCTCAACGTTGACAACTATACTTGATGGTGCTCAAGGCAAGCGAGGCGCTTGGTAAAGGATGAGACCATGCAAAGTGGAATGAGTTGCTCAACGACCAAAAGAGTTGTGCAAAGCTCACAGAGGTGAGGGGAATTGCTAGCTCGAAGAATTTGGTACTCATACATGGGCTTGTAGGCGAACGATGGAATGTTCGTGGCCATCCCAAGGCGACCGAAACTTGGCGCCATTGGAGCATTGAAACTTTCTCTTCGGCATGTGAAGGATACGTCCGGTGGAGGCTGAAGGGTGCAACTAGTTCAGCATGTTGCTAGACCTTGAGGGGTGCAGTGGGGGCTGTATTGACGTGGAGTCGCAATCTAGCAAGTGCGTTTGCAGGAGGCAGAACAAGGCACAGTTTGTTCAGCAGATCGGAGTAGTCCAAGGGGATGGTGGTCTCCGAAACGAAGAGAGATGTTGCTCCAACGGGACAGTTATCCAGGAGGGATAAGTCCCGGCTCTCCAGAGGGAGAATCATGTGGGGGCGGACCTCACCAGTTGAGGAGGAGTACCTCAACAAACAATAACTCCACGAAACTCAATGGACTGAGCAAGCGGCGAGGAGTCGTCGCATGATCTCGCTTGAGAGAATGCATTGGTGGATGCATTGCGAGATCAAGTGGGGGAGCGACCTAAAGCAACACAAATGATGGCACACTTGGAGTTGATATGGAGATCGGACTCAAGGGAGGGCTGACCCGTGGAATGGTGGGCGCGAGGGCCACCATCAACTCAATGCAAAAACGAGGAGCGGAGCAACTTGGGTGTAACTTGGTGAAGTACCCAAGCCGCATGAAGGGAGCCAGCATAGAAGATGGAACATGGAGCAGAGGCATTGTGCTTTCCTTGGACAGAGGTCAAGGACATGAACTCTTGCAGAGGCAAGAGCAGGATCATGTTGTTCCATGGGTCATTCATTTTGACGGAGCGGACTCATCTTGCATGGTGCCAAAGACGAAGGGAGCTTCTGGGCACATGCACTTTCTCTCGGAGGAGCATTTGATGGAGGAACTAAGGCGACTCAATTTGCGGAGGCGAAGTTGGGTTCAGAAGGTCTTAGCACGGGGCAAGAGGACGCAGAGGCGGATACTCTTGAAGAATATGCCACAGTGTTGTCATTCAAGTTGCTATAAAGGGGGCGGTGCGCAGCGAAGATTGTGCTGGTAGGGGTAGAGGCCCAGGATCCAGACAATGGTGCACTAATTGCAGCGAAGTCGGGGGACTTCGGGAGCTACTAGGCGACGGACTGTCCTAGAGCGGTGCTTCATCTTGGTGTGACCCAAGAGTGGGTGGATGAAGGTCGATTGCCAAAGGAGCGAACAAAATCGAAGGTGGAAGAGATCCTGCGATGTATTGGCATAGGCCACACATGGAGGGACCACAATTTGAGTTCATCCCACAAGGATTAGAATGCAATGGAGATGTCACCAGGAGGCGACATGGTGCAGCGGATCGTGTGGTGGAACAGTTCGTGGCAATGCGATACACACAATGGGCCCCGTGAGGGACTAGATCATACGGAGGTATGATCGGGAGCTACTGGAAGCTCCACTTCGGTGAACAACACGACGGCAAGAAGGGCTATGGATTCAAGGAGTGAAGGCCATGGTACCGCAGAGGCGGGTCTTCCGTGCGTGCATCGAATTTTGCATCGGATGAAAGCCTTGGTCATCAGCATATGGGGGCTGTGTTCCACCAAGGGAAAAGTTCGAATGCAAGTACCAGTGAGTTCCATGGGAGGGACTTGATCATACAGCGGTATGATCGAAGCAGCTGGAGAGTTGGACTGCTCCAGAGCTCATATTCGCTTACGGGAGCCCGACAAGTCAGAGGACAAGGTCGAGTAAGCGAACGTTGCTACCAAGGAAGCTAAGGAGAACAAAATCGGTGCAAACTCTACAACGTGATGGCAGAGGCCATGCATGGGAGTTGCAGTCTGTCTCTCCATCGACCAGACGGACTGCTTGGAGAACACAGAGGTGTTGAAGCAGGGGGTCGAAAGGGGCGAGGAAGCGACGACGAGTCCAGAGGGACTTAGCTACCCAAAATCAAGCAGCAGGTAGAATGGAGGTGGACTCGGAGGAGTACCACAGAGGAATATCTACTGATTGTGAAGAAAAGGGATGCAGATGCGAGGCGACGGATAGTAGTGCCATGGGCATGGCAGCACCATGGTACCGCAGAGGCGGGACTTCCGTGCAAGTCATTGATCCCTTGCTCTTACGGAGGGAGAGCGCTTGGTCGTGAAAGGGGCCGAGGAGGTGGAGCATGTAGTGGCAATCTCCAAGTATCGAGACAAGGCTGAAGGGCAGAGGCTAAGAAACTTCGTAAGACCGGTGTCAACAAGTTTCTCATCAAGATTGCCGTAAGTGAAGGACTTCGGGTCATGCAAGAGTGCACGACCAAGGATTGAAGCAGGCAGTACGCGGTGCTGTACCTTTGCTACTCAGCGGAGTAGGCAGCAGGGTTGATGGAGAAGACGGTACAATCCCAGAGGCGACCTCATCTATCAGAAAATTACTCCAAGTTGGGGCGAAAACTTCCTGCATTCCAGAAGTTCAATGGCATTGAGAAAGTGAATCACAGTAGCTAACTCAACGCAAGGAGTGCAAACACTTCAAGTGCTTCAGAAGTGTGAGCAAAGAGCAGGCGAAGGCCAGTAACCAGCTCGATGCATGAAGTACAACCTCGAGGAGGCGGGCGAAGTCAAGTAACCTTTGCCTTCTCTACTCTTCAGAGAATGGGCGAAATCGAGTACCCCAGTTCTCTTATCTATCCAGCAGAGGAGCTCTGCACAAGTTCAAAGACCCTTCGAAGGTAACGGAAGATAATAGTTGTCAAATCCTCACCAGCGGTGATCAGTGCTACTGAGAGTATATTGTCCGCTTCATTTCCCAATGAAATGCCAATCGAAAGCGGAAGTGATGCGAACCTACTTGGATGTGACAACTAACTGAAAGAAGAGTCAATGAGCAGATTTTGTGGAGGAAGGACCCAAAACTTCAGAAGTTTGCGAGGCGATGCTCGTTAAAGCTCCAACAAGCATCCATCCAGTTCAAGCAGCATGTGGAATTTTTGAGAAACTGGCGCAGTAAAGATGGTCTTTTCCTTCATCTGGCGGATTCGCATAAATCAACAAGGATTAACACAACTCAGCCAACCCCCCAACAGAGTCATAGTCATTGGTGAGTTGTAGCAGCATGGCGGATTAAAGGGTCGACTACTCAAAAACAGCAGCGGAGAGCAGTTGGGAGCCAGGAGGCGCATTGAAGCTAGAGCGGAAGATTGAAGACTCAGCAAAGGCGAAGAGTTGCAGTGTTCACAAAGGCTTCGACGAGGACGTCGAAGGGATAAGTGGGGGAGAATGTCACGGACAAACTTCTAAACAAGATGTTGGATGTAATGCTTATGTGTGTCCGTGTCTTTTGGCATGTTTATGCTTTGTACAGAATGTAAAGGGGCGGCCAAAGGCTTCAAAGTCCCATTTGAGTTAAGTTTGTGGCCTCTTTAGGCTTGTAAATAAAGGTTGTGTCATGTGAACACGCGCGAGAGCTTTTCGGTCTGTAATGGACCATTTTACCCTTTATTGTGCAACTGTTCAGAGCTTGTAAAGTCTGTTTGCTATTTGCATTGTCTATAAAGTGTTTTTCGGAGATGTTTGCTTGTGGATCCCGAGCGAGGCCTTTTCTCTATCCTGTTCTCTCTTTTGTGGGACCTATGGGACCATGGGAGGCTTCGGGGAGGCTGACCTTTGCGGACGGACGCGCAAGGGTGCCGCACGACTTAGGCAAAACCAGCTAAGTCCGTGACAATCTGGTGGCTGAGCTCAGCGTTACGACAAACGAGGCCCCCGACGGTTCGGCCGGCATCCCGCACCCTGTCCATCAGGGCAGTCGCATAATGAAGACCCTGTAGAAGGAGAAAAGTGTCAAGGAAGTCGGCACCAAGCAGCCAAACCCCAAGAGAAAGATATACTTACCCAGACCAGCGATTGAGCAGACTTGTTAAGGAGCGTTTCCGAGGGCAGGGTGTACAAATCCCGAGCCAGGTCGGGATGGAGCGCCCCTCGGAGGAACGCCGCAGAGGGATCCCCTCCGGCCCACACCCTATCCCCCCGGAAAAGACCCTCCCAGCGGGCGACCAGGGGCTCGCGGGGCTCGCCACGCGGGATCTCGCCGACCAGCCGTGCCAGGAACGGCTCCCCATCCCCAGCCGGGAGCCGGCACAAGCCATGCACGGAGACGGGGTGGGGCCCCTTCCCCGCCACGCGCCGATCAGGCCCCACCCCGCCCTGACGGGAGCTCGTTCCCGGCCCTTTCGACGCGCATACCTTCGCCTTCTTTGAAGGGCGCCCGTCCCCGACCTCCAAGGGGGCACCCTCCGTACCGGGTTGCGGTTCGGTCACCAGCGCCGAGGGAGGGGGCGACGATTCGGCTGCCAAAGCCGGCTGTGGAGGTTGTGATTCGGTCGCCGGAGCGGGGGGAGGAGGCCGCAAGGCGGTATCTGGAGTCGGGGAAGGAGGCTGCGACGCCGGATTCTCCAGGAGCGACCAAAGGTTCACCATCTCTACAGGAAATGAATAACATTAGTGTCCGAAACCAGCCACACGAAGACCCGACACAACTGTCACTCACATACCCTAAGGCACCGGGCTAAGGCCCGCCGCGACCAACCACTGCTCGGTCATGGTCCGGATGGCCTGCGACTTAGGGAGAATCTCTCTGAGCCTCTCCCGAGCTTGGCGATCCACTTCGCCCAAACAAGGGGGGGTGTTGTCAATCACCCTCGCAGACCACCGAACCCCGAAGCCCCAGTCCTGTGTACGGCTGACATAAAAAAACCTCCCCTTCCATCCCTTGTTATTGGAAGGGGCACCCCCAACGCGAAATCCAGTCCGAGGCGTTAAGAAGTAACCCCCCGAGCCTTTGCAAAAGCGGTAACAGGAAAGAAAGAGGCTGAGGGTGGGGGTGATATGGGCATAATGGCACTCCCCCAGGAATACCACTAGGTAACGCCAGGAGTTCGGCGTTACCTGAGACGGAGAAACCCGCCAGAAGGACAAACAAGATACAATGAAGGGATGAAGGGGGAAACGCAAACCCGCCTCCAGAGCATCAAGGGACAAAGCGAAACCCTTCGGGATCGGGTCATACGCCCGCTGCCCTGGCTCAGGTACACCGAGGGCGTGATCTCCCGGGATGCAATAGCATTCGCGGAGTCCCTCCAGCAAGGGTCCACTCACAGTTGAGTCAATATCGTGCGGCCACATCAAAGCCTCAAGCGACCGCGCCACCTCCTCGTCAGGGGACTCGTCGAGGGTCGAAGGAGGACCGCCCCTTCCAGCCCCAAGCACGGGAGAAGAAGAGGGAGAGGAAGATGGGGAGGAAAGCGAAGAAGGAGAGGACGGCATCTCGACTGACCTCGAGAAGAAGACAAAAACCGGGAAGAAGCCGGGGAGAAGCTCGGGGACACGATGGCGGGGCTCGAAGGAGGAAGCACGGCAGCAAGGGGGTGGAGGAAAGGACAGGCGCCCAAACGATTAAAGGAGACACCCCCCCAGAGTCAATGCCTCATCGCTTCCCGTGAATGGGCGGCAGCGCACTCGCGCAAAGGCGCGGCCGTTACGTCACATCGAAGAGCGCCCAAAGGCACCCCGAATTAAAGGAATGGCCTGACGTGGCGAACCCGGAGGACGCGGTGCCGCCCAAGGACCTCCTCGACCTCAACGCCCGGAAACGTGCAAAGAAAGTAACCCCCGTCCACGAGGCAACAATCAACACGGCAGCTTTTAAGAGCCGCCACGGCCGCACCTCGGCCCTTCGGCTTTACGCCACCCAAGACATGCTTGGCCGCTCCTCGGCCCTTCGGCTTTACGCCACCCAAGACATGCTCGGCCGCTCATCGGCCCTTCGGCTTTACGCCACCCAAGACATGCTCGGCCGCTCCTCGGCACTTCGGCTTTACGCCACCCAAGACATGCTTGGCCGCCCATCGGCCCTTCGGCTTTACGCCACCCAAGACATGCTCGGCCGCTCATCGGCCCTTCGGCTTTACGCCACCCAAGACATGCTCCGCCGCTCATCGGCCCTTCGGCTTTACGCCACCCAAGACATGCTCGGCCGCTCATCGGCCCTTCGGCTTTACGCCACCCAAGACATGCTCGGCCGCTCATCGGCCCTTCGGCTTTACGCCACCCAAGACATGCTCCGCCGCTCATCGGCCCTTCGGCTTTATGCCACCCAAGACATGCTCGGCCGCTCATCGGCCCTTCGGCTTTACGCCACCCAAGACATGCTCGGCCGCTCCTCGGCACTTCGGCTTTACGCCACCCAAGACATACTCGGCCGCTCCTCGGCCCTTTGGCTTTACGCCACCCAAGACATGCTTGGCCGCTCCTCGGCCCTTCGGCTTTACGCCACCCAAGACATGCTCGGCCGCTCCTCGGCACTTCGGCTTTACGCCACCCAAGACATACTCGGCCGCTCCTTGGCCCTTCGGCTTTACGCCACCCAAGACATGCTCGGCCGCTCCTCGGCCCTTCGGCTTTATGCCACCCAAGACATGCTCGACCGCTCATCGGCCCTTCGGCTTTACGCCACCCAAGACATGCTCGGCCGCTCCTCGGCCCTTCGGCTTTACGCCACCCAAGACATGCTCGGCCGCTCCTCGGCCCTTCGGCTTTACGCCACCCAAGACATGCTCGGCCGCTCCTCGACCCTTCGGCTTTCCGCCTCTCGACACATACTTGGCCCCTTCCCGGTCCCTTGGCCTTGCGCCGCACGGGAGGCCATTCCCCTTCCGCACCCCCAGGGTCTGTGACTCCGCACCCGACCAACTCTAAAAACGAAAGCCATGCCTCGGACTCTCGCTACGACTGCCGACGCATAGCTTCTTTCCGGGGGGGAATATGATGAGGGCAATAATGGCGACATGATGTGAATGACGCCAGCCACCCTGTACCAAGGCCTCACTCCCCGGTCAACGAAACCCTGGGACACCGACCCAGGCGCATTAACGCCCGGACTGGACCCCGTCCGTCACAACAACGCCACCACCCCTCGGCCAACGAGCCCGGCTCTGCGCCTTCTGGGCTCGGTCAAGGGTAAGGAACACGCCAACCGAGACGCGCCATACCCTGCAGCAACCCGGCCTCCCACACAGCCCCAATGGGCGTGTCAGACTCAACGTGAGGTATTTACCCAGGCCCATCTATAAATACTAGGGAGTTCCAGACAAGCGGAGGAGGACACACTCACACACCACACTTGTATGGAGGCATTTCGTCCTCCAAAACCCCCTCCACATCTCCCTCTAACTTGATCGTCGGAGGGGTCGGGCCGAGCTTCCGACCCGACCTGTGTGCAGGAACGAAGACGAGGTGGCCTCTTCCTGGCGCTGCTGCGGAGCTGCCGACCCGATCTACCGCCCCGAACGACCGATCCCGACCGGGAGACCCCGAGGGAGCTGCGCCCGAGATCTCCGACATTCCGAGCCCTAGAACCGAGCCGCGTCGGCCCCGAGGTCACGGCTTAAAAAGTTACTCACCGTAACAGGAAGCGAACGATTTCTCCTGTTACAAGGCAAAGGAGAGGAATGGCAGACGGCTAGCGCCCACAGGTCAGAGGCTAGATGCAGAAATCAAGGTAATGCGTGCTTTGAGATGCACGAAAGCAATTCAATTCGAGTGATATGAACTATAAATATGGTTGGTCATTTGACAGTGATCCTCTCTTTGACCGAATAGATTCCCTGTGCCATCTCAGTAACACTGATCTATTATTTCTCGATTGCGCCAGTTCTATAATGCCTGTCATCATGGAACTGCGTTTCTAGGGATTCACTTGTAAGATATCAAGTAAGATTTAGGTTATTAGCATCCTCCAATTAAGGAACCCATATCCCCGTTGGCCCGACCTCCACTTACACATACAAAACAAGTTAAGGAAATTTGTGGTTTCTGAGTGGATAAGACCAACGCAATGCACTAAAGTGCTCCGGCTGGTGCTATGACAGTAGAAAGCAAGTCTTTGCACGATTTGTTTGGAGAAAAACAAGACAAACGTGACCAGGAAGTATCAGATGATAAGGATCACCAGCTAAAATGTACTTGGCTCACATACATAACCTTCACAAATCTGGATAATATAATGCGCAAGTAAAAGAGCCAGCTGTAGAAGATGCAATTGCCCTAAGCAAAACAAATATCACTGATAACCAATATAAGCAAAAGTGCTCAAACCATCTTTGACTATTAAGGACTGAAAATTAATTCCATGTGTTTGAGTTGAAACATCTGTTATTGTGCTAATAAACATAATATGCTTTGTTCTTTTGTTTCATCACGTATGGAAGCTTCTGATTTCTCTCATCCTATGTGAGCTTGCTTTCCTATTTACATGTTTATTCTCTTTTATGCATACTCCTCAAATAATGACATTTACAATAAAATCAAAACACACTCAATTGCATAGAATCTCCAAACGTGATTCCAGAGAAGGCACTAGGTTTACTGGACACCAGATTCCTTAGGAATGATGAGGATTAAATAATCTGATTCAAATAGGTCCAATTCTAACCCTAAATACTATGATTTCCATGTACCTGACAAAATGAAAGCAAATGAGAAACTTAAAAGGCTTCAGAGAAGAAAAGAAAATTGATTACTTTGGTAAATCAATAAAAATCTGCTGCGGGAACGGGTGGAGAAAGTTCGTTAGCATCCATGTGAAATTTATTGCAGATATTGGCGGACAGAAGAACTTCAACTGCTGGTCATATTCCTGCAAATGTTAACAAGGAAGGTGATGGACCATAAATGATCTTTTGGAAGTTCTATTTTATTTAAAACAAGGATGGATGTTGTTAGGGTAAGTAACTTTTTAGCCGTGACTTCGGGGTCGACGCGGCTGGTTCAGGGCTCCAAATGACTCGGATCAGACGTGACTCCCTTTGAAGTCCCGGGGCGGCGGATGCGGGGGATCTCGCTGGGAAACTCCACCTTGTCGAGCAGGCTTAACAGCGATCGGGTGCCTGCACACAGGTCGGGTCAGTAGCTCGGCCCGACCCCTCCGACGATCAAGTCAGTGGGGAGAAGTATAGTATTGAGAGATCGATCCCCCCCCTTTCGGTTGGGAGTCGGGGGGTATTTATACAAGGGGTTTGATGTTACCTGATGGGCCATCCTGCAGGAGGAGGGTCGTACCTCTGATGGCGTCTGTCGTCGTCGCGGGCGTTGCGTGGAGAGCCGAGCTTCGGCAGGGTGAGGGGAGCGTCGGTCAGCCGAGGGGGTCTGGGTACGGTGGGTGTGGGCGCATGTCGTGTCGTCATTAACGTTCGTTCTGGGGCAGTGTGCCGCACAGGGTGTTCGACGTGGGGGGTGTATTACGTCAAATCCGGGATGCTATGTCAGGTCAGTTTTTTACCCCTATCATATGCCCCATCCGAAAGGAGCTATGCGTCGGTTTTGCATGTGGGGAGTCCGATGCATGGCTTCCTGCTTCAGGCGTGCTATTCGTGTGGGTCTGAGAGGCGCGTCGTAGACGGATCGATCGCGTTAACGCTTCTTGAGCAGTGCTAGGCCGAGACACGCAACTCTATCGGGAGGCCGAGCAGGGTTGGACTCGGGGCCAATAGAGCCGATGAGGATCGAGAGCCGAGGGCCGAGGAGCACAACGCAGGTGGGGTGACCGCGCAGGTGTGACTCGGGATGTCGTAAAGCCGAGGGCCGAGGAGCACAACGCAGGCGGGGTGACCGCGCAGGTGTGACTCGGGATGGCGTAAAGCCGAGGGCCGAGGGGCCGAGTAACACGACCAAGTGGGCAGGACGCGAGGACGCAGCCTCGGGCACCACACAGCTGAGGAACACGGCAGGCGTTTGGGGCCGCGCCGCAGTGAGTCTCGGCAGAGATTTGGCCGAGGCGCTTGGTGCAGGTAGGCTGTAACCGAGGTGATGGCCCCGGGCGTAACACGACCGAGGCGATACTT
Source organism: Musa acuminata AAA Group (assembly GCF_036884655.1). NCBI lineage: Eukaryota > Viridiplantae > Streptophyta > Magnoliopsida > Zingiberales > Musaceae > Musa > Musa acuminata. Next base: position 1,234,013 of record NW_027021291.1, on the reverse strand, counting down.
GGATTTTGATCAGTGTTTGGTCGTTTTGACCGTTGTGCGGGCGCGGGCAGCCGAGTTGCCTTTTGCCTGGGGAAGATCAAAGGGCCACGCCTTTTGGGCGTCGTCGGTTTTCGAGGTTGATATGATTAGGGGCTCCGTACTTCGCACCGCGCTGTGATTAAGAGCCGTGCCAGCCGAAGTTATGGCGATGCAGCTTTTGCGTCTTCGCAGCACATCTCAGGAGGGGAAGGGTCGCCGCTTCGGCGGGAAACATGCTATAAATAGCGCTCCATCGGTCTCTTTCACTTCTTGGTACCTGCATTCGCTTCAACCCCCTCTTTGGGTGACTCAGCCTAGCACTCTTCAGCCGCCCTGCCTTCCCAAAAGCTCGGTAAGGATGGCTTCCCCTCCGTCGTCGTCTCCTTCTTCGCCTCCTCTTTCCGGTGCCGCCGGTGAGGAGGTGGCGTTGGCGAGCCCCCGCTCGTCGTCCGAGGAACGGGCTACCAAAGCCCTTGAATCGCTGATGTGGCCGCACGACCTCGACTCCACCGTGAGCGAGTAGTCGCTGGGCCTCCTTCGGGACCGTTATGGTATCCCGACGGAGTTCACGCTCCTTGCCCCTGAGCCGGGGCAGCGGGCGTATGATCCCATTCCTAGGGGCTTTGCCCTAACCGTAGATGCCTTCGAAGCCGGACTACGCCTACCGTTCCACCCGGTCATAACCTCCTGTGTCGCGTGGTGGCGCATTTCCCCTTCTCAAATGGCGCCGAATTCTTGGCGCTACCTGGTGGTGTTCCTCGGGGAATGCTACTACGCCCGAATCACCCCGAGCCGGTCTCTTTTCCTTTCCTGTTTTCGCCTGTCCAGGGGGTCGGGGGGCTATTACCTGTCCGCCCGACCTGGTTTCCGGGTCAGCGGGGCTCCTTCCAGCAACAAGGGGTGGAAGGAGTGCTTCTTCTACGTCTGCCATCCGAAGAGTTGGAGCTTCGGGCTCCGGTGGGCGGCGCGCGCAGTTGATAACACTGCCCCAACCTTGGATGAGTGGGGGCTCCGAGCCCTTCGAAGATTGAAGGAGATCCTCCCATCTTCCAGAGTCATCCGAAAGATGACCGAGGCGTGGTTGGTCGAGGCGGGCTTGAGCCCGGTACCTCGAGGTATGCCTTGAGAAGGTGGCGGTAGGCCCTCATGTTTTATTTTCCTCTTTCGGGGTGCTCACCGAGGCCGATGTGTTTTCGCAGAGATGGTGAACCTTACTGCAGTGCGCGGAGGACGCGCCCCGTCCGCAGCATCTCCACGGCGTCATGTCGGCCTAGGCGTCGGCACAAGAGAGGCGCCAGTGGAGCTCGAGGATGCCCACCCTCGGAAGAAGGCCAAGGTCGGTGCTTCGAAGAAACCGACTCCCCCGCGGGCTCAGGAGAGCGTGGGGGCGGCGGAGTCGGGCTCGCACAACAGGCGAGGGCGAGGTCGGGGCGAGGCAGGCCCGAGCAACGAGGCGGGGAAGGCGCCGCGGGAGCCCTCGATCCGGGACTTGTGCCATCTGCCCGCGGGGCCGCCGGACGACTTCTACCAAGCACGCCTGATGGGCGAGCTTTCCGAAGGCCAACCCTTTGAGGCGGTCGCGGCAGCCGAGCAGCGCTCCTCGGAGCTTGAAGCGGAGGTGACGTGTCTCCGGGCTGAGGTAGGGGCGACCGAGGCTGAGGTCCTTTGCCTAAGGTCCAAGGCGAAGGCGGCTGAGGAGGAGAAAGACAACCTCCGAAGGCTCCTGGAGGGGGCGCAGTCCGAGGCTTGCCTGGCCTGAGGCGAGGCGGCCGCCCTTACCCAGCGGCTGGAGGGGGCTTTGGCCGACGCGAAGGGGGCCTCGGAAGCCTTGGCGGCCGAGCGGGAGCGGCAGTTGGAGAAGGAGAGGGAAATAATCGAAGCCTACAAGAAATCCCCCGGCTTCCAACTCGGGCTGGTTCGGTCAGGGCAGGTTACCTACGAGTACGGGTACCGGATAGCCCTGGGCCGATTCCGGACGTGCCATCCCAGGTTGGGGGTCGAGGCGGATCCTTTTACCTCGCACCCCGAGGACTTGGACGTAGACATGCCGGAGGAGGTTCCTTTCGACGATAGCGTCGGGGGCCCCGATGGCTTAGGGCAGTCTTGAAGTCGGCTCAGCCGAGCCGTTTTAGCTTCTTGTAACTTTTGTAGTCTTCGGGTCAGGTCGCAGTTGTAATCCCGTGCTTCGTAAAATCTTCTCCCAGTGTGCCTTTTCGCTTCGAGAGTTGTCTTGTATTCTCATGCTTCAGAAATAAAGGTCCTTTCCCCGTATGTTTTTGAGCTTCAGAAATTGCACAGCTTCGACTTGGGAGATGTTAACACGGGTATTGACCTCAGACAAAGAACTTTTTAAGGTTCTGGATGTTCCACGTTCTCGGCAAGGAGGAACCGTCCATCGCTGTGAGCCGATACGTACCCGGTTGGACCACGCCGGCGACCCGATATGGTCCCTCCCACTTGGGGGCCAGCTTCCCCCTCGTTCGGGTCGGGTTGCTGACCTCGGCCCTTCGTAGGACTAGATCGCCTAACTTGATCGGTCGGGGTCGTACCTTTCTGTTGTAGACCCTGGCGACGGCTCTCTGGTGAGAGAGGGCCTTCAGGTGCGCGTCGGTGCGTCGCTCCTCGAGCATGTCGAGGCTGGCGCGAAGTCCCTGGTTCGAGGCTTCCTCGTCGTAGCTCCTCGTTCGAAGCGTGGCAATAGCCATCTCGGGTGGTAGGATGGCCTCGGTTCCGAACGTCAAGCTGTACGGGGATTCTCCGGTCGCAGTCTTGGGAGTGGTGCGCAGCGACCATAACACACTGGGGAGCTCGTCCGTCCAGGTCGATCGGGCCGCAGACACTCTTCTTTTGAGGCCATCTAAGATGGACTTGTTGGTTACCTCGGCCAACCCGTTCGTCTGAGGGTGGGCCACCGAGCTGAACCTTAGTTGAATGCCATGACCGGCGCAGAATTCCCGGAACCATGTGCCTGCGAACTGAGGTCCGTTGTCGGTGATAATGGCCCTGGGCAACCCGAACCGAGTTACCAGGTTCTTCCACACGAATTTCTCCATCTGATGTTCCGTGATCGTCGCCAGTGGCTCGGCCTCGACCCACTTTGTGAAGTAGTCTACTCCTACAATTATGTACTTCTGCTGTCCAGAAGCCGGTGGGAAGGGACCGAGGAGGTCCAGCCCCCACTGGGCAAACGACCATGCGCAGTCGATGGGGCAGAGCGGGACCGAGGGTTGTCGGGGTGCGCGGGCGTGTTGCTAGCACGAACCGCACCGCTGAACGTAGGCTTTCGCATCTCGGCACATGGTTGGCCAGTAGTAGCCTTGGCGGAGTATCTTGTGCGCCAAGGTTCGTCCGCCGATGTGTTCGCCGCAGACCCCCTCGTGAGTTTCGGCCAGGACTGTCCGTGCTTCGTCAGGCTCCAAGCATCGCAGGAGGGGATGGGTGAAGGACCGTTTGTAAAGGCGACCACTCTCCTCGGCGTACCACGCGTGTGTGCGGCGCAGACGCCGAGCTGCGACTTCGTCGAGGGGGAGAGTTCCATCCCGCTTGAAGCGCAGCAACTCTTGCACCCACGTGGTCGGCGCACCGCCTGGGGCCATAGTCGCTACTTCGATGGCACGAGCGGGGAGCTCCTCAATCTCTGGCCACGCTTCGGGGGTTTGTCTTGACGCCAGCTTAGCGAGCGCATCGGCTCGCTCGTTTTCCTCCCTCGGAACATTAGATAATGTAAAGTAAGGGAATCTCGCGGTTAGGTCTCTTACCCGTGCCAGGTATTTGGCCATGGTTGCGTCCCGAGCTTCATATCCACCGCTGAGCTGTTTGGCCACAAGTTGCGAGTCGGTGAGGACATGTATTGCGTCCACCTGCATCTCGAGGGCCAGCCTCAATCCCGCTAGGAGTGCCTCGTATTCCGCATCGTTATTAGTGGCTTTAAACCTGAAGCGGAGGGAACGCTCGAACGAGCGTCCGTCAGGGGCGAGGAGGACCAGCCCCGCTCCGGCACCACTCGAGTTGGCCGAGCCGTCCACGTGTAGGATCCAAGCCTCGGGGGTTTGCTCGGGATCTCTGTCTATCGGAGCTAACTCCGCGACGAAGTCGGCTACCGCCTGGGCCTTCATGGCGGTCCTGGGTACGTAACTGATATCATGTTCACCGAGCTCCACCGCCCATCGGAGGAGCCGACCTGCAACATCGAATTTTGTTAAGACCTGCCGGAGAGGCTGGTCGGTGATGACTTCCACCGGGTGCGCCTGGAAGTAAGGGCGCAACTTCCGAGCCGAGAGCATCAGGGCGAGTGCGAGTTTTTCTATCGGCGGGTAGCGCTCTTCAGGTCCACTCAGGACGTGGCTGACGTAGTAGATCGGGAGTTGCGGGCCGGAGCTTTCCTTGACAAGGACGGAGCTGACCGCATGCGGGGAGGCTGCTAGGTAGAGTCCCAGCTTCTCGCCGGGGGAGACAGAGGCGAGCCGAGGGAGGCTGGCCAGGTGTTGCTTTATCTGCTTTAAAGCCTCCTCGCATTCCAATGTCCATTGGAAATTCTTCGGGTTTTTGAGCGCCTTGAAGAACGGGAGGCAGCGATCGCCCGATCGGGCGAGGAAGCGGGACAGGGCGACAAGTCTTCCGTTGAATCGCTGCAGGTCCTTAACTGTCCGGGGGGACTACATATCGATTATTGCCTGTACCTTCTCCGGGTCGGCGTCGATTCCTCTCTAGTGTACAATGAATCCTAGGAACTTCCCGGAGGTGACGCCGAAAGCGCACTTTGTGGGGTTGAGCCGCATGCCGAACTTGCGCAGCGTGGCGAAGGCCTCGGCCAGGTCGGCAAGGTGCGTTCCGGCCTCTCGGCTTTTCACAATCATGTCGTCCACGTAGACTTCCATGTTTCTGCCGATTTGATGGGCAAACATCTTGTTTACCGTCCTCTGGTATGTGGCCCCGGCATTTTTTAACCCGAACGGCATGACCTTGTAGAAGTATATCCCTTGATCGGTGAGGAAAGCCGTATGTTCTCTATCTTCGAGCGCCATCTTGATCTGGTTGTACCCTGAATAGGCGTCCATGAAAGAGAGGCGTGCATGCCCCGCCGTCGCGTCGACTAGCTGGTCGATCTTCGGGAGGGGATAGCAGTCTTTAGGACACGCACTGTTGAGACTGGTGTAGTCAATGCACATCCTCCAGCTTCCATTGTGTTTTTTCACGAGAACTACATTGGACAACCACTGAGGATACTTGGCTTCTTCTATGAAGCCTACCGCTAAGAGTCGGTCCACCTCCTCTTGTATGCCGCGTTGTTGGTCAGGGGCGTGGCGCCGGGGCTTTTGCTTCACTGGGCGAGCGTCAGGTGGGATATTGAGATGATGCTCCGCGACCACTGGGTCGACCCCCCCCATGTCCGATGGGGACCAGGCGAAGATGTCGGCATTTTCCCGCAGAAGACCGACGAGCTGTTCCCGTTCCCGTTCGGGTAGTTCCGATCCGACCCTAACCGTTTGGTTCGGCCGCGCTTCCTGCAAAGGAACGTCAACAGTGGATCCCCTCGGCTCGGGATGAGGAGCCAGTTTCTTCGCTTCCCGTGGATCTTCCAAGGGTGCCTCGGCCCTGGTTCTCTTGCCTAATGAGACGGAGGTAAGGTAGCAGCGCCTGGACTCTCGGGGGCTTCCGGTGACTTCCCCGACCCCCTCGCGAGTCAGGAATTTGACGGTTTGGTAGTAGGTTGAGACGACGGCTCTGACCTTGTTGAGGGTCGGTCGACCTAGTATGGCATTGTAAGCGGTGGGATGGTCGACCACCAGGAAAGTGGTCATTATGGTCTTCGATCTCGGCGGGGTCCCCATAGTCAGAGGCAAGGTAATGGCTCCCAGGGGCGATATTGAATCTCCCATGAACGCAGAGGCAAGGTAAACTGTGTTTTAGAGGTAATGGCTCTTAGTTTACGTCTAAACGCAGTTTTACGTCTAAACGTAGTTTGCGTCTAAACGCAGTTTTATGTCTAAACATAGTTTTGCGTTCAAAAGTAGTTTACGTCTAAAACACAGTTTTATGTCTAAACACAGTTTGCGCAGTTTACGTCTAAACACAGTTTTGCGTCTAAACTCAGTTTACGTCTAAACGCAATTTTACGTCTAAACGCAGTTTGCGTCTAAACGCAGTTTTACGTCTAAACATAGTTTTATGTTTAAAAGTAGTTTACGTCTAAAACACAGTTTTATGTTTAAACACAGTTTGCGCAGTTTACGTTTAAACGCAGTTTTACGTCTAAACGCAGTTTGCGTCTAAACGCAGTTTTACGTTTGAACGCAGTTTTACGTCTAAACGTAGTTTGCGTCTAAAACAGTTTCAAACGGATCTGAACTTAGAAACTAGTTCGTAAAAGCGCAGAAGACAGTTTTGCAGAATCAAAACGCAAACGTAAGCTGCAATGTAAAGATCGTACGAAAAACACCGATTTACGTCTGAATGCAGATTTGGAAAGATCAGCACTTAGAAACTTGTTCGTAAAGGCGCAGAGAGCAGTAGCTATGTAGGAGGTTTGCAGTAATGATAAGGTACTCGAAATAAAAGCAAACCAGAGATTTAGAGTGGTTCGGTCAGTCTTGACCTACTCCACTTTTGGCTTCCTCCTCCGACGAGGTCACCGACGTCAACTAGAGGCCTTCCTTCAATAGGCGAAGGCCAACTGCCCTTTTACAGTTTCACTCCTTTTGATGGGCTCAGGAGACAACCCTTACAGAACCTTTCTCTCCTCACTTTACAACTCAAAAGCTTGAAGAACAGAAGGAGGAGACTTAAAGGCTTTACAACAATTTTGAGCTCTTAGAATCACAAAAAGGATCAAGATTTCGGTGTAGGTCTGTGTGCTTTCTGTGCTGAATGGGTGGGGTATTTATAGGCCCCAACCCAGTTCAAATTTGGAGCTCAAAACGATCAAATCCTGGAATTCCGGGATCAGGCGGTTGCACCTCCTGACTGGAGCGGTTGCACCGCCTGGCAGAGCTCGAAGACTGAGCTCAAGCGGTTGCACCTCTCTGTCAGGGGCGGTTGCACCGCCTGAGTCTGGCTCGGAGACTGAGCCCCAGGCGGTGCCACCTATTGACTGAGGCGGTTGCACCTCTCTGCCAGAGCTCGAAGACCGAGCTCAGGCGGTGCCACCTCTCTGTCAGGGAGGTTGCACCGCCCAGTCTAGCTCGAAGACTGAGCTCAGGCGGTGCCACCTCCTGGCTGGGGCGGTTGCACCGCCCAGTCTCACTGGGAGACTTAGCCCAGGTGGTTGCACCTCCTGCCTGGGGCGGTTGCACCTCCTTCACTATTTCAGCTCACTTGGTTTGGCTCCAAACTTGGCCCAAACCAGTCCGAACTTGAGCCTAATTGGCCCCTACTTGGGTTATAGGATTAACACCTAATCCTAACCCTAATTAACATGCTAACTATGATTTTAAAGACATTTTCTAAGCTATTACAAAGTCCGCAAGTCAAGACTTCTTTTGGCGAGCTTCCGGCAAACTTCCGGCGGTCTTCCGATGAACTCTCGGAAACCATTCTGCGGACTCCCGGCAAGCTTCTAGACTTCACGATTTGATCTTAGCGAGTTCCAACGAGCTTCTTCGGCAAGCTCCGATCTTTCTCGGCGAGCTCCGCGAACTTCCAACGAACCTTCCGGCGAGCTTCCGAAAAACCCTTCGGCAAGCTCCCAACTCATTCTCGGCTAGTTCCGGTAGCATTCCCGATGAACCTTCGGACTTCCGTCGAACTCTCGAACTCGCAACAAATCCTTCGCGCTTGACTCCGACACTTTGTTTCGCTTTATGTCTTCATCGTTATCATAGTTAATCCTGCACAATAAAACAAAACTTCGATCGAGACAATTAATCCTAAGCAATTAACCAAGTTGTCCGACATGTCATTGGTCACTCGACGCTTCGTCCGATTCTTCGGTGCATCGTCCTCTCCTGCAGCCTATTGCCCAATCAGCCAGTTGACTCCGCAACTCCGATATCCTTGGCACAATACCCGCTCTTCTTGGCCTGATGCCCGATTCCACGGCCCGAAGCCTTCTGTCGATACGTCGACCGATCCACCGGCCCGACGTCCAATCTTCTGACATGTTCCTTCGGCACAACATGATTTTCCTGCTTTAATTGTCTCATCCTGATCGAAGCATCCTGCGTTACTCAAACCGCAGATTAAATCATAAACATATATCAAGTAGTTTCATCATCAAAATACAAGATTCAACAAAGAAATCGATCAAAAAAAGGCGAGTGAAGTGATACAAAAAGAACTCTGTTCTTTGTTAGTCCTATCCATAAGAGAGGGGAGCATATGAAAAATGTAATCGATTCTTTCGTTTCCTTGGGTCACTGGCCATCTGCCGGGAGTTTCGGGTTTAATACCGATATTTTAGCAACAAATCCAATAAATCTAAGTGTAGTGCTTGGTGTATTGATTTATTTTGGAAAGGGAGTGTGTGCGAGTTGTGTATTTCAAGAATAGGTTGGATCCATCCGGCTGCACTTTATTTATGGTATTTATAGGAGAAATAGGAAAAAGGTGCACGATCTCGATGAATTACTTCTGAATAAATTAAGAAATCATATGTAAGAACCATAGCATTTCGTGACTTATTGGTAAATCCACTTTGATTCTCTATCAACCAATAATGTGAGACCATTAACATGGTTAAAGCTAAATTGTTTAAAGTCTAGGTAAAACATGGTACTCTTTCTACCACTTCTACCACTACGTTAGTAACGAAATGGTTAAAAAAAAATAGTTGGTAATTTATTTGATTTGATATAGAACACTCGTATCGATAAAAGAATTTGAACCATTTACTAGAAAAATGAGCACTTTGCTTTTTTTATCTAATGCCAAAATGACGACCTATGTATAAAAAAAAGGAATTTTTGGACTTGAAGAAACAAATAAAAAAATATAATAATTATTATTTTCATTTTTAAAAAATGAAAAATGAAATAGAATTCTAAAATTGAAAATGATAAATAAAATACAAAACAAATATAAATAAAATACAAATAAAGAAACAACTTTGTTGACAATTCTAGATTTTTGTCTGGTCTAGTCGGAAGAGTCCTCCTGATATTCTGGTCTTGTATCAGTTTTGACATCTTTGAATACAAACAGAAAAGAGAGGGTAGGCTCATTACATTAAAAAAGATATGGGAATACCCACACCATAAATAAAACATTAAAAAAGATATGGGAATACCCACACCATAAATAAAATAAATAATTGAGCGTGAGAGCCAAATGAATCGAAAGATTCATGTTTGGTTTGGGAAGAGATCATGGAAGTTTTGAAATTAATGATAAGATAATCTACTTTCATTAAATGATTTATTAGATAATCGAAAACAGAGGATTTTGAATACTATTCGAAATTCGGAAGAATTACGTAAAGGGGCCATTGAGCAGCTCGAAAGAGCCCGGGCTCGCTTATGTAAAGTGGAAATGGAAGCATATGAGTATCGAATGAATGGATACTCTGAAATAGAATGAGAAAAACAAAATTTGATTAATGCCACTAGTAATAGTTTGGAACAATTAGAAAATTACAAAAATGAAACCCTTCAGTTTGAACAACAAAGAGCGATTAATCAGGTCCGACAACGAGTTTTCCAACAAGCCTTACAAGGAGCTCTGAATAGTTGCTTGAATAGCGAGTTACATTTCCGTACGATCCGTGCTAATATTGGCATTCTCAGGGCCATGCAAGAAATAACTGATTAGCCCTTCTTTTTTTAGTTATAGTTTAGGCATTATTTTTTTCTTTTCCTTCCTAAAAAGAATAAAGAAACACTAATGGTAACCCTTCGAGCCGACGAAATTAGTAATATTAATCGTGAGCGTATTGAACAATATAGTAGAGAAATAAAGATTGTGAATACCGGTACCGTACTTCAAGTAGGCGACGGAATTGCTCGTGTTCATGGTCTTGATGAAGTAATGGCAGGTGAATTAGTAGAGTTTCAAGAGGGTACAATAGGCATTGCTCTGAATTTGGAATCAAATAATGTTGGCGTTGTATTAATGGGTGATGGTTTGATGATACAAGAGGGAAGTTCCGTAAAAGCAACATGACGAATTGCTCAGATACCTGTGAGTGAGGGTTATTTGGGTCGTGTTATAAATGCTCTGGCTAAACCTATTGATGGGAGAGGTGAAATTTCAGCTTCTGAATCTCGGTTAATTGAATCTCCTGCCCCATGTATTATTTCTAGACGTTCTGTATATGAGCCTCTTCAAACGGGGCTTATTGCCATTGATTTGATGATCCCTAGGACGCGGTCAACAAGAATTAATTATTGGAGACAGACAGACCGGCAAAACAGCCGTAGCCACAGATACGATTCTCAATCAAAAAGGTCAAAATGTAATGTGTGTTTATGTAGCTATTGGTCAAAAAGCATCTTCTGTGGCTCAGGTAGGAAAGATGGAATATACTATTGTGGTAGCCGAAACGGCGGATTCACCTGCTACATTACAATACCTCGCTCCTTATACGGGAGCGGCTCTGGCTGAGTTTTTTATGTATCGTGGACAACATACTTTAATAATTTATGATGATCTCTCCAAACAGGCACAAGCTTATCGCCAAATGTCTTCTATTAAGAAGACCTCCCGGTCGTGAAGCTTATCCAGGAGATGTTTTTTATTTGCATTCACGACTTTTGGAAAGAGCCGCTAAATCAAATTCTAGTTTAGGTGAAGGAAGTATGACCGCTTTACCGATAGTTGAGACTCAATCCGGAGACGTTTTAGCTTATATTCCTACTAATGTAATTTCCATTACAGATGGACAAATATTCTTATCTGCCGATCTATTCAATGCTGGAATCCGACCTGCTATTAATGTGGGTATTTCCGTTTCCAAAGTAGGATCCGTAGCTCAAATTAAAGCCATGAAACAAGTAGCCGGCAAATCAAAATTGAAACTAGCGCAATTCACAGAGTTAGAAGCCTTTGCACAATTCGCTTCTGATCTCGATAAAGCTACTCAGAATCAATTGGCAAGAGGTCAACGATTACGCGAGTTGCTTAAACAATCCCAATCAGACCCTCTCGCAGTGGAAGAACAGATAGCTACTATTTATACCGGAGCGAATGGATATCTTGATCCGCTAGAAATTGGACAGGTAAAGAAATTTATCAATCAGTTACGTAACTACTTAAAAAACAATAAACCTAAATTTCAAGAAATTATATCTTCTACCAAGTCATTCACCGAGGAAGTAGAATTTCTTTTGAACGTTCATCGGCTTCTTAGGTAAATCCGATCTCTCAAAGGTTTCTTGAATTGGCTTCCTTCCTTGGTTCTTGATCTTGGAATGGGGTTTGTCTGTGATTAGGGTGGGATCACCTTCAGCTGCGTTTCTTTGGAGTGGCACTTGGGACATGGATTTCACTTCATTTACGAAGAAGCTAATCCTTTACTTTGCCTGATTAGTTCCCATGGAGGGTTGGATCGAACTGTTTGTTTTCTTGATGTGAAGCTTCTGGTTGATCGGCTTTCTTCCACTGTTTGCTTTCCGTTCGAGATCATGCTCGTTGCAAGTGTCGTTGAAAGTAGCAGCCTTTCTTTGACGGTTTCTCTAATGCAAAAACAACGTTGTCAACCGGTTAAACATTGGAGTGACATTAAAACTAAGATTTGTCACGATATGACATGATAAATAGGATTTTTGTTCGAATGATCGTAAACTGAACTTAAGTGAAAAAAAAACTTAAATATCAGATCAATATATAATTGAAACTTAATACCATGATAAATATTTTGAGTCGATGTAGACCATGATATATGATTTTGACTATTAAACGGTTCTTCTTAACAATCTCATGACTTCTGCCACTCTTAAACATCGGTTGGAGATTGGAGATTAGTGTAAAACCTAATCAAATTTACTTGTGATGAAAATAAAAACATAAAAAATATTCATTTTATCGAGGTCCTCTTATATAATCATAGATTTAGATTTGGTACACATATTTGTAAATATATTATTAGAAAAATATTGTGCAAGCCATAAATGGTAGAGGTGTTCAAATTGAACCTAACCAAGATTTCAGTTCGGATCAATTGAATTGAACTAATTTATTATATATATATATATAATTATTTTAATTATAAACTGATTAATTGAATCGAATTAATCGAATCGATTAAATAAATTTGAATCGATTACGATTCAAACTATCTTATTTTAATCAAATCTAACTGAAAACGGTTTGAACCAGATTTTATTACGTCGACTGACACAACACATGGATATTGTTCGATTGGAGGAGCTCAAGTATATAGATATATTCATCAATCTCTATAAATTATGTAAGTATGTAGCCTTATATTATATTATATAGTTTGATATATTAAGATTCCTCACCTTAATAGACAATTGGACTCCAAAAAACGAAAAAGAAAAAAGTGCAAGCCGTTCTTACGTTTCCATGAATTGTCAAACAAGAAAGTTTTGTTTTGTTCTCCGTCACCTTGACATCGGGAAATTAAATCTGAGACTCCTTCCTGTGTACTTTGGCTCGTTACCACAGCTTGCATGGCGGGAGAGGCGCGCTGCAGAGCCCCGTGTTTCCTCTGAAGCCCTCCGCCGTCAAGGGAGCCCGATGGCGCGGTATCCGACCGCTGAGCCTGTTATCTGACACATCGAACTCGGTCAGTCGCGCGAGGTCCAGCACGCCCTCAGGTATGCTCCCGGAGAGCCCGTTCCCCGCCATCCCCACCTCCTTCAGCGCCGCCAGCCTCGCCATGGACGCCGGTATCCCGCCGCCAAGCTCTGGGTTGTGCGACACCACTAGCCTCTCTACTGTGTCCATCGCGGCCAGCTCCCCCACGCCCTCGTCAAGCCCCCCGGTGAACCGGTTGCGTGACAGATCCAGCGTCCGGTAGTGCCCCAAGGGGTCCTGCGTCCCCTTCGCCAGCACTGGCCGCAGCCGGCCGTACAGCTCGTTGGAGTGCAGGTCCAGGTCCATCAGCAGCGTCAGGTTCTTGAACCCCTCCGGGATCCCCGAATGCAGAGTGTTGTTGGAGAGGTTGAGCAACGAGAGCCCGGTCATGTTTGCCGATCCACGGCGGGAGATCCCCCACCAGTCCGTTGCTGGAAAGGTCGAGGATCGAGATGGACGACGCCGACGACAGCCAGTCAGACAGCGGACCGGAGATCCCTGTGTCCGCCAGGACAAGCTTGAATATGTTCATCTGGCCGAGCCAGCTCGGCGGCCTGCCCAAGTGCATCAGGGAGTTGAAGGAGAGATCCAGCTCTTGGAGGTTCCGCAGCCGGGAGAGCTCGGCGGGGATTGGACCACCGAGGCGGTTCCGCGACAGGTCTAACGTCTGCAGATTGGCCAGGTTGGCGAAGCTGGAAGGGATCCTGCCGGTAAATCGGTTGTTGGAGAAGAAGATGTCCGTGAGCGTGGCGAGGCGTCCTATAGCGGCGGGCAGCTGACCGGTGAGCTTGTTGTTCTCCAGTATCAGTCTCTCGATGCTAGGTAGGCCGCCGATCGAATCCGGGATGCTCCCGGTGAGCTGGTTCTCCGACATCCTACAGAACTGCAGCGAGACCATACCGGCGATGGAAGGCGGAATGCTTCCCGTGATGCGGTTCTGGTTCAAGTAGAGAACCACCAGGTTTTTTAGCTTGCCTATGGAGCTGGGGATGCCGCCGGAGATCTTGTTCTCTGAAAGATCAAGAACAGTGAGCCTTCGCAGCAATCCGATCTCCATGGGGATGGAGCCGGTGAGGTGGTTGCCATGGAGGTCTAGTGCCTCCATTGCAGGTACCCGCCCGATGGATGCCGGGATGCCGCCGGTTAGCCTGTTGTTGGAAAGAGAGACCACGGAAAGAAATGGAGAGGTGAACATGGAAGGGGGAAGCGATCCGGAGAGGCGGTTGTTGCCGAGGGAGAGCTTCCGGAGTCGGGTGAGGTTTGCGAAGGCGGAGGGGATGCAGCCGGTGAGTTGGTTGGAGTCGAGGAGGAGGTGTTCAAGGCGGGAGAGGCGGCCGAGGGCGGGTGGAACGGGGCCGGCGAGCTGCTTGAGGTTGCTGAGATCGAGCAACCGGAGGGAGAAGAGGTCGCCGAGGGCAGGCGAGAGACTCCCGGCAATGGAGGCGTCGGAGATGAAGTCGGGCCCGGAGGAGAGGCCAGGGCGGCAGACGTTGACGACGCGGCCAGTGGCAGCGTCGCAGGCCACGCCGTCCCACGCGGAGCAACAGTCCGTGGCCGAGTCCCAGGAGCGGAGGAGGCCGGAGGGGTCGGCGGTGATGCCGGCCTTGAAGGTGAGAAGGGCCGAACGGTCGTGGGGGTGACATCCCTGCGACCACTGCAGCAACAGGGTGGAGCAGAGGAAGAGGAAGACGAGGCACAGCGGCTGCATGTTATCCATCTCTTACGTGAAAGAATCGACGAGGGTCGACCGATGTTCTCCCCAGTCGAAGAACTTGCAATGAAAAGGCGGTGGATCAAACTGGAGTCGAAAAGCATTCGTTACTGCCATGAAAGTGGCAGCAGAGGGTCTCTTAAGAGACCATTTCCTCGCAGTTTCTACTTCTTTAATGGGCTCTCAGGTCGGCAGAAATGTGGAGATGCAGCAGCAAATTAGGCGTGGAAACGGAGTCTGCTGCTGCAGTCATGAACGGTCTCCAAGGAAACTGGGGTGAGGCCCCATGAAGCTTGCCTGGGTTCAGACGCCCCATGGTGGAAGTGGCGCTGCTGACTTTAATGGGACCAGAGAAGAAAGAATAGGGGCGTCTCTCTGTCCCAATGGAGTATTATATCTCCTTCCTTCTCACCTAATGAGCTGTCGGAGTCGATGGGCTTCACTTGCCTTCGCCTGCCTTTCCAGGGTGTGTACTTGTGATGGCGCACGAGGCTGTCAACCACTCACCACAGCAAACTGCAGGTTGGGGGAACCTCAACTCATTGGATCATCTGGCTGTTTCTACAAGGCTTTGATACTGATTAGATATCGTTGCACACAGGCATTTAGGAAGCGAACGATTTCTTCTGTTAGAAGGCAAAGGAGAGGAATGGCAGACGGCTAGCGCCCACAGGTCAGAGGCTAGATGCAGAAATCAAGGTAATGCGTGCTTTGAGATGCATGAAAGCAATTCAATTCGAGTGATATGAACTATAAATATGGTTGGTCATTTGACAGTGATCCTCTCTTCGACCGAATAGATTCTCTGTGCCATCTCACTAACACTGATCTATTATTTCTCGATTGCGCCAGTTCTATAATGCCTGTTGATAGGGGTAAAAAATTGGCCTGACGTAACACCCCGGATTTGACGTAATACACCCCCCACGTCGAACGCCCTGTGCGGCACACTGTCCCAGAACGAACGTTAATAACGACGCGACATGAGCCCACACCCACCGTACCCAGACCCCCTCGGCTGACCGACGCTCCCCTCACCCTGCCGAAGCTCGGCTCTCCACGCAACGTCCATGACGACAGACACCATCAGAGGTACGGCCCCCCTCCTGCAGGATGGCCCATCAGGTAACATCAAAACCCTTGTATAAATACCCATCGGACATGGGGGAAAGGGGGAGGCCAAAAAACACGATACTTCCTCGCACTGACTTGATCATCGGAGGGGTTGGGCCGAGCTATCGACCCGACCTGTGTGCAGGTACCCGACCGCTGTTAAGCCTGCTCGACAAGACGGAGTTCCCCGGCAAGATCCCCCGCATCCGCCGCCCCGGGACTTCAAAGGGAGTCACGTCTGATCCGAGTCATTTGGAGCCTTGAATCAGCCGCGTCAACCCCGAAGTCGCGGCTAAAAGGTTACTTACCGTAACAGATTGGCGCTAGAAGGAGGGCCGCATCCAAATGTCAGGCGACCAACGAATCCACCTCGGCGGATCCTCAAATACGGAGCTCCCCGCCTTATGGGAATAGTGTGACGAAACCCACGACGAACGCCCCGCAGCGGTATCAGAACGCTACTGGCGACTGTTCAACGACCCGGGCTTGGCGCCCCCCGGCGGTGCACCCGCCGACCCGTCGCAAGTGCCACCTGAGGCCTTTCATGACCTCGCCCACCAGGTCCGAACTTTGACAAGCATAGTGCAGACCATCGTCTCCCAGCGAACGTCTTCGTAGGCAGCGCCGCCTTCGCGGCAACAGGAGCCCCCCGCCCGGACCCACGTGCCACTCACAGAACTTCCTGGCTCGCCTCGAAACCCCACAACTCATCCCGGGAGTCGGGAAGCAGAGGACACGGTGAGCCATCCCGAACCTGAGGCTCCGACTGTCGATTCGACGAACGCTCTACGAGCTCAGCTGTGCCTCGTCAGTCAAAGGCTTGACGAGGTACAACAGGAAGTTCGTAAGTCAAAGGGAGAGCTCGGGGCGGACGGACACCGAGGATCTCCGTTCATCCCCGAGATACAGGACCAGGCGATCCCGCCGCACTTCCACCTCCCCTCACTGGATGCGTACGACGGCGCAGCCGACCCGGCGGACCACGTGGCTGCTTTCCGGGCCCAGATGGCGCTATTCGGGACTTCAGACGCCCTGATGTGCAGGGCGTTCCCGACGACTCTACGGGGACCAGCCCGCGCGTGGTACAGCGGCCTGAAGCCAGGGACCATCGCCTCCTTCGACCAGCTCGCCAAGGATTTCGAGCTTAACTTCCTGACGTACGCCCGGCCAAAGCCGTCCATGGCGTTGCTCTTGGGGCTCAACCAGAAGGAGGACGAGCCCCTCTCCCACTTTGTGAACCGATTTACAACACAAATCCGGGGACTAGCGGATGCTCACCCCTCTCTCTTGATGCAGGCCTTCATGGTTGGCCTGCGGCCCTCCAGGTTCTTCTGGTCACTCGTGGAGCGGCCCCCCGTCGCGGTCCCCGAAATGCTCCAACGTGCCAGTCAGTTTATCGCCGCGGAAACCTGGATGGCTGGAAAGCGGGAGGAGCACAAAAAGGTCAAGTCAGAATCGCCCCGACAGCAACAACCTACCGCCTCCCGGCGAAAGTTGGACAGGCCCGACCCCAGGCCTCCTCTTCCCGCCTTGAATTCTTCCCGGACTGAAATATTCTTACACGAGAGAGGGAAGGGGATGCTCAGGGACCCTCACCCGATGAAGAACCCGCGGGAGCTCGCAGACCGTTCAAAGTATTGCCGATTCCATCGACAACACGGGCACGACACTGAGCAGTGCTACGAGTTGAAGAGACAAATCGAGGAGCTCATCCTCAGAGGTCATCTCGGCCAATACCTCCGGCCGAACAAGGAGCAGTCACCTCGCCTAGAAGGCCCTGTCGAGCGACACATCGATGTCATAGCCGGAGGCCCCGCATCCGGAGGAAATTCCATGTCGGGCAGAAAGGCGTACGCCCGGTCCGCTCCCGACGAAGCCTCGGGACACGAGCCCGAGCCCGAGATCACCTTCCCAACCGGAGCTGCTGAGCGACCCGACCACGACGATGCCTTGGTGATATCGGCAAGGGTAGCCAACGCGCAAATGAGGAGAATCATGGTCGACACGGGAAGCTCGGCCAACATACTCTACTTCAGTGCCTTTCAGAAGCTGGGCCTGGCCAGGGAAAATTTAAGCCCGATCTGCTCAGCGCTCACCGGCTTCACGGGAGATTCAATATCGCCCCTGGGAGCCATTACCTTGCCTCTGACCGTGGGGACCCCGCCAAGATCGAAGACCGTAATGACTACGTTCTTGGTGGTCGACCTTCCCACCGCTTACAATGCCATACTAGGTCGACCGACCCTCAACAAGGTCAGAGCCGTCGTCTCGACCTACTATAGGACCGTCAAATTCCCGACTCGTGAGGGGGTCGGGGAGGCCACCGGAAGCCCCCGAGAGTCCAGGCGCTGCTACCTTACCTCCGTCTCATTGGGCAAGAGAACTAGGGCCGGGGCGCCCTTGGAAGATCCGCGGGAAGCGAAGAAACTGGCTCCTCATCCCGAGCCGAGGGGATCCACTGTTGACGTTCCTTTGCAGGAAGCGCGGTCAAGCCAAACGGTAAGGGTCGGATCGGAATTGCCCGAACGGGAACGGGAACAGCTCGTCGGTCTTCTGCGGAAAAATGCCGACATCTTTGCCTGGTCCCCATCGGACATGGAGGGGGTCGACCCAGAGGTCGCAGAGCATCATCTCAATATCCCACCTGACGCTCGCCCAGTGAAACAAAAACCCCGGTGCCACGCCCCTGACCGACAACGCGTCATACGAGAGGAGGTGGGCCGACTCTTAGCGGCAGGCTTCATAGAAGAAGCCAAGTATCCCCAGTGGTTATCCAATGTAGTTCTCGTGAAGAAACACAATGGAAGCTGGAGGATGTGCGTTGACTACACCAGTCTCAACAGTGCGTGCCCTAAAGACTGCTATCCCCTCCCGAAGATCGACCAGCTGGTCGACGCGATGGCAGGACACGCACGCCTCTCTTTCATGGACGCCTATTCAGGGTATAACCAGATCAGGATGGCGCCCGAAGACAGAGAACGTACGGCTTTCCTCACCGATCAAGGGATATACTTCTACAAGGTCATGCCGTTCGGGTTAAAAAATGCCGGGGCCACATACCAGAGGACGGTAAACAAAATGTTTGCCCATCAAATTGGCAGAAACATGGAAGTCTACATAGACGACATGATCGTAAAAAGCCGAGAGGCCAGAACGCACCTTGCCGACCTGGCCGAGGCCTTCGCCACGCTACGCAAGTTCCGCATGCGGCTCAACCCCACAAAGTGCGCTTTCGGCGTCACCTCCGGGAAGTTCCTAGGATTCATTGTACACCAGAGAGGAATCGACGCCGACCCAGAGAAGGTACAGGCAATAATCGATATGCAGACCCCCCGGACGGTTAAGGACCTACAGCGATTCAACGAAAGACTTGTCGCCCTATCCTGCTTCCTCGCCCGAGCGGGCGATCGCTGCCTCCCGCTCTTCAAGGCGCTCAAAAACCCGAAGGATTTCCAATGGACATCGGAATGCGAGGAGGCCTTAAAGCAGCACCTGGCCAGCCTCCCTCGGCTCACCTCTGTCTCCCCCGGCGAGGAGCTGGGACTCTACCTAGCGGCCTCCCCGCATGCGGTCAGCTCCGTCCTTGTCAAGGAAAGCTCCGACCCGCAACTACCGATCTACTACGTCAGCCACGTCCTGAGTGGACCTGAAGAGCGCTACCCGCCGATAGAAAAACTCGCACTCACCCTGGTGCTCTCGGCTCGGAAGTTGCGCCCTTACTTCCAGGCGCACCCGGTGAAAGTCATCACCGACCAGCCTCTCCGGCAGGTCTTAACAAAATTCGATGTTGCAGGTCGACTCCTCCGATGGGCCGTGGAGCTCGGTGAACATGATATCAGTTACGCACCCAGGACCGCCATGAAGGCCCAAGCGGTGGCCGACTTCATCGCGGAGCTGGCTCCCATGGACGGAGATCCCAAGCAAACCCCCGAGGCTTGGATCCTACACGTGGACGGCTCAGCTAACTCAAGTGGTGCCGGAGCGGGGCTGGTCCTCCTCGCCCCTGACGGACGCTCGTTCGAGCGTTCCCTCCGCTTCGGGTTTAAAGCCACTAATAACGAGGCGGAATACGAGGCACTCCTAGCGGGATTAAGGCTGGCCCTCGAGATGCAGGTAAACGCAATACACGTCCTCACCGACTCGCAACTTGTGGCCAAACAGCTCAACGGTGGATATGAAGCTCGGGACGCAACCATGGCCAAGTACCTGGCACGGGTAAGAGACCTAACCGCGAGGTTCCCTTACTTTACATTATCTAATGTCCCGAGGGAGGAAAACGAGCGAGCCGATGCGCTCGCTAAGCTGGCGTCAAGACAAACCCCCGAGGCATGGCCAGAGATTGAGGAGCTCCCCGCCCGCGCCATCGAAGTAGCGACTATGGCCCCAGGCGGTGCGCCGACTACGTGAGTGCAAGAGTTGCTGCGCTTCAAACGGGATGGAACTCTCCCTCTCGACGAAGTCGCCGCTCGACGTCTATGCCGCACACACGCGTGGTACGCCGAGGAGGGTGGTCGGCTTTACAAACGGTCCTTCACCCACCCCCTCCTGCGATGCTTCAAACCTGACGAAGCACAGACAGTCTTGGCCGAAACTCACGAGGGGGTCTGCGGCGAATACATCGGCGGACGAACCTTGGCGCACAAGATACTCCACCAAGGCTACTACTGGCCAACCATGTGCCGAGATGCGAAAGCCTACGTGCAGCAGTGCGGATCGTGCCAGCAACACGCCCGCGCACCCCGACAACCCTCGGTCCCGCTCTCCCCCATCGACTGCGCATGGCCTTTTGCCCAGTGGGGGCTGGACCTCCTCGGTCCCTTCCCACCGGCTTCTGGACAGCGGAAGTACATAATTGTAGGAGTAGACTACTTCACAAAGTGGGTCGAGGCCGAGCCACTGGCGACGATCACGGAACATCAGACGGAGAAATTCGTGTGGAAGAACCTTGTAACTCGGTTTGGGTTGCCCAGGGCCATTATCACCGACAACGGACCTCAGTTCGCAGGCACAAGGTTTCGGGAATTCTGCGCCGGTCACGGCATTCAACTAAGGTTCAGCTCGGTGGCCCACCCTCAGACGAACGGGTTGGCCAAGGTAACCAACCGGTCCATCTTGGATGGCCTCAAAAGAAGAGTGTCAGCGGCCCGATCGATCTGGACGGACGAGCTCCCTAGTGTGTTATGGTCGCTGCGAACCACTCCCAAGACTGCGACCGGAGAATTCCCGTACAGTTTGACGTTCGGAACCGAGGCCATCCTACCACCCGAGATGTCTATCGCCACGCGTCGGACAAGGAGCTACGACGAGGAAACCTCGAACCAGGGACTTCGCGCTAGCCTCGACGTGCTCGAGGAGCGGCGCGCCGACGCGCACCTGAAGGCCCTCTCTCACCAGAGAGCCGTCGCCAGGGCCTACAACAAAAAGGTGCGACCCCGACCGATCATGTTAGGCGATCTAGTCCTACGAAGGGCCGAGGTCAGTGACCCGACCCGAACGAGGGGGAAGCTGGCCCCCAAGTGGGAGGGACCATATCGAGTTGCCGCCGTGGTCCGACCGGGTACGTATCGACTCACAGCAATGGACGGTTCCTCCTTGCCGAGAACGTGGAACATCCAGAACCTCAAAAAGTTCTTTGTCTGAGGTCAACATCCGTGTTAAGCATCTCCCAAGTCTCCCAAGTCGAAGCTATGCAATTTCTGAAGCTCAAAAACATACGAGGAAAAGACCTTTATTTCTGGAGCATGAGAATACAAGAAGACTCTCGAAGCAAAAAGGCACACTGGGAAGATTTTACGAAGCACAGGATTACAACTACGACCTGACCCGAAGACCACAAAAGTTAGAAGCAAAAACGGCTCGGCTGAGCCGACTTCAAGACTGCCCTAAGCCATCGGGGCCCCCGACGCTATTGTCGAAAGGAACTTCCTCCGGCATGTCTACGTCCAAGTCCTCGGGGTGCGAGGTGAAAGGATCCGCCTCGACCCCCAACCCGGGATGGCACGTCCGGAATCGGCCCAGGGCTATCCGGTACCCGTACTCATAGGTAACCTGCCCTGACCGAACCAGCCCGAGTTGGAAGCCGGGGGATTGCTTGTAGGCTTCGATTATTTCCCTCTCCTTCTCCGGTCACCGCTCCCGCTCGGCCGCCAGGGCTTCCGAGGCCCCCTTCGCGTCGGCCAATGCCCCCTCCAGCCGCTGGGTAAGAGCGACCGCCTCGCCTCGGGCCAGGCAAGCCTCGGACTGCGCCCCCTCCAGGAGCCTTCGGAGGTTGACTTTCTCCTCCTCAGCCGCCTTCGCCTCGGACCTTAGGCGAAGGACCTCGGCCTCGGTCTCCCCAGCCTCAGCCCGGAGACGCGTCACCTCCGCTTCAAGCTCTAAGGAACGCTGCTCGGCTGCCGCGACCGCCTCAGGAGCTGCCCCTGCACGAACCTCCTCAAGCTGCCTACGCAGCTCGGCGTTGCGATCGCACAAAATACCTAAGGCCCGGCCCGAGTCGCGAACACGATCTGCCAACGCCATAGCGTAGTGCTGACCCTGCGGGAGGAAAGTCAGAACCCTCGGTTGCGTCATAGATCGAAAGCCAATAGTAGAGCACTTACCCACAACAGCGACTTCACGGATTTACCGAGCAGGACATCCGACGGCAGAATATACATTTCGCGAGCCAGGTCGGGATGCAGCCCCCCTCGGAAGAATGCAGCTGCGGTCTCCGCATCGGCCCACACCCGGGTCCCGCGGGTCAGCCCCCCCCAGCGGGCTACCAACCGGTCAGAGGGTTGGCCTTCGGAAAGCTCGCCCATCAAGCGCGCTTGGTAGGAGTCGTTTGGCGGCCCCGCGGGCAGACGGCACAAGTCCCGGATCGAGGGTTCCCGCGGCGCCTTCCCCGCCTCGTTGCTCGGGCCTGCCTCGCCCTCGCCTATCGTGTGAGCCCGACTCTGCCGCCCCCACGCTCTCCTGAGCCCGCGGGGGAGTCGGTTTCTTTGAAGCTCTGACCTTGGCCTTCTTCCGAGGGCGGGCATCCTCGAGCTCCACTGGCGCCTCTCTTGTACCAGCGCCTAGGCCGACCTGACGCCGCGGAGATGCTGCGGACGGGACGCGTCCTCCGCGCACTACAGCAAGTTTCACCATCTCTGCAAAAACACATCGGCCTCGGTGAGCACCCCGAAAGAAGAAAATAAAACATGAGGGCCTACCGCCACCTTCTCAAGGCATACCTCGAGGTACCGGGCTCAAGCCCGCCTCGACCAACCACGCCTCGGTCATCTTTCGGATGACTCTGGAAGATGGGAGGATCTCCTTCAATCTTCGAAGGGCTTGGAGCTCCCCCTCATCCAAGGCCGGGACATTGTTATCGACTGCGCGCGCGGCCCACCGGAGCCCAAAGCTCCAACTCTCCGGATGGCAGACATAGAAGAAGCGCTCCTTCCACCCCTTGTTGCTGGAGGGAGCCCCGCCGACCCGGAAACCAGGTCGGGCAGACAAGTAATAGCCCCCCGACCCCCTGGACAGGCGAAAACAGGAAAGGAAAAGAGACCGGCTCGGGGTGATTCGGGCGAAGTAGCATTCCCCGAGGAACGCCACCAGGTAGCGCCAAGAATTCGGCGCCATCTGAGAAGGGGAAATGCGCCACCACGCGACACAGGAGGTTATGACCGAGTGGAACGGTAGGCATAGTCCGGCTTCGAAGGCATCTATGGTTAGGGCAAAGCCCCTAGGAATGGGATCATACGCCCGCTGCCCCGGCTCAGGGGCAAGGAGCGAGAACTCCGGCGGGATACCATAGCGGTCCCGAAGGAGCCCCAGCGACGACTCGCTCACAATGGAGTCGAGGTCGTGCGGCCACATCAGCGATTCAAGGGCTTTGGTGGCTCGTTCCTCGGACGACGAGCGGGGGCTCGCCAACGCCACCTCACCAGCAGCACCAGAAAAAGGAGGCAAAGAAGGAGACAACGACGGAGGGGAAGCCATCCTTACCGAGCTTTTGGGAAGGCAGGGCGACTGAAGAGTGCTAGGTCGAGTCACCCAGAGAAGGGGTTGAAGCAAATGCAGGTACCAAGAAGTGAAAGAGACCGACGGAGCGCTATTTATAGCCTGCTTCCCGCCGAAGCGGCGACCCTTCCCCTCCTGAGATATGCTGCGAAGACGCAAAGGCCGTATCGCCATAACTTCGGCTGGTACAGCTCTTAATCACAGTGCGGTGCGAAGTACGGAGCCCCTAATCATGTCAACCTCGAAAACCGACGACGCCCGAAAGGCGTGGCCCTTTGATCTTCCCCAGGCAAAAGGCAACCCGGCTGACTGCGCCCGCACAACGGTCAAAAACGACCAAAACACCGATCGAAAGCCAAGTATCGCCTCGTCCGTGTTACAACCAGGGCCATCGCCTCGGTTACAGCCTGCCCGAACCGAGCGCCTCGGCTTTACGCCATCCCGAGACACACCTGAGCGGTCACCCCGCCCACGTTGTGCTCCTCGGCCCTCAGCTTTACGCATCCCGAGACACACCTGAGCGGTCACCCCGCCCACGTTGTGCTCCTCGGCCCTCAGCTTTACGCCATCCGGAGACACACCTGAGCGGTCACCCCGCCCACGTTGTGCTCCTCGGCCCTCAGCTTTACGCATCCCGAGACACACCAGAGCGGTCACCCCGCCCATGTTGTGCTCCTCGGCCCTCAACTTTACGCCATCCCGAGACACACCTGAGCGGTCACCCCGCCCACGTTGTGCTCCTCGGCCCTCGGCCCTCGGCTTTACGCCTCCCGAAGATCACACCTGCGCGGTCACCCCGCCTACGTTGTGCTCCTCGGCCCTCGGCTCTACGACTCCCAAAACCACACCTGCGCAGTCACCCTGCCTGCGCTGTGCTCCTCAGCTCCAGTACCCCCGAGTCCAACTCTGCTCATCTTCCTGACTAAAGTTGCGCACCTCGACCTCGTGCTGCTCGAGATGCGTTCGCGCGACCGGCTCGTCTGCACCATGCCCCTCGGACCCGCATGAACAGCCTACCCGAAGTAGGAAGCCATGCATCGGACTCCCTGCATGAAAAACCGACGCATAGCTCCTTTTAGGGGGGGCATATGATAGGGGTAAAAAACTGGCCTGACGT
The DNA here is from genome assembly GCF_036884655.1 of Musa acuminata AAA Group. Taxonomy (NCBI): domain Eukaryota; kingdom Viridiplantae; phylum Streptophyta; class Magnoliopsida; order Zingiberales; family Musaceae; genus Musa; species Musa acuminata. The sequence goes on along the minus strand of NW_027021291.1, from coordinate 1,209,372 downwards.
AACACCCCGGATTTGACGTAATACACCCCCCACGTCGAACGCCCTGTGCGGCACACTGCCCCAGAACGAACGTTAATAACGACGCGACATGAGCCCAAACCCACCGTACCCAGACCCCCTCGGCTGACCGACGCTCCCCTCACCCTGCCGAAGCTCGGCTCTCCACGCAACGTCCACGACGACAGACGCCATCAGAGGTACGGCCCCCCTCCTGCAGGATGGCCCATCAGGTAACATCAAAACCCTTGTATAAATACCCATCGGACATGGGGGAAAGGGGGAGGCCAAAAAACACGCGATACTTCCCCGCACTGACTTGATCGTCGGAGGGGTCGGGCCGAGCTACCGACCCGACCTGTGTGCAGGTACCCGACCGCTGTTAAGCCTGCTCGACAAGACGGAGTTCCCCGGCAAGATCCCCCGCATCCGTCGCCCCGGGACTTCAAAGGGAGTCACGTTTGATCCGAGTCATTTGGAGCCCTGAATCAGCCGCGTCAACCCCGAAGTCGCGACTAAAAGGTTACTTACCGTAACACCTGTCATCATGGAACTGCGTTTCTAGGGATTCACTTGTAAGATATCAAGTAGGATTTAGGTTATCAGCATCCTCCAATTATGGAACCCATATCCCCATTGGCCCGACCTCCACTTACAAATACAAAACAAGTTAAGGAAATTTATTGTTTCCGAGTGGATAAGACCAACGCAATGCACTAAAGTGACCTGGTAGTATCAGATGACAGTAGAAAGCAAGTCTTTGCACGATTTGTTTAGCTAAACGTGACCAGGAAGTATCAGATGATAAGGATCACTAGCTAAAATGTACTTTGGCTCACATACATTACCTTCACAAATCTGGATAATATAATGCGCAAGTAAAAAAGCCAGCTGTAGAAGAAGCAATTGCCCAAAGCAAAACAAATATCACTGGTGATGAGGGCAATAATGGCGACAGGATGTGAATGACGTCAGCCACCCTGTACCAATGCCTCACGCCCCGGTCAACGAAGCCCTGGGACGCCGACCCAGGCGCATTAACGCCCGGACTGGCCCCCGTCCGTCACAAACAACGCCACCACCCCTCGGCCAACGAGCCCGGCTCTGCGCCTTTTGGGCTCGGTCAAGGGTACGGAACACGCCCACCGAGACGCACCATACCCTGCTGCAGCTCGGCCTCCCACGCAGCCCCAATGGGCGTGTCAGTCGCAACGTGAGGTATTCACCCAGGCCCACCTATAAATACCCCTGAGTCCTAAGCCAGGGGGAGGACACACTCACAAACCACACTTGCATGGAGGCATTTCGTCCTCCAAAACCCCCTCCACATCTTCCTCTAACTTGATCGTCGGAGGGGTCGGGCCGAGCTTCCGACCCGACCTGTGTGCAGGAACGAAGACGAGGTGGCCTCTTCCCGGCGCTGCTGCGGAGCTGCCGACCCGATCTACCGCCCCGAACGACCGATCCCGATCGGGAGACCCCGAGGGAGCTGCGCCCGAGATCCTCGACATTCCGAGCCCCAGAACCGAGCCGCGTCGGCCCCGAGGCCACGGCTTAAAAAGTTACACACCGTAACATTTTGGCGCTAGAAGGAGGGCCCAGCATGTCGAGCGATCATCAGGATGATCGTGCCAGACTCGCCATCGGGGAACCATTCCCGACCGAGGGTACGGGGGAACTCCCCCCTCTCCAAGGATCTCGGGAAGAGCGTCCCGCTACGGCTTCAGAGCGCTACCGGCGGATCTTCAACGATCCGGGCCTATCGCCCCCCGACGGAACCACCGGCGGTCCGCCGCCCGTATCAGCCGAAGCCTTCCACGGCCTCACTCACTAGGTCCAGCTACTCACTGACATGGTGCAAACTATTGTCCCCCTTGTCTCCCGTCCATCTCGGCCCCCGGGCCCCCAACTGTTGTACCAACAGGGGGTCCCTAGTCAAGCTCCCACCCCCCCTCGAGAGCCCCCCGCTTCGCCTCGGGTGCCGCTATCTCAGCCCCGAGAGCAGGCGGCGATCTGCCCGGAAGGCCATTCGGAACCAGAGGCACTATCCTCGAACTCTGCAGTATCCCTCCGCGCTCAGTTGCGCCTCGTCAACCAGCGGCTTGACAATGTGCAAAGGGAAATCCGTGCCGGGCCACCAGGGGAGCCCACGGAAGGCCCGCATCAGGGGTCGCCGTTCGTGCCGAAGATACTGGAACACGCCATTCCCCCAGGCTTCCGACTCCCCCCCCTGGACGCTTATGACGGCTCCGCCGACCCGGCCGACCACACGGCGGCCTTCCGCGCGCAGATGTCGTTGTACGGGACCTCCGACGCCTTGATGAGCAGGGCATTCCCCACCACGTTGAGAGGGCCGGCCCTCGCGTGGTACGGAGGCTTGAAGACTGCGACGATCGCCTCATTCGACCAGCTCGCCAAGGACTTCGAGCTCCACTTCATAGCTAGCGCTCGCCCGAAGCCCTCCATGGCGTTCCTCCTCGGGCTTACCCAGAAGGAGGATGAGCCCCTCTCCCTTTACGTAAATCGCTTTGCTACAAGGATCCGGGAACTCCCGGACGCTCACCCTTCACTGTTAATGCAGGCGTTCGTAACAGGCCTGCGTCCCTCCCGACTCTTCTGGTCTCTCGTGGAGCGACCTCCTACCTCGGTCCCCGAGATGCTCCAGCGCGCGAACCAGTTCGTGGAAGTCGAAGCTTGGACGGGGGGGAAACGGCAGGAACACAAGAGGGAAAGACCAGAACCGGCTCAGGGACAGCTCCCTCCCAGACGCAAGCTCCACCAACCCGATCCTCCCCTGCTGAGACCCCTCCCGCTCCCAACGGGTGCATCCCGGACGGAAATTTTTCTCCAGATCAGGGAAAGGGGAATGCTCAAAACCCCTTACCCGATGAACAACCCGCGAGAGCTGGCCGATCGGTCCAAGTACTGCCGCTTCCACCGCCAAAACGGACATGACACTGAAGAATGCCGCGAGCTCTCGCGGCAAATCTACAAACTCCGCCGGGAGGGGCGCCTCGACCCCCACGTTCAGAAAGGCAACATCCCCCCGCCTTGCCCAGACGGTCCGACCGAGCGCCTAATCAACGTCATCACTGGCGGCCCAGCATCCGGAGGGGATAGCATGTCTGGAAGGAAGGCCTACGCCCGCTCGGCCAGGGACGAGGGTCCCCATGGAACCCCTGACCCCCGGGTCGCATTTCCCCCCGAAGACGTCGAACGACTGGAGCACGATGACGCGCTAGTAATAACCGCCAGAATCGCCAATGCCCAGGTAAGAAGAATTATGATTGACACAGGAAGCTCGGCGGATATACTATTCCACGACGCCTTCCAGAAGCTGGGACTTACGAAGCAAGCCCTGAAACCAGTCCGCTCGGACCTCACCGGGTTCACCGGCAACTCGGTTTCGCCATTGGGATCTGTCACACTACCTCTGACGCTGGGGACACCGCCCAAGACTAAAACGGTGATGTCGACCTTTCTGATAGTAGATCTTCCTACAGCGTACAATGCCATCCTCGGCCGACCTTCCCTCAACAAAAGCAGGGCCCTGGTCTCCACTTACCATCAGACAGTGAAATTCCCGACTCACGCGGGAACTGGAGAGGTCTGGGGAAGCCCTCGGGAATCCAAGCGATGCTACCTGACGGCGGTCTCCCTACACAATAGGCCAAAAACCGAAGCACCCCTGGACGATCCCAGAGAATTGAAACGGCCAAATCCACATCCCGAGCCGTCGGCCCCAACCTACGACGTGTCACTGAAAAAGGGACGCCCGGACCGAACCATTAAGGTCGGGACTGACCTACCCCTGGACGAGCGGGAACAACTCGTCGGCCTCTTGCAAGAGAACGCCGACGTCTTTGCTTGGTCGCCATCCGACGCAGCAGGCGTGGACCCAAAGGCAGCCCAACATCACCTCAACATATCGCATGATGCCCGCCCGGTGAAACAAAGGCCGCGACCCCAGGCCCCGGACAGGCAACAAGCCATCCGTGAAGAGGTAGAACGGCTCCTAGCGGCCGGCTTTATAGAAGAGGTCAAGTACCCACAGTGGCTATCCAATGTAGTTCTGGTAAAAAAGCATAATGGGAGCTGGCGAATGTGTGTTGACTACACCAGTCTTAATCAGGCATGCCCAAAAGACTGCTACCCCCTTCCAAGGATTGATCAGCTCGTGGATGCAACCGCAGGGCACGCCCGACTCTCATTCATGGACGCCTTCTCCGGATATAATCAGATCCGAATGGCGCCTGAGGATCAGAGACACACAGCCTTCATCACCAACCTCAGGGCATACTTTTACAAAGTGATGCCGTTCGGGCTAAAGAACGCGGGCGCAACTTATCAGAGGACCATCAACAAGATATTCGCCCAACAAATAGGGCGAAACCTAGAGGTCTATGTGGACGACATGATTGTAAAAAGCCGGGTCTCGCGAGATCACCTAACGGACCTATCAGAAACATTCGCCACACTCCGAAACTGCGGCCTTCGGCTCAACCCTGCAAAGTGCGCCTTCGGCGTTAGTACAGGAAAGTTCCTCGGATTCATTGTACATGAAAGAGGGATCGACGTCAACCCGGAAAAGGTCCAGGCGATCCTCGACATGCAGGCCCCTTGGACGATCAAAGACCTACAGCGACTAAACGGACGGCTGGCCGCCCTATCCCGATTCTTGTCCCGGTCGGGTGATCGCTGCCTCGCCTTCTTCCGTGCAATAAGAGACCCGAAGAATTTCCAATGGACGCCCCAGTGTGGGGAAGCTTTCCGACAGGTCCAGCAACATTTAGCCAACCTTCTGCGCCTCACTTCAGTCACTACTGGAGAAGAGCTCAACGTTTACCTAGCTGCCTCACAGCACGTAGTCAGCTCGGTCCTCATCAAGACAGCCGGCCAACAGCTCCCTGTCTACTACACCAGTCATGTCCTGAGCGGGCCCGAGGAGCGATATCCTCCAATCGAGAAGCTCGCCCTCGCGCTCGTGCTGGCGGCCCGAAAGTTACGCCCCTACTTCCAAGCTCATCCGATCAAGGTAATCACCGACCAACCTCTCAGTCAAGTACTGTCCAAATTCGATGTCGCAGGGCGACTCCTCAAGTGGTCGGTCGAGCTCGGAGAGTTCGACATCCACTACACGCCCAGGACCGCCATCAAAGCACAAGCACTGGCCGACTTCATCTCAGAGCTCGCCCATCCCGAAGGGCGGCCCTCCAGTGAACTAGGCGGAACGTGGGTCCTACAGGTGGACGGCTCGTCCGCTTCAACCGGGGCAGGCGCAGGACTGGTGCTGTCGGCCCCCGATGGGCAGACGTTCGAGCGTTCCCTCCGCTTCGGGTTCCATGCCACCAACAATGAAGCCGAGTACGAGGCACTCCTGGCGGGGCTCAGACTATCCCGCGAGATGCAGGTCGACGCCATCAAAGTCCTCACCGATTCGCAACTGGTGACCGAGCAACTTAACGGCGGATATGTGGCCAGAGAACCCACCATGGCAAAGTACGTAGCGGAGGTAAAAAACTTAGCCTCCTGTTTCGCACACTTCACGATATCCAGGGTGCCAAGACATCAGAACGACCGTGCCGATGAGCTGGCCAAGCTAGCCTCGAAGCGACCTCCGGGCACCACCCACGGTATCGAGGAGCTTCCCTCCCCCTCTATCCCGATCGCGTGTGTTTCGGTGGCCGACTCCCGAGCCACCTGGGTAGGGGACATGCTGCGCTACAAACACGACGGGACCCTCCCCACCGACGAAGCCGCAGCTCGACGTATTCGCCGAAATCATGCATGGTACTCCGAAGCGAACGGGCGGCTGTACAAGCGGTCTTTCTCCCACCCTCTTCTGCGGTGCCTCGAGCCAGAAGAGGCGGCGACTGTCTTGGCCGAGGTCCACGAAGGGATTTGTGGAGAGCACATCGCCGGCCGAACCCTGGCCTGCAAAATTCTCCGCTAAGGCTATTACTGGCCCACCATGGTCCAGGACGCGAAGGCCTACGTACGGAAGTGCGGCCCGTGCCAAAGGCACGCCTGGACCCCCCAACTGTCGGCGGTGCCGCTCTCCCCCATCACCTGCGCGTGGCCGTTCGCGCAATGGGGGCTGGATCTCCTCGGCCCCTTCCCCCCAGCCTCAGGGCAGAGAAGGTACATTGTGGTCGCAATAGACTACTTCACCCGATGGCCGGAAGCTGAACCCCTGGCGGCGATCACCGAGCAGCAGATCAAGAAGTTCATATGGAAAAACATCGTGACTCGGTTCGGCCTCCCCAGGACCATCGTCACGGACAACAGGACCCAATTCGCCGGCAAAAGGATTCAAGAATTCTGCGCTAGCTATGGAATCCGGTTAAAACACAGCTCAGTAGCCTACCCCCAAACGAATGGGCTGGCCGAGGTAACAAACCGATCTATCCTGGACGGGCTCAAAAGAATGGTATCAGCTTCCCGAACGGCCTAGGTCGAGGAGTTACCCAGCATCTTGTGGTCCTTACGGACCACCCCCAAAACAGCCACCGGGGAATCACCCTACAGCCTCTCGTATGGGACCGAGGCCGTCCTACCCCCCGAGGTAGTATTCCCTACCCCTCGAGTAGAAGAGTACCTCGAGACCACATCGGACCAGGGGCTGCGCGCCGGCTTGGACCTGATCGAAGAGCGGCGCGCCGGCGCACACCTGAGGGATCTTTCTTATAAAAGAGCAGTTGCCCGGGTGTACAACCGCAGGGTACGACCTCGGCCTATTAAAATGAACGACTTAGTCCTACGAAGGGCCGAAGTCAGCAACCCGACCAGGGCCGGGGGGAAGCTGGCCCCCAACTAGGAAGGACCTTATCGGATCATCGAGGTAGTCCGACCAGGCACATTCAGGCTCACGACAATGGACGGGTCCCGCTTGCCAAGAACATGGAACGTCCGGAACCTTAAGAGATTTTTTGTTTAGAACAATGGGGAGATTGCGCCGCCAAGCGAAGGGCCTCTTTGGCCGGACAGTACACGAATGGTAGAAAGCTTCCTTTATTTCAAAAATGGAGAAATACAAGACTCGGCACCCAGAGGAAGCACAAAGGCTCGGCGCACATAAGTCCGCAGCCCGTCCTCACTGCCGGGGGACCTCCAAGCGGTCGTCGAAGGGAACCTCCTCAGGCATGTCCACACCTCGGTCTTCGGGGTGAGAGTTGAAGGGGTCCTCATCCACCACGAGACCAAGATGGCGAGCACGGAAGCGCGACGTAGCGATTCGATACCCATATTCGAAGGATACCCGCCCCGTCCGCGTCAGCCCGAGTTCGAACCCTACCGACTTCTTGTACGCCTCGATAAGCGCCTTGTCCTTCAGGGGTCGAAGCAGGGTCTCCTCCGCCAACGCCTCCGAGGCCTTTTTCACCTCGGCATTTGCGCCCTCCAGCTTCTTGCTAAGGGCACTCGCCTCGGCCTTCACCAGACGGAGCTCGGTCCGTTCTATCCGAATCAGTTTTTGAAGCTCCCCGTTGGCCTCCGTCATGGCGTCGTTGGCCTCTTTGGAGGCCTTAAGCTCCGACTGGAGATGGACGACTTCTGCCTCAAAGCCCGAGGCACGCTCCTCAGCAGCCGCCACAACCTCAGGCCCGTTTTTTGCCTGAATCTCCGCCATCTGGTGGCCGAGCTCAGCGTTACGACTAACGAGGCCCCCGACGGTTCGGCCGGCATCCCGCACCCTGTCCATCAGGGCCGTCGCATAATGAAGACCCTGCAGAAGGAGAAAAGTGTCAAGGAAGTCGGCACCGAGCAGCCAAACCCCAAGAGAAAGATATACTTACCCAGACCAGCGACTGAGCAGACTTGTTGAGGAGCGTTTCCGAGGGCAGGGTGTACAAATCCCGAGCCAGGTCGGGATGGAGCGCCCCTCGGAGGAACGCCGCAGAGGGATCCCCTCCGGCCCACACCCTATCCCCCCGGAAAAGACCCTCCCAGCGGGCGACCAGGGGCTCGCGAGGCTCGCCACGCGGGATCTCGCCGACCAGCCGCGCCAGGAACGGCTCCCCATCCCCAGCCGGGAGCCGGCACAAGCCATGCACGGAGACGGGGTGGGGCCCCTTCCCCGCCACGCGCCGATCTGGCCCGACCCCGCCCGGACGGGAGCTCGTTCCCGGCCCCTTCGACGCGCATACCTTCGCCTTCTTTGAAGGGCGCCCGTCCCCGACCTCCAAGGGGGCACCCTCCGTACCGGGTTGTGGTTCGGTCACCAGCGCCGAAGGAGGGGGTGACGATTCGGCTGCCAAAGCCGGTTGTGGAGGTTGTGATTCGGTCGCCGGAACGGGGGGAGGAGGCCGCAAGGCGGTCTCTGGAGTCGGGGAAGGAGGCTGCGACGCCGGATTCTCCAGGAGCGTCCAAAGGTTCACCATTTCTACAGAAAATGGAAAACATCAGTGTCCGAAACCAGCCACACAAAGACCCGACACAACTGTCACTCACATACCCTGAGGCACCGGGCTAAGGCCCGCCGCGACCAACCACTGCTCGGTCATGGTCCGGATGGCCTGCGACCTAGGGAGAATCTCTCTGAGCCTCTCCCGAGCTTGGCGATCCACTTCACCCAAACAAGGGGGGGTGTTGTCAATCACCCTCGCAGACCACCGAACCCCGAAGCCCCAGTCCCGTGTACGGCTGACATAAAAAAACCTCCCCTTCCATCCCTTGTTATTGGAAGGGGCACCCCCAACGCGAAATCCACTCCGAGCCGTTAAGAAGTAACCCCCCGAGCCTTTGCAAAAGCGGTAACAGGAAAGAAAGAGGCTAAGGGTGGGGGTGATATGGGCATAATGGCACTCCCCCAGGAATACCACTAGGTAACGCCAGGAGTTCGGCGTTACCTGAGACGGAGAAACCAGCCAGAAGGACAAACAAGATACAATGAAGGGATGGAGGGGGAAACGCAAACCCGCCTCCAGAGCATCAAGGGACAAAGCGAAACCCTTCGGGATCGGGTCATACGCCCGCTGCCCTGGCTCAGGTACACTGAGGGCATGATCTCCCGGGATGCAATAACGTTCGCGGAGTCCCCCCAGCGAGGGTTCACTCACAGTCGAGTCAATATCGTGCGGCCACATCAAAGCCTCAAGCGACCGCGCCACCTCCTCGTCAGGGGACTCGTCGAGGGTCGAAGGAGGACCGCCCCCTCCAGCCCCAAGCACGGAAGAAGAAGAGGGAGAGGAAGACGGGGAGGAAAGTGAAGAAGGAGAGGACGGCATCTCGACTGACCTCGAGAAGAAGACAAAAACCGGGAAGAAGCTCGGGGACACAACGGCGGGGCTCGAAGGAGGAAGCGCAGCAGCAAGGGAGTGGAGGAAAGGATAGGCGCCCAAACGATTAAAGAAGACACCCCCCCCCCAGAGTCAATGC